>NC_141686.1:330024291-330624291 GCF_964263255.1 Lissotriton vulgaris
AGGCGAGGGTGAATGTAAGGAAGAGAGTGAAGGAGGGATAGAGAAAGAGGTTGAAGAGAGGGTGAGTGTGAGTGTAAGGAAGAGAGCAAGGGACAGAGAGAGGAGGAGGGCGAGTGTAAGGAAGAGTATGAGTGTTAGAAATTGGATCTCTGGTTGGCTGAGGCTTGCGCCAAAGCCAGGGAGAGTCCACCACTCTAGTTAGGGCAAGGGAGTTGCACTCCAAAGATAACCCCTGCTCACCCCCTTGGTAGCATTGAACGAGTAGTAAGGCTGATCCCGGAGGCAATGTGTAAAGCATTTGCGCATGCATCCACCAGCAAAAACATCCCAGGCCCCCCACAAAAGGAACTCCACACAAGGTTATATCAAAAATAGCCTTTATATTCTCAAAACACATTAGAATAGTAAACACATTACGTACACTGTGCCAACTGGCACGGGGCAATACATTCAAGGGATTATGTACACCTGACAGGGCCACCTGGACCACCATCAGAATCATCACAGAGTGAACTTGGTAAAGAAATAGTAAAAGAGTATATGAACTTAGAACACAGCCAGTAATCACTGGCAGACCCTATACTCAGCGTCAACCTGTAATATACATCATAACAGGCACAGGATCCACAAGTCTAAATGCATTAGACCCTCACCACCTAAGTAAGAATTACACTAGGGGCGTAAATCACACAGGGAAGTATAATCTCCCTAACTCAAAAGCCCTATGTCCATAAAGTCAGGGCTGCTGCCTAAGCAGCGACAGTCACGGGGCGCACTCAGCGCAAACCTAAACGTGACAGCTGCCCACTACTTGCTGGGCAGCTGGGAGTCTCAATGAAGGTCCTAAACGTTGCAGCTGGCACTAAGTGCTGCACAGCTGTGCAGGCAAAGATGGGGCAATGGAGTGTGTCTCACTCATAAAGACAAAGAACATGTTCCCTAAAATAAAGAAGAACCTAAAGGTTGCAGCTGCCCACTACTTGCTGGGCAGCTGTGAAACATTCAAATGGGGCTTGGGCTCTCAGTAGCTCTTTGGAATCTGATTGTAAACGTGTGAGCCACTTAGGCTCTAAGAATAATTATGTTCCCCAAGCACTGTTCTAAGGTTCTGAGAACAAACATGTGCCTGGGAGCACTCTGGCTCGTGAAGTAGTGTCTATGCTCCCAATCCCTCTTGGGGACCGAAAATAACTGGGGCCTCTTAGCAGCCATCTGGGCTCTGAGAAATAATAGGGAGCGAGAATGCAGTAAAGGACATGGGCCCCCTCTGGACCGCTTTAAACAAATATATGCCCCCTTCGTTGAAGCGACGCCCTATCATGCGGGGGCCGCTTGGGAAAATAGGCCTCACTGTGCCTCACAAGGCACCACAACATGATGAAGCCCCTACTCACCGGGACTTTCTGCAATGGAGCTCCTGTTTGGCGGAACCGACCTCGCTCTTCCTCAAGGCTGGCAGGGGCAGGCACCGACAATGTGCTTTGGGCCCCCTGCGCGGCAAGGATGCACCACCACCAACACCACGGGGCTCTCAACATGCAGATCTCCCCATTCACCACCGGGCAGACCCATCCTGACTCCTGGAGCCAGGCACACCAGCCAGCTCCTATCAATCACAAGCCAGACAATTCATATTCACTGCACACAGAAATGCCAACTTCTAAAAGTGGCACTTCTACACTAGACACATTAAATCTGCGCACACTGTCGTGCAGCATTTAATCCCATGAGTTCGCACATACCAAACTCGCCTCTGCACTCCCCACACATCAGGAACTACCATGGACACTTCATCCCCATGCATCCCTATGGGAGGGCAGGCCAAGTCTCACCACACGCACTCAGAGAGCGCACAAACTTTACACTGGGCCACAGTGCTAAAGTGCGCAGGAGATCAGAAATCAACTAACATCATGTCATTTTAAAAGGGCAAAAAGTTCAGGGGCGAATCTACCAAAAGGGCCAAGCCCAACAATGTGGAAAAGAGAGAGAGGACGATGAGTATAAGAAAGAGAGGACGATGAGTGTAAGAAAGAGAGAAACAGAGAGAGATGGAGAGGTGAGTGTAATAAGAGAACAAGGGAGAGAGAAGGGAGAAGGAGAGGATGAGCTTAAGGAAAAAAGTGAGGGGAAGAGAGAAGAGGATGAGAAAGAGGGTGAGTGTAAGGAAGAGAGCAAAGGAGAGAGGTGAAGAGGGTGAGTGTAAGGAAGAGAGGGAGGGAGAGAGAGGGAGGAGGAGATTGTGAATGTAAGGAATAGAACGAGGAGATGGTGAATGTAAGGAAGAGAGCGAGGGAGAGAGATAAAGAGGAGGAGGTGAGGGTGAGTGTAAGGAATAGAACGAGGAGATGGTGAATGTAAAGAAGAGAGCGAGGGAGAGAGAGGACATGGAGAGGGTGAATGTAAGAGACAGAGCGAGGGAGAGAGTTGAAGAGGGTGAGTGTAAGGAAGAAAGAAAGGGAGACAGATGGAGAGGTGACTTTAAGAAAGAGAGCACGAAAGAGGGAGGAGGATAGGGTTGGTGTAAAGAAGAGAGCGAAGAAAACCGAGAGAGAGGGAGGAGGATGAGAGGGTGGAAGTACAGAAGAGAGTAGAGGATAAAAGCAAGGGAAGGGGAGAGGAGAGAAGATGAGGGCAGGGCAGAGATGAGAGGGTAAAGTAAGAGCGAGAGAAAAAGAGGGGAAGCGAGGACGAGAGAGTGAGAGATAGTGGAAGCATAGGAGTGAGGAGAGAGTGCATACATGAGAGAGAGGAGAGAGTGTACGCACGGGAGGGAGGAGAGAGTGGAAGCACGAGAGAGAGGAGAGAGTGTAAGCACAAGAGAGAGGAGAGAGTATAAGCTTGAGAGAGAGGAGAGACTGGAAGCATGAGAGAGAGAGGAAGCATGAGAGAGGAGAGGGTTGAAGCACAAGAGAGAGGAGAGAGTGTTAACACGAGAGAGGGTAAGCACGAGAAAGTGAAGAGAGTGGAAGCATGAGAGAGAGAGAAGAGAGTGGAAGTGCGAGAGAGAGGAGAGAGTGGAAGCACGAGAGAGAGGGGAGAGAGTGTAAATACAAGAGAGAGGAGAGAGTGTAAGTTCGGGAGAGAGGATAGAGTGTAACCTCTAGAGAGAGGAGAGAGTGTAAGCACGAGAGACAAAGGAGAGAGTGTAAGCATGAGAGAGAGGAGAGAGTGGTAGCACGAGAGAGAGGAGAGAGTGGAAGCACGAGTGAGAGGAGAGAGTGGAAGCGTAGGAGAGGGGAGAGAGTGGAAGCACAGGAGAGAGGAGAGAGTGTAAGTTTGGCAGAGAGGAGAGAGTGTAATCTCGAGAGAGAGGAAAGAGTGTAAGCACGAGAGAGGGGAGATGGTGGAAGCAAGAGAGAGAGGAGAGAGTGGAAGCTCGGGAGAGAGGAGAGGGTGTAAGCACGAGAGAGAGGAGAGAGTGTGGGTTCATGTGAAAGGATTGAGTGTAAGCTCGAGAGAGAGGAGAGAGTGGAAGCTTGAGAGAGAGGAGAGAGTGGAAGCACAAGAGAGAGAGGAAGCATGAGATAGGAGAGGTTGAAGCACAAGAGAGAGGAGAGAGTGGAAGCACGAGAGAGAGGAAAGAGTGGAAGCGTAGGAGAGGGGAGAGAGTGGAAGCACGAGAGAGAGGAGAGAGTGTAATCTAGAGAGAGAGGAGAGAGTGTAAGCACGAGAGAGAGGAGAGAGTGGAAGCACGAGAGAGAGGAGATGGTGGAAGCAAGAGAGAGAGGAGAGAGTGTAAGCACGAGAGAGAGGAGATGGTGTAAGCACGAGAGAGAGGAGAGAGTGGTAGCACGAGAGAGAGGAGAGAGTGGAAGCACGAGTGAGAGGAGAGAGTGGAAGCGTAGGAGAGGGGAAAGAGTGGAAGCACAGGAGAGAGGAGAGAGTGTAAGTTTGGCAGAGAGGAGAGAGTGTAATCTCGAGAGAGAGAAGAGAGTAAGCACGAGAGAGAGGAGAGAGTGTAAGCACGAGAGAGAGGAGATGGTGGAAGCAAGAGAGAGAGGAGAGAGTGGAAATTGGGAGGAGAGGGTGTAAGCACGAGAGAGAGGAGAGAGTGTAAACATGAGAAAGAGGAGAGAGTGTAAGCATGAGAGAGAGGAGAGAGTGGAACACTGAGAGAGAGGAGAGAGTGAAAGCATGAGAGAGAGAAGCGAGTGTAACACTGAGAGAGAGGAGAGAGTGTAAACACAAGAGAGAGGAGAGAGTTTAACACGAGAGAGAGGAGAGGGTGGAAGCACAAGAGAGAGGAGAGAATGTAAGCATGAGAGAGAGAGAAGAGAGAGTAAGCACGAGAGAGAGGAGAGAGAGTAAGCATGAGAGAGAGGAGAGAGTGGAAATACAAGAGAGAGGAGACAGTGTAAGAACGAGAGAGAGAGGAGAGAGTGTAAGCATGAGAGAGAGAGGAGAGAGTAAGCGCGAGAGAGAGGAGAGAGTGTAGGCACGGGAGAGGCGAGAGTGTAAGCCCGAGAGAGGCGAGAGTGTAAGAACGAGAGAGAGAAGAGAGTGTAAGCAAGATAGAGAGGAGAGAGTGTATGCACGAGAGAGAGGAGAGAGTGCAAGCACGAGAGAGAGGAGAGTGAGGGTTGAAGCACGAGAGAGAGGAGAGAGTGGAAGAACGAGAGAGAGAGAGGAGAGAGTGTAAGCACGGGAGAGAGGAGAGAGCGTACGCACAAGAGAGAGAAAAGAGTTAAGAAAGAGAGATGAGAGAGTGTAAGCAGGGGAGAGAGGAGAGAGTGTACGCACAAGAGGGAGAAAAGAGTGTAAGAAAGAGAGAGGAGAGAGGGTAAGCACGGGAGAGAGGAGAGAGTGTAAGCACGAGAGAGAGGAGAGAGTGTACTCACGGGAGAGAGGAGAGGGTGAATGTAAGGACAACAGCAAAAGGCGAGGTGACGAGCAGAGAGAGGCAAGAGGTGGAATGATTGGGAAAAAGAAAGGGGATGAACGCAGAACAAAAAGTAACAAGAAGAAGGAAGGAGGGGGAATTCTGATGGGAAAGAGAGGCCGGGACGATTAAGGACACAGAGATTGGGGAAGAGAGAGTGGAAGAGGAGGGATGCAACACTGTAGAGGAAGAAGGGAGAGGCTGGGTGAAGGCCAGGTCCTGTCTCTGAGCTGGAAGAGGGGAGACAGAGGCAGGGGGGGAGTTAGGGTCTGGGCCTGTCTCTGAGCTGGAAGAGGGGAGATAGAGGCAGGGGGGGAGTTAGGGTCTGGGCCTGTCTCTGAGCTGGAAGAGGGGAGATAGAGGCACAGGGGCTGGAGGGGGTTCTTACTTGTCCACAGAGGTCCCGCGGCTCCTGCTGAATGCTGTTCTGGCTCTGCAGGGTGGGACCGACAGCTTCTTATAATTCATGCGATGTGATTTCACTCATCCCCGCCCTGACTGATTGCCAAATCATTTCAGCAAGAGAGCATGTTTCCCAGGGCTCAGGGGCTATGAGCCTGGCTAAATAATAATAATAATAATACTGTGTTTTATAGAGCGCGAACAGCTACCTCACGAGGAGGTGTCCCGGCGCTAAAACGTACCACAGAGGTCCTGGGGCAGGAGTGGGAGACCTATCGAGGCTGGGAAAAGAGCCAGGTCTTTAGCAGCTTCTTAAAGCAAGGTTCAGATGGAGCCAGCTGGATTGCTTGAGGTAGGGAGTTCCACAGCGCAGAAACATTTGCTGAGAAGGTGCGACCACCAAGGCGTGCCTTTTTTGCTCGTGGGACAGCCAGTAGGATACGGTCATTAGACCGTAATACACGGTTTTGGGTATACCTAGGAAGGCGTTTTTTTAGGTAAAGTGGGCAGGAGCCGTGCAAAGATCTAAACGCGAGTGTCAGGGCTTTGAATTTTATCCGGTTGGCGACAGGGAGCCAGTGCAGGGTTCGAAGATGCGGAGAGACTGACTGTTTGAAAGGAATTCGCAGTAGCAGCCTCGCAGCCGCATTTTGAACTACCTGCAGTTTATGGATTAGGAATTTTGGGAGGCCCAGATAAAGACCATTGGCGTAGTCCAGCCGTGAAGTGACAGTTGCATGGACTACCATTTTTCTTCAGCTCTCGGGTAGAAGTTTCAGAAATTTTCGGAGGTTTTTTAATTTACTAAGGCAACAGCCGGCCACTTGTTGGATATGGGAAGAGAAAGACATCTTATCATCCCATCTCACTCCAAGGTTTTTTGCCGAATGACTGGGCAAGGGGGAGGAGCCCAAATAGGTCATGCATTTATGCAAGTTTATGCTATTCCCATTATAAATGACAATATCTTTTATTTAGGTTTTATAAACCAAAACCAAAGTAAAAGGCATAGACATTTACAATGCCAATAGCTGAAACTGGCATAACTGCAAGACCTATTGCATTGCAAATGCTTGTTTTAGGTCTCGTCTAGGCAGCGCTTGTGATGTCTCTTCGAGACATGTTGTATTCAGTGTATGGGGGAACCAGCCGTAACAAACAGGTTTTTAACTCGCAGTACAGTACATTTTTAGCACACATATTTTTTCCACGTGTATGCCTTTACAACACATGCCTTTACCACACTTTTAAGGTAAGTTGGGGGGGGAAGTCTCCTTCAAACAAATACATGTTTTTTATACATGAAGACAATGCATGGTAATGGCATGGGGTGTAAAAGCATATTTGTGGTAAAAACATGCGTGGTAAAGGCATACGATGTATTTACCTGCATTGTGCCATTCTACAGCCAGTGTATGGGCATGAAGCTCTGCCCATTTTCCGCCCAGCTTTTTATTTGGCTCCTGTTACTGTCCTTTGTAAATGGTGGCTTTTCATTGGTTAATAGGCTTAGCAGTCCCTCCTTAGAACCGCCTTTTCAATTATTGTAACCTACCATAAGGACACCCTGTTAAGGTTTCTCAGCATCGCTTCTCCCACCGCCACCTCTCTCTCTTCGGCTGTTGCTGCCTTGTGCATGTTCTGCAAGGCCAACTATACACTTATGTTAAGAATTCGTGCTTTTCTTTTTTTTACCTTGCACACTCGTTATCGCAGCTCTAGGTGCATCTCCTCGATTCACCGCCGCCCGCAAGCCATAGGCTTTAGGCCATCCATCTGTAATTGTGCCAGTCGCCCTTTTTTCCACCCACTGCACCATGCCTCAGGGGGCAATGTTATCCCTCTTCAGCCTTTGACTGACTTTAGTATGGGTTATGCCACCCCGTTCTTTCACAATGAGCACATCCACATACAAGATAGTTCCCTTCTGACCAGAAAAAACATATCTACAATTAGCCATTTTTAAAAAAGAATTTATTAAGGGCTAGCTGCTTCCCGAACAATAACGTTTTCTTAAAAAACATGACAAAAAATAATTTCCAAAATGCTGGCCGGACAACGCAAGACATTGTCTTTGCAAAGGCTTGTTTGTATAGATAGTTTTGTTACCAACAAAAATAACATCTTTTGCCATCAGAATTATAGCAAATCTACACCGTCTTGTGTCTGTCTAGCATTACATCAGGTGCAGGTGCGAACTGGACGAAACAGAATTCAACCCCAACATACTATTTTTTTTTATTGAGCAGAGCATTAGTTACATAGGATACATAATATACTTAAAATCATAAATAAAAACCATTGGTAAAAAACAGATGCGATAGCTTCTAATTCCATAACATTTCGAAAAAAGTAAAGCTGTAGCAGCAAATAACATCATCATTCAAAATTAGCAATGTGCAAATTATCTAAACAAAAGTGCAGCAACCGGAAAAGTTGCAAGTGCTTCTAAAGTGCAATGCCAATTAAAGTGCAAATGCCTTTTTATCACAAGTAACAGCTACTCCTACAACATCTGAGTCCATTTTTAGAAACAACATTGCTCTAGCAGCTTATGACACCATTAATCAATAGTAACCATGAGCAAAGCATCTAATAAAGTGCAACGGTGAAAAAAGTGCAAATGCTTCTAAAGTGAAATCCCAAACAAGTACTAGTGCCTTTTTTTCCGCAAGTAGCAGCTACAGCATCAATATATAAAGCGAGTGTTAAAGTCACTCTTTTGACTTTTCTAAATCAGTAAAAAACTTCCAATTTATATCGAATTTCCTTGTGGCCCCTGTGAGAAGTTGGCCTGGTATATGATGTCCACTATTCTAGTGGGCACCTTGCACCAGTCCAATCGACCCTTATTGATGGTGGGTTATACAGTCAACCTTATAGACAACTATCCTAGTGATAGCTGTGGAGAGCAGCCTTCAGGCTAAGACTTGGAGACGAGTTAAGCAGGTTGTTTTACCATTTATAATCTCTTGAGTACCAAATGAAAGCACACCACACAAGGTATATATCAACTATATATGGGCCCGATTCACAGAACTAACTTCAGACAAAATCCTAAACTTACTACTTTTGGTATTCACAGAAGTTAGGATTTTGTCTTAAGACAGACTTAAGTTAGGATTTTGTCTTAAGTCAGATTGTACTCCTGAGGCACAGCCGGGAGCATTGTTTTAAACGAAGTTAGCGCTGAAAATTTTAACTTTTGTGTGTAATAACTGTCACTGTTATCCTACCTTTTTACCCAACTGCACGAAGACTGGGGGCTTCATTTCCCACCTTCACCGCCTAGCAGCAGAGCTAAACGCTGCAGCGGGAACGCCCAAATAATTGACGCCAGCAGCGAGTGAGCCGGTCCTGTGGCCACGCCCACTCGCTCGAGGCCACGCCCACTCTGCCTACAAAAACAGAGCCGATTGGAAGCTCTGGTTAGATTGTACTCCTGAGGCACAGCCAGGAGCATTGTTTTAAACGAAGTTAGCGCTGAAAATTTAACTTTTGTGTGTAATAACTGTCACTGTTATCCTACCTTTTTACCCAACTGCACGAAGACTGGGGGCTTCATTTCCCACCTTCACCGCCTAGCAGCAGAGCTAAACGCTGCAGCGGGAACGCCCAAATAATTGACGCCAGCAGCGAGCGAGCCGGTCCTGTGGCCACGCCCACTCGCTCGAGGCCACGCCCACTCCGCCTACAAAAACATGTGCACTTCACGTACGCGCAGCGGACCTGCGCAGCGGGCGCGCCTAAGGCAAGCCCGTCTGGGCCTGTCCGGGCCCAGCCGGACCCAGGCCCAGGAACTCTACCGGACTTGCCTCATGATCGTTTGGTGTACACAAGTGACATGCTCCGGGCTCTTCACCCGAAAAAAAATCAGGAGTGTCGTTTCATCCACGTTGAAGGTAAACCCTATACCAACTGTACACGCTGTAACCCAGTCGCTCAGATCTCGGGAAAGCCTGGACTACAGATGGGCCTTCTGAACTGCCGTTCCCTCCCCAAGCATGCACACAAAACCAACCTGCTGATACAAGACCAAGGCCTGGACGTACTGTTTCTCACAGAAACCTGGCTCTCTGCCAGCTCAGACTCTGACATTGTCAATGCCCTACCCCCAGGCTATCTTATTCAAACCCTGCATAGACCTAAAGGGAGAGGAGGGGGACTGGCAATAGTCCATAGAGAACACCTTGTCTGTAGAACCAGCAATGCCAACATTGAAGATTGCGAAAGCTGCCATTTTGCTCTCCAAACTTCCCCGGCACACTCCCTCTCAGGATTGTTGATTTATCGCCCTCCGGGTACACCAGGGAAATTCATCAACACTCTCACCGAGACGGTGTCACAACTAGCTTCTTCCGCCCCTAACTTCCTCCTTGTGGGCAACCTCAATCTCCACCTTACAGACCCCTCAGATTCTATAGCATCTGACTTCCTTCATGACCTTATGTCATTTAACATACGGCTGGTCAATAATGGACCCACCCACGACAAGGGAAACCTCTTGGATCCCGTCCTTACCAATATTGCGGACATCACCACTGGATCCCCCCTCCCTCTTCCATGGACTGATCACTTCCTAATCCCTATCTCCTGTCATCTATTCATAGCAACCCCCCAACCCTCCAAAACCCGGGTTACCGACCGACGTTGGCACAAGCTTGTACCAGCTGAATGGGCCACTATTCTCTCAGATTCTATACCTACCCTCTCCACTGATCCTGTCATTGCCGATGAACAGTTTAATTCCTGGGTCACATCCTCATTGGATCAACTCCTTCCCAAAACTACCACTCTCAAACATACCAAATGAGTAAATCCCGCTCCTTGGTACACTCCGGAGCTTAAGTCTCTGCAACAGGAATGCAAGAGAACGGAACGTTCCTGGAGGAAGGATAAGTCTAAGGTAAAAAAAGACGCCTACCACACCGCATTACAAATTTATAAAACCGCCCTTCGCAAGACCAAAAGTTTATTCTTCCAAGAAAGAATAGAAAATTCCGCTTGCTCCAGCAAGGAATCTTTTACTATTTTAAAAGAACTCCTGAAGGTCCCAGACCCTGGACCTGGAAACCCACCAGACCCCAAGGCAGATGAGGAAAAATGCTATAAACTAGCTAACTTCTTCAAGGAAAAGATCCAGAAAATACTCGACTCTATCCCAACCACAAACTCGAGCGAGGAAAAAGAGATCAATAATATTCCTATCTCTCCCTGTCTCACCTCTTGGGAACAAGTGACTGCCGAAGAGGTCGAACATCAAAAGCGGTTCCCCCAGGGACCCTGCGCCGCTACGTATCCTCAAGAGAGTAGCACCCACGATCGTTCCCCCCCTCACCCATCTTATCAACGCCCCACTGCAACAGGGAGTCGTCCCCTCTAGTTGGAAGGCGGCAGTCGTCAAGGCGCTACTAAAAAAACCATCCCTGGACCCTGTGGACCTGGCCAACTACAGGCCAATTTCTCTTCTCCCAGGAATTAGTAAGGTCGCCGAAAAGCTAGTGAATAGAAAACTTTCACAATTTTTGGAAACCAATAATCGGCTGAAAAGCTCGCAGACGGGATTCCGCCCAGGGCAGGGCACCGACATCGCCCTCCTTGTGGCGGTGGAGGAGGCCAGAGCAATTCTTGACGCGGGAGGATCAGTGGCAGTGATCCTCCTCGACCTCAGTGCGGCCTTCGACACCGTCAATCACCAACTCCTTATCCACCGACTCAGGAGTGTCGGTGTAGAAGGAACCGCACTGTCCTGGCTATCGTCCTTTCTGGGTCATCGCTCCTTTCAGATCTGGGAGAATAACACCCGCTCCTCCGAAACACCCCTCCAATGTGGCGTGCCTCAGGGCTCTTCCCTGAGCCCCACATTATTCAATATCTACATGTCCCCATTGGAGGAGGTTGTCATCCCGTTCGGAGTGAGTATCGTCAGCTATGCTGACGACACACAACTAGTGGTGTCCCTATCTCACCCAAGCCAACAACCTGCGGACCTATACAACTGTCTGACGCAGATACAAGGATGGATGAACCGTTCATATTTGAAACTTAACGGTTCAAAGACTGACATTCTCCTCCTTGGTCAGAAGGGGCTCTCCCTTTCACAGAACATCTGGCCACCCTGTCTAGGCTTGTCTCCAGACCCGAAACCCGAGGTTAAAAGCCTGGGTGTGTGGCTCGAAAAAGACCTATCATTTACAACACAAGCAAAAAAAGTAGCCGGGACGTGCTTTGGGCTCCTCAAATCGATTCGAAAGATCTTGCCCCTACTTCCTCCCACCTCTCAAAAACTGTTGATCCAAGGCCTGATACTATCCAAGCTCGACTACAGTAACTCCATCTATCTAGGCGCTCCTGAGGCAACCTTGAACAAGCTACAAAGGATCCAAAACGCAGCTGCCCGGATCCTCACCAACACTCCTGCCAGAGCCTCGGCCACACCAGCCTTGAAGCTTCTCCATTGGCTCCCGGTAAGAGAACGAGTGAAGTTCAAAGCCCTCTGCCTGGCTCACAGACTGCTTCAAAACAAAGGCCCCCCGATCTTAAGAAAATTCATCAAACCATATAAAGCCCCAAGATCCCTTCGACTCGACCAGGAACATCTCATCATCATTCCCAGAGTCAAGAAGGCACGGACAGGTGGAAGGCGCTTCTCGTCCACACCGCACGCCTCTGGAACACCTTACCCCGCGACCTGAGAACAGAACCGAACTATCTACGATTGAGAAAGCGGCTGAAAACCCACCTCTTCCCTTAAATCCTAACCTGCCCCCCCCTGCCCCCACTGACCTGCAGTTGTACGGATCTTAGCGCTGGGATACTCACGGGTGACTACGCGCTTTATAAATTTTTTTAATAATAATAATAATAAAGTCTGTCTGCGACCATTGTGCCTTCCCAGGCCAGGCCGCCCCCATGCTCCTCCTGCTGCTCGTGACAGGAGCTGACCTGTGACCTTCCTTCTGTATTTTTCTGCCGCAGCAGGTGACCCAGCAGAAGCTGAGCCGCCTGCACTTGTTCTTCGCGCTTTTTTCCTGCCGCTGCCTCCCTGCGGCCCCGCCCCCGCCAGCCGATTGGCCACCCAGCGGACCCTCCCTCCCGGCTCCCTTCTTAAGGGGACTCGGCCTCGCGTCCAGGAGGGACCATCGTGCCTTCCCAGGCCAGGCCGCCCCCACGCTCCTACTGCTGCTCGTGACAGGAGCTGACCTGTGACCTTCCTCCTGTATTTTTCTGCCGCAGCAGGCGACCCAGCAGCAGCTGAGCCGCCGGCACTTGTTCTTCGCGCTTTTTTCCCGCCGCTGCCTCCCTGCGGCCCCGCCCCCACCAGCCGATTGGCCAACCCTCTCCTGCCACCCAGCGGACCCTCCCTCCCGGCTCCCTTCTTATGATGCCCCCTCACACGCGCAGCGGGCGCGCCGATTGTGCACCGAAGGTGCGACAAAGGTAAGCCCGTCTGCGCCCATCCGCACCTGGACGGCGCCCAGTGCCAGGACCGCTGGCCCCCGCCGAAGCAAGACGACCCGCCAGACCTACGATGCTGCAACACTCATCGCACTCAACACTGGCCGGAACCCTGCCTGCTACAGAGCCGCCCCGAGACGCACCCACGGACCCTTCGCCTGTCAAGCCTGCCGTTTCTCCTGCTACCGGACCTGCACGGCCCCCGCCAAGCCCGGTACCAGCAGCATTCACCTGAAGTGCATACTGCTCAACACCCGCTCCACCCACAGGCACGCTGTGGAACTCTGGGACCTGCTCGACACGACAGCACCGGATGTCGCCTTCCTCACCGAAACCTGGATGAACGCCTCCTCAGCGCCCGACATCGATTCGCCATAGCCATCCCGGACAGATACAAGATCACCCGGAAGGACCGCATCAACCAGACGGGAGGAGGCATCGCAATTGTACACAAGAACACCATCCGCATCTCAACTAACACCGACGACACCTCCACCGCCGCTGAACACCTGCACTTCCAGATATACACCGACCCCAAGACCACCCTCCGCGGCACCCTCATCTACAGACCACCGGGACCACGCACACAATTCAGGAAAGACATCGCAGACTTCATCAGCCCGCACGCCCTTCCCTCCGCCGACTACATCCTCCTAGGAGACCTCAACTTTCACCTGGAGAACAACAACGACAGAAACACCACCGCCCTGCTGGACAACCTCGCCAACCTCGGACTCAAGCAAATGGTGAACACCCCCACCCACTACGTCGGCCACACGCTTGACCCAGTCTTCACATCCAGCAAGCACATCTCCTTCAGCCACACCACCGGACTCCACTGGACCGACCACAGCTGCGTCCACTTCGGTTTCAAAAAAACCACGACTCACCACCACCCACAACAGGTCCCTCGCCAATGCTGGAGCAAGATCACCGCCGAGCAGCTCACCGCCTCCCTCAGCCAGAACATTCCCACCAGCACAACGGACCCCAACGAGGCAGCCAGCAACCTCATCAAGTGGCCGATGACCTCGCTCCACTAAAGAACCCTCCCAGCAGACACGGCAGCAAGAAAACCCCCTGGTTCACCGACGAACTCAAGGAATCCAAGAAGAACTGCCGCACCCTCGAGAAAGCCTGGCGACTCGACAACACCACAGACAACAGGACCGCCCTCAAGCACGCCACCCGCAAACACCATCAGCTAATCCGTGCCACCAAGAAGACGGCACTCAAAGAACGACTGGACAACAACACCCACGACAGCAAGGAACTCTTCAGCATCGTCAAAGAGTTCTCCAACCCCAGCGCCGGAAACAACGACATCACTCCCTCGCAAGACCTCTGCAACTCACTCGCCTCGTTCTTCCACCGCAACATCGCCGACATACACAACAGCTTCGACGCACAGACCACGCACCCTACCACCGAACCAACGCCCGCCACCACCCCCCTCTACAACTGGACCCCGGTCAGCACCGAAGACACCACCCGCATGATGAACTCCATCCACTCCGGATCACCAACCGACCCGTGCCCACACCACGTCTTCAACAAAGCCGACGCCACCATTGCACCCCATCTCCGAGACACCATCAACTCCTCCTTCCACACAGCCACCTTCGCGGAGAGCTGGAAGCACGCCGAGCTGACCGCCCTCCTGAAGAAACCAACGGCGGACCCCAACCAACCTCAAGAACTACCGTCCCATCTCGCTCCTTCCTTTTCCGGCCAAAGTCATCGAGAAGACCGTCAACAGACAGCTGGCCGCCTTCCTCGAGACGAACGGATCCCTCGACCCCTCGCAGTCCGGATTTCGGCCCAACCACAGCACGAGACCGCCCTGATCGCAGATACCAACGACAATGGGGAATCAGCGGCCCTCATCCTCCTGGACCTCTCTGCGGCATTCAACACCGTCTGCCACCGAACTCTAGTAAAGCGCCTCAGCAACATCGGAATCCGAGAAAAAGCACTGGAATGGATCATCTCGTTCCTCACCGGAAGAACCCAGAGAGTCCGCCTTCCTCCATTCAGATCCGAGGCCACCAAAGTCATCTGCGGCGTACCATAAGGATCGTCACTCAGCCCAACCCTCTTCAACGTCTACATGAGTCCCCTCGCAGCCATCGCACGCCAGCACAACCTCAACATCATCTCCTATGCTGACGACACCCAGCTTATCCTCTCCCTCACCAGCGACCCCACCACCGCCAGAGCCAACCTACACGAAGGGATGAAAAACGTCACCGACTAGATGAAGAACAGCCGCCTCAAACTGAACTCGGACAAGACGGAAGTCCTCATCCTGGAATCATCACCCTCCGCCTGGGACGACTCCTGGTGGCCCCCGGCCCTGGGCACCGCTACCAAATGAATGAAATGAAAGCAGGATTTGTATAGCGCATGGCTGCCCGTGAGCGTCCCAGCGCTGAGATTGCAGCTATCACTGAGGTAAGGAAAAGAAAGGGGAGTAAAGAAAAAGAACGGGAAATATTATTGTGGAAAGAGGTGCGTCTTAAGCAATTTTCGGAACTTCATGTGGTTGGGTTCGGCCCGGAGCTGAGTTGGAAGCGCGTTCCAGAGAGTAGCGGCTGTAACCGAAAATCGGCGTCCTCCAGTGCGGGCTTTCTTTACTCTGTGGACCGTAGCCAGGTTTCTTTGAGAGGAGCGTAAGGATCTGTTGGGTTTGTACGGATATATCATGGTTTTCAGCAGTGGTGGACCTAGGTTTTGCAGGGCCTTATGGGTGGTACATAGGGCCTTAAATGTAACTCTTTCTCGAATCGGCAGCCAATGGAGTGCTTTTAGTGCTGGTTTGGCCGAGAGTCTCCGGGATGTTCCTGTCAGCATACGAGCAGCGGCATTTTGTGCTCTTTGGAGAACATTAAAAGTGGCCTCTGGGGCTGCCAGGAAGAGGGCGTTGCCATAATCTAGCCTCGAAAGTATTAGTCCCTGTATAAGTAGTTTTTGAGATTGGACAGGGAGTAGAGGGAGGATTTTCCTGGCTGAGCGGAGTATACCGACACAGGTGCCAGCGGTTTTTTTAGCCTGTGTCTTCATAGATAGATCCTGTTCTATCCAGAAGCCTAAACTCTTTAGTTCCGTCTTGGGCTGAGGAAGGGGACCAAGGCAGGAGGGCCACATAGCGGACGGGAGAGGCGATTGGTGACCCAGCAACATAAGCTCGGTCTTGGAGCCATTGAGTTTTAACCTTGATTTGGACATCCACTTGTGGATTCCCTCAAGGCAATCATGGAGGTTTTTTATTTTCTCGCCTTCAAGGGAAAAAGACACCACCATTTGGGTGTCGTCGGCATATGTTACCGCTTTAATCCCAAAGGGGGTTACCACATCCTCCAGGGGGGCCATGTAGGTGTTAAACAATGTAGGGCTCAATGAAGAGCCCTGTGGAACCCCACACTGGAGGAAAAAAGGGTCAGATTTTATATTGCCTTCACAGACCTGGAAAGTTCTGTCCTTCAGGAACGAAGAAAACCAGCTGAGAGCTTTGTCTCTCACTCCCAGGTTTAGTAGTCGCTGGATCAGGATCTTATGGTCCACCGTGTCAAATGCAGCGCTTAGATCCAGGAGGATCAGTAAAACCGATCCCCCTGAATCCAAGATGCATCTGGCTTCCTCGACTACCTTTAGTAGGGCGGTCTCTGTCCCCTGGCCGGGACGAAAACCTGTTTGTGAGGCGCGTAGGAGATTGTTGCTTTCGAGATAGTTAGATAGTTGCTGGTTGACTAGTTTCTCTGTAATCTTGCTCAGACCTGGTAAGAGAGAGATTGGGCGCAGGTTTGAGAAGTCTGAAGGGTCCTGGCCTGGCTTTTTTTGAAGGGCTTTGACGATCGCATGTTTCCAGTTTGGGGGGACAATTCCTTGGGTGAGGGAGGCATTGATAAGATTTGTTGCTGGGTCTGAAATAACAGGGCCAATTTGTTTAAGGATACGAATGGGGGCAGGGTCAATGGGTGAGCCACTTTTCATGCTAGACAGAGTTTTCAAAAAGTCTTCAGTGGACAGTGGATGAAAGCTATCTAATGTTGAACCCGCTGTGGGGGGCATCTTATCCTCCGGAGGATCAAGGTTTGTTATGGGTGGGAGGGATTGTAAGATGTTGATGATTTTGTTCTGAAAGAAGGATGCAATTTGATTGCATCTGGAGGTTGTGGGTTGTTCAGAGGGAGGTGGGTTAGGGGTTTTGAGTAGCTCTTTAAAAATTTTATAAGTCTCTCTAGAAGAGTTGGATGCATGTTTTATTTTTTCATTAAAGAAGGAAGATTGTGCTGATTTTCGTGCAACTTTGTAGGTTTTCATAGCTTTTTTATATTCGTCTTTAATGATAGGATCCCAATTTCGACGGACCATGCACGCAACCTGGGCTTCATCCTGGACTCCTCCCTGTCAATGACCAAACAAGTCAACGCCATCTCATCCTTGTGCTACAACACCCTGCACATGCTCCGCAAGATCTTCAGATGGATCCCCACGGAAACCAGGAAGACCGTCACCCAGGCACTCGTCACCAGCTGACTGGACTACAGGAACACCCTCTATGCCGGAACCACAGCGAAACTTCAAAAAAGACTCCAACGCATCCAGAACGCCTCCGCCCGACTCATCCTCGACATCTCCCGACACAGCCACATCACCGGACACCTGAGAGACCTGCACTGGCTCCCCGTCAGCAAGAGAATCACGTTCAGACTCCTCACCCACCCACACAAGGCTCTCCACGACCTGGGCCCCAAGTACCTCAACAACCGCATGACCTTCTACACGCCCACCCGCCAGCTACGATCGACCAGCAACGCCCTCGCCACCGTACCACGCATCCGCAGAGCCACCGCCGGAGGAAGATCCTTCTCATACCTGGCAGCCAAGACGTGGAACTCCCGCCCCACCCACCTTCGGCGAACACAAAGCCATCTTGCCTTCAGGAAGCAGCTCAAGACCTGGCTGTTCAAGCAGTAACTTTGCCCTCCCCCAGCGCCTTGAGACCCTTCCGGGTGAGTAGTGCGCTATACAAATGACGTGATTGATTGATTGATTAAGACAAAATCCTAACTTCTGTGAATACCAAAAGTAGTAAGTTTAGGAGTTTGTCTGAAGTTAGTTCGGTGAATCGGGCCCGTCATGCTGTTTATCCGGGATTGGATGAATGCGAACCACCTTAAACTCAACCCGAATAAAACAGAGCTGGTCCTGACTGGCGGCAGTGGTAACCCTTGATCTCCCTCATTTTGGCCCCCCTCTCTTGGTCTACCTCCCACTACCTCTCATTCAGTCAAGACCCTCGGCATCACACTCAATCATCATTTGACACTTCACTCCCACATTAGTTCTGTTGTTTCTTTTTGTTTCTTTACCCTGCGTATTATTAGGAAAGCATCCCGGTTTTTCTCTCCCTATGCACTCAAACTGATTGTAATGGCCATGGTCTTAGCTAAGATCGACTATGGAAACATTATTTATAATGGTGTTCCCGCCTATGCACTTCAACGCCTTTAGCTGGTGCAGAACCAGGCAGCCGCCTGGTACATGGCCTATCTAAATCTCACCACTCCTCACCCCTCTTCATAGCTCTTCATTGGCTTCCCATCAAACAACGGGCCCTCTTCAAACTTGGTTGTCTTACTTTTCAAGCTCGGGCAGGCACGGCTCCTGCTTTTATCAACTCTGCCATCACCAATTACTGCCCTCCTAGAGATCTACGCTCATCCACTAAATCCTTATTAGTCACTCCCCACTTCAAGAAACAAAGATCGGGAGGCCAGAAATGTTTGGTCCTTGCACCCACCTTTTGGAACAATCTCCCGCTCCCTATCAGACTCTCCCCCTCTTATATGGAGTTCCACAAAGGCCCTTAAGACTCTTTTGTTCCAGCAAGCCTTTAGTCCCTGCTCTTCTGTGTCCTTCCTTGCCCAGGAATCCCTCTAGTGCCAAGAAACTGCATAGTGAACGTGCGCTCTATAAATTCTTAAAAATTCAAATTCAAATTCAAATTCAAATCCTATGTATTTATTCTAAACACAACCCCTCTGTACTCTTTATGAGGTCAGAGGTAAAAGTACAATACAAGTAACTTAATTAGCATACGATAAATTGCACAGTGTACGTTATGACCTAGGGGCCTCACAAATCATATAATAAAATAGTGGTATAAGAACCACGTGAGAGTTAGACAGCAGGCCTAGGGCCTGTGGAATCGCTGGGGCTGCCTAGAACCACTAGAGGTTAGGATGTAGGAGGCCCACGGGAGATGCGTGCAGTGTCTAAACACAGCCGCGGGTTACCATTCACTTTCTATGGAGAACGAACAAGTTACAAAGTTACAGTTTAAGGGTACTTCTAGGTGAACTACAATGGAACCCTTTTAGACTAGGACACTTTGAGAGGCAAGACCCACGGGAGCACTGGAGTACTCGTGTTACCTCACCCAGGGAAGCCGGGTGCATAGGTGCCTTTTGGTGTTGGGTTTCATCGTCGATTCCAATAGAGAGCTGCGAAGAAGTGCTTCAGGCGACCAGAGGAAAAGTGTCCGGGTGGATCCAAGGGTGGATCGGAGATGTGTAGAACCTGAAAGCAGAGGAGACAGAGTCTAGGTCACTAGCCAGAGACCAGGTTGGCGATAGGAAGACACCACCAGATGTCGGGTGATTCCAGGTGAGAAGGTGAAGCTTGTCTCTTCAGCCATGAGGACCAGGAGGTGCCAAGAATGACCAGGAGCTGAATTCGAACTTACCCACAAAGGATCTAGTTGACTGCGGTATTGGTATCCGGATTGAACCCAACAAGCCTTGGCAAACGCAATCCACGCAGGATGTTAAGATTGGCTTCAGTGCAGACCAGCAAGGTCTGAGGAACTCCTCTTTTGGGTAGATGTTGGAGCAAGCCTGGAGCAACCAGGAAAGCAAAGTAAATCAAGAATTGGTTGTCCTGGGGGCTCACTAGTCAACAGACTAGGAACCGCAAAGACGCATCAAGCTGAAATGCACAAAGCAGGCCCACAGGGCACTCGTAGAGTGTGGGCCTCTGAGCTTCGGTGCAAAAGATGGTCGGTGCTGAGGCTTCAAGCACCCCAATGCACCACTTCGGGATACCTTAGGAAGTTGGTGCAGAAGCAGAAATGCAGGATGTCCAGGAGTTCGGTCCCACGTCTCTCGTGTCTGCCACAGGTGCCAGCTTTGCTGGGAGTGCATATCAGTATCAAAGATGTCTGGAAGTCTGTGTCTTGTATCGCAGATTCTTCGGGATCCAGCGGGAGCCTCAAAAATTGCAGACCGGCAAAGATGCTGTTGGTGCCTGTTTGAACAGGCTTGTCACTCCTTGACCACAAGGGAGATTTCTTCCATCTTCCAGTCGATATGGAAATTCGAAGGTCTAAGATATATGTTGCAGAGTTTCTTACAGGGTAATCTAAAGTCCTAGGGGCTGGGGTTCTATACTTAAAGTAAGTTTAGGGGTTGGACTAACTCTAAGGTCCCTCCTATGGCTGGACCTGGGGAGGGGGTGGTTACACCCCTTCCCCTTTGTCCAGTTTCACGCCAGAGCTGGGGCTGAGTGACCCAGTAATCAGTTTGAACTGGGAAATGCATGGAGCACCTTGTGTGCCCCAGGCAGTGCCTGGAAAGCATTCACTGAATGCAGCCCTCCCTGCCCCAATACACTAAAGCCTGTCTGGAGAGGTGCCAGCACCTCCCTGTACAGGAAACCTATTGTCCAGGCCTCCCCTGCCATGGTGTCGTCCAGCAGCAGGAGAGCAGACTCGAGTCTGTGGCAGCAGCATCCATTTTGTGATGCTGTGGCTCTGTTAAACTTTAACTGGGTTTAACAGTAACTACATGTCTTCTCCCTCTAGAAGGGTGGAATGCTACCCCCGCTGCTGAATTGGCGGGGGGTGGGGTAGTATTCCAAAGTGTTTGACATCTTACACAACATGTTTTGATAAAGCCAAACCAAAGTTAGCATTAACTGCGAGGATTATAATGCGCTTAAGAGTATATGGTATGGCTATATCATAGAACAGCTGTAAGGAGATGGTTCCGAAAGCTGCAGAGGGGCTCAGCTCATGCTAGGGCACCCTCTCACACAAAACCAAGCACTCTGCCTCCAGGATTGTTAAGGCCTGCCATTAGAGTGACTTATAGGTTACCATGTGTCTATATATAATGTAGATATAGATATACTATATCTAAGTAAGGGGTGAGTACACAACCCTACCCAGGCTGGAAGAGCAGACCTGTGGTGTCAGTTTGGAAGGCTAACCAGGGGTGGCACAGTACATGCTGCAGCAACTGGTAGGCTTAAGGTAAATGTAAATGTAAATGTACATGTATTTATATAGCGCAAATCGCCCACATCGCAGGCATCTATGCGCTTGCTTAGGGAATCCGTCCTGGTATTCCCCTGTGAGATACCCTGGCAGGTATCCACAAGGTGAAAGCCAGGCATCCCGCCGCAAAGGGCCGTTGTGGAGATTAAGCAAGCTATTGCCCAGAGTCGCAGAGTGTGAACCCGTGAGTCGAGTAGGCACCGGAGCGAGAATTATCGAGTCCTTGGAATTATTGAGCCCAACCGCCGTCAGGGCGGGGAATTGAACCCTGGTCCAGGGCCGATCTCAGCTTCCGGGTCTGCCACCTCTAACCCCTGAGCCACACCTATGACCTGGGTACCTAGAGTACCATATATAGGGGCTCACAAGGGTGACCCAGTAACCAATCTAGTATGTACCTAAAGTACATGGAGTCCATTTTATGGAGAAAGCAGATAGACTGGTGCCCTGAATAGCAGGGTCCCAGTCCAACTAAGTCGAAAACCAGCAAAACACCAGGAAAAAAGGGGGGGTAACCATATAGTCAGATATCCGCCTTCCTACAGCCCCCACAACCCAAACATACTTGTTAAAACTAGAAACAAGTTAATAAAAAAAAGGGAAGCAGAACTAGAGATGTGCTTAATACATCTATGAAAGCATAGCCAAACCACCTACTCATCAGAATCTATCCGGAATGTGAGGCGTTTCAACAAGCCTTCTCTGACTGCCAAATCACAATGACTATGAAACACCACAGAAATGACCCACTGTGTTATCTGGCCAGGCTCCAATTTCCCCTTAGTCCCTAGCAATGTTAATTCACTTGCATTAACAAATCATGTAAAAAAGAATCTGTAAAAAAACTAACACTGGCAAAGTCAATAGGGCCTGCGTATGCAAGAGCAATTAGCTTTGCTAATATCGTTTAGCCAGGTTGTTCATCAAAGTGGCTGCTGTTCAGTATGGCTAAAAGGTATTGAGGGACGGGTGAGTAGAAGAGACGCGAGTGCAGGACCTGCAAGTGCAGCTGGGGAGAGTGCAGGAGAGTCGCAGATGGGAGTAGATTGGAGCACAGCAGATTAAAGCACCGTAGAGTGCAGCAGATTAGGGTGGCGTAGAGTGAAGTAGATTAGAGTGGTGCTGAGCCAATCGGAGTGGGGCAACGTGGCGTGGGCCAACACTGGACGCAAAGTGGGCCAAGGCGGGACGGAGGCAAACAGGGTGCAGAGTGGACCAAGGGGGCGCAGAGTGGGGTAACGTGGAGTATGCATGGTATGGTAGCATACTGCTGTCACAGCCAACACATCTTCAACTCAAATGGCCATTGCATTTGCACACACACAATTTTACTACTAAACATATAAAGTGCACCAACGATAATGTGTGGGAAATTACCTGGTGCATTGATTTGTTTTTATTTTATTCAATATTTGTTTCCACTACAGTTCAGAATTACCAAAAAACGTGTTTTCAATATTCTGAAATAGCTGCACAGTTCATTTACAGACATTTAAATATTGTTTTGTGATATATTTAAAAAAAACATTGTACAGCTAAGTCCAAGTAGCCAGTATGATTGTCACAAATTCTCCCACTTCGAAGTCAGAGAAAGAAAAGTAAAACAACAAGCTCCCTGAAAGACAAACCCTGATATCTGCCCCCTAACTCAATTGGACAGCTGAAAATAAACAGCTACCCAATAGAAAGCAAGAAAATATGAGTTACAAACCAAAAAGCCAATGCTAGGCAAAAGGCAAGAATGCATTCCCAGGGAAGCTTTTCGAACGTCCCCAAGACATGGTTAGCAAACCGGCTTTGACTTAAAAAGTAAGTGTGAGCGGGAAATCCGTTACGCTCGCGGATTTTGCGGATTTTTGGGAAATCCGCAATCCGCGAATTTTGCGGATTTCCCGCAAAATCCGCAAAAAAAATCCGCGAACGTAACGGGTTCAAAAGTTGAACCGCCACTCATGCAACTATTTTACAATGGCGCCAGCAAGCTGCCAGCGCCGTTGTAAAATAGTTACAAAGTTAGCTTGCACAGGAACCACTAGATAAAACGAAGCAGGTGCTGCTTTATTTTATCTAAGTGCTTCCTGTGCAAGCTAACTTTGTAACTATTTTACAACGGCGCTGGCAGCTTGCTGGCGCCATTGTAAAATAGTTGCATGGCTGGGCACAGGTCTGCAGCTCACTCAAGGGACCCCTGCGCCCTTCGGGGCGATTGCATAGTAACACACACATGGTCGCTCGAACTAGTTGATGCTCAAATTCAGTGACTCATTCATTAGCCCAAAAACAATCGTGAGCGTCGTCGAGGCTGGACAGGTGTGCCTTCTTCCCAAATCTACCGTGGAAAATCAGCTGTGATGCTGGATAGGCTTTACATCCTTGACTTTCACGAGCGCAATACCCGTGCTGTTCCTGTGACCAGGAGCTTCTTTCTCTTCATCTGCTGAACTGATCTTTCTCTGACCTTTTATTCACACAAGAGGCACATACCCTACTGGGCACATTGTGTTCGCACGGGTTTCTGCAAGTTCGCACGCGTTTTGTACAATTTCGCAATTTGCGAAATTGTACAAAACCCTCGCGAACTTGCAGAAACCCGTGCGAACATAAAAAAAATCCGCAAATTCGCGAGAATTCGCGGATTTTGCGGATTGCGAGTTCGCAAATCCGCAAAATTCGCGAACGCGAGATTCGCAAAATTTGCCCATACTTATTAAAAAGCAATCTAAAGGGCCTGCAATGTAATGGGTAGGCCCACTGAAAGTATGCGGCAGGCAAGGGTCAACTTATGTGGCAGGGTTGAGTAAATAATTTAACAAAAAAAGCCAAATAATTCAGAACATTTTTGATAGTATTAATTACTTTTTTTATTTTGTTGAATAATTTTTATCAAAGATAAATACCACAGGAATACAAATATAATATTCAGTTCAGATGAAGATACAAGTATGCAGTTATACATTAATAACATATGCAAATAAGTAAATTAAAAAATATAAGATAAAGATATTGTAGAACACTTGTATTGATACTCCTAAAAATTGACTGATAAATGACACATAATAAAAACAGTACTGAACTTTGTACAAGTATAGAACGTGTGAAAATATGAGAGGATATACAATACAAGAAAAAGATTTTTATAAAAAAGAGAGAGGGAAAGATAAACGGGAATAAGAGAGATAGGAAAAGAAGGAGATAGAGAAAAGGAAAGGAAAGAAGGGAAAAGAAAGAGACACTATTGGATATAGAGAAAGAAGTTAAGTAGAAGGTGAAGTCAATGATAGATAAGTAGTAAATGGTAGCCATAATAAATCAGATTTAATTTGTAAATGAATTGAAGCATTAGGCACCGAAGCAATTCTATGTTCATCACAAATTAAATTCCACCAGAGTAAAAAAGATAATTTAGAGTTGTCTTTCCAACATGTTAATATAACCTTAAAAGCTACAGCAATAAATAGATCAAATAGAATTGATTTAGAGGAAGTTTGATCAAAATCAGGTGACATAGTACCTAAAAATGCATTGTGGATGTTAAATTGAATGCTATAAGAAAAAATCAATATACATTTTGACCAAACAGTTTTCCAGAAAGCATAAACTTTAGGACAGTAGTAAAGTAAATGTATTAAAGAACCTTCAGCAGTGAGACATGACCAACAGGATGTTGAGACTGACTGGTTTAACTTATGTAAAAGTAGGGGAGTAATAACAACTCTATTGGTAAATAAAATATAAGGATTGTGTGATAGTTGCAGCTTTGGATGTCTTGAAATGTTTTTGCCAAAACGTGTCCCATTGAGAAACAGACAGTGTTTGTGATAGGTCCTGTTCCCATTCTAGCTCAATATTTGATTTATTCCGTATGCAAATAGTTGTAGATAAAGTTTTAGAGATAAACGAGGCACTGGGAATAGTATCAGAAGAAATTGGTACAAGGGTGTATCAGGTGTGAAAGAAGTTGGAACTTATTGAGAAGTAAAATTCTGTAGACAACTTTGGAGTATTGGAGCTAAAATGTCATATTGCTGAATACATGAATCAGGTAAATTAAAGGTCTCTTGCAAGTGATGAAAAGGTAAAATTCTATTATTGACAATCATTTGATTGACATAAAAAATACCCTTTTCTTTCCAATGTTTGTAGTAAAATGATTTGTGACAAAATTTGATGTGTTTATTATACCATAATGAGGAGGCGAGAAAAAATGTATATTTATCAAAATTCTTAAAGAAAAGTGTATGCAGAAGATATTGAGAATATTTCAAAATTGGATATTTGGAAATAAAAGTACAATTAGTCATAAAAACAATATCCTGTAACGAAAATTCATTTAGCAATGAACATTCAACTGTAACACAAGAAGGTTTAGGTAAATCCTGATATCCTTTAGACATAGCATAAAATTGACTTTTTACTTTTTACACTTGGTAACACTGGACATGAAGTGCACCTCATTCGTACCAGTGCAAACCCCCAAATATTGCAATAAGCAACTGAAAGATAACCAATCAACCTTTGCAAGGGCCTTCCACTCGGCAGAAACACCTTGCTGCGGTTTAGTAACTTTTGAACGATTTGAGCTAGAAACAAAAATGTTTTTCATATAATCTGCAGGTTATGTGGCAAATATATATTATGCAGAAATGGCTGCAGCAGCACAATCACATAATTTCAGTGGCTCTGGTAAAAGGTCAGCCATATATAAAGGCACAAATATGTTGCTTATGTCAAGGTTTTGTTTTAGAAAATATTTAGCATGAAATTACAGAGAATTCTACGCTCCAGGGTTTCTTGTTTGATAACAGACCTTATGAGCGTTCTATGCTCATGTGCATTTTCTTGAGTGAGCAAGATAATATACTCGAAGGTGCCCTGTTACTATTTTAAAGCACTAGATCAGAACATCTCATATGCCCCTAGGTGCCCTTGTAACATACCACTTCGTAATGAAAGGCATCTACAAAGCATTTGCATTTGACGAGTGTGCTTAGATTAATAGAGAACCCAGGTAATCCTACACCATTATCTCTGAACAACTGCATAACACGGAGATTTCAGGTGACTTTTCGAAACGGAGCACCTATATCTTGATATCTGATGGGACTGGGGGTAAAATACATGCCGCTATCATAGCAAAGGTATATTCAAACTTGTTCATCTGAAAATGTACATCTAAGTGAAGGCCCACACGACATACGTTATAGGAAAGAAGCAAGTGAAGCAGTCTTTTATAAGCCTCATGAAGTGCTATAGAGTTGCTTATTTTAATCACTGAAGATTTGAATATTAATTTCAATTAGTTGTAAATACTTTCGATAGTGTCTTGTTACACAGAAGCAACTCAATCAGCTATAATTAACATCTTTACATTTTTATATTTAAGGTTAAAAGACTATTGAGAAATGCCACACTACTAAAATGTTAGATCTCATGCAAGAAACATAATAAAGGTGTTCAGGACAAAACATAGGAGGGCAGATTTACAAGCCCCTTGCGTCACTTTTACGGCACCGTTGCTTCACTTTTGTGACGCAACGGCGGCGTAAACAATGCGCCACAATGTGACATATTTACAATGTAAAGGAGTCTACAAGGAATTTTATGCGTGTTCCAGAATCTGCCGGATTCCGAATCTCCCCAAATTCATGCTGTGAAATAATTTTGAGCAACCACGAATTCCAATATTGATACTGGACTTCTCTATTCAAAACAATTTATTTGTTCTAACACTTCAACAGTAATTCTAATGACAGTTCTGCGGTCCTGTTATTAAAGTCACATTCTTTGTGTCCTTCTACACCAATCTCTACCTAACAAGAAGGGGCTTTTTCCTGCATAAATCAAATGTCCTGATGATGGTCTTATAGACTTATGCTGCAAAGACCGAAACGTCGACCTCCCCATCATCTCCAAAGAACTTTATTTCTTGAAGAGTAACGTTTATTCATTGTTGTTTTCAGTTGCTCTCTTCTATTACAGGAGCTGATGTATGTTATAAACTGCTTTGTTTAATTGATCTAGACATCTGTTCATGACTTGTTGCTATTGATTTATCTTCTGTACATGTATCCCCTTGAATTCATGTTTTAATATATGAAATATACAAATATATATTTTTTCAATGCAATTAGGGTTTTCCGTGTGCTCTTTACTGATTATTGCATTTGATGTTGTTGTCCTGTGGACACATTGGAGTTTGATCTTATGACTTACTCACTGATTTGAATTGAAAAAAAGTAAAGTCATATCACAAATAAAATCCCTTGTAGACTCCTTTACACAATATTGTTAATTGCCCATACCTACAAGGGTCTTTTGGGTTTCCCATCTTTCCTTGTATATTTACAATGTGACATATTAAAAACGTGACGCATCTAGTGAGATGCATCACGTTGTAAAGCCCTGGTCTACATTATACCTGCGTCAAGTATAATGTATGCAGGATGGGCGTTCCGTCGCAAGGAAGCCCCGTAAAAGTGACGCAGTGAAATCTACAGGATTTCACTGAGTCACTTTTACGACCCTACTGCTTCAAAGCAGCAGGCGGAAGGAGTGACGCAGTACAGTGAAACAACTCCAGCAACGCGCCATCTTTACGCCATCAGATGCGGCACGCATCTTTCTATCCGTGCGCCACAGTACACCGCGTTGTAAATGCGGCGCACCCATAGTGGCGCATGGGTATTTTTGCCTGACGCATCTTTCTTGGTGCATCCCTGCTGATTTGCAGGGATGTGCCAGAAGTTGTAAATCTGCCCCAGGCCCTTCAAAGATTTGCACCTCAACTGTAAACCAAGTTAGCGGAAATAACGGATGTCTTTGGTTTGCCTTACTGTGCGCGTACAGAGACAATCAAACTAAAAGTATGTGAGCATGGCCAAGCTTCGGGGTTTCAGCTACAGCACCTAACCATATTAGGACAAACATACATGTGTGAAATAAGTCCAGACAAGGGCATCCATGCCAAGTCTCACTGCACAAGCAGAAGGAATGGAATACTCAAAGCTTCATGGAAAGCAGCACTTTAAAACCAACAGAGAAGTAATGTGCTAAGCTGAAATAAGTTTAGACGGTGAATCCGCAGTTTGAAAGTTTTGCAAATGATTGGTTTAAGCCTTTAACTGTTTGGGCCATACATAAAATATTCAGTCAAAATCTTATAAGCTGCTTTTCCAATCCACAGTTACACCCGGAAGTTGAGGACAGGGGTTTCTAAAATTATTTCAAACACAATAGGATTCTCACCAGGGAACATGTTTGAAAAAGTAAAGGCTCTATCTCGCTGGCCCTCCAACTTTGGCCAAACCGGCATATGATATTGGGTGGGAGGAGGAAGTAGGTTGTGATGTAGATGAAACCTCCTGGCTTCACATCTGGGGGCAAGCTGCATGTGACAGTTGTGATAGGAGATGTAGATAATGTATCGAAGAATTCACTGACTACCCTGAAAGGAAAATTACTTATTTACTCATTACGTACTAGTAACACTGGCGCCATTTTGGAAATTCCCCTCTTCCACCCCCATAAAAGTTTGGGAGGCACTTTTTGCCACTAAAGCAGCAATTTTTTTATTGCTCACAGGCTTTGGCGACAACTTTCTGGCGATAGCAGACGGTTTTCCCATCGCCTTGCATGCCAGCGATGATTATCGCTAATGTCATGCAAGGTAGGCGTTCCCAACTAGAAGCGACTGAAAACAATCGCTAACACGACTTCCCCCTATTAACAACACAGGCAAAGCGATAAAAAAGTTGCGCTAAGCGCCGTTATCACTAATATTTAACACCTGCTGAAAACCTGACTTCCCTGTATCCTCAATGGGAGGTGGATATTCAGGCTAACCCCACCACTATCGCATTTTTGCGTGAATATTGCTGTATTTCCAGCGATATTCAGGCATTTGGACGCTATCGGTGGATATTTTAGCACAGTGGAGATAAACGTTGCTAACAGCATGTTTTCTCTGCTAACATATCAAGCGATATGCAGCAATAAAATTAAACGCGCTAATCATGTTTTGCGATAAATATCACAAGTTCTTGCTAATATGCCCCTAAATGTTTTGGCATCCAGCTAAGGTCGAACAGGTTTACCAAGATATTCAGGACATATTGGAACACCAGGTTTCTAGAAAAATTGCACCAGAAATGACAGAGCGAAAGACAGATCATGAAAGAATTACATCTTTATCTGCTGCTAAAAAAAATATTTATCTGTAGGTAATTCATGTTGAATATTTTTTGTTTTAAATCGACTACTAGTGCCACATATTGAATATCTGTTTTGGAAGCTGGAGCTTGTAGATGACACCATTGAATGACTATGCACCGTGTATATTTGCTAAATGCCAATAAAAATATCATTAAAAAATATTCACACAATGAGCAGCTTTATATCTGGTTCTGTGCTTGCCTATGGCATATGCACGGATTCCAAGGATTTACTCCAGTAGAACTCGGTCCTAGAGGGAGGACTTAGGTCATAACTATTCTCGAGTACTACTTTATTTTCACCCAAAATATCCAGGGTTGTCATAGCCCTTCCATAAAAAAGAAAACCAGTCTTTGGAGAATAGTAGTCACTCAGGGGCATATTATCAAGGGCCTTATCCCCACTTTAGCGGGACTTTTTCCTGCTGAAGCGGCGAAAATTTCATCGCCCTATTAGCAAGCTGTCGCTAACAGCAGGTAGCCACAGCTTGTAGGCGATAGCGAGCGGTTTGGGGCCCGCTTTGCATGTCAGCGATATTTATCGCTAATGACATGCAAAGTGGTCGTACCCAACCTATTAGCAACTGAAAGCAGTTGCTAACGTCGCTATCGCCTTTTATCAACGCAGGCACAGCGGTAAAAAAATGTGCGCTAAGCGCAAATATCGCCAAAAACTAACGACTGTTCAGACCACTTCTTAACCTGTATATCCAATTTATTTATTTATTTTTTAAATTTGTAAAGCGCAACAAATGCCCAAGGGCGCCTCGGCAATGGGAGTTGGATATTCAGTTTAAGACCCTATTGGTGTTAATGCCTGAACATCGCTGGATTTCCAGCGATATTCTCGCATTGAGCAGCTATCGCTGGATATTTTATCGCATTTGAGATAAACGTTGATAATAGCACGTTATCTCTGAGATAAAATCCGGCGATGCACGGCGATAAAATAAATATCGCTAAGCTCATTTAGCGATAAATATCGCTAGTTGTTGATAATATGCCCCTCAGTGCACACTATATTAATGCAGGTTATAAGTGGGACTTGTTTCCGATATGGCAATTCCCAATATCCATTGGGGACAATACTGAAATGTAACCAAGCGCAGCAGAACTAATTAAAGTAAATGTTTCTACTCTGGAAAAATATCTAAAAGACTAATTCCAGTGTAATCCTCATATCAGATGATAGACAATGAGTACAATTTATTAGCAAATAATGGGATAACGGTGGTTGAAATAAACATGTTGACCAAAATGCTGTGCTTGCTTAATGTACATATATACCCAATAAATGAACTAGGTGGCACAATGCTAGAAGTGAATTATGTTTAAACAGAAAAACAAACTACTATCCAGTGAAACTTTAGGTAGGTTTTCGTGACATTAAAAGTTTAAAGAGGCTTCATTTAAGATTTTGAGAGGGCCTTTGTACTGAGAGGTTATATTGACAGAAATTACTAGGTATCTAGCAAGAAAGCTGTATGTTAAGGAGATATTTATTACCCGATCCGTCACCACGGAGTATTTATAGTTAGGAGCTACTGGCCAGATTCACAGAACTAACTTAAAACAAAATCTTAAACTTGCTACTTTTGGTATTCACAGAAGTTAGGCTTTTGTCTTAAGTTTATCTTAAGACAGACTTAAGACAGACTTAAGACAGACTTAAGTTAGGATTTTGTGTTAAGTCTGTCTCAAGTCTGTCTTAAGACAAACTTAAGACAAAATCCTAACTTCTGTGAATACCAAAAGTAGTGAGTTTAGGATTTTTTCTTAAGTTAGTTCTGTGAATCGGACCCAAAGTTTCTATATGAAATAAAATTTTTGGTTTGCTAATAACATTTGGGCAATTTTTCAAATCTTTACAAAACTGTCTCCCAAAAATGCCTCGTCTCCTTCGTCAAACTTTCGTCAAGCAGGTGTGTTGAACGGGTGGACGGGGAGAATTATTTTTGGGGGGCTGGAGTGAATGAGTTTCTCATGTAATTTCCACTACTAATCTATTCAATCATTTCATAGATGATCATAAAAGACGGGCATTTTATAAAATGCATACAATAAGAACTGTCCAAAATTCAAATATTTTTTAAAATATATCAGTAATACCAAGAAGAGAAACCATAAATAAATCCATTCTTGAAATTGTAGACTTATATAAAGTATGATGAGATCACAGAGGGCGAGACAAAGTGCAGGAAAAAAAATGGGGGGATGTCATTTAAAATAACACTGCTTTTCTCGCACATAAGATTCTCCTAAAAAGCAGCCAACCAAATAACAAGTACCTTGGTCATTTAGTTGCAGTAGGAAGAGTGGGGCAGCTTTGCACTTAGTACATGTAAACATGTGCACCAGAGGCACTAGAAGTTTCCTAGTATAAGGAAGATAAAAATTACAAAAGAAAGCAAAGTGCAATAAAGTACGATTCGATTGCTAGTCACACGGACAAAAGCAGATATCGTCTGGGGAGTATTGCCCTAAGGGAAAACACAACAGCCAGCATTTTAAATCACATTTTCACCTAAGTAGAAAGTCACTTTAACCACTGGCCTAGACAGACGGGGAGAGAGACAGAGAATACGGGTTAAAAAAACAAGTGGAATTTCATATAAGCATGAATTAAAGTGAAACTGTGTGCTACTGAATTATTGAGCCTATGATGGAATTCACAAGGAAATTTGCCCTTTCACATTAAATGTTGTACACCTAAGGAGTTAGGCCCTTCAGGGCATGGAATAGGCTGGACCCTTTTTAAATAAACAACACAAAATGTGCCTAAACCACCGTTTTTTTTACACAACACAATTTTTGTAGGTCAAAAACCGTTTCTTGAGTTTCGACCAGGTATTATTATTTTATACCATTCATTTTTTCTTTTTAAAGACTTTTTTAAAATTGATTAGCAAAAACAGGACCAACTGCAACCATTAATAAGCACCTTGGTTGAGATGGGCTGTCGGGTGTTTAACTATGCAGACGACACCCAGTTGTTGCTGAGCATAGATGACACCGTACGGGCCCAGCCGCTGGCACATGAGATTCTCAGGTACACAGTCAACTGGATGTCCAGGAACCTCCTGAAGATTAACCCCGAGAAAATGGAGGTGTTAATTGTGTCATCCACCTGCTCCCCCTGGTGTGACCTCTACTGGCCCCAGGAATTAGGGCCCACCCCTAAGCCAGCAACCGCGGTCAAAAGTCTTGGCATTAGGATAGACGGCGCCCTCTCAATGACCAATCAAATCTCTGCGGTAGTGGGTACCTGCAACGGCATCATAAGACAACTGCGCAAACTTGTTCCACTTCTCTCCCAGTCCATGCTCCGCACGATAGTCTCTGCCACCATACTGTCGAGGCTGGACTACGGAAATGCGCTCTACCTGGGCTTACCTAAAGCCTTAACAAACAGACTGCAGGTAGTCTTAAATGATGCAGCAAGACTTATCTTCAGACTTCCAAGGAGATCACATGCCTCCCCGCTGTTGCTGAGTCTTCACTGGCTACCAGTGACGCAAAGGTCGGCTTTTAAGAGTCTCTGCATAGCCCACATGGCTAGCTACGGGCAAGCCCCTTCCTATATCAAGGAAAGACTAGTCATCTACAGGCCCGAAAGAAGCCTAAGGTCCTCCAAGGCTCAGTTGCTTGTATGTCCTCGGTTCAGGCTAGCAACAAAAGGAGGGAGATCCTTTTCGGTCCTACTGCCCAAAATGTGGAATGAGCTGCCTGAAGCTCTTCGCAAGGAAGGAAACCTGCTTCGCTTTAGGAAAGCCCTAAAGACAACTCTATTTAGAACAGCGTTGAGCTCAGTATAGATCCAACTCGCCTCCTGTTGCTGCCCGGGCTGTTATGTCATTGCGGTCAAAAGCGCCCTGAGACCTGTCGGTGATTTGGCGCTATATAAACCGACATTAACAATAACAATAACAATAACATATATTTACACTATTCTACATGAGGTTTCACAAACATGAATAAGAAAATACATATAGACAGAAAAATAAATTTGCAACATCATCGATAACAAAAAGCAATTCTTACAAAAAACAACACATAATATATTCATGTATATTTGATATCAAGGAATGAAAGATCAAATCAAGAGGTGAGGAATACAGTCAAATCAATGAGACTAACTGATACTCTCTAAGCTAGCCAACGCTAGTTTTTACTGTAATACACCATTTATTCCTCCAAGTTTGCCGACGCGTTTCGAGACCAGGAAACCAGTTCCTGGAATCTCATCAGGGCTTTTTCTTTTTCTGTATGTGATGTAAAGAAAACAATAACGTTTTATTTACATGACTTAATGTTTGTTTCCATAACAGCTGCACAAAGCCTTTTGTATGTGTGTGACTCTGACAATCTACATACCGAATCTCTTGAGGGCAGGAGACAGTGGGGAGGCTTTCCTTCTTCTCAAAGAGACCTTCTCTCTTAGACTCAAAAGCGATATATACTGGCTCCTTGTTATGTTTGCTAGACTTCAATATTTAAGACAATTACGATTATTAGTCATTCGAGTCGATTGTGTCATTAATTCGAAGAAAACTAAAAGGCCGTTCTATGACCTACCTTTCTATTAGTGTATGTTCTTTTAGGACTTGTCTTTTTTTGTTAAAAGCTATTCTGTTCGTGGAACATCCAAAAACAAGCCTGTTCGCCCAACATACTGCATCTTGAAACAATGTATCTGCAAAGCGGGGGGGAGGAGAGGAAAGGAAAGCCAGAATACGTTATGCTCCTTTACTTTCTGGATAGCCATGTTCCCTTCCCTTCGTGCTTGGAAGAAGACGTACCTGTCTTATTTCGTACACTTCCTCAGTCTGATATTTAAGATGCGCTTGAGTTTCTGAAAGAACAGCAAAAAGATGTTGTAAAGCGATGTGCAAACACGTTAATCTTGCTCGTGTCCGCCCGCGCATGCGCATTAGTACACAAGACGGCAGCAATGAAGAGAGCGAGCCCCGGGGACGCGGCGGGCAGCGGCGGGCAAGGTAAGGGCCTTTTAATTCTTTTACACGTTTAATTTAAAGTATTTAGGGAGGGCGGGAGGGAGGCCTGCGGTGCGTAGTGGGGCTACGCGGAGTGCGGAGGTGGGCGTAGTTTCTCGCCCACTTCACGTAGCTCCGCGAAGCCCCACTACGCCCACTACGCCCAGGGTTATCTTTTATCCTACACATATTTACACAGGTAACTCTCAATACATACAAAGCAAACCAATGGGAAAAGTTGGAAAACAAGATATTGAATGTCCAAAATACGCCCCTCTCTCAGACCCCGTGCTCTACCCCTCCCAACAAATTAATCACTTCTAGCAGCAATAATCCACTTTACAGGTGGCAGGACGTATTCTGTGTAGCTCAAAGGATAGATGTGTAACAAGAGAATACAAGGAGAGAATAGCGAAGGCCAGTCGGATAAGATAAGGTAAAGAAAGAATAGGGAAACCCAAACAGTCTGTCGAGACAGGGATCAGTCAACCTAGACATGGATTAGCAAACTCGACCAGACCCTGACATCGGTTTCGTAAATGAAGGCAAGGAGTTATTCTTTAACAAGAGAGACACGTAACTGTTGGGAAAAGGCAAAAACACTTGGTTCGCCATGCTGCCTGAGTGAGGGCAACACAAAATGGCGACGAGACACAAAATGGCGACCAAATACAAAACAAAGTCGGAAACCAAAGAACCTCAGGCCCTCCTTTTGCCATTACTCAGGCAAAACACAAAGAACTCAAGTTAGTCTGAGTCAATGTCTATGGCCATGAGGTCATCGAGCTGTTGCTGCACCATCATTCTAATGTTCTCCGTTTTCTGTGACACAGGCTTTGGGACACACATGGTGGCACAAAGACCACAGAAGGCAGGGCCACACTGTAAAGAGAGACAACACGAAAAAATGATGGCAAAAACCATTCCAAGGAATGTTAGTATATTCCATCCCCAAGTGGATAGTAGTCCCCAAAACCATTCTATCACAGACCAATCTCCTGTGTCCTGATGTATGGACTCGGAAATCTCGTGTAATTTGGAAATGGCTTGGTATACTGTAGGGGCATTATCTGGAATGTAAATGCAGCAACTCGACCCGATCAATTTACAGACTCCTCCACGATCTGCAAGAACAATGTCTAAAACCATTTTGTTCTGCAAAGTCATAAGGCCGCCTGAAGTTCAGCTGTCACATTACCCAAGGCTCCAGAAGTTACATTTATGATGGCCTCGACAACACAAACTAACTGTCTAATGTCTCTGCTGTTAGCCATTGGGCCCCAAAAAGGAAGCAACCCTTTAATAAAGTCACCCCCTTCTTGGCTTGCTGTGTCTCTCGAATCAATAACTCCTCTACCATATCTCTTTCTGTGATAACCTGAAGGGGCAGTATACGTTGGAGGAAGGAGAAAAGCCATATAGCAAGTTCCAGAAAAATAGGTAAGAAGCCACGTATAGGCTCTATCATGACAGACAAAATATGTGCCTTGTGATGGCACTAGCGGTGAGGAAATCTGGGGTGAGTAAACATACGTATGAGAAAAAACACTCTTTTCCTTTGGATTTTTAATATTTTGACCATTAATTTGTAGACAAAAATTACCTCGATGAGGTACGGTCAAAATTGGTGGAGATCTTCTTCGTCTAGCCTCATCTGTAAGGCTGGTAACATAGTGAGTCACATTCCAGCCATCATATGCTCGTTTCTCATCAACGGAAATTTTACTAATCTCAGCAATTTTGGCTATAGTCACTATTCCCTTTATCAAAGCTGTATGACTAAAATCTACTCCACAGGCATATGGACTAACAGGAGGATACCGAAGTTGATTCTGGTAGGCATTAGAAAACATGGCCAAATAAGCCCAAGCGGAACGTTCATAAGAGAAGGGAAAAACTAAAAACGGCCTCTCTCTCTCTGTGTTATGGGGCATGAGCCCACAAACCCAACAATCAGTGGTGTTTACTACCAATTGATGCTGATGCAGTAACTGAATAAATGAATTATTGAAATATTCTGTTCTTCTTATTTGCTCATGTTCCGGAAGTGTATGGAACTGGTGTGGGGAGGCAGTAGTAGGAAAAGATAGAGGAACAGAAGTCGGGACAGAGGTCTGCTGCATAACATACACAACCCAGCTTACACAAGATATTAGAATACAAAAACATATCAAAATACATAAGGTTAGGCCACATGGGTTAACCAACAAGTCTCTGCAATTTCGTGTCATTTTTACACTTTTATTATTACTTTCCACTCTCGTATCCATGATCCAAGGCGTTGCTCACGGCAATCTTCCTAGATCACTGAGCTGTGGTTATTAGCCGTCCTATGACACTGCAAGTCCTGTGGATCCTAGGTCACTACTCAGGTCACAGCTTAAGACTCCTACCGTGACCCTGCAACTTGATGGATAGTGGAAAAGAAAATGTCTCTTAAAAAGAAACACAATCAGCAAAAATGAAAAAGTTAATTGTTCTTGATTAACCTGGGTCTCAGGTTATATCGAGTCTTATTAGGAATTGCTTGCTCTCGGAACAAAGTTTCTGGATTTACTGTATTCAATCGCAGACGTGCTGGTACAGCTTCTTGCAACACGTCGTTGTCTTCTTTCTCAGAGTTCGTCCAGTCGTGCACTACTGAAAGGATAAATCGAGGGACATTTTCGCCTTCAATATCGCTTATACCCTTGCGAACCCATTGATCAAAAGGTAAAGGCAAAGGTACCCTTTTACAGTGCACGCCATGGACCCAGTTCTTTTTCCCCACGACTTTCACTGATGTATGTGTCGTCAATAACACCTGGCGCGGTGGGTTCAAACGCGGTTCCAGATTCTTTTTCCGCTGAAAATTTTTCCGCAGACCCAGCCATAGGGTTGGATGGAGTGACCGGGATCTGCAGAGGCCTCCGGCAGGGCGTATTGAACCTGTTGATGAAGAACATGTAATTTAGTAGTGAGATCATGCAAATAGTCAATCAGCATTGGGTATGGGATGTCAGAATACTTTTTTAGGCCGAGGGACTCCCCAGACATTAGCTGGGCGCCCAAAAATGACCTCATACAGACTAAGACCTAAACGAGAATGCACAGTAGTTCTTGTTGATAAAAGTGCCAGTGGCAAGGCATCAGGCCAAGCGAGACCCGTGCTGCCCTGAATCTTTGCCAATTTGAGCTTGAGAGTGCCATTATAGCACTCTACTAAACCTGCTGACTGAGGGTGGTTTGCTGCATGGAATTTCTGCCTTATACCAAGACCTGTACACACTTTCTGCATAATTTGGCCTACAAATTCACTCCCATTGTCAGACCAGACAATGCGCGGCAAACCAAACCCTGGAAAAAATTCCTTCAAGAGGACTTTGGCAGTAGACAAGGCAGTATTGTCCTTTAGGGGGTAGGCCTCTATCCATCTGGAAAAGGCACAGACCACCACCAGAACATACTTGAGGTTATTACAATGATCCATATGAATATAATCGATTTGTATTACCTCAAAAGGGTATGTAGGGGGAGCAAAATGACCTGCTGGAGTTGGGGTTCACTTTCCTGGATTATGCATTAAACAAACAATACAATGCTTCACCACATTTTCTGCACATCTAGGAATTCCTTCATTCTGCCATACTGGAGCCAAAAGCTTACATATGCCTTTTGCACTGATGTGGGCTGGACCATGCGCCATAGTAACTACAGATAGCACATAGGCGTCTGTTAACAGCCAACGCTGATGTTCTGACAATTCCGTCCAACACCCAGCCTCATCAAACATTCCCGTACTTTCTCTCCACATGCTCAATTCTTTCTCAGTAGCCTCCTCTTGAATCATTCTCATACTTTCTATGGTGTCCTCACACATTCCTCCTTCTCTGACCCATCTTGCAGGGCCCGCAACACACATGCGACTTGTAACATCTCTCGCTGTTTCCTTTGCTACTTCATCTGCAAAAGCATTCCCGCGACCCACATCATCAGTAATTTTCTTATGTGCGCTACACTTGATTATTGCTATATGTGCAGGCAGAACAAGTGATTCGAGAAGGTCAGTCACCAACTGACCATGCTGTATTTTAGTCCCATGGGAAGTAAAGAATCCTCTTTCCTTCCACAAGCAACCGAAACTATGAGCCACACCAAAAGCATATTGGCTATCAGTGTACACATTCACTCTCTTTCCCTTAGCCAATACGCATGCTCTCGTCAGGGCAATTAATTCAGCTGCTTGAGCTGAATTTTGTGCAATGCGTGCTGTCTCTACTACCGTATGCAAGGTAGTAACAGCATAAGCTGAGGTCGCCTCACCATTTGGAAGCTTAAAATAAGACCCATCTACCCATAGGATCCCATCCGGGTCCACAAGTGGTGTGTCTTTCAAATCTATTCTACCTTTTGTTTCCTCCTCTGTTCGGAGAAAACAATCATGCTGTTCTTGAATGCCTTTCTCCTCCAGGATGGGAAACAATGTTGCTGGATTCAAAGTATTACACCGCTTGCTGTGTATATGGCTGGCCAAAAGTGTCAGCTCATATCCAGACAAGCGAGCACTCGTGAGGTGTTGTGTTCTTTCCCTATTCAAAAGAGTATCTACTGCATGCGGTACCATAACAACAAGAGTGTTATCTAATACCAAACCAGCAGATTGACGAATGGAAATTGCTGCAGCTGCTGTAGATTTGGGACAACTAAGCAATGCCTTGGCTACTGGATCCAACGGAGCCGAAAAATAGGCACATGGCCGTTGTCTGTCTCCAAATTGCTGCGTTAAAACTGACAACGCACAACCTTCTCATTCATGAACGTTAAGTGTGAAAGGCTTACTGTAATCTGGAGTACCTAACACAGGGGCAGAACACAAAGCAGTACGTAAGTCAGAAAAAACTATTTTGACATTCATCAGTCCAAGGGAGAGGTTGTGGTGTATCTTTCAACCTGAGTACCAACAAGGATTTAGCCAGTAGAGAAAAATTCAGAATCCATTGTCTACAATAAGAGGTAATGCCCAGAAAGGCACGTACCTCCCTTTGTGTGGATGGCACAGACATTTGTGCAATCGCTTTAATTCATTTTGGGGTCAACCGTCTTTCCTCCTTTGACAAGAGATGACCTAAATAGGTAACCTGTTGGCGACAATATTGCAACTTAGAGGGGGACACCTTATGATGCAGGTCAGACAAATGACGCAACAAAGAAACAGTCACATCTTTATAAACATCCTCCGAATCGGCAGCAATCAACAAATCATCGACGTACCGAATTAGAGTGGCACCTGGAGCTAAATGAAAGCATCAAGCTGAGATTTCAAAGGCTGACTGTAAATGGAGGGACTCTCACAATAACCTTGAGGTGCACGTTCGAACCAAAAACTTCGGCCCCCGAAAGAGAAGCCAAAAATATCCCTACTTTCCTCAGCAATAGGAATACTGAAGAAAGCTTTCTTAAGATCAATCACAGAGAACCAGGCAGCTGAAGCAGGTATCATTGTGAGTAAGGCAGTAATGTCTGGGACAACAGGGAACTGGGGAATAACAATTTTGTTGACCTTCCGAAGATCAATCACAAAGCGATATACAGGAGGCTGGGAAGGATCGATGCGTTTAAGAACAGGTAGAACAGGCCTAATACAAACATTACCTTTTGTTTCTTTGACCACACCCTTCTGAACCAAATCATGGATAATAGCCAACAAAGCTTGTTCACCGTCATTAGAAATCTTATACTGAGGAATACGTGGCAATTTAACATCAGACATAATAGTAACCACATAAGGGGGAATCTGGAGCAGACCAATATCATTCGGACCTGTAGCCCAAAGTGTAGCAGGAACAGACTGCAACTCAGGCGGAAATCGATCTTTAGATAGATATGTAGGAGAAACCAATTTCTCGCCCAAAGTAAGATGCACACCAGAGGGGGAACAATACAACGTTGCATGAAGACGTTTCAACAAATCCAAACACAACAAATTTTCTCCTCAACCAGTCGTTAGAATACGTGGAGCTTCCAAATCGTAAGGACCAATCGAAAGAGGAAAAGGACAAGAAACCGGGTTAGCAACTGGGGCGCCAGAAAATCCCACAGAAACGTTTGTTAAGCCAGACAAAGGTGCCCAAGGAAGTTTAGAATGAATGATAGAACTTCTCGTTGCACCAGTATCCAAAAGAAATGGCTCTGCAACACCCAAAGCAACAACTTCAACATAAGGCCCATTCTGATCCACTGGAACTGATACGACTCCCTTACTTTGTCCATGGCTGTCCTAACTAGAATGAAAATCCTGAACCTCACCTTCAATACAGTAATTGTCATTGTAATATTGGGCAGACTGAGTATTCTGCTGATCAAAATAATTCAAGGAATTCAGAAAGGGAAAGGAACGCTGTCCTTGAGGCAACGCACCTCGCCCTCTACCTCTAGGGGCTGATTGAAAACCACCACGGCCTCGCGATCCCTGAAATCCACCATTACGCTGTAATAAAACCGGGCAGCTATTCTTAAAATGGCCTACCTATTTACAAAAGACACACTGATTAGGACCAAGCAAAGGTCGTGGAACAAAAGGCTCAGGTTTCTGTAACATCCTCTGAGGCTGAGTAGGTTGCTGAAAGTGACGCTGGCCAGAACGAGGGGGATAAGCCTGCTGAAGAAGAACCTTTGTTTGTAATTCTTCTCGACCTTATCCTTTTCCTCTTTATCCCTATTCTCGTAACACTGGGCAGTAGCTAATATCTGTGCAGACGAAGAAACAGCCCAAGAACTTTCGGAATCTTTCAACTTATGTGACAATTCAGGAAGTAAATTAAATACAAATTTATCCACAAATAATCGCTGTCCGCCCTCAGTACTCATATCCTGGCCACTATGATCAATAAATGTCTCCTCAAACCGAGTAAATAAATCGTTCATCTTTCTTCTGCTTACATGCAGATAACTTATCCCAGTTAACGCGTAAGGCAGGCATCATCGTCTTCATTAAAGCAATGATCCTACCAGGTAACTGTGTAATCAAATCATTTGGCTTAGCACCACCCACTTGTGCTGCATCCGCAGCAGATATAGCGGCCCAATTACCACCTAAAGCTTGGTCGTGGTCCTCCATACGAATCCGAGCCCAAAATGCTTGTGGAACTACATTCCCCATCAACATATCAATATCAGCCAAAATTCATAACACACTCATCAACAGTCTGGGACAGCCCCTTATAATATCCCGCAGGATTTTTACAAAGGTCCGGTAGAGACTTGTTTAAGTGCCAAAACTTCAGATCTTTTCCAGGGGGCGTATACCCAGATACGCTGGAAATGAGCAGGGACACCTGGAATATTGCCTGCTTGTGGAACCGTGTCTCTCCATACTGGAGGAACTTCTCTCATGGGGTAATGTTTCATTTTCTGTCTAACTGCAGGATCAGGTTCAGGAATAGTCTGGGAAGAGTATAAGGATCTAAAAGTAACAAGTGGCTTTATAGCATCCTCAACTTCGGGACCCACAATGAGTCCCTTATCAAACCTATCCCGTATATCCAATAGACCCTGAGGAGTTAAATCCAACTCCATATCCTCCCATCCTTTAACAAGAGCATCACACATAACATTAAAAACGTATCTTTGCGTAGGCGCATTCAACTGGAGAAAGGTACTCAGAATATCGGGTACACTATACAGTGGACCATTCATCGTCCATTTATGAGCAAGAGAATCACATGCAGTTCCTTCGGCAGAATCTGGAATTTGACTACGGGATTGCCTTTGAGAGAAAACATGAGTCATATTAAAAGACCCAAAAAGAGGGGAGAAAAGACCAGAAACAGTGTTAACCAACCGACTACGAGTTGGAGAAAAAGCAGACAGTAAAACTGGAGATGCAGAATTAAGCAAAGGAGGAGAAGGATCCGCCTTCACAAGAGAACCTGAAGATGCAGGAGGCTGAGGTACAGAAGTTGGTGGCAAAGGAGGTGCAGGAGGCAATGCAAGAAGGGGCAATTGCGGAAGAACCGGAGCACCCTGTTGAGCAACAGGTTGGTGAACAGGCAGCAACAATACAGGTGCATTAGCACCGGGTTCATAAGGCGGAGGCAATTCCAGCAAATGGGACATTAAGGGATCTTCGTCAAGATCCTAAGTCTGTGGAGAAGCAGGCAACACGGGGTAGCACCTATCAATTGCCATACGATGTTGTCTATCTGAGACCTCAATCGCTCGATCAGTCTCATCGTCTTTGAACCGCTGGGCAGCTTGTATGACCGTCATATCTTTCATCTTCCTATCGCTTTTTGCCTGCTTAATTTCTTTCTGTTTGGCTTCTTTACGCCAAAGGCGGAAAGAGTCAAACATTGCCGGCCGGGCTTTTCTCTTAAACAAAATTGCTTTCAAATTATCTAATACGTCGGGCTCAAAGCTACCATTTTGGGGCCACAGCAGAACACCATCTTTCTTTGTGTATCGAATCCATGCCTCATTAAAGGCAATGGGGCCAACACCATGTTTAGAATAGAGCTCATAAGTGGGAGTTCCAACCAGAGGAATCGGACATGAGTCCTCAAGCCGGGAATCCCTAGTACAGCAAAAACAACAAAGCTTCCTAAATCCGCTCAGACCAGGCATTTTGAAAAGCACACCGGTCCGTTTAGTAACTTGAAGGAGTGAAAGCAAAGAACACAGTACAAATGTACTCACCCCTTCACTTCGGCTATTGCAACAGTCGAAATAACAAAATTTCAAAACCAAACAAAGAAATGGGCGCTACCCATGAATACTTAACTAAATGGTCTTCTCACGTCAACATAGGTCCGTCTAATCGTCTCACAATACCAGTCATCACCAGAGGGTTCAAGGCAGGGCGGTAGTCAGGGCAGCAGTCGTGAGCAGCCATCGGAAAGGAGTAGCCGCACTGCAAAAGACCGTCGGTCCACTTTGGACATACAGGGGTCGCTTGACGTGGTTTCGCAAATCCTCTGGAATTTTCTTGCGGGCCTTCTCACGACCTTCGGGATGAACCGCTACCACTGAAACGGCCCCACGTTGGGCGCCAGTTGGAGAACCGGGCCTTATGGGCCTGGCGGCGCAGGGCATGCCTTAAACCCCCGAGTTCACCTGCCTTGTTCGAACAGAGACAAGGGACACTTTGTTGAGCGTGGAAGCCAGGTTTATTAGATGCAGCTAAGCACAGTTATCCTAGAAGTTACACACAAGGTGGGTTCTGAGGAGACTGCCACTTCAATCCGTGGCACACAATCTTTTATCCTACACATATTTACACAAGTAACTCCCAATACATACAAAGCAGACCAATAGGAAAAGTTGGAAAACAAGCTATCGAATGTCCGAAATACGCCCCTCTCTCAGACCCCGTGCTATACCCCTCCCAACAAATTAATCAGTGCTAGCAGCAACAATCCACTTTGCAGGTGGCAGGACGTATTCTGTGTACCTCAAAGGATAGATGTGTAACAAGAGAATACAAGGAGAGAATAGCGAAGGCCAGTCGGATAAGATAATGTAAAGAAAGAATAGGGAAACCCAAACAGTCTGTCGAGACAGGGATCAGTCAACCTAGACATGGATTAGCAAACTCGACCAGACCCTGACATCGGTTTCGCAAATGAAGGCAAGGAGTTATTCTTTAACAAGAGAGACACGTAACTGTTGGGAAAAGGCAAAAACACTCGGTTCGCCATGCTGCCTGAGTGAGGGCAACACAAAATGGCGACGAGACACAAAATGGCAACCAAATACAAAACGAAGTCGGAAACCAAAGAACCTCAGAGGAATCACCAATCACGTAAAAGGTGACATGAGGAATTATTAAACACGAAACAGGTATCATGAGGAATCACCAAACACTTAAAAGATGACCTAAAGAGTCACCAACTATGTAAAAGGTGACACGAGGAATCACCAAACACGTAAAAGGTGACATGAGGAATCATAAAACACGTAAAAGGCGACATGAGGAATCTCCAAACACATAAAAGATGACCTGAAGAGTCATCAACTATGTAAAAGGTGACATGAGGAATCACCAAACACGTAAAAGGTGACCTGAAGAGTCACAAACATGTAAAAGGTGAAATGAGAAATCACCAAACACGTAAAAGGTTGCCTGAAGAGTCACCAAACATGTAAAAGGTGACATGAAGAGTCACCAAACATGTAAAAGGTGACATGAAGAGTCACCAAACATGTAAAAGGTGACATGAGGAATCACCAAACACGTAAAAGGTGACATGAGGATCACCAACACAGAAAAGGTGACATGAGGAATCACCAAACACGTGAAAGGTGACCTGAAGAGTCACAAACATGTAAATGGTGACATGAGGAATCACCAAACACGTGAAAGGTGACCTGAAGAGTCACCAAACATGTAGCTTGCTGTAATTTAGAAAGACGTATAAGAGAAGCCCTTGACAGAGTAGCCCCGCTACTTCTGAATAAAACAGTGAATAGACCACAGAAATCTGCACCTTGGTATAACGACGATTTGCGCCTAGCTAGGACAGAGTGCAAACGTCTAGAGAGGCAGTGGAGGATAGCCTTTGTTAGTCAGGCAAAGTTGGAATATCAGAAAAAGCGGAGAAACTACCATGGCCTTATTAGACGGGCGAAAGCCACTTACTATGATGAGAGAATGAGAGAATTGGGGCTGCAGGAAATTCCACTAAGGACTTATTTAAGATCTATAAGGAGATTTCCTCACTTACATCGTACACCATTCCCACGGAAAGTTCTGGGGAATCCTGCGATCGCATTGCGTGTTTCTTCTCAGAAAAAGTGGAAAAAATATACTCTTCCTTTCCGGGAGCCAAAAAAATGGGTGCAGAGTTTGTGGAACTTATCGGAGGTGTTGGGGGAAATCAGCGGTTGGATAGTTTTATCACCCCCCCCCCGAGTCGCTCTGCAGAATCTGCAGTTCTATAAAGTCTGGTTCACCCGGGGATCCTGACTCACCAACTGCTTGGGGAGAGTATTGCCATTCTTGAGCCTTATATCAGGCATCTTCTAGATGTATCATTTAGTTTGCACACGGTGCCTGAAAGCTGGAAGCAGGCTGTGGTACTGCCACTTCAGAAGAAGCCTAACATCAGCATCGAGAAATTGGATAACCTCCGACCTATCTCGCTGTTACCTTACTTGGGGAAAGTGGCCGAGAAGGCTGTAAACTTACAGCTTATGGCCCATGTGGAAGAAGCTAACCTTCTTCATCCCACACAGTTTGGATTCCGGTCACTTCACTCTACGGAGTCAGCTCTGCTTATGGTCACTGAGGCCATGGGAGCTGATGAGGGACAGACAATGGCTCTCATCCTTTTGGACCTGAGCGCCGCCTTTGACACTGTAGCACATTACAACTTGCTGCAGTGTCTGAATAAGGGTGGTGTCTCAGGCGCAGCGCTAAAATGGATACAATAATTTCTGACGGAATGCAGTTTCCAGGTCAGACAGGGCGCCCATTACTCTAGAGCTGTGAAACTGGATCAGGGTGTGCCGCAGAGCTCTGCCCTGAGCCCCACCTTATTTAATCTATATGTATCCCCAGTGACAAGTATTGTGGAGGGTTTTGAAATCCGGATTGTGTCATATGCCGATGACACGCAGCTTGTTATCTCGCTATCACGGGCACCGGATCTGGCTGCCTCCAACTTTCAGAGCATGCATTCAGGAACTTGCCTCCTGGATGGCCAACAACTGCCTGAAGTTGAACGGTAGCAAGACAGAGGTGCTTGTGGTGGGGGGGGGTCTGTGTGGTCATCGGCATGGTGGCCGTCCTGCTTAGGCCCAGCCCCGATGCCGTGCGCCCAGGCCAAGAACCTGGGTGTATGGGTAGATTCGGATCTTACATTCGAACATCAGATCAGACGTGTGGTTGGGACTTGTTTTGGCGTCCTCAAAGGTCTGCGCAAACTATGGGCCTTCTTCCTATAGAAGCTAGGAGGACGCTGGTGCATGCTCTGGTCACCTCGCAATTAGATTATGGCAATATACTGCATCTAGGTGCCACGGTCAAGAGTCTTGACCGGCTTCAGGTGTTGCAAAATGCGGCAGCTCGTTTGGTCCTTAGGCTTCCAAGAAGGGCCGCTTCCAAAAGGGCCTCGGATGCTCTTCACTGGCTTCCAGTCAGGAAGAGAATTGTGTTTAAGGCCCTCTGTACGTGCCACCGCATCACTCAAGGCATTGGGCCTAGGTACCTGCAGAATCTCATCACTGTCTACAGGCCGGTCCGGTCCCTTAGATCCACTGGGAATGGGCTGATGGTGATCCCAAAAGTCAAGAGAGCCCGAATGGGTGGCAGATCATTCCGGCTCTTGGCAGCCAGGTGTTGGAATAAACTCCCTCTTGAGCTTCGGTTAGAACCTTCTGAGACCAGGTTCAGAAGAGAGCTTAAAACATACTTGTTCCTTCACTAATGGGCCTGGGCGTTGGTCTGGGTATGGGACTCTAGGATCTCCCACTTACTACAGCACGGGGACATGCCGGTGGGCGTAACCAGGCGCTTTACAAGCTTCCCTTAATAATAATGATAATGATAATAATAATAATAATAATAATAATAATAATAATAATAATAATAATAATAACAATAATAATAATAATAATAAAAGGTGACATGAGGAATCACCAAACACGTAAAAGGTGACATGACGAATCACCAAACACATAAAAAGTGACATGAGGAATCACCAAACCTATAAAACCTGAAATGAGGAATCACAAAACTCGTAAAGGTGACATTAGGATTCACCAAGCACGTAAAACACAACATGAGGATAACCTAACACACAAAAGGTGACATGAATCACCAAACACACAAAAAGTGACATGAATTACCACAAACACATAAATGGTGACATATGCAATCACCAAACACGTTAAAGGTTGGCATAAGGAATCACCATAAAATGTAAAAGGTGACATCAAGTATCACAAACACACAAAAGTTGACAAGAGGTATCACCATACTTGTAAACATTGACATGAGGTATCACCTAACCTATAAACGATGATATGAGGTATCACCAAACATATAACAGTTGACATGAGGAATCACCAAACACACAAAAGGTGGCTTTAGGAATCACCAAACACGGAAAAGGTGACATGAGGTATCACCAAACAAGTGAAAGGTGACATGAGGTATCACCAAAACACACAAAAAGGTGATATAAGGAACCACCAAACACGTAAAGGTGACATGAGGAATCACCAAACTCGTAAAAGGTGACATGTGGAATCACCAAACACACAAAAGGTGACATAAGGAACCATCAAACAGGTAAAAGGTGACATAAGGAACAACAAAACACGTAAAAGGTGACATGAGGAATTACTAAACACTTAACAAATAACATGAGAAATCACAAAACACGTCAAACGTGACAAGAGGAATCACCAAACACACCAAAGTTGACATTAGGAATCACCAAACACTTAAAAGGTGACATGAGGAATCACCAAAAATGTACATAGTGAAAATGTGAAATCAACAAACAAGCAATAAGGTGACGTGAGGAATCACCAGACATATAAAACGTGACATGATGAATTACCAAACACACAAAAAGTTGAGATGAGGAACCACCAAACACGTAACAGGTGACATAAGGAACCACAAAACATGGAAAAGGTGACATGAGGAATCACCAATCATGTAAAAGGTGACATAAGGAACCACCAAACACACAAAAGGTGACCTGAAGAGTCACCAATCAATTAAAAAGGTGACAAGTTATCACCACACACACAAAAAGGTGACATAAGGAACCACCAAACACGTAAAAGGTGACCTGAAGAGTCAAACACATGTAAAAGGTGAAATGAGAAATCACCACACACGTAAAAGGTGATCTGAAGATTCACCAAACATGTAAAAGGTGACCTGAAGATTCACCAAACATATAAAAGGTGACATGAGGAATCACCAAACACAAAAAAGTTTCCTGAAGAGTCACCAAACATGTAAAAGGTGGCATGAGGAATCACAAAAACGTAAAAAGTGACATGAGGAATCACCAAACACATAAAAGGTGCCATGAGGAATCTCAAAAACGTAAAAGGTGACATGAGGAATCACCAAACACGTAGAAGATGACATAAGGATTCACCAAACACATAAAAGGTGACCTGAAGAGTCACCAAACACGTAAAAGGTGACACGAGGAATCACAATAAACATAAAAGGTGACATGAGGAGTCACCAAACACGTAATTGGTGACATGAGTAATCACCAAACACATAAAAGGTGACACGAGGAATCACTAAACACGTAAAAAGTGATACGATGAATCACCAGACACTTAAAAGGTGACTGGAACAAGGTTCTGAGGGATCACTGCCAGAAGAAGATGACTGGTGCAACGTTCTGTGGGATAACTCCCAGCAGATGGCAACTGGTGTGAGGTTCTGAGGGATCACTACATGCAGAAGGTGACTGAAGCGAGGTTCTGAGGGATCACTGCCAGCAGAAGGTGACTGGTGTGAGGTTCTGTGGGATCACTACCAGAGGAAGGCGACTGGCATGAGGTTCTCAGGGATCACTGTCAGCAGAAGGTGACTGCTGGGAGGTTCTGTGGGATCACTACCAGAAGAAGGCAACTTTTGCGAGATTCTAAGGGATCACTACCAGTAGAAGGTGACTGGTGCAAGGTTCTGAGGGATCACTATCAGCAGAAGGTGACTAGTGCAAGGTTCTGTGGAATCACTGCCACCAGAATGTGGCTGGCATGAGGTTCTTAGGGATCACTACCAGCAGAAGGCGACTGGCGCCAGGTTCTGTGGGATCACTGCCAGCAGAAGGTGACTGGTGCGATGTACTGTGGGATCACTCCCAGCAGAAGGCGACTGGTGCAAGGTTCTGTGGGTTCACTACCAGCAGGAGGTGACTGGTGTGAGGTTCTGAGGGATCACCACAAGCAGAAGGCGACTGGTGCGAGTTTCTGAGGGATCACTACCAGTAGGAGGTGAATCGTGCAAGGTTTGAGGGATCACTAAATGCAGAAGGTGACTGGCATGAGCTTCCGAGGGATCACAACCAGCTGAAGGTGACTGGTGCGAGGTTCTGAGGGATCACTGCCAGCATATGGCAACTGGTGTGAGGTTCTGAGGGATCACTACCAGCAGGAGGTGAATCATGCAATGTTCTAAGCGATCCCAACCAACAGAAGGTGAATGGTGCGAGGTTCTGAGGGATCACTACTAGTAGATGGCAACTGGTGTGAGGTTCTGAGGGATCACTACCAGCAGGAGGTGAATCGTGCAGGGTTCTAAGGGATCACTAGCAGCAGAAGGTGACTGGTGCGAGGTTCTGTGGGATCACTTCCAGCAGGTGGTGAATCGTGCAAGGTTCTAAGGGATCCCAACCAGCAGAAGGTGACTAATGCAAGGTTCTAAGGGATCACTGCCAGCAGAAGGGACTGGTGTGAGGTTCTGAGGGATCAATACCAGCAGAAGGTGACTGGTGCGAGGTTCTGAGGGATCACTACCTGCAGAAGGCGACTGGTGCGAGGTTCTGAGGGATCACCACCAACAGAGGCCGACTGGTCCCAGGTTCTGAGGGGTCACCACCAGCAGAAAGTGACTGGTGCGAGGTTCTGACGGATCACCACCAGCAGAAGGTGACTGGCGCTAGGTTCTGAAGGATCACTACCAGTAGAAGGTGACTGGTGCAAGGTTCTGTGGGATCACTGCCAGCAGAAGATGACTGGTGCAAGGTTCTGAGGGATCACTACCAGCAGAAGGTGACTGGTGCAAGGTTCTGTGGGATCACTACCAGCAGAAGGTGACTGTTGCAAGGTTCTGTGGGATCACAACCAGCAGAAGGTGACTTGTGCAGGGTTCTGAGGGATCACTACCAGCAGAAGGTGACTAGTTCAGGGTTCGGTGGGATCACTGCCACTAGAATGTGGCTGGCATGAGGTTCTTAGGGATCACTACCAGCAGAAGGTGACTGTTGCGAGGTTCTGTGGGTTCACTGCAAGCAGAAGGTGACTGGTGCGATGTTCTAAGGGATCACTACCAGCAGAAGGTGACTGGTGTGATGTTCTGAGGAATCATTACCAGCAGGAGGTGAATTGTGCCAGGTTCTGAGGGATCACTAAATTCTGAAGGTGACTGGCATGACATTCCGAGGGATTACTAGCAGCTGAAGGTGACTGGTGCAAGGTTCTGATGGATCACTACCAGCAGAAGGTGACTGGTGTGAGTTTCTGAGGGATCACTGCCAGCAGGAGGTGAATCGTGCAAGGTTCTGAGGAATCACTTAATGCAGAAGGTGACTGGCATGAGATTCCGAGGGATCACTACCAGCTGAAGGTGACTGGTGCGAGGTTCTGAGGGATCACTACCAGCAGGAGGTGAATCATGCAAGGTTCTAAGCAATCCCAACCAACAGAAGGTGAATGGTGCGAGGTTCTGAGGGATCACTACTAGTAGATGGCAACTGGTGTGAGGTTCTGAGGGATCACTACATGCAGAAGGTGACTGAAGCGAGGTTCTGAGGGATCACTGCCAGCAGAAGGTAACTGGTGTGAGGTTCTGTGGGATCACTACCAGAGGAAGGCGACTGGCATGAGGTTCTCAGGGATCACTGTCAGCAGAAGGTGACTGCTGCGAGGTTCTGTGGGATCACTACCAAAAGAAGGCAACTTTTGCGAGATTCTAAGGGATCACTACCAGTAGAAGGTGACTGGTGCAAGGTTCTGAGGGATCACTATCAGCAGAAGGTGACTAGTGCAAGGTTCTGTGGAATCACTGCCACCAGAATGTGGCTGGCATGAGGTTCTTAGGGATCACTACCAGCAGAAGGCGACTGGCGCAAGGTTCTGTGGGATCACTGCCAGCAGAAGGTGACTGGTGCGATGTACTGTGGGATCACTGCCAGCAGAAGGCGACTGGTGCAAGGTTCTGTGGGATCACTACCAGCAGGAGGTGACTGGTGTGAGGTTCTGAGGGATCACCACCAGCAGAAGGCGACTGGTGCGAGTTTCTGAGGGATCACTACCAGCAGGAGGTGAATCGTGCAAGGTTTGAGGGATCACTAAATGCAGAAGGTGACTGGCATGAGCTTCCGAGGGATCACAACCAGCTGAAGGTGACTTGTGCGAGGTTCTGAGGGATCACTGCCAGCATATGGCAACTGGTGTGAGGTTCTGAGGGATCACTACCAGCAGGAGGTGAATCGTGCAATGTTCTAAGCGATCCCAACCAACAGAAGGTGAATGGTGCGAGGTTCTGAGGGATCACTACTAGTAGATGGCAACTGGTGTGAGGTTCTGAGGGATCACTACCAGCAGGAGGTGAATCGTGCAGGGTTCTAAGGGATCACAAGCAACAGAAGGTGACTGGTGCAAGGATCTAAGTGATCACTAGCAGCAGAAGGTGACTGGTGCGAGGTTCTGTGGGATCACTTCCAGCAGGTGGTGAATCGTGCAAGGTTCTAAGGGATCCCAACCAGCAGAAGGTGACTAATGCAAGGTTCTAAGGGATCACTGCCAGCAGAAGGGACTGGTGTGAGGTTCTGAGGGATCACTACCAGCAGGAGGTGAATCATGCAATGTTCTAAGCGATCCCAACCAACAGAAGGTGAATGGTGCGAGGTTCTGAGGGATCACTACTAGTAGATGGCAACTGGTGTGAGGTTCTGAGGGATCACTACCAGCAGGAGGTGAATCGTGCAGGGTTCTAAGGGATCACAAGCAACAGAAGGTGACTGGTGCAAGGATCTAAGTGATCACTAGCAGCAGAAGGTGACTGGTGCGAGGTTCTGTGGGATCACTTCCAGCAGGTGGTGAATCGTGCAAGGTTCTAAGGGATCCCAACCAGCAGAAGGTGACTAATGCAAGGTTCTAAGGGATCACTGCCAGCAGAAGGGACTGGTGTGAGGTTCTGAGGGATCAATACCAGCAGAAGGTGACTGGTGCGAGGTTCTGAGGGATCACTACCTGCAGAAGGCGACTGGTGCGAGGTTCTGAGGGATCACCACCAACAGAGGCCGACTGGTCCCAGGTTCTGAGGGGTCACCACCAGCAGAAAGTGACTGGTGCGAGGTTCTGACGGATCACCACCAGCAGAAGGTGACTGGCGCTAGGTTCTGAAGGATCACTACCAGTAGAAGGTGACTGGTGCAAGGTTCTGTGGGATCACTGCCAGCAGAAGATGACTGGTGCAAGGTTCTGAGGGATCACTACCAGCAGAAGGTGACTGGTGCAAGGTTCTGTGGGATCACTACCAGCAGAAGGTGACTGTTGCAAGGTTCTGTGGGATCACAACCAGCAGAAGGTGACTGGTGCAGGGTTCTGAGGGATCACTACCAGCAGAAGGTGACTAGTTCAAGGTTCGGTGGGATCACTGCCACTAGAATGTGGCTGGCATGAGGTTCTTAGGGATCTCTACCAGCAGAAGGTGACTGTTGCGAGGTTCTGTGGGTTCACTGCAAGCAGAAGGTGACTGGTGCGATGTTCTAAGGGATCACTACCAGCAGAAGGTGACTGGTGTGATGTTCTGAGGAATCATTACCAGCAGGAGGTGAATTGTGCCAGGTTCTGAGGGATCACTAAATGCTGAAGGTGACTGGCATGACATTCCGAGGGATTACTAGCAGCTGAAGGTGACTGGTGCGAGGTTCTGATGGATCACTACCAGCAGAAGGTGACTGGTGTGAGTTTCTGAGGGATCACTGCCAGCAGGAGGTGAATCGTGCAAGGTTCTGAGGAATCACTAAATGCAGAAGGTGACTGGCATGAGATTCCGAGGGATCACTACCAGCTGAAGGTGACTGGTGCGAGGTTCTGAGGGATCACTACCAGCAGGAGGTGAATCATGCAAGGTTCTAAGCGATCCCAACCAACAGAAGGTGAATGGTGCGAGGTTCTGAGGGATCACTACTAGTAGATGGCAACTGGTGTGAGGTTCTGAGGGATCACTACCAGCAGGAGGTGAATCGTGCAGGGTTCTAAGGGATCACAAGCAACAGAAGGTGACTGGTGCAAGGATCTAAGTGATCACTAGCAGCAGAAGGTGACTGGTGCGAGGTTCTGTGGGATCACGTCCAGCAGGTGGTGAACCATGCAAGGTTCTAAGGGATCCCAACCAGCAGAAGGTGACTAATGCAAGGTTCTAAGGGATCACTGCCAGCAGAAGCGACTGGTGTGAGGTACTGAGGGATCAATACCAGCAGAAGGTGACTGGTGCAAGGTTCTGAGGGATCACTACCAGCAGAAGGCGACTGGTACTAGGTTCTGAGGGATCACCACCCACAGAGGCCGACTGGTCCCAGGTTCTGAGGGGTCACCACCAGCAGAAAGCGACTGGTGCGAGTTTCTGACGGATCACCACCAGCAGAAGGTGACTGGCGCTAGGTTCTGAAGGATCACAACCAGTAGAAGGTGACTGGTGCAAGGTTCTGTGGGATCACTGCCAGCAGAAGGTGACTGGTGCAAGGTTCTGAGGGATCACTACCAGCAGAAGGTGACTGGTGCAAGGTTCTGTATGATCACGACCAGCAGAAGGTGACTGTTGCAAGGTTCTTTGGGATCACTACCAGCAGAAGGTGACTGGTGCAGGGTTCTGAGGGATCACTTCCAGCAGAAGGTGACTAATGCAAGGTTCTGTGGGATCACTGCCACCAGAATGTGGCTGGCATGAGGTTCTTAGGGATCACTACCAGCAGAAGGTGACTGATGCGAGGTTCTGTGGGATCACTGCAAGCAGAAGGTGACTGGTGCGATGTTCTAAGGGATCACTACCAGCAGAAGGTGACTGGTGTGATGTTCTGAGGAATCACCACCAGCAGGAGGTGAATCGTGCAAGGTTCTGAGGAATCACTAAATGCAGAAGGTGACTGGCATGACATTCCGAGGGATCACTAGCAGCTGAAGGTGACTGGTGCGAGGTTCTGATAGATCACTACCAGCGGAAGGTGACTAGTGTGAGTTTCTGAGGGATCACTACCAGCAGGAGGTGAATCGTGCAAGGTTCTGAGGAATCACTAAATGCAGAAGGTGACTGGCATGAGATTCCGAGGGATCACTACCAGCTGAAGGTGACTGGTGCAAGATTCTGAGGGATTACTGCCAGCAGAAGGCGACTGGTGCGAGGTTCTGAGGGATCACTACCAGCAGAAGGTGACTGGTGTGAGTTTCTGAGGGATCACTACCAGCAGGAGGTGAATCGTGCAAGGTTCTAAGGGATCACAACCAACCGAAGGTGACTGGTGCGAGATTCTAAGGGATCACCACCAGCAGAAGGTGACTGGTGCGAGGTTCTGAGGGATCACTACCAGCCGGCGGTGAATCGTGCAAGGTTCTAAGGGATCCCAACCAACAGAAGGTGGCTGGAGCGAGATTCTGAGGGATTACTACTAGTAGATGGCAACTAGTGTGAGGTTTTGAGGGATCACTACCAGCAGGAGGTGAATCGTGCAGGGTTCTAAGGGATCACAAGAAACAGAAGGTGACTGGTGCAAGGATCTAAGGGATCACTACCATCAGAAGGTGACTGGTGCGAGGTTCTGAGGGATCACTACCAACAGGAGGTGAATCGTGCAAGGTTCTGATGGATCACCACCAACAGAAGCCGACTGGTGCCAGATTCTGAAGGATCACTAAAAGCAGAAGGTGACTGGTGAGAGGTTCTGAGGGATCACCACCAGCAGAAGGTGACTGGCACAAGGTTCTGTGGGATCACTACCAGCAGGACTTGAATCGTGCAAGCTACTGAGGGATCACTTCCAGCAGAAGGTAACTAGTGTGAGGTTCTGAGGGATCACTACCAGATGGAGGTGAATCGTGCAAGGTTTTAAGGGATCTTTGCCAGCAGAAGGTGACTGGTGCGAGGTTCTGAGAGATCACTACAAGCAGGAGGTAAATCGTGCAAGGTTCTGAGGGATCACTGCCAGCTGAAGGAGACTGGTGTGACGTTCTGAGGGATCACTACCATCAGGACGTGAATCGCGCAAGGTTTTGAGGGATCACTGCCAGCAGAAGGTGACTGGTGCGAGTTTCTGAGAGATCACTACCAGCAGGAGGTGAATCCTGCAAGGCTCTGAGGGATCACCACCAGCTGAAGGTGAGTGGCGCGAGGTTCTGAGGGATCACTACCCGCAGAAGGCGACGGCCGTGAAGTTCTAAGGGATCACTACCTGCAGAATGCGACTGGTGCGAGGTTCTGAGGGATCACTGCCAGCAGAAGGCGACTGGTGTGTGGTTCTGAGGGATCACTACCAGCATAAGGCAACTGGTGCGAGGTTCTGTGGGATCACTACCAGCAGAAGGTGACTGGTGCGAGGTTCTGAGGGATCACTGTCAGCAGATTGCGACTTGTGCCAGGTTCTGTGGGATCACTGCCAGCAGAAGGTGACTGGTGTGAGGTTCTGATGGATCACCACCAACAGAAGCCGACTGGTGCCAGATTCTGAAGGATCACTAAAAGCAGAAGGTGACTGGTGAGAGGTTCTGAGGGATCACCACCAGCAGAAGGTGACTGGCACAAGGTTCTGTGGGATCACTACCAGCAGGAGGTGAATCGTGCAAGCTACTGAGGGATCACTTCCAGCAGAAGGTAACTAGTGTGAGGTTCTGAGGGATCACTACCAGATGGAGGTGAATCGTGCAAGGTTTTAAGGGATCTTTGCCAGCAGAAGGTGACTGGTGCGAGGTTCTGAGAGATCACTACAAGCAGGAGGTAAATCGTGCAAGGTTCTGAGGGATCACTGCCAGCTGAAGGAGACTGGTGTGACGTAGGCATGAGCGGATTTTGCGGATTGGCAATCCGCGAATTTGCGGATTTGCAAACTCGCAATCCGCAAAATCCGCGAATTCCCGCGAATTTGCGGATTTTTTTTTTTTTTTGTGTTCGCCCGTGTTTCTGCCAGTTCGCGAGGGTTTTTACAATTTCGCAATTTGCGAACTTACCTGTCGGGTCGCAAGTTTTGCGAACTTGTTGTTTCTACGTGTCCAACCTGTTTGGGACACTCTTCTTCATCACTGCCACTCTCTGTCACCACTGCCACTCTCTGACTACTCATGCCACCCTCTGGCCCACCCATGCCACCCTCTGTTTCATCACCACACCCTCTGGTTGTCCAGTGTACATTATTTTTGGCAAAGCAAAGCACACCTTCCCTGCCTCAAGTGACCTGAATTAATTTGGGGCTGATTAATGTGTCACAGAATATTTTTTTAGCTGGCACCTGCTTCCTTAGTGCGCCCTGATTAGTGATCTTTTGCACTTGCTAAGTGCTTTCATTGTTGCAAAATTAGTTACAACACCTGCCCTGCCCCAACTGACAATAATGAATTAGGGGCTGATTAATGGATTTTAACTTCCAGCCTGGCTCCTGCTTGTCTCCCTTAGCTGTAATTCAGGACCTTTGTGGCATATGTGTAACTATTCTGAGGTTCAGAGCAGGGTCACATAATAGTTGCAACTGGCAACTGAACTCTGGAGGGGCCCCTCAGGAAGCACTACAGGAAATGGCTACTAATGATGAGCCTGAACTTTTGAACCTGGTAAGTAGTTACTTTCAGTTTTGCTAAAATCGTATTTCTGCAATTTCGCACTTATTCGCGGGGCGCGAACTCACGCGAACAGTGCGAGCAGTGCGAGCAAAATCCGCTGCTCGCGGATTTGCGGATTTTTCAGGAAATTCGCAAATCTCGCGGATTGCGGATTTCCCGAAAATCCGCAAAATCCGCGAGCGGAACGGATTTTCCGCCCATGCCTAGTGTGACGTTCTGAGGGATCACTACCATCAGGAGGTGAATCGCGCAAGGTTTTGAGGGATCACTGCCAGCAGAAGGTGACTGGTGCGAGTTTCTGATAGATCACTACCAGCAGGAGGTGAGTCCTGCAAGGCTCTGAGGGATCACCACCAGCTGAAGGTGAGTGGCGCGAGGTTCTGAGGGATCACTACCCGCAGAAGGCGACGGCCGTGAAGTTCTAAGGGATCACTACCTGCAGAATGCGACTGGTGTGAGGTTCTGAGGGATCACTGCCAGCAGAAGGCGACTGGTGTGTGGTTCTGAGGGATCACTACCAGCATAAGGTGACTGGTGCGAGGTTCTGAGGGATCACTGTCAGCAGACTGCGACTTGTGCCAGGTTCTGTGGGATCACTGCCAGCAGAAGGTGACTGGTGTGAGGTTCTGTGGGATCACTACCAGCAGAATGCGACTGGTGCAAGGTTCTGTGGGATCACTGCCAGCAGAAGGCGACTGGTGCGAGGTTCTGAGGGATCACTGCCAGCAGAAGGTGACTGGTGTGAGGTTCTGAGGGATCACTACCAGCTGAAGGTGACTGGTGCAAGGTTCTGTGGGATCACTGCCACCAGAATGTGGCCATCAAGCCGACAATGGCGAGAAGCTAAGAGGAGACGATAGATAAAGTTTCATTGAAATTCCGCAATTACAGGCGGGATTGCTTTAAATTCCTCTTCAGCTTCACGGAGCTTGCGATCACGTGACGGCGCGTTTGTTCAAGAATAGCGCTGGTTGTTCAACATTGCTACTGCACACCACGAACCTTTATTACCGGGATACGATCAATAAAGTTTTGGTTGAAATTCCTTAATCACAGGCGGTATTGCTTTAAATTCTTCTAAAAAGCCCCACGGAGCTTGCGACCACGTGATTTCGCGCCTGTCCAATAACAGCGCTGGTTGTTCAACACTGCTACTGCATACCACGCTACTCCATTACGGATGTGGGATTTCGCCACCATTGGTAAGTGAACACTCTGTTATTTAGAAATTTTGGTTTCCACCCAGTCGGCAATAGTAGCCTAACTCGCAATCATTTTTTCCATTCCCTTCAGGATCGGGTGATTAGTTCACACGCACGCCGAAGACGTAGTGAAATTGAATACTCAAAACAAACGGTGAGCGTGGTGGTGAGGTAAACGCACTTTGTATTCACACAGGATGTTAGTGCAAATCTTTATATATATTTCTTCTCCCCACAGACAATGTAATAGGATTTTTTTGATCAAGGTAAGCTCGTTTTACCTTTTCTGGATTGACCACCTGAGCCTGAACATATGAGATGGCACATTCAGACAGTGTGGTACATAAATGTATGTTATGTCTTCCTACTTACAGCTGTCTATCGTCCGTATGACATCTACTATTGGAGTGCTTAGTTCACTGCATTACGGTATGGTGAGAGGCAGTCATGGAGTTGCCACTGTAATGCTGAGAATGGATTCTTAATTTATAAGTCCTAAAATATGTTTGTTTGTCGTTGTAGATTGTTGGTTCTGAGGAGAACTCCGCATTGGGAGTTCGAAACGCGTCGACCTGTTTGGTTCTTCTGTCAAAAATTTGAAACAATTACTTTAAATAGGTCCATTTAAAAAGGGATTAAGCCTATGTATCACATTTAGGACAAATGTTGGAATGTGAAATTGTATATATGTACATATAAAGAAACCATGATACACTGTTGATTCCCAAAGAACAGAAAGAAAGGGAGGCACAGGAGGTGGTCAGATATATCTCCACCTACCATGCCAAATCCTGGCAGGTACAGAGCAGCTTAAAAAAGCACTGGAATATTTTAAAAACAGAACCTACGTTAACAAGTGTGGTTGGCTGCAATCCAAGCATCACATATCGGAAAGCGGATTCTCTGAAAGACAGACTGAGTAAAAACAAAATAACTACCAAACAAGGGAGAACATCTGATATACAAGGCTTTTTCACGTGCATGACATGCAAGGTGTGTAAGTTTAGCCAGAATGTCAAAACAGTATACTATCCAATTGAAGGTAGAGAAAAGTCTATTAAACAACATCTTGCTTGTCTATCCGAATATGTGGTGTATATTCTTGTGTGCCCGTGTTCCAAAAAATACGTTGGAAGCACGATGTTTCCTGCTAAGAAAAGTATTTTGGAACATATGCGGGCAATTGAAAACAAAGATCAGAATTCACCTGTAGCCAGGCACTTTGAAGAACTACATCGTGGCAATCGTAATTTGCTCAAGTTCTTTGTGATTGATAAGATACCCTCCATGAAAAGAGGTGGGGATAGAATACGTAGGCTACGACAGCTAGAGAGCAAATACATTCTGGACCTAGACACCCGTATACCTGGGGGGCTGAACTCTGAGGAGGAATTGAAATGGCACTTGGGCGAGTAAACTAGTATAACTGTAATTAGAGATTTAACTGTATATATGTGTTACGCAGTCTCCTGCTTGTGCTCCTTATGGTTTTAACTCACATCTTATGTTTATCACTTTTTTTACGTTTTATTGTTTGTGATGCACTGTTTAGAATCGAATCATTGAGGACTGATAGTGAACTGGAAATTTGAAGAGCTTGTTTCTTTTTATACAGGTATTATCCGCTGAGGAAGATTGAATGTGCAAGATGGAATGTATTAATGGTCAACGCATACAGACACTAATTTACAAATACCCCACTTGGGAACTAAATTGAATTTTGCCGAAATTCCCACTTGGGACTTACCAACTTGAACTCTTTCGTTTATGACTGAGAAGGATAATTAATTGATAATATAAGCAACATGTATGGGTAAATTACAAAATGTTTATTACTCCCTTTTCGACAACAGAGATATGAATGATAGAACTGCTGTCAATTTCACCGTTGCGACACTGTTCCAATATGGCCGCTCCATTGTTGATACGAATCATAGTCCTTTGTTTATGTTTACACTAGGAAGTGGTATGTGAAACTTTATTTAATTATGTTTTTGAGGAACACAATTCACCCGTGATCAAGCCGAGTGTTCGGTGAAACGCGTTGGGTTGGTTCCATGAACTGTTGTCATGCTGGAATAAAAATATGGAGAATATGAAATACGATCTTTTGGTCTGAAGAAGTGGTGTTTGAAACTGGATAAAGAGTGCATTGTTCACTTTTTGAAGCGTTTTGTGAAACGGAGTACTACTGGCAGGAAACCCTCTGACCCTGCTTTGCACCGCAGTCAATGTGTCCCGGTTTCGTTGGAGGAAGTGAAACGGATATAAAGAAACCAATATACATATTTTCTTTTTGACATTAGACCTTTAGGATTTGTACTGTTGTTTTGGAGGATTGTAGATGGATGAATGGTTTGGCCAGTGTGTAAGTTCGGATGTGTTGGAAATTTTGTAAATTGTTTTGTATATCATGAATCATTTGTAAATATTCTACTGTACTTGTCTTTATTCTGGTTGTATATACACTGAAAATAAGTTGGTTATTCAGGAGAAAAAAAAATCCACTAGTGTTAAAATAAATAAATAAACTAGTGACGCAAATCAAAGAACGGACCTTTATGTTTTTCTCATATAGGTTATTTCTAAATTAATCAAGTGATATCTGGTATTGGCAGTTGTTTTGTTGTCTAGTAGTCTTGGGCTCAGCCTTATTGGTTAGGAGTCACGACCCTGTGTCGTTGTATCAGAATGTGGCTGGCATGAGGTTCTTAGGGATCACTACCAGCAGAAGGCGACTAGTGCAAGGTTCTGTGGGATCACTGCCAGCAGAAGGTGACTGATGCGAGGTTCTGTGGGATCACCACCAGCAGAAGGTGACTGGTGCGAGGTTCTAAGGGATCACTACCAGCAGAAGGTGACTGGTGAGAGGTTCTGAGGGATCATTACCAGCAGAAGGCGACTGGCGCAAGGTTCTGTGGGATCACTGCAAGAAGAAGGTGACTAATGCGAGGTTATGTGGGATCACTACCAGCAGAATGCGACTGGTGTGAGGTTCTAAGGGATCACTACCAGCAGAAGGTGACTGGTGCGAGGTTCTGTGGGATCACTGCCAGCAGAAGGTGACTGATGCGTGGTTCTGAGGGATCACTGCCAGCAGAAGGCGACTGGTGCGAGGTTCTAAGGGATCACTACCAGCAGAAGGTGACTGGTGCGATGTTCTGAGGGATCACTGCCAGCAGAAGGCGACTGGTGCGAGGTTCTAAGGGATCACTACCAGCAGAAGGTGACTGGTGCGAGGTTCTGTGGGATCACTGCCAGCAGAAGGTGACTGATGCGAGGTTCTGAGGGATCACTGCCAGCAGAAGGCGACTGGTGCGAGGTTCTAAGGGATCACTACCAGCAGAAGGTGACTGGTGCGATGTTCTGTGGGATCACTGCCACCAGAAGGTGACTGGTGCGAGTTTCTGAGGGATCACTACCAGAAGAAGGTGACTGGTGCGAGGTTCTAAGGGATCACTACCAGCAGAAGGTGACTGGCACGAGGTTCTGTGGGATCACTGCCACCAAAAGGTGACTGGTGCGAGGTTCTGAGGGACCACTACCAGAAGAAGGTGACTGGTGCAAGGTTCTAAGGGATCACTACCAGCAGAAGGTGACTGGTGCAAGGTTTTGAGGGATCACTGCCAGCAGACGGCGACTGGTGCGAGGTTCTAAGGGATCACTACCAGCAGAAGGTGACTGGTGCTAGGTTCTGTGGGATCACTGCCACCAGAAGGTGACTGGTGCGAGGTTCTGAGGGATCACTACCAGAAGAAGGTGACTGGAGCGAGGTTCTAAGGGATCACTACCAGCAGAAGGTGACTGGTGCGAGGTTCTGAGGGATCACTGCCAGCAGAAGGCGACTGGTGCGAGGTTCTAAGGGATCACTACCAGCAGAAGGTGACTGGTGCTAGGTTCTGTGGGATCACTGTCAGCAGAAGGCGAGCAGCCATAGGCAGCTACTGACTCCGGAGATTCTCTCCATGTTCTTCCTTTTCCGTTTTCCCTCGGTCTCAGCACTTTGGTGTAGAATGGAGTGGATTCATTTGGAGTGGTGCAGAGCAGACTGACGCAATGTGGAGTGGTACAAAGTAGAGTGCGTTAAAGTGAAGTGTACAATGTGTGTTAGCATACTGGCATTACACACATTTGAAATGACCATTACATGTGCACAGACATACAAAAAAAGTACACAGCACATGAATGATAATGTGTGGGACTGTCCTCACCTAGTGCATTGTTTTGGTTTGATCGTATTAAAATATTTGTTTCCTCTTCACTTTGTAGTTACAATAAATGTGCTTCATTTGGGCTTTTCCAATTCTGATCTATTCTTACGTTTCTGCACAGTACATTTACAAGCATTTACATTTTGTTTTGTGCTAGAAAACAAAAAAACATTGTACAGCCTTCTTCAAGCACACCCCAGTAGCCAGCATGACTGCCACATAAATCCTTTGAATTTGAAGTCAGGGAAAGAAAAGTAAATACCAAGCTCCCTCAGAAGATAGAGCCTGAGATGTGACCTCTGTCTTTCAACACACAGCAAATATGACAAGATAAGAACAAGATTTAAAGGCCTGTTTACAAAAATCTAGTACTGGTGGACGTATACAGTGCAAAGGGTTTGTGCAACTGAATGGATGAACTCAAGGTGGACACCCGAAAACAAATAGAAAGCGAGCAAATGTGAGTTACAAACCACAAAGCCCATTGTAAGCAGTGGGCGATATGCATTGCCAGGGAAGCTTTCCGAATGTCCGCAAGATGTCATTAGAAAACATGATAGCTGCACTGTCTGGTAGGCTTTGACCAAAGCACTAGGAGAGCAGTGCTAAGTTGCTTGTGTCATACAAATGTTAGAAAAATGTATCTCCGTACACTATGATCAAATGCTTTCTTTCTGCTCTGTATATCCACACAGTAGTGCGTAGTGAATGTTAGAACAGACAGCCACATATCTGCTCTATATACGTCAATTAAAGAACGTTTAAGCCACTGCGGCTCCTTTAGCAGTCAACTTTTCTTGGGAGGCGTCTTGAAGTGTTTTTTTGTTTTTTTTGGAAGAGTTTTATATAGCGCAAACTTGACCCGAACTGAATCGGGTATCAGAGCGCTTTACATAGCACCAGTTACGTTACACAAGGACACGCATTAATTTTGTTAGGCACGTGGAGATTAGAAGACTGATTCATAAAGCAGAAATCGGCTCGCAAAGGGCCAGATTCTGAGAATCTGGCCCTTTGCGAGCGCTATTTTTGCATTTGGGATTCATCATCCCAAATGAAAAATCGGTAACAGTGATTTCGCAATTTAGCGAGGAATTACATTTAAGGAATCTCTATTTGAGATTCCTTAAATGCAATTCATCATCCATTTAAAAATTGCGAATGCGCAATTTCGGCCCGCTATTTACCGCGAGGTCAAACCTCGTGGTAAATAGCGAAAACTTAGAAAAATGCTTTTAAAAGCATTTTTCTAAGTTGCATGTTGCACACACACATGTCCTTTGGACATGTGTTTGCGCAACACCTGTTTCAATAATCGCAAATAAGGAATGTGTAGGAATCGCAATTCTTTTTGCGATTCCTACATGAATCCCGTTTTGCGAGTCTGTAATAGCGATTCCTTATGAATCGCTATTATAAACTCGCAAAACGGGTCTTTCATGAATCAGGCTGTAAGTGATTTGCCCAGAATCACAGGAGGATTAGCGACATTACCGAGACTCGAGCCGGGTTCCCCAGGTCCGAGGTCGAGCGCCCTAGCCGGTACATAGCAAACATGAATTTATATAGTATCAGCGGCGTAGCTTGCAGTGGTGCAGCAGATGCAGTGGCACCAGGGCCTGAGGGATTATTGCTCTATTTCACACTTCAAACAGCACCCAGAGGGACCATTTACTTCCTTGCGCTTGCTTCAGGAAGTGCTGGCGACGCCACCGATAATGCACGCAGCCAGGTTTGCTTCGGCGGCGGCTTTGTCCTTCTAAGGACGCATCACAGGACCAAATTATTGTTTAGCATTTTAATGGGGTTGTGGGTCAGAATTTCAACTCCTAAAATATTGTGGAAAAAGAACAGTCCAACAAAAATATTGACAACCACTATATTTCTGAGGTAAGTATATGTAGTGATGTAAAGTTCATAAGGCCGGACTTCATCTTTAGCAAGCAGATACTCCATTGTCTCAATGACCAAAAAACAAAACTGATAGCTGAACTTCAGAAGAAGGAAACACCTCCACCATCCCCAGCCAGCGTCGGTAAGCCAAGAACGGACACCGATGTGCGGGGAGGCTTGTGTGCGCACCGGTGGACCTAGCGAGAGGAAGCCATAAGGGGGATTCAATACCGGCGAGGGGCAAAGGAAAATAAGGGTCCCCGCTCACGGCCCATCTAAATTGCAGAGAGCTCAAACAAAGAACACACTGAGGCGAAAAACAATGTGGGAACTGCTGCAGTCACACTAAGGGTACGCTGGTACAAAAAGAAAGGTGCAAAACGGCTATCTTCTCGGCAGACCTCGTAACGGAAGAAGTGAAAGCGAAACGCCAGACACCGCGGTGCCACAAAATGACGGAATAGAATCCATCTACCAGGGCGCCTGAACCATACACCAGGCCTCTTTGGCACCACAAGCAGGTCACCAAGAACCGGCGCAGCGCAACACCAGAACGCTGTCGCTAGGAAAATTGGGCTAGAAGCAGCAAGCAGTTATTGGCCGGGCCAGCCCATATGCCGCCAATGAAGACGTCCGGCTAAGCACCCAATAAGGTCTCAAACTTTTTCGCACCGGCGGACAATAGCCCCTCCCTGAACCCTGCGGAGGTAGCGTACAACATGACCCTGACTAAAGACATTTTTCTGAGCATGTTTAGGGACTTTAAGACAAAACTTCGGAAGGACCTCAGTACCAAGACATGCAGTAACTGTTTATAATCATGTAACTTTTACTGAACTACCTACCCCCTACCACTCCCCGCTCTACTCCTCTCCACTTTCCTGATACTGATTTCTGCCCTTACCTGTCCTGGCCCTAGTCCCACCCTGTTTACCTGTGAATTTTCCCGCGTCACTTGAGAGCTAGCTATTCTGTTTGATGCCGGATGAAGCTACCTGGTTTAACTATAGTGGGGACAGGTCGGGATTCCCTCCTTGGACGTCACCTACCCAGTCGATCTTTAGCCAAACTTCCTTTTGTCTCTCCTGTCGTCTCTTCCCGCTTCCTCCCTCTATTTATTATCTCTACTTTCCTCCTCTCTCAATTTATTGAGACTGAACTTTTCTGTCCGATGCCCGATGGAGCTACCTGGTTTAGCTATAGATGGGCCGTGGACGCCCTCCTTGGTCGTCACCTACCCAGTCGGCCTTTAGACAGTTTTCATTTCGTCTCTCCTTGTTGTCTCTTTCCCTAACCTCCCTTTCTCACCTTCCCTGTCCCCTCCTTTCTACGCTCTATTTATTTTGGGGGAACAGCCTTTACGACGCGGCTGTTACACCGCGTGCCGTTACAACGTGGTTTTTTCAACGTAAGTCGTTACCACGACTTGCGCTGGAGGGCGCTGCAGGACAAGGAATTTTTTTATTTACTATCCAACACCTTCCCTACTGTACGTAGGCTGGTGTTTGAATAGTAAATTTAAAAATTCCTAAGTCCGCACCCCCTCCAACGCAAGTCGTGGTAACGACTTGTGTTGAAAAAACCGCGTTGTAATGGCACGCGGTGTAAAAGCACGCGTCGTAAAGCTGTACAACCTTTATTTTGCCATCCATGTTCCTTAAATTGTTTCTTATTGAGACCTAGCTATTTAGCCAAAGCCCGATGGAGCTACCTGATAGCTATAGAGGAGATGGATTTTGAGACTCCCCCTCGATGGTCACCTACCCAACCGGTCTTTGGGCAGACTTTCCTTCGTCTTTCTGCCGTATCTCCCTCCCATCCTGTTTTTTAGCGAACCTCTTCCATTGACACCTGAGACCAAACTACTCTGTCTGATGCCCGATGGAGCTACCTGGTTTAGCTATAGGGGAGACGGACTGTGGATTCCCTCCTTGGTCGTCACCTACCCAGTCGATCTTTAGATAGACTTCTTCTCGTCTCTAGGGTTGTCTCTTCCCTTATCCTCATGTTCTCACCTCCCCTACCCCCCACTTCTTTTCTCTTTCCTTTCTCTCCTCTCCTAACGTATTACTGACTGTTCGTTGTAAGGTATATTTGTTGATCTTTTTCTGCTATACTGTTAAACCACATTGTTGCACTTCCTTTCGTCCCTCCTGTCGTCTCCTCCCGCATCCTCCATCTTTTTATGTCTCTCCTTCTCCCTTCTCTCACTGTATTGAGACTGAACTTTTTTTTCCTTATGCTGGATGGAGCTACCTGGTTTAGCTTTAGTTGCGATGGGCCGCGGATTCTCTCCTTGGTCTTCACCTTACCCTGTCGGTCCTTAGACAGATCTCTTTTTGTCTCTCCATATTGTCTCTTCCCTTATCCTCCCTTTCTCACCCCCCCCCCCTGCCCCCTCCACTACCTCTCTCTCTTTTCTCCCCCTCCTAATTGTAATGCATATTTTTTTGGGTGGGGATTTGTTGTGTAATTGTTGATCTTTTTCTGTTACATTGTTGATTCTCATGTAAAGCGCTCTGATACCTCCGGGTCTAGCCAGCGCTATATAAAACTCTTTAAATAAATGCATTTGGGCCATTTTAATACTATTCTGTGCGGTTGTTTTAGATGTACTAAACAACAGGATAAGACTGTAGAAATAAACAAATCTTAGTTAAAGTGTCTTTTATTAGTACAGTTGGAGATTGAGATATTGTAAAGAGCAAGATGTGGCTTCTCAAATTCCCACTGCATAACTGAAACCCTGTTAGGGACTGTTAGTAACCGGAAAGCACTGAAGCCACTTCCACTATGTATTGAGTGGGGTTCTGCGGGGCTACAAAAATCTGTCTTTCACATTCTAAAGCTGGTACATTGAAGTAGGTGCACTCATATCACCACTGAGTGTGAAAACAAACCTTGAAGAGCTAAGCCAGAATCTTAGCTTACACAATAGGTTAGTGTAGATTTACTATTTTTAACTCCTTCCAGTGTCCCATGAAAATATTCTTATTTTTAAGGTACATATATGTGGGGAGAAAGCATAGTAAATTTATATGTACCAATATATACCTCCACAACATTCCGGCTGTTGACATTTGTTCCACAAAATTTTTGTATCACAATACGTAAAACTTAGTTTCCCGGAACAATACCATCTAACGGACTCCGAAGGATCATAATAACACACAAGCTCTCCTAACATCACACATCTACAAGGACCACTTGTTTAAAAGGATGCAGTCTCGAGGGTACAATTTAAACACAAGGAGATGATGGACGGAGCGCTGCAACTCTTCAGACGCTCACCCCTAGTCACAGATCTGGGTTGAATCCATCATCGTTCTTTAGCTCACTCCACCACCCCAGTTCAGATCCAGCCATAAGCAAATCAGTCTTGACCCTATTCCTCATGGGAACAGTACAGCGTGAACTACCAAGCCAGGTCCTCCCTGGACCGGAAACAAGCATCCTGGGACAGGTTTCAGGGCATCAACCCTCATCAGACAGACTAGCTTGAAACCAGTGGCAAAGTGAGTGAGGGACCCACATCTGGGCACACCCTGCCAACTTAGGGCGAACAAAGCAAAAACAAGGAGATGATGGACAGAGTGGTGACCCCAGTCACAGATCTGGCCATATGCAAATCCGTCTTGAGCCTGTTCCTCATGGGGTTAGTCTAGCCCGAACTGCCAAACGAGGTCTTTCCTGGATCAGAAACAAACATCCTTGAGGATACAATTTAACACACTGTGGTAGAGTCCAAAGATAGAGCTCGTATTCTGGATAATTGTAACAGGACTGCAACTCAAAATAGTGGGGATCGTTGTTGTTTTTTCTTCAGAATGGGGTAATGCGACTATTCCCAAGTGATGAATTTAGCCTTGGAGGTAGCAGGGTGCAGGTTCAATGAAAGCGGTGTGGTGCCATGGGTTTGGATTGGTGCAGAGTAGCTGTAAACACCACTCTGCCAGAGTAGAAGATGCCCCAGAAAATTCACAAAGTGAGGTGGGACATGGAGATGGCATTTCAACCTAAAGTGACTTTGTCATTCTGTGTTGTAAATGATTTAACTTGGTAGCCCACAGAGGTAATGCTGATCTTTCTGGCCCATCAGCTATCAAGGATATCGAAAGTGTCTTAATGCTTGCTGCTAGACCTGTCAGCCTTGGAGTGTTCCTCCCCAAAATGTTTGCCTTCCTCCTCCATTTGTTCTGACCTGGTTTTTGGTGGCCCTATTACTCTGTTTACTTTACCACTGCTAAAGTGCTAGTACTCTCTCCACTAAGCATGGTAAGATTTGGCTTATTCCCAACTGGCATATTTAATTTACTTATAAGTCCCTTGTACAGTGCTCTACGTGTGCCCAGGCTCTGTAAATTAAATGCTACTAGCGGGGCTGCAGCGGTGATTGTGTAACGCGCTTATGTAACCCTTTAAACATGCCTCAGACTTGACATTGCAGATTTAAACTGCCAATTTGACCCGGAAATAAATAAACATTTCCCAGGCCCAAGCCTTTATTTTTAATACATATAAGTCACCCCTATGGGTAGGCCTTGGACATCCAAGAGGGCAGAGTTCAATGCATTTGAAAACAGAGGACATGTACTTTAACATTTAACATGTCCTGGTAGTGAAGAATAATTCTTACATTGTTTTTTCACTACTACAAGGCATGTCTCTCCCTTAGGATAACATTGGAGTGTCCTTACAATATTTTATAAGTTTAATTTCCAAATGGGATGAGAAAACTCCTTTAAGTTTGGTGTCTCCGGAATCACAATTTTAATTCCTAACATATGGTGAAGCTTGATTTTGAATTGCAATTTTGAAAACGTCGCTTTAAGAAAGTTGGCATTTCCCTTCCTTAGCCATTTGGTGCATGCAGCCTGTCTCTGGTCGCATTACTGAGCGTAGTTAGAATTTGGACTTTGTGTATTCCTCCTAGACAGGCACACAAAATTGGAGCTTAGGTGTGACTGAGTGGACCACCACTGGCAGGATGGAAGGGACGAGCTGGGCTTAGCCTCACTTACATCTGAATAGTCTGTGTCCAGTCTCCACGTAAAGGGCTGCACACCCCTGGCAGATAATCTGGAGCCAGGGAAGGCAGGGGATATGTGCACTTCAAAGGCATGCCTCTAGAAACTTTACCCCAATTCAAAGGCACGATGTTGCATAGAAGAAGGACCTCCCACAGCACCACTTCAAAACTCTTCTGGGCCTGTGGATACTCTGCCACAAAGGAAGGCTGCTGTGTTGCTGTGGACTGCCACTCTGCTGGACTCCTGCTATGCTGATCTGCTGCCCTCTCACCTGAGTGAGACGGACTGGACGCGCATCTCTGGAACCCAGAGTGACTCCAAGGGCTAGTTGACTGTCTCCCTGATCCGAAGCCTCAGGAACACAACAGGCTTGCATAAACCTTGCATCTGCGCCTGGACTCTACCATATGGAAGTCTACCATTCCAAGTGGTGCCACCCCATTCCTGGACCCTTGACAGTGGCTGGGCCTAAGGTGCTCTGGCAGGTTGTGGATTCAGCAGAACCAATACATCTTCTCTGCTGCATGGTGCAACCCTGAGCAGTACAGACACATCTCCGCTGCAGCGAGGATTGGATCCATCGCAAAAGACTTGCGTCCACGGTGCAGCCGCAACACCTTCAGGACTGTCACTGCATGATGCACCCACGGCGCAGGGCCTCGCATTTCTCATCAACGGTAAAGTGAACAATAATGACAGACTCCGCATCACAGCCTCGCAGCTCCTTGGAAGCGATGCAGCGCCCCTACTGCGCATTGCACCTCCGGCACCGGACTGCGCATTGTAAGCCGCATCGATAGGATCCTTACAAATGAAAGAGGACCTCACACCTCAGCCACGCCACTTGTCCGAACGGATGTATCACTTTGGGTGCGCGATACATCTTGGCCCTTTAGCCAGCCCCAGCTCCCTTGCGGTCAGCCTGAACTACTGACTTTGTCCCAGTCCGCGTGACCAGATATCCACAGTTGACACTTGAAGCTTCTTGGCGCCACTACAGTTCTAATTAAGTTTGTCATTTTTGATCTTATTTCTTAAATCAGGCTCTATGTTTCCACACCTGTTGTGGGCTCCTTTTGTGGTGTGTTGTCACTGTGTGAAGTGTAGCACAGATACTTCACACATTACCTCTGAGTTCACCCTTTCTGCTCTGTGCCGGCCGGTCTACCAAGGGAGGAGAGCAGGTTCATTTGGGGTTTGCTTGAGCCCTACCCAGACAGGGATTGTGGCTGCTGCTTGACGAGGACTTACACCCCAGTCAACCTACAATCCAATTGCTGGCACTAACTACTTCTGTTTGATGGAGGAGGCTGTATATATAAAACAGACAAAATGTTTTAAAAAAAATTTAAAGTGTGCACTCTGCCATTTTTTGTGACTTATGAAAAATGACGATGAACCAATGAATTGATTGAAATGAAGCCATCACACTTTGAAGAAATGGTGGATGGTTCTTCGAACAATCCTATGTGAACTGGCAGGTCCGGCTCTGACGGACAGGCTGCACGCCCCCCTTCTGAATGGTTTTGTAATACATATAAAACTTTCCGTGTCATTTGCTGCAGTGTGAATGAATGCAATGGTTCAGAAATAGCCACATATGCTTTACTCGCTCTTACAGAAGCAGAGGGGAGGGCTTCATTTGCAGAAAAATAAATGCCAGGGCATTCTACAGGAGTCCCCTGCTGCTTGTGCCACCCAGTGCCTCTGCCAGCGCTGCCAAGTGTCCTCAAACTCCTACAGAGGTGACTATTTAGACTATTACAGGTCCCCTAAAAACCATAATATTTAAGGCTGACTGAATTGTTAACCAGTCTGCTTAGGGCCTGTGTTTAAAAACAAAAGTAGACAGCGCCACCATGTGGCGGAGCTTCATAAACAAGTGCTGGTGGTAAGAATTAAGAGCCTGATCTACAAAGATCAGAATGGCGATCTCCAAATGGATCTTTCTCGTGATCCACAATTAGGAAATCGCTGTTCCTAATGTATAAAACTCTATTGAGCTTCATTAGAGATTCATAGCGAGTCACAAATGGACCCACCTCACAGATATTGAGGTAGGTCGCAATTTGCAACCCATTGGGAATTGCAATAATCACAGGGATGGGGGTCAGCAGACCAAGTCTATGATTGCTTTTAAATAAATCAATGTATTTTGTTCAACGCAGACTGTTTCCTTAAAGGATGAAATATTGAAGTATCTTATTGTTTTTTTATTAAGCAGTGGCCCGTGTTGGGACCAATGCCCACTCTTAAAAAAACATATTTTGCCAGCCATTTTCAAAGGGGAAGTGGTTCTTGGGCGCCCCTTCTGGTTTGTGAATAGGTTACCACCATTTTACAAATGGAAGAAAAATGCAAATCTTTTGAGTCTGCTGTGCGGACTCCAAACATTCATACATAACATTTATATTTGGCAGTAGGAAGGGACGCCCTTAACACCCCCCCCCCCCCCCCTCTTCCAAACACAGGAGAGCAAAAGCTGAATTGTGATTCAGTAATAAGTTGCTGTCACAATTTGGTCTTCGTACAACCCAAATAGAATTTTTGCGGTCACAAGCGGCCCAATTCTTCCAATCGGGTCTTTTGTGTTAATAAGTATACTTCTAACCCCCCCCCCCCCCCCCCCCCCCCTGCCAAAGCTGCTGCGTTTCATTGGTGTCTGTTCTTATGGAGCCTGAACGAGCCTCCAGTTTTGGAATAAGTCCGAGATTCGCAGTATTAATGTGTGCGAGCCCTGCCTAACCATTGGGAGGTCTTGTCCCATTGGTGTGAGATAACAAGACTATCAGATATCTCGGGCTAAACATTTCCAAATCCACTTCAGATTGGAGGAGACTGAACTGGCCAGGTCTGACGTCACTGACTCTCAGGTGAAGGAGGGGCCTGGATGTGCCATGGCTGGCAGATGCAAGGTCTGTGAAATACACCCCACCCACCCCTGCTACACCTGTTCCAGGTCAGCCAGCAGCTACCCCTGTGACTGACCTCTGACCCCACTCCTGCTGCAGCTGGTTTCAATGACACACTCAAGCCCGTGCTGGATCACAAGGATAATGTCCAAAGGTCCTGGTGGTGCGAGCATGGAGACCCAGCCAGAATCAAACCATTGCTCATTTCTTTTCAAGCATTCATTGGTAACTTTCCGACTTGAGACGGCTCGTTTAGCAAATTACAAATCAACTGAATCAGTTGTGCGGGTTCAGCAGCATAGCAGATCTTTATTTGATTGATGGAAAAATGTTAATCTTATTGTACCTGGGTCAATTGTGTCAGGATGACGTTGTAATCTTTTAATTCTCGTTCCCAGCATGGACATGTTGGTCTTCCCGGGATCCGTCACCTGTGGCCGGTATTTTGCAGGAACCTCTGATGAACCCAGGAGCAGCCGTTGGAAGAGCAATGGACGAACCCCTGGTGGTCACCCAGGCCACCTGGGCAAGGGTCTGGTGAAAAGGACCCTCGTGCACCATGCCAACTCTGTGCACAGAGCCCAGGGCGTCCTAAGGGCTGCAGGTGGCGCCGCAGCACCCAGTAACCTGCCGAGGGGCCTCTTCAACCAGGAGCAGACACCGGTCCACCTTGACGGGTCGTCACTGCTGACCTTGTTTAATGGCCCTCAGGGTGGGCTCCTAATACCCCACCTTAGCACTACCATCCATTCATTTTTAATCCTGACCCTGGAACCTACTAATTAAGTTATATTTCGTATCCAGGAGCCAGTTTTAATTCCACTATTCCCTACTGCAATTTTTTGTTCTATCACTGTATCCAGTCTTGGTTTGTTGTGTTTGTTTGTGAACATTGTTGTCACTTTCAGTCCTGTGTTGCACTTTTTTCTTGTACTTTTTGTTCCCCCTCCCTATGCTCCGCCCGGAGCGTGGCTACGCCCAGGCGTCGTAGCAGACCCAGCCATGTGGTACTATAGCAATGCAGGAGGCCAGCACACTGAGGAGGCACACGACCTTTGACCGTTACCTGGTCTGGCTGAAAGAGGGAGTAGTACTGGGAAAGCTTGGACCCTTGCAGGGCTGGTGTACGCTTTCCTCTTAAAAGAGTGGAGAATGGCCCAAGGTAGGGCTGCACCAGAGGCTGGAGAGGAGATTGTGGTATTGAGGCTAAAGACTAGGTTGTGTAAGAGAAGTGGGGTGGTTTGAGTGCACGCTCGGAACTGCTGTTCTGTTACACTCTTGATCAGCCAATCATCTAAGCGAGAGAAGATGTGGAAAAGGTGTCTTCAGAGGTGAACGGCTGCTACAAGACACTTTGTAAATACCCTGGGTCACCCCGAAGGGCAGCTCTTTGAACTGAATGCGACCACTTACCACAAACCAGAGTAACTGGCTATGCAAGTAGGCATGCTTCTGGAAGAACCCACTGAGCTGTAGTAAAGGAATTACATCGTGGAGCGTTACAATAGGGAAGTGCTAATATGGACAGTCTGGGCCGATATGAACCATATATCATTTATGTGACTGAAATGCAGTCCAATGCACCCATTACCGTACGGAAGTGCTAATATGGACAGTCTAGGCCGATATGAACCATATATCATTTATGTGACTGAAATGCAGTCCAATGCACCCATTACCGTACGGAAGTGCTAATATGGACAGTCTAGGCCGATATATCATTTATGTGACTGAAATGCCGCCCAATGCAACCATTACCATACAGAGTGCTAATATGGACAGTCTAGGCCGATATGAACCATATATCATTTATGGGACTGAAATGCAGTCCAATGCACCCATTACCATACAGAGTGCTAATATGGACAGTCTAGGCCGATATGAACCATATATCATTTATGTGACTGAAATGCCGCCCAATGCACCCATTACCATACAGAGTGCTAATATGGACAGTCTAGGCCGATATGAACCATATATCATTTATGGGACTGAAATGCAGTCCAATGCACCCATTACCATACGGAAGTGCTAATATAGACAGTCTAGGCCGATATGAACCATATATCATTTATGTGACTGAAATGCCGCCCAATGCACCCATTACCATACGGAAGTGCTAATATGGACAGTCTAGGCCGATATGAACCATATATCATTTATGGGACTGAAATACTGTCCAATGCACCCATTACCATACGGAAGTGCTAATATGGACAGTCTAGGCCGATATGAACCATATATCATTTATGGGACTGAAATGCAGTCCAATACACCCATTACCATACGGAAGTGCTAATATGGACAGTCTAGGCCGATATGAACCATATATCATTTATGGGACTGAAATGCAGTCCAATGCACCCATTACCATACGGAAGTGCTAATATAGACAGTCTAGGCCGATATATCATTTATGTGACTGAAATGCAGTCCACTGCACCCATTACCATACGGAAGTGCTAATATGGACAGTCTAGGCCGATATGAACCATATATCATTTATGTGACTGAAATGCAGTCCAATGCACCCATTACCATACGGAAGTGCTAATATAGACAGTCTAGGCCGATATGAACCATATATCATTTATGTGACTGAAATGCCGCCCAATGCACCCATTACCATACGGAAGTGCTAATATGGACAGTCTAGGCCGATATGAACCATATATCATTTATGGGACTGAAATACTGTCCAATGCACCCATTACCATACGGAAGTGCTAATATGGACAGTCTAGGCCGATATGAACCATATATCATTTATGGGACTGAAATGCAGTCCAATGCACCCATTACCATACGGAAGTGCTAATATGGACAGTCTAGGCCGATATGAACCATATATCATTTATGGGACTGAAATGCAGTCCAATGCACCCATTACCATACGGAAGTGCTAATATAGACAGTCTAGGCCGATATATCATTTATGTGACTGAAATGCAGTCCACTGCACCCATTACCATACGGAAGTGCTAATATGGACAGTCTAGGCCGATATGAACCATATATCATTTATGTGACTGAAATGCAGTCCAATGCACCCATTACCATACGGAAGTGCTAATATAGACAGTCTAGGCCGATATGAACCATATATCATTTATGTGACTGAAATGCAGTCAAATGCACCCATTACCATACGGAAGTGCTAATATAGACAGTCTAGGCCGATATGAACCATATATCATTTATGTGACTGAAATGCAGTCCAATGCACCCATTACCATACGGAAGTGCTAATATGGACAGTCTAGGCCGATATGAACCATATATCATTTATGTGACTGAAATGCAGTCCAATGCACCCATTACCATACAGAGTGCTAATATGGACAGTCTAGGCCGATATGAACCATATATCATTTATGGGACTGAAATGCAGTCCAATGCACCCATTACCATACGGAAGTGCTAATATGGACAGTCTAGGCCGATATGAACCATATATCATTTATGGGACTGAAATGCAGTCCAATGCACCCATTACCATACGGAAGTGCTAATATAGACAGTCTAGGCCGATATATCATTTATGTGACTGAAATGCAGTCCACTGCACCCATTACCATACGGAAGTGCTAATATGGACAGTCTAGGCCGATATGAACCATATATCATTTATGTGACTGAAATGCAGTCCAATGCACCCATTACCATACGGAAGTGCTAATATAGACAGTCTAGGCCGATATGAACCATATATCATTTATGTGACTGAAATGCAGTCAAATGCACCCATTACCATACGGAAGTGCTAATATAGACAGTCTAGGCCGATATGAACCATATATCATTTATGTGACTGAAATGCAGTCCAATGCACCCATTACCATACGGAAGTGCTAATATGGACAGTCTAGGCCGATATGAACCATATATCATTTATGTGACTGAAATGCAGTCCAATGCACCCATTACCATACGGAAGTGCTAATATAGACAGTCTAGGCCGATATGAACCATATATCATTTATGTGACTGAAATGCAGTCCAATGCACCCATTACCATACGGAAGTGCTAATATGGACAGTCTAGGCCGATATGAACCATATATCATTTATGTGACTGAAATGCAGTCCAATGCACCCATTACCATACGGAAGTGCTAATATAGACAGTCTAGGCCGATATGAACCATATATCATTTATGGGACTGAAATGCAGTCCAATGCACCCATTACCATACGGAAGTGCTAATATAGACAGTCTAGGCCGATATGAACCATATATCATTTATGTGACTGAAATGCCGCCCAATGCACCCATTACCATACGGAAGTGCTAATATGGACAGTCTAGGCCGATATGAACCATATATCATTTATGGGACTGAAATACTGTCCAATGCACCCATTACCATACGGAAGTGCTAATATGGACAGTCTAGGCCGATATGAACCATATATCATTTATGGGACTGAAATGCAGTCCAATGCACCCATTACCATACGGAAGTGCTAATATGGACAGTCTAGGCCGATATGAACCATATATCATTTATGGGACTGAAATGCAGTCCAATGCACCCATTACCATACGGAAGTGCTAATATAGACAGTCTAGGCCGATATATCATTTATGTGACTGAAATGCAGTCCACTGCACCCATTACCATACGGAAGTGCTAATATGGACAGTCTAGGCCGATATGAACCATATATCATTTATGTGACTGAAATGCAGTCCAATGCACCCATTACCATACGGAAGTGCTAATATAGACAGTCTAGGCCGATATGAACCATATATCATTTATGTGACTGAAATGCAGTCAAATGCACCCATTACCATACGGAAGTGCTAATATAGACAGTCTAGGCCGATATGAACCATATATCATTTATGTGACTGAAATGCAGTCCAATGCACCCATTACCATACGGAAGTGCTAATATGGACAGTCTAGGCCGATATGAACCATATATCATTTATGTGACTGAAATGCAGTCCAATGCACCCATTACCATACAGAGTGCTAATATGGACAGTCTAGGCCGATATGAACCATATATCATTTATGGGACTGAAATGCAGTCCAATGCACCCATTACCATACGGAAGTGCTAATATGGACAGTCTAGGCCGATATGAACCATATATCATTTATGGGACTGAAATGCAGTCCAATGCACCCATTACCATACGGAAGTGCTAATATAGACAGTCTAGGCCGATATATCATTTATGTGACTGAAATGCAGTCCACTGCACCCATTACCATACGGAAGTGCTAATATGGACAGTCTAGGCCGATATGAACCATATATCATTTATGTGACTGAAATGCAGTCCAATGCACCCATTACCATACGGAAGTGCTAATATAGACAGTCTAGGCCGATATGAACCATATATCATTTATGTGACTGAAATGCAGTCAAATGCACCCATTACCATACGGAAGTGCTAATATAGACAGTCTAGGCCGATATGAACCATATATCATTTATGTGACTGAAATGCAGTCCAATGCACCCATTACCATACGGAAGTGCTAATATGGACAGTCTAGGCCGATATGAACCATATATCATTTATGTGACTGAAATGCAGTCCAATGCACCCATTACCATACGGAAGTGCTAATATAGACAGTCTAGGCCGATATGAACCATATATCATTTATGTGACTGAAATGCAGTCCAATGCACCCATTACCATACGGAAGTGCTAATATGGACAGTCTAGGCCGATATGAACCATATATCATTTATGGGACTGAAATACTGTCCAATGCACCCATTACCATACGGAAGTGCTAATATGGACAGTCTAGGCCAATATGAACCATATATCATTTATGTGACTGAAATGCAGTCCAATGCACCCGTTGTGAACTCCATATCAAACCCCAACTCGCCTCTACATTGCTAGGCAAGCACGGAGACCCCGGTCCAAGGATACTGAATGACAGGTAACGGGGGTGGTACACAACTGGTAGACAAATGCACGGAGAGGGAACCTTCACTCAATCCCACAGATTGGCCCCAATAAGCAGTGTTTCTGAGCCTATCTCCCTTGACTGTTGCACACATGGCCAGAGGTTCAACATGCCTCTTAGAACACCTAAAGTCAGATGCCACATGAGTTAGGAACAAATAGCCTATCATGACAGCACAGTGATAATGCACTCTCCATGCCCGACATCTGGACTCACAACCCACTGGCCACATTGTGTCCACACAAAGTCGAAGCCCACCTGTATTATGCATTAGACGACTTCAAAGGCAGAAACTTGAATTCCTTAACGTACAAGGATTGGCAGAAACATTACCTACGTTGAACTGTATATAAGAGTATGGTGGATTGTAAATGGACAGTCCTCAGACCCTGTAACGTTTCTACCGGTCGCTATGTTCAAGTTAACAAATTGTTCCCGTTTTGATAAAAGCTGATCGTTTTTTTAAAGTTATTTCGGGCCAGGCCAGCACTCTATCCGTAGCAGCTCCACCTCACCACCACAGCCTAGAGTCCCCCGCAGCACTGGGTTCGCGCCAGCTTGACAAAACACTCCTTTTTTAGGTCTCGCCTTTTCCATTCCGAAGGTGAGAATTTAAGTGCTCAAAATACTCGTGAAACCAAGGGTGTTTTCGTGCGGTTTTCTTTGAGTTCACGTGAATCATGTGACCAAACAAGCACGTGCATCAGCCTCCCTCCCTCCCTCCTAATTGCATTTTTTCACGGCCGCCACCACATCAAAGGGCTTCTCCCAGCGTGTGCTCTGCGGCTTCTCCTCCCCTAATTATTCATGGTTGGCCGGTGGCCGGCCGTACATTCAGTTTCCCGGCCGCTCTTGTTCTTTGTTTACCTCCTTCCGTCCATTTGCAGTCCCTCACCTTTCATGTCTTTACGTAAACAATACTCGACATATTCCTTCCCCCGCTTTCTCCCTGGTGTTCTTTTTCTGCGTCCCCATTCCTGCCTTACCCAGTTCCCATCCCATTGTCTCCTCTATTACCTGTTCATATGCCCCTCGTTTCCAGCCTCTCTTTTATTATATTTGCTAGATTAAAAAGAACTCATAGCATATATTTTTCAGTACGGGCCTGTTGAATATTTAGCCTGCGCATGACTGTAGAGCAGCGAATGAAAAAGAAATAAAACATATAAGTCTAATATCGGTCTATATTATGAAAAGCACAAGAGAGCAGGGAAGATGAACCGGTCTTCGTCATATAATATTCCATTTATTTCACATCTGGCTCAGCCTCCCTCACATCCAGTTGAAGATGCGTCACAGCTGAGGAGCCGAGCCTCGGCGGCGAATGAGCACATAGAGGCGGATTTCTCCTTGAATATTGCACATGTTCAGCGCTGCAGCTGGCAGCTTTGGCTTACAGAGTGCATTCGTGAACACCAGGCGCGTATGTTCCATGATGAATGACTCCGATGCCTGGGCTTCAATAGAGTCACTGCAAGCATTAAGCAGCGGCAGTTGCTAATCAACAAATGCCGCAAACCAACAGTGAGCCACCTGCTGACAGCACACGAGGGCGGTTTAAGGAGAGCACAATTCAGAGAAACGCGTTGACTGAGTGACTTTCGCGCCCCCTGCCGGCATCTGGATAATCTGCAAGTGATGATTTCGAAATATCCGGCTAGGCCAACTCAGTTTTTCGTCCTTTCGATGTCCTTAAACTAAAATATCCTCAAATTAGTTTATAGTACAGCTGTTGTGTACGGTGCACAGAATCGACACTAGCAATGAAAATAAGTGGTACATAAAAACATATTGGCAAAGTAAATAGGTTTGATGGACTCACTTGAGCGCTGACCAAAAGAAGCACTACAAACAAACACTGGCAAAGCCAGTTGGAGCGACCTTGGCTAAGCTGGAGCAATGGCATACGGGGCACCGACTGCAAAGTGCTGGCACTAGCACACTAGAGATCATTCTTGGCATACGAGGCACCTGTGGTGACATACCGGAGGTAATCCTTGGCATTATTAGGGAGGGCAACTATGGGAAGTGGGGGTTGAATGGTAAACATCAGAAAATGCTGACCTTGACATACCAGAGGTACATTTTGACATTTGTCACCCGAGATATATAGGTGGCATCAAAGGCAACACTCTGGCACGGGCATATTGCATGTCATTGTTGGCAAAAGGCGAAACCCATGTCATGGGGCAACTATGACAAAATGCTGATTTTGCTGTAGTGGACATATGGAGGCACACCCCCTGCACATTTTGACAATAATGGAGTCAACATCTGGGAGGCACCAGGTTACATAGTATTTATACACCATGAAAGTACTTGATTATTTAAACAGTGCCCTGTCATAGCCTTTGACTTTCAAGCAACTGTTTGTGAAAATTGTGAATTAAAATTTACTATTTGGCCCCACACCCGAGTATACCCCAATATCTTCCAGAAAAAGCTGACTGGGTCACTTTATCTGCTTCCTGGAATTTGGGGCAAGTATTACGTCTCACCTCTTTCCAAAATCAACCACCACCACTGTTGTTTACAATGGGTGAGTAGCAAGTGGGCTTTAATAAGTGTGGATGTAATGCTCCTTAAGAGATGCTTCTTCATCTTTTCTCTGAACTACAGGAGGGGAGACAACTTGGGCCTCTCCTGCTTCTTCTATCTTTGCATGCTTCATAAAATAATTCCTCTGCTTTTCATTTCCAACCGCAAAACTGCTGTTCAAGCTGCCATTCATGAGCTCCCCACCTCTCTGTCTCATAGGCTTCAAGATTCTCTGCTATGTGTGTCCATACTGTGCTCAGGTTGGGTAGACCTACAGGCCTCCTCCTAAAACTGCATGTTTTGGTTGTTACTACGTTTATCAGAAGGCTATACTTTTGTCTTTAAAGATGGCTACCTCGCTGATGTCTGACTTTACTTTCTGCTTTATGCAAATGTGCCATTATGCATTGAGCATTTTTGTATTGCCATTGTGCAAGCGCATACAAATGTATTTTATTTTATATATTTTTTTATTCATCACACACCCTCACATCCTCTCACCCTCAAAAACCCTCACCCTCACCCACCGTCACACCCTCACCCACCCTCACCCACTCTCACAACCCCTCACCTTCACACCCTCACTCACCCCCTCATCCTCACTCACCCCCTCATCCTCACCCCCCTCACAACCCTCTCTCCCTCACTCAGCCTCACACCCTCACCCTCACACACTCTCACCCTCACACCCCCTCACTCACCCTCACACACTCACACACTCACTCACCCTCACACCCCCTCACCCTCACACCCTCACACCACTCAGTGCTACAACACATATGTGTGTGTAGGTGCAAATGCAATGTTCTTGGATTTTCGTCACAATAAAATACACTGAACATAATCTTCACAAAATGTATTTACAAACGTTTAAGCTATTGCCATTATAAATTACAATAACTTTTATTTAAGTGTTAATTATTTACAAAATTAAAAGCCATTGTTATTTGTAATATCAATACATCTAAGTCACGTAAACACAACACACATTGCATTACAAATGCTATAGGTGTCACATTTGCGAAAGTTAAAACTATTGACATTGTAACTGACAAAGCTATTAATTTTGCTATTTTCAAAACCAACACATAAATTAAAACAGTGTCATTTACAATACCAATCGCTCAAACTTTCCTAATGTGAAAAGTTAAAAGTATGGGCCTTGTAAATCACAAAACAAAAAAATAAAATGTCATTTAGAAAACCAATAGCTCAAACTTTTCTACTGCGAGACCTATTGGTAACGCCAGTGCTTGTTTGTTAAAGCCCCAAGGGCGCGGTTTCACTTTAATGTCGGACACGCCTCTTTCTTTAGAAGCGTCTTGTCTAAAGGGGCATGACCTTCATAAATGTGAAAGCGCCACATGGGTGCTAGAAAAACAAATATTTGCAATGTGATAGGTTTTTGCATTTGTAAGAGTTTAAGGTATTGCACTGCCAATAGCTTAAACTCTCGCTAATGTGAGACCTATTGCATTGCAAATGCTTGTTCAATATTGGGAGAAGAAACGCGTGTTTCCAGGATGATTGGTAAACACACCTGTCTGGGTGAGGAATTCCAGATGGCATCAGGTGACGGATTACGCCAACTGTATTGTTTCGCTGGCCAGGGTTCCCCAGGTGACCCGGGTTTCCATTTCCGGGTCCAGCCAGGGATGCCTCCCTGGGGAGCGGTGCTAATCCCGAGAACACTGGCTGGATGCGATGGAGGCACCAGACGGGTCCGCCCGATGGGGTGGGTGCTGCCGGGAAAGAGGCATATATCTGGGAGATATTCGCCTCAAAATAATCGGAAAGCCTGTTGCACAGTGAAGGGGTGAACGGGTGCATGAGTGCTGATGGATTAGTGAAGGATTTCACAATCTTAAAACTTCTCTCGAAGAGTTCTTGGCCAGGAAATCTCTTGTTCATAATGAGGAGTTTGCGGTTCTCTTTCAGAGCCGCTCCATAACCTTTGTCCTCCTGAGAATGTGATGATCTCCAGTTGTGCTCCAGTCTTTTGCAGTCACTTTTTCTGGCTCTAATATCCGCGGAGAACCAAGGGGCGGAGGGGGAGGTCTCAAGGTGTTAACAGGCCTCCGAGGTGCACTTGTATCCGAGGCCTCACTCAACCCAGCATTCGGGTTTGTGATGCTGTCATCAAGGTTATTTGATAGGGGAGGGAGGGGGGGGCTCGGAGTCCATAAGGGACTCAGGGGAAACCCTACTGCGATTCCTCCTTAAATCCTTCGGCAGGAAGTGGCCCTCGCCCGACCTTCAGGTGTAACTAGAAAGGGATCGAGAAATGATCCGACCAGGGCCGGTCCTAGGCATGGGCGGTATGGGCAGCTGCCCAGGGCCTCGCGATCAGGGGGCCCCGCCACCGGCCCCGCAGAGTAGACAGCAGAGCAGGGGGCCCGACATCCGACCATCACCGGAGCGGGGTCTGTACAGTCACATCCGGCAGGTTAGATCATATACGGTCCAGGAAATGACCTGCTTTATGTGTAGGCGACGAGACTCGTAGGGTCAGGTTGCAACCAGCAAGTGCAGAGATAAACGTTGCACTATGAGAACAGAAGGCGTCGTCATGGTGCAGATTAAGATCCCCCAGAATGGTGAAATTAGAATAGCGCGCACTAGCCTGGGCAATATAGAATCAACGAGGGCAAGGCAGGGACAATGGCCGCAGTCCGGGGGTCTACAGAGGAGGAGCCCTGAGCAAGAGGCAGAGGCGGATAGTTTAATGTAAGCATGGGCAAATTTTGCAAATTCGCAATTCGCGAATTTGCGAATTCGCGATCCGCAAAATCAGTGAATTTGCGGATTTGCGGATTTTGTGGATTGTGTGGGTAAAGGCCGGGTGGGAAAACGGTGCACATCGCTAGTGTGAGGGGCAGGGCCAAACGGGCGAGGCTTATATGCGAGTTCACATGCCTCTTGTGTGCATAAAAGGACAGGCACGATTTCAGATAAGCTCGTGGTCTGCACAGGGATTTATCTCTTGAAAGTCAATAATGCAAAGGCCTCCATCAAGCATCATAGCTAATTTTCGACGATAGATATGGGGAGAACGCACACCTGCCCAACCTTGACAAAACTCACATTTTTGTCCTTAAACTATTTTAGGATGGCGCCGGCAAGCTGCCAGCGCCATCCTAAAATAATTACTAAAATAGCTTCATCAGGATTCAGGAAGCACTAATAGATAAAATAAAGCAGGTGCTCGAGCACCTGCTTTATTTTATCTATTAGTGCTTCCTGTTGAAGCTAACTTAGTAACTATTTTAGGATGGTGCTGGCAGCTTGCCGGCGCCATCCTAAAATAGTTACAAGTTCAACAGGCTTGAACTTTTGGCCCCCAAATCCGCCGCTCGCGGATTTCGCGGATTTTCAGTAAATTTGCGGGAGTTTGCGGATCACGGATTTACCAAAAATCTGCGAAATCCGCGAGCGGAACGGATTTTGCACACATGCTTAGTTTAATACAGAAAGGGAGCCCTTCAATACTGCTATCTGCCCAAAGTCGACAGTAGAGATTTTCCAGGTGTCTTTATGGATGATCGCGAACCTATCCCCACCTTCCCCCCCAGGTCGGTTAGTTTGCCTGTTTGCACAAATTATACCATAGCCCTGGGGAATAACTAGGCAAGAGCTGGGTTAGAGTCTTCCCGCAGCCATGTCTCCGCCAGGAACAGAAGGTCTCAGTTATGGTCCTCTAGAAATTGACGTATGTCAAGGGCGCGGGTTGGCGGTGATCGAGGCAGGCTTTTAGGTCAACGGGTCTCGGGATCTTCGGAAGAGTGGAGCGAGAGCCCTTGTACGCCCAGAATCGTTTCTATTGGGGAGGGAGAAATTGCAGCAGGGGCGAGAGTAAGACCCACCTGGGTCCCCGAGTGATGCGAGTACATGGCTCTGGCAGGTGGGGGGTCTGAGGGTGGGAGCGCATCACGAATCCAGCTGCGCAAGCAGGCATCGGAGTTTTGGGCAGGATAACTGGCCCTGGCTGCGGACGGGCGCAGACGACATTGCCTTCAGCGCACCAGCTGCGCTTGTCCGCTGAGCGTGTGAGGCGGCCGCTCCACCCTCCCTCCTGAAACCATAGCGCTGATTGTGGTATTGTAGCGCTGCTCATTTGGCAATATTGTCCCTGAACTTATCAAATCTGCACCCGCTCTGGCCGCGTAGCGCTCAGCTTTGCCCTGCTTTCATTGAAATAACCACGTGAATTGTGTTTTGTGATTGTGCACTTACTAGATCTGCACACGCTCTGGCCGCGTAGCGCTGTGCACTTACTAGATCTGCACACGCTCTGGCCACGTAGCGTTCAGCTTTGCCCTGCTTTCAGTGAGATTTGTACGTGAATTGTGTTTAAATACACATTGGTGAGCCTGATTTGCATATTGCATCTAGGAAAGCTGCTCACTGCTTTCACTTATCTGAGACTGCTATTGTGCCCGTGCTCCAGCGCCAGCTCGCATTTCCCGGTCTTGTTGGTGTTTATCTCCCCCTCCATTTTGTTGTGCCTGCAGCCCGCCCCTCCCCCTTCGATCCCGCCTCCCAGATCCCCCTCCCACGCTCCGCCCCCTCCACTCTCCATTAAATGCCTGATGTCCCAACGCGCAGCGTCCACGCGCTACGGCCACGCCGAAGGTGCACCAAAGGTAAGCCCGTCTACGCCCGTCCGCGCCTGGACCGCGCCCTGCGCCAGACCCCCTGGCCCTCGCATTTCCCAGCCCTCCCGCATTACCTACGATGCCTCCACCCTCCTAGCCCTTAACCCCGGCCGTCCCCCCAACTGCGTCCAAGCCGCTCCTGGACACACCCATGGACCCTTCTCATGCTACTCCTGCAAATTCTTCTGCACCGTCAACCACTCCGCTACGATCACACCTCAGATTCCCGACACCAACCACCTACAATGCATCTTGCTCAACACCCGATCGGTCCACAGGCACGCCATTGACCTATGGAATCTACTAGACACCATCTCTCCGGACGTCGCCTTCCTTACTGAAACATGGATGAACGCCTCCTCCGCCCCAGACATCACCATTGCCATCCCAGAAGATTATAAGATCATACGCAAAGATCGTACCGGCCACACAGGAGGAGGAATCGCTATCATCCATAAGAAATCCATCCAAATCTCAACCAGCTCTGACGTCAACCTCGCCAACTCTGAACACCTTCACTTCCAGATCCACATCGACCCCAAGACCACACTCAGAGGCACCCTCCTTTACAGGCCTCCAGGACCCCGCGCTCAATTTAGTGAGGACATCACGGACTTCATCACTCCACACGCGCTCCCCTCCAAAGATTACATCCTTCTGGGAGACCTCAACTTTCACCTTGAAAAGAACAACGACCGCAACTCCACCACCCTGCTGGACAACCTCGCCAACCTCGGACTTAAACAACTGGTCACTTCCCCCACCCACATCGCAGGTCACACTCTCGACCCTATCTTCACCTCCAGCAATCATGTCTCCTTCAGCCACACCACGAATCTCCTTTGGACTGACCACAGCTGCGTTCACTTTACCTACAACAAGCCCAAACCCAACAACCACCCCCAACCAACTCTGCAAAGAAACTGGAACAAAATCACCATCGACCAGATCTCCTCATCGCTTCTTCTAAACCCCCCAGCCCACTCCTCAAACCCCGACCAAGCCGCCACCAACCTCACCCTATGGCTATCCAACAGCGCCGACATCCTAGCACCACTGAAAAAACGACAAAGCAAACTTGGCAGCAAGAAGGCCTCATGGTTCAACGATGATCTTAAGAAATCCAAGAAACTCTGCCGCTCCCTTGAGAAGGCCTGGAAAAAAGACCCAACCACCAGCACCAAGGACGCCTTCAAAAACGCCACCCGCATACACCATCAACTGATCCGAAAGGCCAAGAAAACCGCCTTCAAGGAACGACTAGATAACAACGCCCACAACAGCAAGGAACTTTTCAACATAGTCAAGGAATTTACCAATCCCTCGGCCAACTCTAACGACATCACCCCCTCTCAAGCCCTCTGCGACTCCCTAGCCTCATTCTTCCACAACAAAATTGCAGATATCCACAACAGCTTCGACAAACAACCCGTAGACCAACCCACCCAACCATCTGCTGGACCTTCACCCCCCTCAAACATCCTTAATGACTGGAACACAATCTCCACTGAGGACACCATCCGCCTGATGAACTCCATCCACTCAGGATCCCCCACAGACCCATGCCCTCACCACATCTTCAACAAAGCAGACTCCATCATAGCACCGCACCTCCGAGACGTCATCAACTGCTCCTTCAAATCCGCCACCTTCCCGGAAAGCTGGAAACACGCTGAACTCAGCGCCCTTCTGAAAAAACCCACAGCGGACCCCACCGAACTCAAAAATTACCGCCCCATCTCGCTCCTTCCATTCCCGGCCAAAGTCATCGAGAAAGCTGTCAACAATCAGCTCGCCGCCTTCCTCGAAGCCAACAAATCCCTCGACTCCTCACAGTCCGGATTCCGAGCAAAACACAGCACTGAGACCGCCCTCATCGCAGCAACAGACGACATTCGAACTCTACTGGACAATGGAGACACAGTCGCCCTCATCCTCCTCGACCTCTCCGCAGCCTTTGACACAGTCTGCCATAGCACCCTTCTACAGCGCCTCAGAAACATCGGAATCCAAGGAAAAGCACTGGAATGGATCACCTCGTTCCTCACCGGAAGAACCCAGAAAGTCCGCCTCCCACCATTCAAGTCAGAGGCCACTGAAGTCATCTGCGGCGTACCACAAGGATCTTCACTCAGCCCCACCCTTTTCAACGTATACATGAGCCCCCTCGCGGCCATCGCCCGCCAACACAACCTCAACATCATCTCCTACGCGGATGACACTCAACTGATCCTATCACTCACCAATGACCCTAGCACCGCCAAAACTAACCTACACAAAGGAATGAAAGAAGTAGCCGAATGGATGAAACACAGCCGTCTGAAACTGAACTCTGATAAAACAGAAGTCCTCATCTTAGGTACCTCCGCCTCCGCATGGGACGACTCTTGGTGGCCAGAAGCCCTTGGAAAAGCACCCATCCCGACAGACCACGCACGGAACCTGGGCGTCATCCTGGATTCCTCACTTTCAATGAACAGACAAGTCAACGCCGTCTCCTCATCCTGCTTCAACATTCTTCGCATGCTCAAAAAAACATTTCGTTGGATCCCCACCGAAACTAGGAAAACGGTCACCCACGCTCTGGTCACGAGCCGACTGGACTATGGAAACACCCTCTACGCCGGGACTACCGCTAAACTCCAGAAAAAACTCCAACGAATCCAAAACGCCTCAGCCAGGCTCATATTAGACATCCCGCGTAAAGAACATATCTCTGGTCACCTGAAAAACCTCCACTGGCTTCCCGTCAATAAGAGGATCACTTTCCGGCTCCTAACCCACGCACACAAAGCACTCTACGAAATCGGACCAGAATGCCTCAACACACGACTGTCCTTCTACACCCCCTCCCGCCAGCTTTGTTCTTCCAACCAAGCCCTTGCCACTGTACCTCGCATCAACAAGACCACCATGGGAGGTAGATCCTTCTCCTACCTGGCAGCTAAAACCTGGAACTCGCTTCCCACTTACCTTCGCCTTACCCAGAACCACCTAGCATTCAGAAAGCAACTTAAAACGTGGATATTTGACAAGTAATTCCCCAACCCTCCTTAAGCGCCTTGAGACCCTCTGGGTATGTAGTGCGCTATATAAATCCTTTGACTTGACTTGACTTGACTCTGCACGTTGGCGTCAGATGGCTCTGAAATAGTCCCATGCGCCGGTACCAGCAGGCAGGGCTCGAGTCGGTGTACCACGTGGGTGGACGGCGTCCCACGACTTATTTTACCGGGAGCTCGATAACTGGAGCAAATGGAGCCACACATTCACTCTTTGGCCTCTATGGGGCAAGATCTCGCCCCAGAGAGGCCAAAGAGTGAATGTGTGGCTCCATTTGCTAAGGGATGAGCGAGGGGAGGCAATGAGTCTGATGGTGCAAGCCACCTTTCGTGACGTCACTTCCTGTCGTGATGTCAGCGTCCCCCACTTCTTTTTTTACGACTTGTGCCCTGCCAGCACAGTCTCCGTGCATGGGCTTGGTGTACAGTCTCCGTGCATGGGCTCAGGGCACAGACTCTGTGCATGTGCTTGATGCACACTCTCTGTGCATGGGCACAGTGCACAGAACACAGTCTGCATGCACTGGCACTAGCACAGTGTCTGTGCATGGGCTCAGTGCACAGTGTCCGTGCATGGGAGCAGTGCACAGTGTCTGTGCATGGGCTCAGCACACAGTGCTCTTGCATGGGCTCAGTGCACAGTATCCATGCATGGGTTCAGTGCATAGAGCATAGTCTGCATGCACCTGCACTAGCACAGTGTCTGTGCATGGGCTCAGCGCACAGCCTCCGTGCGTGGGCTCAGTGCACAGTGCCCATGCATGGGCTCAGTGCACAGTTTTTGTGTATGTGCTCAGTGCACAGTCTCCCTGAATGGGCTAGGTGCACAGCTAGGTGCACAGCCTCCTTGCATGGGTACCGTGCGCCGTCTCAGTGCAAGGCTACAAACACAGTCTGTGTTCACTGTCAGAGCACAGTCTCCATGCATGGTCTCAGTGCACAGAACACAGTGTGCATGCACCGGCACTAGCACAGTGTTAGTGCTCGTACATGGGCTCAGTGCATAGTCTCCGCGCATGGGCTTGGTGCACAGTCTCCGTGCATGGGCTCAGGGTACAGACTCTGTGCATGTGCTTGATGCACACTCTCTGTGCATGGGCACAGTGCACAGAACACAGTCTGCATGCACTGGCACTAGCACAGTGTCTGTGCATGGGCTCAGTGCACAGTGTCCGTGCATGGGCGCAGTGCACAGTGTCTGTGCATGGGCTCAGCACACAGTGTTCGGATATATGATGTTACAACGCGTACTGTTACAACGCATACCGTTACAACGCGGATTTTACAACGCGAATACTACTACAACGCATGTTTTTACAACGAGTACTATTACAACGCAAAATAGTACTTTAATAGGAAAAATACCATTACAACGCAACATTTAACAACGTGTACCATTACAACGCATATATATATAAAAAAAAATTCTTTGTAAAATAAAACCTGGCACGGGATGCAGGGAAAATAGGGGTTTTGGGTGGGTAAGTGTATTAAAAAAAACGCATTAAAAACTACCATATTATTACGAATAACAATTAATTATTTATTAAATAATGACTCGAATATTAATTTTGATTATTATTTAATAAATTATTACTCGTGTATTTTTAATAATTATATTTAAATATATATTTATTATTTCTTTTGTAAAATAAAACCTGGCGGGATGCAGGGAAAATAGGGGTTTAGGGTGGGTAAGTGTATTAAAAAAACGGCATTAAAAAGTACCATATTATTACGAATAACAATTAATTATTTATTAAATAATTACACGAGTATTAATTTTGATTATTATTTAATAAATTATTACTCGTGTATTTTTAATAATTATATTTAAATATATATTTATTATTTCTTTTGTAAAATAAAACCTGGCACGGGATGCAGGGAAAATAGGGGTTTTGGGTGGGTAAGTGTATTAAAAAAACGGCATTAAAAAGTACCATATTATTACGAATAACAATTAATTATTTATTAAATAATTACACGAGTATTAATTTTGATTATTATTTAATAAATTATTACTCGTGTATTTTTAATAATTATATTTAAATATATATTTATTATTTCTTTTGTAAAATAAAACCTGGCACGGGATGCAGGGAAAATAGGGGTTTTGGGTGGGTAAGTGTATTAAAAAAACGGCATTAAAAAGTACCATATTATTACAATTACCATTTATTTATTTATTATATTATTACTCGATTATTAAAATTAATACTCGAGTACTTTCATTAATATTTCGATAAGTAAAAATGATAACATTTTACTTACTTCCTTTTTTTTAAACTAAAATATACACATTCTTATTATTATACACGATATGTAACTTTTCGGATTAAACAAACATATATAGAGGATTCATGGACGCCATTTTACAAAGGTATCACAATATTGAGTCCTACTATTATTTCCATGAATTATTACCACAACACAATAGCCAAAATGGATGCCAAAACGGCAAACATAACGAGATATAAACGTCTCATAATAGATTTTTAAATTATATGTTCTCAGAGAAATAAATGTAAAATTTAAAACGATTTCCAGCGCATATTTTTACAATTAATTTGGTGATACTACACCAAACTTATATATAGTAGCGAGACACCATTTTGAAATTACTTGATCCTCAACTACTCGAGAGAGCAGACGTGAGATTACGCTCTGTGACCTTTTCACCCTGTCATCCCATTGAAAGTTACTGATCTACATAATAATACGAATACCAACGATTTACAAGTAAGTAACGTTTACTGAAAACGTTAACTCAATAAATATTAGTCATGTTAAATAAATAAAAAGTAAAATAATATTAACTATATTTCTTATTTGAAATATAAGATAAATATTACTGGGAATAATTAAAGATAAACGAACAATAATGACATGTTTTAAAAATACGTCCAATATAAAGTAACACATAAAATTAAAATAAATAATTTTCATAGTAAAACGTGATTTTAATAGAATACAATAGCATTAATATTTTGTTTATTTATTATATTTCTCTTAGAATTCAATTCAGAACAGTTAAAAACGAGAGACCTAAATATTTCATTCATTTTGGAAACCGACCCGTTTTCGAAAGTTAAAATAGGTACAACATCATTTTTCCAAAAATTAATTTATTATTTATTATATGTAAAAGGTCGCATTACGAGTAAACTTTACAATTTTTTTTTCTGACAGAGATATTACATATAAATTTTATCTCGAATCAAAACTGGCCTCAAAAACATTTTCGACACCGATTTAAAAGGTAATAAAAATATTTAATATAAAACAAAACACTGCAATTGAAAGGCGAAAAATAAATCAGTTGACACGGATAAAAAAAATATTTGTTTTTTTAAATGTTTCAGAAAAACACACCAATCCAAGAAAGAAATAAATCCTACTGCAACTGGAAGAACACATTTCTACTATTCAGAAATCCAAACCGAAAAGTAAGTGAAAATCAGATTTCGAAATACATGTATGAATACAGCATAAACACTAAATAATGCTAGATAATGTAAAAGTCCTTATACATATACCTACTCTAGCTAATTGCAGCGATGAAAAAAATATAGGATAGTGCTACAGTAGGGAAAGTGCAGCATACTCTAGAGTTGACATTTACTATCCCAAATGCATGTAAATGCAGCAATACACAAAAAACTGGATAATCCACAGGACTAAATTGCGTTTCCGTCTGTACATAAGTGCTGCTGTGAATAAAGTGCAGAGAAAGTGCTAAAGTATGCCTCAATACTATATCTCATGCATGTGAAGAAAACATTCAAATCACTCTCCTCAGAAATAATGTGTCACACATTTTTACACATACTTTTCTTTTTTAAGGACTCAATCTCACCAGAAGTAAAACAACATCAAAGAAAACCAACTGCATTAACCAGAACTCATTTCTACAAAGCAAAGAACCAAAACTAACAGAGAGTGAAAAACAGTTTTCATTATACATATATGAATCAAGCATAAACACTAAAGAATACCACATAGTATAAATGAACAGATACATATTTCAACTCTAGGTAAGCGCAGCACTGAATAAAGTTTTGAAAAATGTACAAGTGTAAATTACTATTCCAACTCCAGGTAAGTGCTACAGTAGGGAAAGTGCAGGATACACTAGAGGCCTAAATTACCATTCCAACTCCAGGGAAGTGCTACAGTAGGGAAAGTGCAGGATACTGTAGAGGTGTAAATTACTATTCCAACTCTTGGTAAGTGCTACAGTAGGGAAAGTGCAGGATACTCTAGAGTTGACATTTACTATCCCAAATGCATGTAAATGCAGCAATACACAAAACACTGGATAATCCACAGAACTAAATTGCGTTTCCCACTGTACATAAGTGCTACTGTAAATAAAATGCAGAGAAAGTGTAAAGAAAACATTAAAATGACTCTCCTCAGAAATTATGTGTCACACATTTTTACACATACTTTTCTTTTTTAAGGACTCAATCTCACCAGAAGTAAAACAACATCAAAGAAAAGCAACTGCAATAACCAGAACTCATTTCTACAAAGCAAAGAACCAAAACTAACAGAGAGTGAAAAACTGTTTTCATTATACATATATGAATCAAGCATAAACACTAAAGAATACCACATAGTATAAATGAACAGATACATATTTCAACTCTAGGTAAGCGCAGCACTGAATAAAGTTTTGAAAAAGGTACAAGTGTAAATTACTATTCCAACTCCTGGTAAGTGCTACCGTAGGGAAAGTGCAGGATAGTCAAATGGTGTAAATTACTATTCCAACTCCAGGTAAGTGCTACAGTACGGAAAGTGCAGGATACTCTAGAGGTGTAAATTAATATTCCAACTCCAGGTAAGTGCTACAGTAGGGAAAGTGCAGGATACACTAGAGGCCTAAATTACTATTCCAACTCCAGGTAAGTGCTACAGTAGGGAAATTGCAGGATAGTCAAGAGGCCTAAATTACTATTCCAACTCCAGTTAAGTGCTACAGTAGGGAAAGTGCAGGATACACTAGAGGCCTAAATTACTATTCCAACTCCAGGTAAGTGCTACAGTAGGGAAAGTGCAGGATACTGTAGAGGTGTAAATTACTATTCCAATTCTTGGTAAGTGCTACGGTATACACCTGTTCCAACGCATTTTTTACAACGCAGTACTGTTACAACGCATCTTTTACAACGCAGGTACTGTTACAACGCATACATTTACAACTTATACTGTTACAACGCAGGTACAGTTACAACGCAGGTACTTTTACAACGCATATATATATATATATATGTATTTAAATCTAATTTTTTATTTAAAAATAGTTTAGATTTTAGTAATATTTGTATTGACTTTTAAAAAATTATATTTGTTTTAGTATTATTAATTTATATGTTAATTGAAAGTTAATATTTGTTTTAGTATTGTATAGTATAAATATAGTAATGTATACTTTAAAATTTCTAATGTTAATTTAATGTGAATAGTAAAGTATTTATTAAATAATGAATTAAACAAATGAAAATTATTGATCCATTATATTGTTTGTTTGTTTATATATATGTATGTATGTATGTATATTAAGTAATAGTTATGATTATAAATAAATAAATAAATAAATATGAAGTATTATTGTTAAAATTTGGGTAATAAATATTTATATTTAATTGTTTAATTATTATAAGATATAATATATATTAATTTTAAAGCATTTAAAATTATATTGTCTTTTTTTATATTGTTTATTATATTGTTTATTTTAGGAATATGTGTATTAATTTGGGTATTTAAGTTGTAAATAATATATGATTTAAATAAATTAAGTGACTAAAATATGTATTTATGTATAAAAAGTAATAATTATGATTATAAATAAATATGAAGTATTATTGTTAATATTTGGGTAATAGATATTTAATTAATATAAGATATAATAAATATTAATTTTAAAGCATTTCAAATTATATTGTCTTTAAATTAGGGTATTGGAGTATTAATTAAAAGTAATTAATTAATTTAAATATAGTTTAATAATTAAATAATTTATTGATAAAAATTACTTACTTTTATTTAGTGGAGTTTAATTGAAAAAAGTTTATAAAATATAACTTTGAGAGTAAATTTGGGTATTTAAAAATTTCACAAAAATAATATGAATATAATGAAATAATATGAATTTATGTATTTGGTTTAATGTATGTTTTATTTAAAAATTTCATGTATGTTTATTAAATTTAGTTAAGTATTAGTTAAGTTAGTTAAGTATTAGTTAAGTGTTTTGAAAAGTATTTTAACAATATTACTTTTTAAATATTTTGAATATTATATATGATTATATATGAATATATGAATATTATAATCTATTTTATTACATAAAAAATATATTGCAAAAAGTGTACGTTTTAATTTATTATAATTTAATTAAAATAAAATGTTTTCGAAATTTAGAATTTAATAAGTATTATGTTTATTAAAACAAAATAATAATTAAATGATTTTGTTTGTGACATACTTATAGTAATGTTTCTGTTCCCACGCTTTACCATTGTTTTCTATGGAAACATTTGTCCTTCATTTATTTTCATGATACATCCAGATATGTACAGCGGTCCGGAATTAAAGCAAAGGAAACGAAAGGAAAGAGGAGGAAAAAAGCGGAAAAGAAAGAAGAAAACAGGTAAAGTAAGGAAGTATATATTTTACATGAAGTTATAAAAGATAAGATACATTGTATGAAATAAATAATAACGAAGAGAAATTTTTTTATAAGTAAAAATATGTTTTTATTACATAAAAAATATATTAAAATAAACATCACTTTTTTAGAAATTTAATGTGTATTTTTTTAAATTTTTACATATACATGTAATCATATATACAAATAATTTTTATTCAAAAATAGTATTATACTAAAATGTACAGTAGTCCTTTGTTTATTGTTGCAGCATATCCTGACGTCAATGCGTATACGCGAGCGTCATCTGCCATTTTGTGGGGTACCGGAGCAGGAAGCAGCAGGAAGCAGCAGGACGCTGAACTGCGATCAGGTAGAAAACAATGTAATACTAAATAATAATATAAAATAACAAAAGATTAACATTTATTGTAAGGATATGTTAAGTAGAGGTTGCTCGAAATAAAAAAAATGTGATATAAACAACATGTCGCTACTCGTATTATTAGAATATGCCGATGTTGGGTCGGTGGGCGTGGGGAAGATCGGTAATTACATTAAAGTATGATTTAGTTGAATTAGTAGCATTAAATGATGAAAAAGTGTTTTGAAAAGTATAACATATATCAAAAAATGTATTTATGTATGCAAAGTATTAAAATGCATTTTCGAGTGATATTACAGTTTGGAAATATTGAGTTTGAGAAAGTTAGTTGATAGGAATTGTTGTTAAAATATTATACGAATGTTAATAGAGATATTTCCAATGTTTTATTCGTGCTTTTAGAAAACAACTTTGTATTTGCTGAAGATTCTAATCTTGGGATTATTTGCGAATAATTGATGGTGTGATTGGTTATATTGGTTACATTTTAGTTGTAATTTATACATTTTGGAAAACTTTTTGGACTTTAAGACCCAGCGGTGCCAGGGCACAACACCTGAAACCTTCGTGGGTAACCTGCTCCGGCGTACAAGTCACAGAGACATGGGACACTTCCTTCGGCGTCAAAGATTCAAGGTTTATTTGCTGCAGGGAACACAGAGATCACGACAAGTACACAGCGTGCAACTTGGGGAGACTGCTTCAAATTGGTTCTGTGGATCGCTCCTTTTATACAGTTTTTACCCATAGGATAACATGATACACAAAAGTTTACAACCCGGTTCCCACAATTATCCCCCAGAGGGGTCGCTTTGGTCACTTAGAAACACATCAGGTCCGGAACATAAGTGCGGAAACATTTGGCGGTTCCCAACTGTAAAAACCCATCTTCCCACCATTAGCAAATTCCAATCAGCAGTAAAATAGATCGAAATAGGAACGAAGACAGGTGCAGAGGAAGACGGAGACAGTGGGGAGATCGGAAAGGGTGTAAAAGGGGAGGTATCGGGAAACACGAGATACAGGCATCAAAGGGACGTGCCTAATGAGATGCACGGCTGAGACAATAAGTCCGTGCGGCAAGATGAGCCTCGAGCGGCACCATCTGCTTTACAGTAGCATCCCCCTCGTCATAAAGACACTTACAAAGAACATGTGTCTTCCACAAATATCTTGGGAGTCCCAGGGTCGCGAAGCGGACAGCGTCCGTTCGCTGGCTACTTGAGGGCAAGAGACAAAATGGATGCCGTATCTAAGATGGAACCCGTGGGTACAGATGAAAAACCCACATAACAAACGAACGGTTTAAGTTAGCACAGCGAAACTGCGCACACTTACTAAGCTCATCATTTGCGGTTCATAGATACCAGACTCGACCATATTCGTGCGAGTCAAAAACACCACTTACAATTGTCACGGAACCTCAGACGCTCCTTTTGCCCTCATGTAGGCAAGCACTAGTCGGAATCATATTCGATATTCATCAGACCATCGAGATGTTGCTGTAGCATAGCTCTGTCCAACCGAGTCCCCTTGGTAACAGATGGTTGTCTCATACACGTTGTAGCACAGAGGCCACATAAGGCAGGACCACACTGCACACAAAGGCAACACGTGAACAGGAACACTACCACAACTCCAATGATCATCAGAATCTTCCAACCCCAAGTCGACATCAGGCCCCAAAACCATCCAAGTAGCGTCCAATCCCCTACATCCACGTGTATGGATTCGGAGATCTTATGCAACCTCGAGATGGCTTGATAGACAGTTGGAGCATTATCTGGAATAAAAATGCAGCAGCTCGAATGGATCACCTTACATACCCCACCGCGATCTGCTAAGATGACATCTAAAACCATACGGTTTTGTAACGTCATAAGTCTCTCCGCCTGAAGTTCTGTGGTGATATTACCAAGGGCACTGGCAGTAATATTAGCTGTCGATTCTACCACTCGAGTCAACTGTCTCAGGTTCCTACTATTGACCATAGGTCCCCAAAACGGGAGGAAACCCTTGAAAAAGTCTCCTGCCTCTTGACCGGCAGTATCCTCTTCACTAATTACGCCTCGCACAACTCTAATCTTATCATAATCGGCATCTACAGTGAACGTCGGAGGCAACAGATTTGCAATAAAACAGGAGCCCATGAAGTCAGCGGGCAACCATGTGTATGCACGATCATAACAGATAAAGTATGTACCCTTGGCAGCCAGAAACACAGGGGACGAGAACATTGGCAGAATGTAATTTTCAGTGCAAGCACTTGCTCCAAGTCGGGCTTGCGATCTTCGGCCACGACCCATAAGACAAAAATTACCAGTGTGGGGTACGACCCATATTGGAGGCGAGCTTTTAAGTTGTTTTTCGCTGCTGAACACACTATATTCACCTCTACTTAGGACTCTATAGGCTTGTACCTCTTCTTCAGGGATAAGCGAAGGATCATAGATCTCACTATCTAAATCCTCTATGGCTATCGACAAAGGTTTTTGGTACGAGGTAGGACCAGAGTAGGGGGAACGTGGTTCTCGAATGGGGTGGAAACCCAGTGCGCTTCGAAACATTGTTTGAAATGCTCGAGCTGACCCTTGGGAACTATACGGTAACACCAGATATGGAATTCCCTTATCCGTCGTATGTGGCATCAACCCACACACCCAACAATTAGTAGTGTTAACCACTAACTGATGCTGATGGAGGAGCTGAATAAAGGAATTGTTGCGGATTTCTACACGTCTAGCCTGCTCGTGTTCCGGTAACATGTGAAAGGAATGGGGAGAAGCAGTAGAGGTAAGATTAGGGTAAGGAGTAGGAGTAGGTGTAGCAGGTAAGAAATAAGACATCGTGTAATACACCCCACCCGCCAATAATGCAGAAGCAGTCAAAAACAATACAAACAATTGGAATATAAAACATTTGGTACGACTGAGTTGCTGCAGCTTGAATCTATAGACTTGAGCCCCTTCCAAATCATTCAGCTTCGAGAATGCCATTCCCTACGACCGTCCGCAACGTTTCTTGACGCACTTCATTCTGTGCAGCAATAGTCAATCCCTAGGAGTTCCTAGGAACCGACGGCCTTTAACCTAGCGTCAAGACCTACTATCCAGAAGGAAGTACGCGCGCGGCCCTACGGCCTTCAATACACAATATGTATATACAAGCACAAAGTCTCTCGGCTGTGGAAGTAAAAAGATATAAGGGAGGAAACTCAATATATATATATGTACACAAATCACAGTGATACAAATGTTCAAAACTGATCACGGGAAACGGGGATAATGCAGTTGTCAATTTCAGCAAAGCAAGAAAAAAAAATTTATTTGTCCTTAGTACGAGATCGCAAAGAATATCGGTGTTTCCCGGGACGTGTCTGCTCGTCGAACAAAGGATCCGTTGAAGAGACAGCGTCCTGCTGATCAGTTGATTGTTCTGGTCTTGAGTCTTTTGCTGACAATTTTTCAACAGTGGCTTTCTGCTGCGCTGAGGATTCTCCAACAGGCTGTGCGTCGCTGAAAGGCACAAACGCCGGCAATGTTTCTGTTTCTGTTGACGCAATGCCTTTCCTTACCCACGGGTCTGCCGGCAAAGGGATAGGGACTCGCTTAGTATGGGTGGCATGCACCCAGTTTTTACGCCCCTCAAGACGAACGGCAGTCCTCGTGGCCAGGAGCACCTGGTAAGGTCCGGTAAACCTTGGGTCCAGATTATTCTTGCGTGAAAAGTTTCGTGTTACCACCCAGTCTCCGGGCTGGAGCTGGTGGCCTGGACCCTCCGTCTGCGTCGGCAATGCGTCGTAAACCTGTTGGTGAATTAACCTCAGTTTAGCAGTCAAGTCATGTAAATAGTCAATCAACATTGGATACTCAAGATCAGAAAACATTCCTGGCCTAGGAACCCCCCACACATTCGCAGGACGGCCGAACACTATCTCATAGGGACTAAGCCCTATTCGGGAGTGTACCGTCGCCCTAGTTGACAGTAATGCTAAGGGTAAAGCGTCAGGCCACGAAAGACCAGTCGTAGCCTGAGTCTTTGCTAGCTTTAGTTTAAGGGTGCCGTTATACCCCTCAACTAATCCAGCTGACTGGGGATGATTGGCGCTGTGGAATTTTTGATTTATTCCAAGGCCCTTACACACACTCTTCATCACACTTCCAACAAACTCACTTCCGTTATCTGACCACACGACTCTAGGCATTCCATACCGAGGAAAATATTCCTTCAGTAGGATTTTCGCAGTAGACAAAGCAGTATTGTCTTTAAGGGGATAGGCCTCGATCCATCGGGAGAATGCGCAAACCACAACTAAAACGTATTTCAGGTTATTGCATCGCTCCATATGGATGAAGTCCAATTGAATCACCTCAAAGGGATACGAAAGAGGAGCAAAACTGCCAGGAGGAGTTGGGGTTCCTTTGCCAGGATTGTACATTATACACACCATACAATTCTTCACCAGACGTTCAGCACATTTCGTAATGCCATCATTCTTCCACACAGCAGCCAACAACTTGCAAATACCTTTCGCGCTAATATGTGCTAACCCATGTGCCATTGTCACAACGGCCAGCACATACGCATCAGGCAACATCCATCTTTTCTGATCCGACAAATCAATCCAACAACCATTCGCATCCAACTTTCCCGTACTTTCTTTCCACTTCGTCTTTTCAGTCTCGGTGGCCTCATTCTGAATTGCTTTCACACTCTCTATAGTGTCTTCACACACGCTCGATTCTGTGGGCCACCTAACCGAACTCGTCACATACATTCGAGTGCTAAGGTTCCGGGCAGTCTCCTTAGCAATCTCATCCGCAAACGCATTACCACGACCAACATCATCCGTCACTTTACGATGCGCACTACACTTAACAATCGCAACTTGCGTAGGCAAAGTCAATGCATCCAAAAGATCATTCACAAGCTGGCCATGCTGTATCTTCGTACCGTGCGACGTCAAGAAACCTCTCTCTCGCCACAATCGTCCAAAACTATGCGCTACACCAAAAGCGTATTGGCTATCGGTGTACACATTCACACGTTTCCCTTTTGCTAACACACATGCTCTGGTAAGAGCAATCAGCTCCGCAGCTTGGGCAGAATTCTGATTCAATCTTGCAGTTTCAACAACAGTATTCAATGTTACAACAGCATAAGCGGTAGTCACATCGCCATTCGGCAACTTAAAACATGACCCATCCACATACAGAGTGCCATCCGGATCTTCCAATGGGGTGTTTTTAAGGTCCACTCGACCTTTCGTTTCCTCTTCAGTCCTCAAGTAGCAGTCATGTTCTGCTACTTCATCTGACTCTGCACTAATTGGTAACAAAGTTGCCGGATTTAGGACATTACAACGTTTTATCTGAATATGGCTTGCCAAGAGCGTTAATTCGTACCCAGACAACCTCGCACTCGTCAAGTGCTGAGTTTTCGTTCGATTCAAAAGAGTATCGACTGCATGCGGAACCATCACCGTAAGCATATTATCCATGACCAATCCTGCTGATTGTCGGATGGAGACCGCAGCTGCCGCTGTTGCTCTCAAACAACTCGGCAATGCTCTAGCTACTGGGTCCAAGGTCGAGGAAAAATATGCACATGGACGTTGCTTACCACCAAAAGGTTGCGTTAGGACACTCAAAGCACAACCTTCCCTCTCGTGAACATATAACGTGAACGGCTTACCGTAGTCAGGGGTACCTAACACAGGAGCCGAACACAATGAATCACGCAGTTCAGAAAAACTTTTCTGACATTCTTCCGTCCATGGTAAAGGAGTTGAAACATCCTTGCACGTAAGAGCCACCAATGGTTTCGCTAGTAATGAAAAATTAGGAATCCATTGCCTGCAGTACGACGTGATACCTAGGAAGGCACGCACATCTCTTTGGGTGTTTGGCACAGCCATTCGCGCAATCGCTGCAATTCTCTCTGGGGTCAATCTCCTTCCCTCCTTTGACAATAAGTGACCTAGATAGGTTACTTCTTGACAACAATATTGGAGTTTAGAAGGTGACACCTTGTGATTTAACTCACAGAGATGTTGCAGCAATGACACCGTAGCGATTTTACAAATGTCCTGAGTATCAGCAGCTACCAATAAGTCGTCGACGTATTGGATTAAGGCCGCACCAACCGGCAACCGAAACGCATCCAGTTGACCCTTCAAGGCTTGACTGTAAATCGATGGACTTTCACAGTAGCCCTGAGGAGCGCGTTTGAACCGGAAGCTACGTCCACCGAGAGAGAAACCGAAAAGGTCCCTGCTCTCTTCGGCAATCGGAATGCTGAAAAACGCATTTTTCAAGTCAATCACCGAAAACCATGATGCAGTAGCTGGAATCAGAGTCAGTAGCGCCGTGATGTCAGGCACAACAGGAAATTGAGGAACCACAATTTTATTTACCTCCCGTAAATCGATAACAAAGCGATAAACAGGCGGTTTTGAAGGATCAGTACGTTTAAGAATGGGCAGCACAGGGCTATTGCACACGTTTCCCCGAGTCTCTTCAATAACATCTTTCTCGATCAAATCATAGATGATCGCCAACAGTGGTCGTTCACCATCGAGGGAGATACGATATTGGGGGATACGCGGCAATCGCACATTAGCTTTCAACTGAACAACATAAGGGGAGATATCAAGTAGGCCCACGTCATTTGGACCCGTCGCCCACAAAGACGCAGGAAGAGAACTCAATTCCGGTGGGAGCTTATCGAGGGACAAATACATGGGAGAGACTACCCTCTCTCCTAACGTAAGCTTTACACCCGCAGGAGAACAATACAAAGTTGCGTACAAACGTTTAAGCAAATCCAGGCCCAAAAGATTTTCGCCACAACCCGTGGTTAAAATCAACGGAGCTTCTAGCACACGTGGCCCAATTTGAAGGGGCAAAGGGCGTGAAACTGGATTGCTAACGGGGGCGCCAGAGAATCCAACGGAAACATTTGTTAAGCCAGACAAAGGTGCGCCAGGGAGTTTCGAATGCATGGTAGAACTTTTCGCTGCACCAGTGTCCAACAGAAAAGGCTCAACGACGCCCGATGTAGCAACTGCGACGTAAGGCCCTCTCTGATCAACCGGAACTGATACCACTCCCTCTCCTTGTCTTTGGCTGTCCTAGTAATTACTGTCGTCAGTTCCCTGATCGACGTAATAATCATCTACATTGTACTGCGCAGATCGTCCTTGCGATGATCCACGTTGATCGAAACAGTTATTAGAATTTGATGAATTGTCTGAGCGATCGTTTTGAGCACCACGACCTCTACCACGCGATGCCTGCTGTGAACCACCACGGCCTCCTTTAGACGAATTACCACTATTACGTTCATTTAAAACAGGGCAATTGAATTTAATGTGTCCCTCCTGTCTACAATAAGCACATTGATTGTACCCTAACGAAAATCTTTGGGAGGAGGAATCATTACGCGGCTGCGATCGATTCGATTGCGACTGCGATCTATTCTGTTGGGGCGCATTCTGATTAGAACGCGGCGGATACGCTTGTTGCAACAACACTTTAGTTTTCAGTTCTTTCGTCTTTTTGTCAGCACGGTCATTCTCCTCTTTTTCCCTATTCTCATAATATTGTGCCGTAGCCAATATCTGAGCTGAGGTAGAAACGGCCCATGCACTCTCCGAATTCTTTAATTTATTGCTCAAATCGGGCAACAAGTTCGACACAAATTTATCCACAAACAACCTTTGTCCACCCTCGGTACCCATATCCTGTCCACTATGGTCAATGAACGCTTCCTCAAACCTTGTAAAGAAGTCCGAAACACTCTCGTCTTTCTTTTGTTTGCAAGCTGACAATTTGTCCCAATTTACCCTCATAGCTGGCATAAGAGTCTTCATTAATGTTATTATTCGCTGAGGAAGAGCAGTAATTAATTGGTCGGGTTTAGTAGCAGCCACTTGTCCAGCATCTGCCGCTGTAATAGCAGCCCAATCACCGCCTAATTCATTTGCGTGATCTTGATGGCGAATCTTAGCCCATACCGGTTGCGGTACGACGTTGCCAAACAACATGTCGATATCGGCAAGATTCATTACCGTAGCATCTACGAGCTGCGATAATTCCTTGTAATACCCAGTAGGATTTTTGCGAGGATCGGGCAAAGATTGTTTCACCTGTAGCACTTCCGAACGTTTCCATGGGAGATGTATCCACACTCTCTGGAAATGCGCCGCTGTCGCAGGATTAGCATTAGGATCAGCCGGTACCCAAACCGGCGGAACTTCACGCATAGGATATTGGCCAGACTCGTCTGGTTGGTTTTCAATATCCTCAACAAACAATGCATGAGGTATTGGAGCGGGACGGAAAGATAGTAACCGCTCAATAGCACGTCGGACGTTAGTATCTACTATCAGTCCGTTTGCGAACTGAAGCCGAAGTTCAGACAGGGCGGTCAGCACCTCGTCAGGCGCATCGGCCGCTATCTGATCATGAAGGAACTTGCACATTTCATCAAACACATATCTCTGGGTTGGTATGTTAAATTGACAAAACGTCTCGAGGACAACACGGGGTGGATTTCTAAGAGGGTTTACCATCCAACCCATCGCCATATTATATAGCGCAACGCGTTCTCTGTTACCAGGAAGCTGACTACGTCTCTGAGGACCATCGGAACCCGCGGACCCATGAACAGGTCCGAGCGAATGAAAGAAGCTAGTCGCAAGGGGAGAATTACGATTACGAGTAGAGGGAGAGAGATACGACACAGGACTAACAAGAGAAGGAGTGGAGACAGTAGCAACGACAGGGGTTAACAAAACAGGAGCAGTAGCGGGAGCAGGAGTATGTGGAAGTGGAGGAGCAGTAGGAACAGCAACAGGCAAAGGAGCAGGAACAGCCGGAAGAACAGGTGCAGGTTGAGGAACAGGCGGAGGAACAATAGGTGGAAGAACAGGTACGGCAGGGACCACAGGAACTGCGGTACCCTGTACGTACGGAGGTGGCGACTTCATAAGATAGGACATTAAAGGATCTTCAACTGCCTCTTCCTTCTTATCCGACTCCGTAGGCAACGCAGGATAACATTTATCTATGGTCATACGCTGTAGTCTTTCAAACACTTCCTTATCCTTATCCTCCTTATCACGCTGGAACTGCTCAGCTTTCTTCACTATGGTAGCAACATTATCTCGCTGACTACGTTTATTCTGTCTGATCTCTTTCTGTCGGGCTTCTTTGCGCCACAACCGAAAGGCATCAAACATGGCCAGCCTTGATTTACGTTCGAACAGCTTCATTTCTAGATTATCTAAGATCGACGCCTCGAAGCTACCGTGAGGTGGCCAACGAAGGTCGCCGTCTTTCTTTGTATATTTAATCCAATAATCGTTAAAGGTAATCGGGCCTAGCCCATGTTTGCTATACAAGTCATAAGTAGGAGTCCCAACCGGAGGTATCGGACACGAGTCCTCCAGTCGGGAATCCGCACCACAAGGTCTAAAACAACTGAACAAAGTACTGCGACCAGGCATCTTGCACACTAGCCGAGTTTCACAAACTTCAAGGGTTACGGGATTTACCAAGTCCCAGCAAAGAACAAAACCCTCGGTTTTTGGCGGCTGCAGTCGTCAAACAACACAACAAAGTACCAAGAACCACAAGTGCAATGGAACCATGCAACCACTAAGTAACCACAACCAAGAACTCTGGGAGCGACCCACAAATACTTAACTCAAAGATCGATGGCGTCACCAGGAAGGCCCGTCAATCGTCTCGCTATACCAAGGTCTACGCCAGGCGCCAAAACAGGTCTACAGTCAGGGCAGCAGTCCGTCGCAGCCGTCAGGAGGCGGGAATCTTCGCGGGAAAAGTCTTCGGGCCACTTATTTCGACAACAGGATCGATGAAGCGGAGTGCACCTTCCCTCGGAGATTTCACACGAAGTTCCTCACGATCGTCGGGCTTGGACCGGTACCACTGATGCAGCCCCACGTTGGGCGCCAACTGAAGGACTGGGTTCTTTAAGACCCAGCGGTGCCAGGGCACAACACCTGAAACCTTCGTGGGTAACCTGCTCCGGCGTACAAGTCACAGAGACACGGGACACTTCCTTCGGCGTCAAAGATTCAAGGTTTATTTGCTGCAGGGAACACAGAGATCACGACAAGTACACAGCGTGCAACTTGGGGAGACTGCTTCAAATTGGTTCTGTGGATCGCTCCTTTTATACAGTTTTTACCCATAGGATAACATGATACACAAAAGTTTACAACCCGGTTCCCACAATTATCCCCCAGAGGGGTCGCTTTGGTCACTTAGAAACACATCAGGTCCGGAACATAAGTGCGGAAACATTTGGCGGTTCCCAACTGTAAAAACCCATCTTCCCACCATTAGCAAATTCCAATCAGCAGTAAAATAGATCGAAATAGGAACGAAGACAGGTGCAGAGGAAGACGGAGACAGTGGGGAGATCGGAAAGGGTGTAAAAGGGGAGGTATCGGGAAACACGAGATACAGGCATCAAAGGGACGTGCCTAATGAGATGCACGGCTGAGACAATAAGTCCGTGCGGCAAGATGAGCCTCGAGCGGCACCATCTGCTTTACAGTAGCATCCCCCTCGTCATAAAGACACTTACAAAGAACATGTGTCTTCCACAAATATCTTGGGAGTCCCAGGGTCGCGAAGCGGACAGCGTCCGTTCGCTGGCTACTTGAGGGCAAGAGACAAAATGGATGCCGTATCTAAGATGGAACCCGTGGGTACAGATGAAAAACCCACATAACAAACGAACGGTTTAAGTTAGCACAGCGAAACTGCGCACACTTACTAAGCTCATCATTTGCGGTTCATAGATACCAGACTCGACCATATTCGTGCGAGTCAAAAACACCACTTACAATTGTCACGGAACCTCAGTGTTTCGTTTCAAAATATTAAAGCAAAAGTTTTGGAGACTTTGTTTATTCTGCTTAATTAGATTTAAAGGCAGAATTGATGTTTATTGTTTTTCTTACATTAAGTTGAAGTCTGTATTTTTTGATTTAGGAGGAGTAGAGAAATTTGAATTTAGAAAATTAGGTTACATTGAATTATAAAAATGACAAGGCTAGATTGTTTTTCACTTTCTGAAGAGAACAAAGTAAATTCATATATGAATTTTTCAATGTTTGGTCAAATGTTGTAGGAATTAGCACTTCATGTGGAAACATGGAAATATCAATATTTTGATTACATATATATTTTAATCATTCATTTTATGGTGTGGTTTTGATAGAAGAGTTTAGGAAAATATTGAAAATGCATTTTTTTTTATTTGCACTGTAATTTCCTATTATTTAATAATGTAGTCCAAACATGAATTTTGGAAATATTTGTTCTGCTATTTTTTGGAAAGTCTTATGTTATTCAAAATTTAAAAAAATCCTCATGTAAGGGATTTATTTAAGAAAAAATGTTAAAAAATTAAATACATGGAAAAAAAAATGACCCAACATTAAATATTAAAAAGTATTTTAAGAAAAATGTTTTTGACGAATTCTAATTAAAAAAATTTATAATTTTGGTAAAAGCAGGAAAGTAATGTAAATAATACTTTAGAAAGAAAGGATGTTAGCAAGATTCTCAAGGTAATCTAAAGCCACACACAACAAAAATTGTTGTAATAGTGCCAATAGTCGTTCAGACATTTCCTTAGTTCTTTGAGTAATCCGTGAGTTTAGACTACCTGTGAGAGTTTGTGAAAGTCTCATTTCTTGGAAACTTTGCTCCTTCTTCAAAGTTTCCAGAAATGAATAGAAATTAGGGTGGGGTTTACCAATTACATGATTGAAGGAGTTATGCCATCCCTCAATGGCATTATTTGTTTTTGCCTCTCCCTCTAGGCAACTCGAATAACAGTTCCACCACTGCACATGGAAACGTGGCTTCCTCCTGCGACCCGATCTGCCTAGGTGTCCAATCCATGTGTCTTCCATATAATTTAAAATGGGTGCCAATTTATCTTCGTTTGTTAAATAATAATCTGATTCTGTAATGGCAGTGTAGTACTCGTCTACACTTTCGGGAGGGACAAAACAAAGAGCAGTTAATTTTTTTAATTCGACTTGTAGTTTGCTGTCCGTTGAGTATTCAGTAACTAAGGGTGTTTTCTGTAATTTACGCCAGAATGCCTGGGAAAAGTGGAAAAAACACCCTTGAATTTGGGTATCCGTGTACAGTTTGGTGATCACATTGATCATACTCAATTCAAAATCGATAATTATTTTCCTAGGACTTTGGTTTGTTTTGGACTTAATCACAGTTAAAAATTCTGTGTAAGTTGCTGAAGTCTTATCAGGCAGCAAACTATATACTAGGGGTATTACACTATTATTAATTTTTGCATGAATAGTATAAATTTGGGTGAATGGATGGGGTGTGCTTTTAAACGTCCCATCCATCATCCAAATTTCACTTGATTCAAGCTTAACAAGGTTGCGTGGAGTACTAAAAATTATGATGCGCTTAAGAGGGTTTTCGTTATCATGCAGGAGGAAAGGTTCATTAGAAAAAGAAATAGCAAGTTCAGGAGGAATATTGATATCAGAAAAGGTATGTGGTGTGTTTATTTGAGTATTACTTGCCTGCTTTTGTCTTTGTATAATTCTTCGCAAATTATGAATGTTTGGAATATTACTAGCAATATGAGTAGGGACATGTTGTGCAACCTGTCTCAAAATAGATCCTGTGGATTCATTGGAGGTGCTTGCAATAGCTTTCATTTCATTTACAGTTTCTCTAACATGTTATGTTATGTTATGTTATGTTATCCTGATTTATTGAGCGCACAGCTGCCCCAGCAAAGGGGCGTCCTGGCGCTAGTGCAGAACAAAACCGGACAGGAGGTGGGAAACACAACACGACGGCAACAAGAACTAAGGGGCTAAGGGGAAAAGATAAGTTTTAACCGCCTTCCTAAAAGCCAGGAGCTCATCGATGGCACGGATGTGGACGGGCAAGGAATTCCACAGTTTGGCGGCAAGGACTCGGAAGGAGCGGCCGCCAATCCTGGATCTCTTGAAACGGGGAACAGTGGCAAGGTGGAGAACAGAAGACCGCAGAGAACGAGCTGGAACAAAAGGAGAAATGAGTTGCTGCAGAATCTGAGGAGAGGAAAGCTTAAGGATTTTGAATGTCAAAATCAAAGATTTAAACTTTATTCTCTGTGCCACCGGGAGCCAATGGAGATTAAAAATGGTTCTCCTAGCTGAACAAAATTTAGGCAAACCAACCAGAGCCCTGGCGGCAGCGTTCTGGACGCGTTGGAGACGGGAGAACTCAGCCTGATTGACTCCAAGAAAAAGAGAGCTGGCATAGTCTAATTTAGACAGAATCAAAGCTTGCACAATAAGTTGACGTGTAGGAGCGTCAAAGTATTTGAAGGTGGACCGAAGCTGACGCAAGATTCCAAAGCAAGATGCCGCGGTCTTTTTAGTGTGAGTGGAAAAGCTCAGTTGGGAGTCAAACCATACCCCGAGGTTTTTGACTTCAGTGGCAGGGGTAGGGGTAGGACCGAGCTCGCGTGGCCACCAGCTGTCACCCCACAGATGAATTTGTTTCCCCACAATGAGCACCTCGTTTTTTTTAGCATTCAATTGTAGGAAATTATCATTCATCCAGTGGGCCACAGATATGAGTCCCTCACGGAACTTGGCTGCCTCGAGATCGGAAGCCCCACTAATCGCAACCGCAAGCTGCGTGTCGTCTGCGTAGGACACGATGGAGAGGTTCCCACGCATGGCGACGTCAGCCAGCGGCTGGACATAAAGATTAAAAAGAGTGGGGCTTAAGGCCGATCCCTGGGGGACGCCCTGGGCAATCGCATGAGGTTTGGATTCAAAGGGGGGAGTGATGACCCTGAAGGAGCGATCAGATAGAAAAGATCTGAACCATTCAAGGGCCAGCTTATCCACCCCTGCCTCAACCAGACGTTGGAGTAGAATGTCATGGGACACAGTGTCGAAGGCGGCACTTAGATCGAGGAGCACAAGTGCCGCCGTGTGACCTGAATCCTCTAACATGCGAAGATGTTCAGCCATATACAGGAGCGCCGTCTCGGTGCTATGGCCGGGCCTGAACCCATTCTGCGAGGGATCTAAAATATTCGCAGAATGGAGATGTTTTGCTAGAATAGTATTAACATGGGCCTCAGTCAGCTTAGCAGCCCACGGGAGGAGAGAGATGGGGCGATAGTGTTCAGCTTTTTTAGGGTCCAAAGCAGGTTTTTTCAGGATAGGAATTACCTGCGCCTGTTTCCAGGCAGCTGGTACAGAGCCCGAGGATAGTGATAAATTAATAAGTTTACAGAGCGGAGGAAGGCAGACAGGGGATTCTCTAAATTGTGAGGGCCGCAAGGGATCTTTCGGGGAACCCGATTTCACCCTAATCGCGAGTTTGTCAAACTCCTCCGTAGAAAGCTCCGGAAGATAAGATAGCGAGAGATTAGTTTTAGAAGTGGCTGTGATACGCTGCCGGGAGCCTGTAGAGCTGGGAACGGCTCGATAAATTCCTTCCACTTTATTGATAGAAAAAGCGGCCAAATCCTCACAGTGGGAGGCAGAGCAGATCTCAGTGTTAGAGGCTCTACAGGCAGTAAGATCTTTCAGTGCTTTAAAGATAGGTTTACTAGGGTTGGGACTAGCACTGAATTCACGTGAGAAGTAGGCGGCCCTGGCCCTGCAGATGGCTCTATGATACGTCTTGATGGTGGCGCGGTACAAAGCTTTCCTGGCCGGGTCATAAGACTTGCACCAGGCTCTTTCGGCTTGTTTACAAGATTTTTTTTAAAGTCGAAGAGCATCATCATACCAAGGACTGGGATGGCTGCGCTGTTGTTTAGTCAAGGCATGAGGAATAAGCTTGTCCAGCGCATCAGTGAGCCAGCGGCAGTAAAGATTATAGCCGGACTCCACATCCGTGAAAGGGGCCAGAGGGGCTTCAGCTAAAAGCAGATGGAAATCATTGAGTTTCAACTTTTTCCACGGGCGCCTGGAAGTAGTAGGAGTAGGGGCGGCTGCAGGAGGATCTTCAAGTGAGAGATGACATTCAATTAGGTGGTGGTCAGTCCAAGCCATAGGTCTAGGAGGCAGGACTTTGACCAATGTGAGAGAAGTAAAAAAAGGGTCAAGGGTATGACCACCAATGTGTGTCATGAAGGACTAGTTGAGAAAGCTGGAGAGCCTCCAGATCAGCACAAGTGCTACTGGCCGCCGAAGGACAGGGGGAGTCAAAATGGAGATTAAGATCCCCAATTATGTTAAAATTGGCCGTCTTAAGGGCCAGGGAACTGACTGCCTCAGGAAGAGCAGCTTTTAAAAATGAATGCAGACACAAAACACAGTGTTTTCTGTCTGTGTTTATCTGTAAAAATCTGTAAAACACAAAATAGGGAGCCTTACTTATGAGTACCAGGAGCTGCTGCACCCCCATCTACACTGTCAGCAGGATGCTGGGTCGGTGGCTCACGATTACCAGGAGCTACTGCACCAGGACTGTCAGCAGGAGGCTGGGTGGGTGGCTCATGACTACCTGTAGCTACTGCATGAGGACTGTCAGCAGGAGGCTGGGTGGGTGGCTCACGATTACCAGGAGTTCCTGCACCAGGACTGTCAGCAGGAGGCTGGGTGGGTGGCTCATGACTACCTGTAGCTACTGCACGAGGACTGTCAGCAGGAGGCTGGGTGGGTGGCTCATGATTACCAGATGTTCTTGCACGAGGGCTGTCAGCAGGAGGCTGGGTGGGTGGCACATGATTACCAGGAGTTCCTGCACCAGGACTGTCAGCAGGAGGCTGGGTGGGTGGCTCATGACTACCTGTAGCTACTGCACGAGGACTGTCAGCAGGAGGCTGGGTGGGTGGCTCATGATTACCAGGAGTTCCTGCACGAGGGCTGTCTGCAGGAGGCTGGGTGGGTGGCTTATGATTACCAGGAGTTCCTGCACGAGGGCTGTCAGCAGGAGGCTGGGTGGGTGGCTCATGATTACCAGATGTTCTTGCACGAGGGCTGTCAGCAGGAGGCTGGGTGGGTGGCTCATGATTACCAGGAGTTCCTGCACGAGGGCTGTCAGCAGGAGGCTGGGTGGGTGGCACATGATTACCAGGAGTTCCTGCACCAGGACTGTCAGCAGGAGGCTGGGTGGGTGGCTCATGACTACCTGTAGCTACTGCACGAGGACTGTCAGCAGGAGGCTGGGTGGGTGGCTCATGATTACCAGGAGTTCCTGCACGAGGGCTGTCTGCAGGAGGCTGGGTGGGTGGCTCATGATTACCAGGAGTTCCTGCACGAGGGCTGTCAGCAGGAGGCTGGGTGGGTGGCTCACGATTACCAGGAGTTACTGCACAAGGACTGTCAGCAGGAGGCTGGTACATGATTACCAGGAGTTACTGCACCAGGGCTGTCATATATATATAAAAGAAATATATTTATTATTTCTTTTGTAAAATAAAACCTGGCACAGGATGCAGGGAAAATAGGGGTTTTGGGTGGGTAAGTGTATTAAAAAAACGGCATTAAAAACTACCATATTATTACGAATAACAATTAATTATTTATTAAATAATTACACGAGTATTAATTTTGATTATTATTTAATAAATTATTACTCGTGTATTTTTAATAATTATATTTAAATATATATTTATTATTTCTTTTGTAAAATAAAACCTGGCACGGGATGCAGGGAAAATAGGGGTTTTGGGTGGGTAAGTGTATTAAAAAAACGGCATTAAAAAGTACCATATTATTACGAATAACAATTAATTATTTATTAAATAATTACACGAGTATTAATTTTGATTTACAGATCTCAGCTTGAGAATTCACAATCTCACCTGTCTGCGGCTCACACATCGGGGGAGGAGCCAAGATGGCGGGCTGAGCGCCGCCGAGTGAAGACGTGTATGTGTGGATCTGCATCGGTAACTCATTACGCTTGCCTTAATGAGTACAGTTTACGCTTTCTAACCTAAAGCAAGGTCGAAGGAAAAGAAAGTTTAAGGCACCCATGTACTCACTGTAAAAATCGGCAGGCGACTGGCTGGAGATCGGTGCTTTCGGCGGGGGCTGATGCGCTCGGCGTTTGGGGAAGGGAGAAAGCGAAAGAAACGAAGCGCTCGCATACCTGAACCTATCTAACGAGAGGAACGGCTGGAGTCCGGTTGAAGACCGGATCTTGACGGGGGCCGATGCTCTGGAAACTGTTGCAGCAGGGAGGCAGGAAATTGCTTCGCTCCTGGATTCACGTAGCGAGCTTCACTCGCTTATCGCCGCTCTCTAATCTCACAGTCGGCTGGGCGTTCCCAGCCCCGACTCAGCAAAGTGCACACCTGAGGTCTTCCCTGATTACACGGCCAAGGCAGCTGAAACTGACAGAAACAGTGGAAACGACTACGGCACATGAATTAATCTCAATGCGCCAGACCAGATCCAGGAAGACTGCTCCGACAGTGAAAAAAGCACTTTCAGGTACTATGACTGCAGTGGCTGCAGGGGTAACGGTGGTGGGGGATAAAAATGAGATTAATAACTCTGTTAAATTCAAACAGCACCCAGAACATTTAAAGCCTGTGGATACAAAGGGAGGTGCTAGTGCCAGTAGTGAAGTAAATGTGGATTCAGATATAATAGAGATACAATTAACAGACAAACAAAAGAGGAGTAGCAACGATAAAGGTGAAAAAAACAGGGACAAATCCAATGGGATATTGGTAGATAAAGAACTTGCTGTACCTATTGTGCCCACAGTGCCATGTAACAAAAACGGAGAGACTCTGTCAGGAAAAACTATTCCACAGGCAATTAAAGATAATGGGCTTGCTATTGAGACACGAGGAGGCAAGAAAGGGTCAGATAAACTTCCCATGGATAAAGGGCCTACGTGTTTAGCATTGAAAGAAGCCAGTGAGATAAAGCTGGTTAAGACAAATGAAATTGGTAAAAATATGGAGGTTGCAGCAGAGAGTGACTTAATAATTAGCCCACTACACACAGTACAAGACCAAGCAGGAGGCTCTGTACATCTTAAGGTTAATAACACGGCATCAGCACTGACTGACAAGATCAACTCAAAGGAGAAAGAGAAGGTGAAAGAGGGTGTGATTGAATCTGAGGCTAAATCAGATGAAGATTCAAATGTTGACTACGAGGAGTTAATAGAACCTGAAGAAGAAGGGCATAATGAGGCCTCCAAAGCAATAGTTAACAAAAAACTGTTATCGAGAAAAACCAAGAGAAAGGTCAAGACTAAACAAAAAATCCTCCTACTAAAAACAACAGGGAAAGAAATGGCAGAAAGCAAAAAAACTCGGTTAATAGATGACAGCCCTCTGAGAAGATGGATAGAGGCGAAAGGTGGGGTTAAGAACATGGCCCTAAGACTTTCAGGGGCAAGCCCTGACGAGCTGAAAAGTCAACTTAGTAAAATACAAGAAGATAACCTAAGTAATGACTTAAGTTTAAAACTGAACAAGCCTATGGATCTATTAACTGACCCTAGCTTGAGTGCACTTCCCCTGAACCAAGAGGTATCTGGCAACATGGTTATAATCTCGGAGGAAGGAAATGGGGACTTAAGTACTGAGATTTACTCAGGGATTTCTAGAGCTTCACTTAACGTTATTTCAGATACCCCGCTGTCTCATACCATATTAAACGATGCTGAGAAATCCAGTGAGGAGCAAGACCCTGAACTCTCAATTCTGAATTCTGAAGCGATGAATGAAACTATAGTATCCAGTTTGAGGAAAACTCCTACGCAGCTGGAACATAACTTTAGTGCTAAACCAAGAGAAAATGTGGAACACGATTCTTTGGTTGATGTGTCCGACGAGACAAATTTTGAAGAAACAGTACCTGATCCATCTACTACACAAACTAGTAAATCCGCGCTACAGTGCGCTTCTGACATCTCAGATCCTATACCTCCGAAAGCTATCTCAATGGAGGCAGTTATGCAGATTCTGATAGAACAGAGAGTAGAGATACAACAACAATACTCTCAACTAAGAGAAGACAATACTAAAATACAAGGAACTATGATGGAGATATGTCAGAATCTAGGAGGAGTAACAAAAGAAATAGAAGACATCAAATCACGAATAGTAGAGGTGGAGGAAGATGTGAACCAAACTTAATCAATTGTCAGACAAAATACTTCAAGAGTGTACCTTCTGGAAGCTAAAGTGGAAGACTTGGAAAATAGGGCCCGGAGACAGAACCTTAGACTTTTCGGAATACCTGAAGGAATTGAGGGGTCAGATCCGAGATCCTTTATGGTTAAACTTTTTCAAAGGGCCTTCCTGGACCTCACGGATTGGGACTGGGACTCCCAACTCCAGAGAGTACATAGACTTCCGCTAGTCCAAAGAAACACCAATAGCAAATTTCCGAGACCCTTTTTGATTTATTTTGGTAACTTTCTTTTGAGACAAGCAGTAGCATTAAAAGCAAAACCTAATAACCCTGTTACTGTTGATAACTTCACCTTTTTTGTGAAGTCAGACTTAACTAAGGCCACTATGGATAAACGGTGGGAACTTCGGAAGCTGATCGATGCCTTTAAAAATTTAGGATGTTTGGCCTACCTTCAAGAGCCTGCTCGCCTTAAGGTTATTCGTGATGGGCAAGTGGTCTTCTTCACTGATCCTCTATCTGCGGAACAGTGTCTGGAAAAATTTTCCCGGGACAATGAAAGAAGAAACCAAAAAGAAAAAGAAAATTAGTGCTGCACTCTTTTGTAAAATTCTAAAGAGACAGGCTTATATATATTGATATGTTTATATATGTTTATACTTCTTCTCCCTCTTTTTCTCTTTTTCTTTCTCTTTTTCTTTTTTTTTTTCTCTTTTTCTTCTTGATTTAGGTGGATTTTTTGGGTTTGAATTGAATTAAATATAGACACAATAAGATACAATTAGGCATGAATTAAATATGGTTAGAGCAGCCACTCATGCATGTTTCTTCACTGCGCTGCCACGCTAGCGGCAGCAACGCTAGAGGGGAGCTCCCCCCCAAGAAACGGGTTGCAGCAAGGGAGGGGGTGGGGTTGCCACAAGGGCAGGGGTGGCAACGGGTGTCGGGGGTGGGGGGTGGTGATAAAAGTAAAAAATATGATTGCAAGATTTGACGATTTATTTTTGCTTAGGAAACGTAGAAACGAAAAGGTAACGAAGGTAAAACATATCGAGGAAAAAGAGAACAACATATTTACAATCAATATCAAATAAATGCTTAAGCTAAGAATTCTATGTTGGAATGTAGATGGCCTAAACAGTAAAAGCAAAAGAAAATTAGTACAGGAAGAGATCAAATTGTATAACCCCAATATAGTGCTGTTGACTGAAACTCATATAAAATATCAAGACAGAAAGGTGTTAACCCAACTAGGCTATGAATTGGTTGTTTGTACTTCTTTAAATGAGACCATAAGGGGGGTCGCTATTTTAAAACAAAAAACACTCCCATTAGAGATAATTAAAACTGCCTCTGATATTAGAGGTAGATGGGTAATAGCACAGATGCAAGGAGTGAAGGCTAAGCTGGTACTTTGCGTGGTATATGGCCCAAATATTGATAAACCTAGAATATATGAAGACCTAAGTTTAGAACTATTAGAGTGGGAAGGGGAAACTATGATTGCTGGAGATTTTAACTGTGTTATGAACTATAAAATAGACTCTACGGGGCCAATGAACTTTAAAAGAATGTATAAAGTAAGAGCTGCAATTTTAGAGCTTGCAAGATTAAACAACATTAGAGATTTATGGCAGTCTAAACATCCTAGGGTGCCCGGCTTTACTTACTATTCCGCCCCGCACAGGTCATGTTCTAGGATTGACATGGTATGGGCCTCGCAACAAATCTTAGAAAATTGTGCGATTGAAATCTGTCCCAAAGTCACATCGGATCATAACCCTCTTCTTTTGGATGTTAATATTGAAAATCAGAATGTAAAACCACGAAAGTTCACTTTTCCTAGACATTTGCTAGTTGACCAAACATTCATTTCACTAATTAAAAAACACATACAAGAGTTTATTGAGTTAAATGTTGATACAGCTAGTATCAATACGGTATGGGATGCTTGTAAGTGTAGCATTAGAGGGGGTGTCCAGCAATATGTATACAGGCTCAATGCAGAAAATTATAATAAGAATAAAGATATGACATCTAAATTGTTGGACTTGGAAACACAATTGGCTGAAGCGACTCTGCAATCAAAAAGTGATATTGAGGTGCTTAGAGCACAATTGGTGGAACTGCAAGCTGGACTCAGAAAAGTGCTGAGAGAAAGATATGCAACTAAACTACATAAATACAAGTTAGATCAGTATGAAGGTGGGGACTGTATCGGAAAAATATTGGCTTTTAAAACTGCAGATAGAAAAGCAAAAACTAGAATAAAGGAAATAATTGGATCAGATTCAGTGATATATGGACAAGAGGATCAAATATTAAATCAATTTGTTAAATTTTATCAACATTTGTATACCCCTGAGGAGCCATCGAATGAAGCAGAGGTTGTAAAATATCTAGATCAATACCTAGGACCATCGCGAGCATTAAATCACGAAGTAATTCAGCAACTAAACTCTGATATTACTACTGAGGAGATTAAATTGGCTATCGACCATTTACCATTAGGTAAGGCGGTAGGTGAGGATTGCATACCAGGGGAACTTTATAAACTGTGGTATCAAGAGTTGGCTCCATTACTACAAAAAGTCATTAACTCAATTATTGTCTCTAAACAATCACCATCTTCATGGAAACTTGCTAAAATCATATTTTTTCTGAAGAAGGGAAAACCGGAAAAAGAGTGTGGTTCATATCGGCCCATATCTCTACTCAACTCTGATGTGAAAATTTTTGCAAAAATTTTAGCTAATCGGCTAGCGCCCCATATGCCGGATATTGTTAATCCCCAACAACATGGCTTTGTGATTGGTAGAGATACTACATTGCATGTTAATACTTCCATAACTGCTTTGGATGTAGCAGAAACTACTAACACCCCACTCGGTATGATAATGTTAGATGCTGAAAAAGCATTTGACCGAGTGGGGTGGGAATATCTGTGGACAGTACTAATTAAAATGGGCATAAATGGTTCTTATTTAGATTGGGTTAAATCTCTCTATGATGATCCACGGGCCGTGATTAACTATGGAGGTATAGACTCTGACAACTTCAAGATTGCAAGAGGTACAAGACAGGGATGCCCTCTTTCCCCATTATTATTTGCTTTATCTCTAGAACCTTTTCTAAATGCTTTAAATGATCAAATCAATATAATTCCAGCTCAACATGGGGATATAACCCTTAAATTAACAGCCTTTGCGGATGATATCGCAATATATACACCGGATGTTTGTAAAGCTATGCCCGCAATTATAGAAGAAGCACATAAGTATGGGAAAATCTCCGGGTATAAATTAAATGTTAACAAAACCCAAATTATACTTAACTATACTTCGGTTACATGTAGCTACAAAACCTGTAAAGAAGCCGTATACTTAGGGATTAAGCTTACTGCTAAAGTGGAGAAAATTGTGGAAATTAACTATGGGTTATTCCTTAAAGAAACGGCTGCGAGTTTTAAAAAATGGCACAAGATACCTTTGAGTTTGTTAGGGAGATTAAACCTGATAAAGATGAAAATCTTACCCAAGTTACTTTATTTGTGTAGAGCTATACCGCTTCAACCAAATAAGCTTTTTTTTAGAAAATTAGATGGCATTTGTAGTAGCTTTATCTGGGGGTACAAAAAAGCACGAAGGGCGGTAACATTTTTGACACTTCCAATCTCTAAAGGGGGTCTTACCTTACCGGATTTTAATCGTTATTTTTTAGCTACTTTTCTTTTACGCACCAGGAGCCTATTAAAAAATACTCCCTCTTTATTTTTTCATCAATACATGTTGGGGGCAGATGCTAATCAATTTCTACTACGGGTCCATGATCCAAATTATTTCAAAAGAGTAAAATTCAAGACTGCAAAACATGCCATACGAATTTGGGATAAAATTCTGTACATTAGTAATAGTTCATTTTACAATACTGAACTTAGATTATGGAACAATCCAGGTCTTCCTGACATATTTTCGGACGGTTTGGGTAATCGATGGATTAGACAGGATATAATCACATTAGGAGATCTTTATTGCACTACTGGGTTGAGGGACTTCGAGAATTTAAAAATTACAAACGGGCTTACGGATGACATGCACTTTAAATATAGACAACTAAGAGATTATTTCTGTAATAAACTGAAAATAACGGAAGTTAAACAATCTGATATTATTGAAGGTATTTACTCAGAAAAAACTAAATCATTAATCAGGTTGGGATATCAATGGCTTATTAAGGAGAAGGGCGAAAACACATCTCAAATCGCAGCCAAATGGTCTCGTAGATTAAATCAAAACATAAATTCAGCACAGATTGGAAATGCCCTAACTCATTTAAGTGAAATAGTTCACTCGTCTAAGTTGAAAATGCAGTTATATAGGACAATCACGGAATTGTATTACACGCCGCAAAGAATATACAGATGGGCACATGGTAACTCGTTGACAGAGAAATCTAGGTGTGCTAAATGTAACACTGTTGCGGCTGGAATTGAACACATGTTATTCTCATGTCCTGCACTCTCCAATTTCTGGAATTGCATATCTTACCATCTTCAATTTAACCAGATAAATTCATCGGATCTTACGGTACAAATGGTATTATTAGACATCCAAGACAAGAACTATCCCAATAAGGATCTCTTAACGATTTTGCTAGCATGTGCTAGATTAACAATAGCTAGAGTCTGGATTTCTAAAGAACCCCCTAATGTTGCGGATTGGTTAGCTTTGGTTTATGAAATTAGAACTATGGAATTTGCTTTAGCTAAACTTAGGGGCCCTAAAGCTCTTCTGAGAAAAGAAAAGATATGGAAGCACTTTTTTGAAGGCCAAGATGCATGATTTAGTTTAGTTTTGTTTATTTGCTCTAGTAGTTTATTACTGTAATAGTAGAGTTAATGTGAAATGTAGGTTTATTAATTAATTATACGTTGTTGTCATTCCTCAATTTTTGTTGCTGCTCATATTAATTGTATTTGTATGTTAAGTATCGAATTGAATTGTAATGAATCATATCATTTCTTGCAATCAATAAAAATGTTTAAAAAAAAAAAGAGTATTAATTTTGATTATTATTTAATAAATTATTACTTGTGTATTTTTAATAATTATATTTAAATATATATTTATTATTTCTTTTGTAAAATAAAACCTGGCACGGGATGCAGGGAAAATAGGGGTTTTGGGTGGGTAAGTGTATTAAAAAAACGGCATTAAAAAGTACCATATTATTACGATTACCATTTATTTATTTATTATATTATTACTCGATTATTAAAATTAATACTCGAGTACTTTCATTAATATTTCGATAAGTAAAAATGATAACATTTTACTTACTTCCTTTTTTTTAAACTAAAATATACACATTCTTATTATTATACACGATATGTAACTTTTCGGATTAAACAAACATATATAGAGGATTCATGGACGCCATTTTACAAAGGTATCACAATATTGAGTCCTACTATTATTTCCATGAATTATTACCACAACACAATAGCCAAAATGGATGCCAAAACGGCAAACATAACGAGATATAAACGTCTCATAATAGATTTTTAAATTATATGTTCTCAGAGAAATAAATGTAAAATTTAAAACGATTTCCAGCGCATATTTTTACAATTAATTTGGTGATACTACACCAAACTTATATATAGTAGCGAGACACCATTTTGAAATTACTTGATCCTCAACTACTCGAGAGAGCAGACGTGAGATTACGCTCTGTGACCTTTTCACCCTGTCATCCCATTGAAAGTTACTGATCTACATAATAATACGAATACCAACGATTCACAAGTAAGTAACGTTTACTGAAAACGTTAACTCAATAAATATTAGTCATGTTAAATAAATAAAAAGTAAAATAATATTAACTATATTTCTTATTTGAAATATAAGATAAATATTACTGGGAATAATTAAAGATAAACGAACAATAATGACATGTTTTAAAAATACGTCCAATATAAAGTAACACATAAAATTAAAATAAATAATTTTCATAGTAAAACGTGATTTTAATAGAATACAATAGCATTAATATTTTGTTTATTTATTATATTTCTCTTAGAATTCAATTCAGAACGGTTAAAAACGAGAGACCTAAATATTTCATTCATTTTGGAAACCGACCCGTTTTCGAAAGTTAAAATAAGGTACAACATCATTATTCCAAAAATTAATTTATTATTTATTATATGTAAAAGGTCGCATTACGAGTAAACTTTACAATTTTTTTTTCTGACAGAGATATTACATATAAATTTTATCTCGAATCAAAACTGGCCTCAAAAACATTTTCGACACCGATTTAAAAGGTAATAAAAATATTTAATATAAAACAAAACACTGCAATTGAAAGGCGAAAAATAAATCAGTTGACACGGATAAAAAAAATATTTGTTTTTTTAAATGTTTCAGAAAAACACACCAATCCAAGAAAGAAAGAAATCCTACTGCAACTGGAAGAACACATTTCTACTATTCAGAAATCCACACCGAAAAGTAAGTGAAATCAGATTTCGAAATACATGTATGAATACAGCATAAACACTAAATAATGCTAGATAATGTAAAAGTCCTTATACATATACCAACTCTAGCTAATTGCAGCGATGAAAAAAATATAGGATAGTGCTACAGTAGGGAAAGTGCAGCATACTCTAGAGTTGACATTTACTATCCCAAATGCATGTAAATGCAGCAATACACAAAAAACTGGATAATCCACAGGACTAAATTGCGTTTCCGTCTGTACATAAGTGCTGCTGTGAATAAAGTGCAGAGAAAGTGCTAAAGTATGCCTCAATACTATATCTCATGCATGTGAAGAAAACATTCAAATCACTCTCCTCAGAAATAATGTGTCACACATTTTTACACATACTTTTCTTTTTTAAGGACTCAATCTCACCAGAAGTAAAACAACATCAAAGAAAACCAACTGCATTAACCAGAACTCATTTCTACAAAGCAAAGAACCAAAACTAACAGAGAGTGAAAAACAGTTTTCATTATACATATATGAATCAAGCATAAACACTAAAGAATACCACATAGTATAAATGAACAGATACATATTTCAACTCTAGGTAAGCGCAGCACTGAATAAAGTTTTGAAAAATGTACAAGTGTAAATTACTATTCCAACTCCAGGTAAGTGCTACAGTAGGGAAAGTGCAGGATACACTAGAGGCCTAAATTACCATTCCAACTCCAGGGAAGTGCTACAGTAGGGAAAGTGCAGGATACTGTAGAGGTGTAAATTACTATTCCAACTCTTGGTAAGTGCTACAGTAGGGAAAGTGCAGGATACTCTAGAGTTGACATTTACTATCCCAAATGCATGTAAATGCAGCAATACACAAAACACTGGATAATCCACAGAACTAAATTGCGTTTCCCACTGTACATAAGTGCTACTGTAAATAAAGTGCAGAGAAAGTGTAAAGAAAACATTAAAATGACTCTCCTCAGAAATTATGTGTCACACATTTTTACACATACTTTTCTTTTTTAAGGACTCAATCTCACCAGAAGTAAAACAACATCAAAGAAAACCAACTGCATAAACCAGAACTCATTTCTGCCAAGCAAAGATCCAAAACTAACAGTGAGTGAAAAACAGTTTTCATTATACATATATGAATCAAGCATAAACACTAAAGAATACCACATAGTATTAATGAACAGATACATATTTAAACTCTACGTAAGCGCAGCACTGAATAAAGTTTTGAAAAATGTACAAGTGTAAATTACTATTCCAACTCCTGGTAAGTGCTACAATAGGGAAAGTGCAGGATACTCTAGAGGTGTAAATTACTATTCCAACTCCTGGTAAGTGCAACAGTAGGGAAAGTGCAGGATAGTCAAGAGGACTAAATTACTATTCCAACTCCTAGTAAGTGCTACCGTAGGAAAAGTACAGGATAGTCAAGAGGCGTAAATTACTATTCCAACTCCTGGTAAGTGCTACAGTAGGGAAACTGCAGGATAGTCAAGAGGCCTAAATTACTATTCCAACTCCTGGTAAGTGCTACAGTAGGGAAAGTGCAGGATAATCTAGAGGTGTAAATTACAATTCCAACTCCTGGTAAGTGCAACAGTAGGAAAAGTGCAGGATACTCTAGAGGTGTAAATTACTATTCCAACTCCAGGTAAGTGCTACAGTAGGGAAAGTGCAGGATACTCTAGAGGTGTAAATTACAATTCCAACTCCTGGTAAGTGCAACAGTAGGAAAAGTGCAGGATACTCAAGAGGCCTAAATTACTATTCCAACTCCTGGTAAGTGCTACAGTAGGGAAAGTGCAGGATACTCTAGAGGTGTAAATTACTATTCCAACTCCTGGTAAGTGCTACAGTAGGGAAAGTGCAGGATACTGTAGAGGTGTAAATTACTATTCCAACTCCTGGTAAGTGCTACAGTAGGGAAAGTGCAGGATAGTCAAGAGGCCTAAATTACTATTCCCACTCCTGGTAAGTGCTACAGTAGGGAAAGTGCAGGATACTCTAGAGGTGTAAATTACTATTCCAACTCCAGGTAAGTGCTACAGTAGGGAAAGTGCAGGATACTGTAGAGGTGTAAATTACTATTCCAACTCCTGGTAAGTGCAACAGTCGGGAAAGTGCAGGATACTGTAGAGGTGTAAATTACTATTCCAACTCCTGGTAAGTGCAACAGTCGGGAAAGTGCAGGATAGTCAAGAGGCCGAAATTACTATTCCAACTCCTGTTAAGTACAACAGTAGGGAAAGTGCAGGATACTCTAGAGGCCTAAATTACTATTCCAACTCCAGGTAAGTGCTACAGTAGGGAAAGTGCAGGATACTCTAGAAGCCTAAATTACTATTCCAACTCCAGGTAAGTGCTACAGTAGGGAAAGTGCAGAATATTCAAGAAGCCTAAATTACTATTGCAACTCCTGGTAAGTGCTACAGTAGGGAAAGTGCAGCATACTCTAGAGTTGACATTTACTATCCCAAATGCATGTAAATGCAGCAATACACAAAAGACTGGATAATCCACAGGACTAAATTGCGTTTCTGTCTGTACATAAGTGCTGCTGTAAATAAAGTGCAGAGAAAGTGCTAAAGTATGCCTCAATACTATATCTAATGCATGTAAAGAAAACATTAAAATCACTCTCCTCAGAAATTATGTGTCACACTTTTTTACACATACTTTTCTTTTTTAAGGACTCAATCTCACCAGAAGTAAAACAACATCAAAGAAAACCAACTGCAATAACCAGAACTCATTTCTGCCAAGGAAAGATCCAAAACTAACAGTGAGTGAAAAACAGTTTTCATTATACATATATGAATCAAGCATAAACACTAAAGAATACCACATAGTATAAATGAACAGATACATATTTAAACTCTACGTAAGCGCAGCACTGAATAAAGTGTTGAAAAAGGTACAAGTGTAAATTACTATTCCAACTCCTGGTAAGTGCTACCGTAGGGAAAGTGCAGGATAGTCAAAAGGTGTAAATTACTATTCCAACTCCAGGTAAGTGCTACAGTACGGAAAGTGCAGGATACTCTAGAGGTGTAAATTACTATTACAACTCCAGGTAAGTGCTACAGTAGGGAAAGTGCAGGATACACTAGAGGCCTAAATTACTATTCCAACTCCAGGTAAGTGCTACAGTAGGGAAATTGCAGGATAGTCAAGAGGCCTAAATTACTATTCCAACTCCAGTTAAGTGCTACAGTAGGGAAAGTGCAGGATACACTAGAGGCCTAAATTACTATTCCAACTCCAGGTAAGTGCTACAGTAGGGAAAGTGCAGGATACTGTAGAGGTGTAAATTACTATTCCAATTCTTGGTAAGTGCTACAGTAGGGAAAGTGCAGAATACTCTAGAGTTGACATTTACTATCCCATATGCATGTAAATGCAGCAATACACAAAATACTGGATAATCCACAGGACTAAATTGCGTTTCCCACTGTACATAAGTGCTACTGTAAATAAAGTGCAGAGAAAGTGTAAAGAAAACATTAAAATGACTCTCCTCAGAAATTATGTGTCACACATTTTTACACATACTTTTCTTTTTTAAGGACTCAATCTCACCAGAAGTAAAACAACATCAAAGAAAAGCAACTGCAATAACCAGAACTCATTTCTGCCAAGCAAAGATCCAAAACTAACAGTGAGTGAAAAACAGTTTTCATTATACATATATGAATCAAGCATAAACACTAAAGAATACCACATAGTATAAATGAACAGATACATATTTCAACTCTAGGTAAGCGCAGCACTGAATAAAGTTTTGAAAAATGTACAAGTGTAAATTACTATTCCAACTCCTGGTAAGTGCTACAGTAGGGAAAGTGCAGGATACTCTAGAGGTGTAAATTACTATTCCAACTCCTCGTAAGTGCAACAGTAGGGAAAGTGCAGAATAGTCAAGAGGCCTAAATTACTATTCCAACTCCTAGTAAGTGCTACAGTAGGGAAAGTGCAGAACAGTCAAGAGGCCTAAATTACTATTCCAACTCCTGGTAAGTGCTACAGTAGGTAAAGTGCAGGATAGTCAAGAGGCCTAAATTACTATTCCAACTCCTGGTAAGTGCTACAGTAGGGAAAGTGCAGGATAGTCAAGAGGCCTAAAATACTATTCCCACTCCTGGTAAGTGCAACAGTAGGGAAAGTGCAGGATAGTCAAGAGGCCTAAATTACTATTCCAACTCCTGGTAAGTGCTACAGTAGGGAAAGTGCAGGATAGTCAAGAGGCCTAAATTACTATTCCAACTCCTGGTAAGTGCTACAGTAGGGAAAGTACAGGATACTCTAGAGGTGTAAATTACTATTCCAACTCCAGGTAAGTGCTACAGTAGGGAAAGTGCAGGATACTGTAGAGGTGTAAATTACTATTCCAACTCTTGGTAAGTGCTACAGTAGGGAAAGTGCAGGATAGTCAAGAGGCCTAAATTACTATTCCAACTCCTGGTAAGTGCTACAGTAGGGAAAATGCAGGACAGTCAAAAGGTGTAAATTACTATTCCAACCCCTGGTAAGTGCTACAGTAGGGAAAGTGCAGGATAGTCAAGAAGCCTAAATTACTATTCCAACTCCTGGTAAGTGCTACAGTAGGGAAAGTGCAGGATAGTCAAGAGGCCTAAATTACTATTCCCACTCCTGGTAAGTGCAACAGTAGGGAAAGTGCAGGATAGTCAAGAGGCCTAAATTACTATTCCAACTCCTGGTAAGTGCTACAGTAGGGAAAGTGCAGGATAGTCAAGAGGCCTAAATTACTATTCCAACTCCTGGTAAGTGCTACAGTAGGGAAAGTGCAGGATACACTAGAGGCCTAAATGACTATTCCAACTCCAGGTAAGTGCTACAGTAGGGAAAGTGCAGGATACTGTAGAGGTGTAAATTACTATTCCAATTCTTGGTAAGTGCTACAGTAGGGAAAGTGCAGAATACTCTAGAGTTGACATTTACTATCCCAAATGCATGTAAATGCAGCAATACACAAAATACTGGATAATCCACAGGACTAAATTGCGTTTCCCACTGTACATAAGTGCTACTGTAAATAAAGTGCAGAGAAAGTGTAAAGAAAATATTAAAATGACTCTCCTCAGAAATTATGTGTCACACATTTTTACACATACTTTTCTTTTTTAAGGACTCAATCTCACCAGAAGTAAAACAACATCAAAGAAAACCAACTGCAATAACCAGAACTCATTTCTGCCAAGCAAAGATCAAAACCTAACAGTAAGTGAAAAACAGTTTTCATTATACATATATGAATCAAGCATAAACACTAAAGAATACCACATAGTATAAATGAACAGATACATATTTCAACTCTAGGTAAACGCAGCACTGAATAAAGTTTAGAAAAATGTACAAGTGTAAATTACTATTCCCACTCCTGGTAAGTGCAACAGTAGGGAAAGTGCAAGATAGTCAAGAGGCCTAAATTACTATTCCCACTCCTGGTAAGTGCTACAGTAGGGAAAGTGCAGGATAGTCAAGAAGCCTAAATTACTATTCCAACTCCTGGTAAGTGCTACAGTAGGGAAAGTGCAGGATAGTTAAGAAGCCTAAATTAATATTCCAACTCCTAGCAAGTGCTACAATAGGGAAAGTGCAGGACAGTCAAAAGGTGTAAATTACAATTCCAACTCCTGGTAAGTGCTACAGTAGGGAAAGTGCAGGATAGTCAAGAAGCCTAAATTACTATTCCAACTCCTGGTAAGTGCTACAGTAGGGAAAGTGCAGGATAGTCAAGAGGCCTAAATTACTATTCCCACTCCTGGTAAGTGCAACAGTAGGGAAAGTGCAGGATAGTCAAGAGGCCTAAATTACTATTCCAACTCCTGGTAAGTGCTAAAGTAGGGAAAGTGCAGGATAGTTAAGAAGCCTAAATTAATATTCCAACTCCTAGCAAGTGCTACAGTAGGGAAAGTGCAGGACAGTCAAAAGGTGTAAATTACTATTCCAACTCCTGATAAGTGCTACAGTAGGGAAAGTGCAGGATAGTCAAGAAGCCTAAATTACTATTCCAACTCCTGGTAAGTGCTACAGTAGGGAAAGTGCAGGATAGTCAAGAGGCCTAAATTATTATTCCCACTCCTGGTAAGTGCAACAGTAGGGAAAGTGCAAGATAGTCAAAAGGCCTAAATTACTATTCCAACTCCTGGTAAGTGCTACAGTAGGGAAAGTGCAGAACAGTCAAGAGGCCTAAATTACTATTCCAACTCCTGGTAAGTGCTACAGTAGGGAAAGTGCAGGATACACTAGAGGCCTAAATTACCATTCCAACTCCAGGTAAGTGCTACAGTAGGGAAAGTGCAGGATACTGTAGAGGTGTATATTACTATTCCAACTCTTGGTAAGTGCTACAGTAGGGAAAGTGCAGGATACTCTAGAGTTGACATTTACTATCCCAAATGCATGTAAATGCAGCAATACACAAACCACTGGATAATCCACAGGACTAAATTGCGTTTCCCACTGTACATAAGTGCTACTGTAAATAAAGTGCAGAGAAAGTGTAAAGAAAACATTAAAATGACTCTCCTCAGAAATTATGTGTCACACATTTTTACACATACTTTTCTTTTTTAAGGACTCAATTTCACCAGAAGTAAAACAACATCAAAGAAAACCAACTGCAATAACCAGAACTCATTTCTATAAAGCAAAGATCCAAAACTAACAGTAAGTGAAAAACAGTTTTCATTATACATATATGAATCAAGCATAAACACTAAAGAATACCACATAGTATAAATGAACAGATACATATTTCAACTCTAGGTAAGCGCAGCACTGAATAAAGTTTAGAAAAATGTACAAGTGTAAATTACTATTCCCACTCCTGGTAAGTGCAACAGTAGGGAAAGTGCAAGATAGTCAAGAGGCCTAAATTACTATTCCCACTCCTGGTAAGTGCTACAGTAGGGAAAGTGCAGGATAGTCAAGAAGCCTAAATTACTATTCCAACTCCTGGTAAGTGCTACAGTAGGGAAAGTGCAGGATAGTCAAGAGGCCTAAATTACTATTCCAACTCCTGGTAAGTGCTACAGTAGGGAAAGTGCAGAACAGTCAAGAGGCCTAAATTACTATTCCAACTCCTGGTAAGTGCTACAGTAGGGAAAGTGCAGGATACACTAGAGGCCTAAATTACTATTCCAACTCCAGGTAAGTGCTACAGTAGGGAAAGTGCAGGATACTGTAGAGGTGTAAATTACTATTCCAACTCTTGGTAAGTGCTACAGTAGGGAAAGTGCAGGATACTCTAGAGTTGACATTTACTATCCCAAATGCATGTAAATGCAGCAATACACAAAACACTGGATAATCCACAGAACTAAATTGCGTTTCCCACTGTACATAAGTGCTACTGTAAATAAAGTGCAGAGAAAGTGTAAAGAAAACATTAAAATGACTCTCCTCAGAAATTATGTGTCACACATTTTTACACATACTTTTCTTTTTTAAGGACTCAATCTCACCAGAAGTAAAACAACATCAAAGAAAAGCAACTGCAATAACCAGAACTCATTTCTGCCAAGCAAAGATCCAAAACTAACAGTGAGTGAAAAACAGTTTTCATTATACATATATGAATCAAGCATAAACACTAAAAAATACCACATAGTATAAATGAACAGATACATATTTCAACTCTAGATAAGCGCAGCACTGAATAAAGTTTTGAAAAATGTACAAGTGTAAATTACTATTCCAACTCCTGGTAAGTGCTACAGTAGGGAAAGTGCAGGATACTCTAGAGGTGTAAATTACTATTCCAACTCCTCGTAAGTGCAACAGTAGGGAAAGTGCAGAATAGTCAAGAGGCCTAAATTACTATTCCAACTCCTAGTAAGTGCTACAGTAGGGAAAGTGCAGGACAGTCAAGAGGCCTAAATTACTATTCCAACTCCTGGTAAGTGCTACAGTAGCTAAAGTGCAGGATAGTCAAGAGGCCTAAATTACTATTCCAACTCCTGGTAAGTGCTACAGTAGGGAAAGTGCAGGATAGTCAAGAGGCCTAAATTACTATTCCCACTCCTGGTAAGTGCAACAGTAGGGAAAGTGCAGGATAGTCAAGAGGCCTAAATTACTATTCCAACTCCTGGTAAGTGCTACAGTAGGGAAAGTGCAGGATAGTCAAGATGCCTAAATTACTATTCCAACTCCTGGTAAGTGCTACAGTAGGGAAAGTGCAGGATACTCTAGAGGTGTAAATTACTATTCTAACTCATGGTAAGTGCTACAGTAGGGAAAGTGCAGGATACACTAGAGGCCTAAATTACTATTCCAACTCCTAGTAAGTGCTACAGTAGGGAAAGTGCAGGATAGTCAAGAGGCCTAAATTACTATTCCAACTCCTGGTAAGTGCAACAGTAGGTAAAGTGCTGGAAAGTTAATAAACATGTAAAATGTGCTAGATAATATAGAAATAACCAATAATCAAAGTAAAGCAAAAAGAAAACTGCATACAAATGTTTATTTAAAATTTTTATATTCTAAATATTAAAACATTTATTCTTTCTTTTCAGAAAATGTCTTCACAACAAACTGCAAAATATATCCCATCCAGAAAAGGAAAACAATTACTAACTCATGCAGGTTACATTTATTGTAAGGATAGGTTAAGTAATCCACGGATTCATTGGAGATGCGTGCAATACCATACAACTCGTTGCAGCGGCAGAGCGGTTACGGTCAATGATATTATTGTAAGAACAACTGACCATAACCACTCTGCCTCTGCAATGGAAGTTGATGTTAGAGAAACTGTAAATGAAATGAAAGCTATTGCAAGCACCTCCAATGAATCCACAGGATCTATTTTGAGACAGGTTGCACAACATGTCCCTACTCATATTGCTAGTAATATTCCAAACATTCATAATTTGCGAAGAATTATACAAAGACAAAAGCAGGCAAGTAATACTCAAATAAACACACCACATACCTTTTCTGATATCAATATTCCTCCTGAACTTGCTATTTCTTTTTCTAATGAACCTTTCCTCCTGCATGATAACGAAAACCCTCTTAAGCGCATCATAATTTTTAGTACTCCACGCAACCTTGTTAAGCTTGAATCAAGTGAAATTTGGATGATGGATGGGACGTTTAAAAGCACACCCCATCCATTCACCCAAATTTATACTATTCATGCAAAAATTAATAATAGTGTAATACCCCTAGTATATAGTTTGCTGCCTGATAAGACTTCAGCAACTTACACAGAATTTTTAACTGTGATTAAGTCCAAAACAAACCAAAGTCCTAGGAAAATAATTATCGATTTTGAATTGAGTATGATCAATGTGATCACCAAACTGTACACGGATACCCAAATTCAAGGGTGTTTTTTCCACTTTTCCCAGGCATTCTGGCGTAAATTACAGAAAACACCCTTAGTTACTGAATACTCAACGGACAGCAAACTACAAGTCGAATTAAAAAAATTAACTGCTCTTTGTTTTGTCCCTCCCGAAAGTGTAGACGAGTACTACACTGCCATTACAGAATCAGATTATTATTTAACAAACGAAGATAAATTGGCACCCATTTTAAATTATATGGAAGACACATGGATTGGACACCTAGGCAGATCGGGTCGCAGGAGGAAGCCACGTTTCCATGTGCAGTGGTGGAACTGTTATTCGAGTTGCCTAGAGGGAGAGGCAAAAACAAATAATGCCATTGAGGGATGGCATAACTCCTTCAATCATGTAATTGGTAAACCCCACCCTAATTTCTATTCATTTCTGGAAACTTTGAAGAAGGAGCAAAGTTTCCAAGAAATGAGACTTTCACAAACTCTCACAGGTAGTCTAAACTCACGGATTACTCAAAGAACTAAGGAAATGTCTGAACGACTATTGGCACTATTACAACAATTTTCGTTGTGTGTGGCTTTAGATTACCTTGAGAATCTTGCTAACATCCTTTCTTTCTAAAGTATTATATACATTACTTTCCTGCTTTTACCAAAATTATAACTTTTTTTAATTAGAATTCGTCAAAAACATTTTTCTTAAAAAACTTTTTAATATTTAATGTTGGGTCATTTTTTTTTCCATGTATTTAATTTTTTAACATTTTTTCTTAAATAAATCCCTTACATGAGGATTTTTTTTAATTTTGAATAACATAAGACTTTCCAAAAAATAGCAGAACAAATATTTCCAAAATTCATGTTTGGACTACATTATTAAATAATAGGAAATTACAGTGCAAATAAAAAAAAAATGCATTTTCAATATTTTCCTAAACTCTTCTATCAAAACCACACCATAAAATGAATGATTAAAATATATATGTAATCAAAATATTGATATTTCCATGTTTCCACATGAAGTGCTAATTCCTACAACATTTGACCAAACATTGAAAAATTCATATATGAATTTACTTTGTTCTCTTCAGAAAGTGAAAAACAATCTAGCCTTGTCATTTTTATAATTCAATGTAACCTAATTTTCTAAATTCAAATTTCTCTACTCCTCCTAAATCAAAAAATACAGACTTCAACTTAATGTAAGAAAAACAATAAACATCAATTCTGCCTTTAAATTAACCCTGGGCGAAGCACTACGCTCCGTTTGCGGAGTTTGCGGAGTTTTGGCAACTCCGCGTTCCGCGGAGTTCGCGTAGCTGCCGATAACTCCGCTATCCGGTGCGGAGCGTAGTTGTCGCGCGCTAAATAACATTGTCGCGCGCTAAATAACATTATCGCGTGCGCGGCAATGGCTTACCTTGGTTCTGCGTTCGCTTTTTCCCGGTCGCGTCGGCCACCATGTTTGTAAACCCTTCCGTGCAGCTGTGCGAACGCGATAACGTCATTGGAAGCGCAATAAAGCCATAAGGACGCGCGAGTATGTTTGTTGGTAAGATCGAGTTGCCGAACACGCAGAACCTGCAATCTTGCACAGAATAACTCGCGAGCATGTTAAAAGTTAAACCATAATAATAAATTACCATTTTGGTTAGCAAACAAGTGAGAAACCCCTCAAAGTTGTACCTTTGGATGTATTTTTTGGGGGGAAGGAGTCCTCTTTCTGTTTCTACTGTATTTTTGAATATTAAGGAGGAAGGGCTCTGGAGTTTACAACTTCCTGTTCCTGTTCACCAGGCTCCTCCCAGTGCTTTGTCCATGAGGTGGTCACTTTCATTTGGATTTTGAGCTACCAAAAAGTCCTCATTTTTTGTGTTATTTACTTCTTTGGTTGTAGCTTTGTCTTCCTGGAGCATGGGCCACTCCCAGTTCCTTTCTGTCCTCTATGTAATGATTTCTTGTTTATGGTTGGGGTGACCAATTTGGGGGGTGGTGTCTGGTGTGTTCATTTTGTGAAGCAAAGCATTGTCCCTTTGGCATAGGCATTTATTGTCTGTCCTCTCTTTCTTTTCATGTAGTGGTGAGGGCCATTTTGTGTGTACTTCCTTTGTGATGATTCTGCGATGTTGTTGTTGGTGGGCAGGCTATGTGGTGGCGGCCATTTTGTGTATGCTTCCTTTGTGACTGATTTTGCCATGTGGTGGAGGCCATTTTGGGTGCATCCCCTTTCCATGTTGTCTTTGGGTGTCCCTGTCCTCCTGGCCCTATGGAGGCGGCCATTTTCTGTGTCCTTCCCTGGTCCTCTTCTTTTGCCATAGCCATCCAAGGCTTTTGTAGGTACTACCACTCAAAGCCATAGGTGCATTCAAGTAAATCAACTATTTTTGGGGTGTAACTTTAATTACACCGTGTATGGCTTTGGATTGCTTCACATTTTTTTGTAATGGTGGTACTTTTAGTTTTTTGGTTGCTTGTGTGTAGCTATTATGGCACTCCCTGCCATTAGGTAACCCTAGGAATACAGCTCGGGTAGTTTTGGTAACGTTGCGCCGTGTGGGAACGCGACCTTACCTTTTTTGTCTTTTTCGCGCGCTCAATGTACTGGCTCGGGAACGCGATAACGACTTTTTACTCGATTCGCGTTGCCGAACACGCCGATTTTGCATTCTCGCGAACAATATGTCCCGAGTTGCATAAAAGTTCCTCGAAAATGTTTAATGTGTCCCCTGTGCTACCAAAAAGTCCTCATTTTTTGTGTTATTTACTTCTTTGGTTGTAGCTTTGTCTTCCTGGAGCATGGGCCACTCCCAGTTCCTTTCTGTCCTCTATGTAATGATTTCTTGTTTATGGTTGGGGTGACCAATTTGGGGGGTGGTGTCTGGTGTGTTCATTTTGTGAAGCAAAGCATTGTCCCTTTGGCATAGGCATTTATTGTCTGTCCTCTCTTTCTTTTCATGTAGTGGTGAGGGCCATTTTGTGTGTACTTCCTTTGTGATGATTCTGCGATGTTGTTGTTGGTGGGCAGGCTATGTGGTGGCGGCCATTTTGTGTATGCTTCCTTTGTGACTGATTTTGCCATGTGGTGGAGGCCATTTTGGGTGCATCCCCTTTCCATGTTGTCTTTGGGTGTCCCTGTCCTCCTGGCCCTATGGAGGCGGCCATTTTCTGTGTCCTTCCCTGGTCCTCTTCTTTTGCCATAGCCATCCAAGGCTTTTGTAGGTACTACCACTCAAAGCCATAGGTGCATTCAAGTAAATCAACTATTTTTGGGGTGTAACTTTAATTACACCGTGTATGGCTTTGGATTGCTTCACATTTTTTTGTAATGGTGGTACTTTTAGTTTTTTGGTTGCTTGTGTGTAGCTATTTTGGCACTCCCTGCCATTAGGTAACCCTAGGAATACAGCTCGGGTAGTTTTGGTAACGTCGCGCCGTGTGGGAACGCGACCTTACCTTTTTTGTCTTTTTCGCGCGCTCAATGTACTGGCTCGGGAACGCGATAACGACTTTTTACTCGATTCGCGTTGCCGAACACGCCGATTTTGCATTCTCGCGAACAATATGTCCCGAGTTGCATAAAAGTTCCTCGAAAATGTTTAATGTGTCCCCTGTGCTACCAAAAAGTCCTCATTTTTTGTGTTATTTACTTCTTTGGTTGTAGCTTTGTCTTCCTGGAGCATGGGCCACTCCCAGTTCCTTTCTGTCCTCTATGTAATGATTTCTTGTTTATGGTTGGGGTGACCAATTTGGGGGGTGGTGTCTGGTGTGTTCATTTTGTGAAGCAAAGCATTGTCCCTTTGGCATAGGCATTTATTGTCTGTCCTCTCTTTCTTTTCATGTAGTGGTGAGGGCCATTTTGTGTGTACTTCCTTTGTGATGATTCTGCGATGTTGTTGTTGGTGGGCAGGCTATGTGGTGGCGGCCATTTTGTGTATGCTTCCTTTGTGACTGATTTTGCCATGTGGTGGAGGCCATTTTGGGTGCATCCCCTTTCCATGTTGTCTTTGGGTGTCCCTGTCCTCCTGGCCCTATGGAGGCGGCCATTTTCTGTGTCCTTCCCTGGTCCTCTTCTTTTGCCATAGCCATCCAAGGCTTTTGTAGGTACTACCACTCAAAGCCATAGGTGCATTCAAGTAAATCAACTATTTTTGGGGTGTAACTTTAATTACACCGTGTATGGCTTTGGATTGCTTCACATTTTTTTGTAATGGTGGTACTTTTAGTTTTTTGGTTGCTTGTGTGTAGCTATTATGGCACTCCCTGCCATTAGGTAACCCTAGGAATACAGCTCGGGTAGTTTTGGTAACGTCGCGCCGTGTGGGAACGCGACCTTACCTTTTTTGTCTTTTTCGCGCGCTCAATGTACTGGCTCGGGAACGCGATAACGACTTTTTACTCGATTCGCGTTGCCGAACACGCCGATTTTGCATTCTCGCGAACAATATGTCCCGAGTTGCATAAAAGTTCCTCGAAAATGTTTAATGTGTCCCCTGTGCTACCAAAAAGTCCTCATTTTTTGTGTTATTTACTTCTTTGGTTGTAGCTTTGTCTTCCTGGACAGGCCATGTGGTGGCGGCCATTTTGTAGGTACTTCCTTTGTGCATTTATCATTGGCCTCCCTGCTTTTGGTCTGATCTGATAGTAGGGCAGACTCCCAGAGGTGGTAGTTAGTTACTAGTGAACGGGGCTGCTTTATGTAGCTGTTTCTATTTGGTCTATTTAATTACCATCATTACGGCATGTGTGTATGCCATTGCATTTCCAAGTTGGTTGTCTGGGCAGGGGGGTAGGTAACTTTTTTGTGTGTGGAATAATTTTATGACTTGTATGTGTTTTTGCCGTGAAGTTTTACAAACTCTTAGCCATGGTGTATTTTGATTTTCCTTGCATTAACCTGTCATGACTCATGTGTAGCAGGCAACCTCCTTTTTCTGTCCATGTTGGTATATGATAGGCCTGCTTGACTTTATTATTGGTTATTTCTAGCTGGGAGCTGTGGTGCTCGTACTATTAGTCTTCTTTTTTGTGTTTTATACATTGCCCTGTGTGTCTTTCAATTGTTCATGTGTTGTTGGCTTACTGCTTGTTTGACTGACGTTTTCTGTCTTCTTTGCTTGTAGGTGCACAGAAAAAGACTGAGGAGGTGCTGGCTGTTTTCATCCATCGCCCGTTCAACTGCCAGACGGACGTCCTTCAATTGTACGCCACGTGTGGGGTGTGACTCATCTGACCACACATCTCTGCAATTTGTGCTACTGAGTGCTGCTGTGTGCTGCTGACATCAGAAGAAGATGGGTCCTAAGAGAGCAGTTACCAGGTCCTCCACCACCAAGAAAGTTGCTGAGAAGAAGGTACAGAAAAAGGAAGTGTCACTTAAGGCTGGTATGGACCCCCAAACCTTTTTTGGGCCCCCAAAACGTACGCCTGCAGCAGCGGTGTCCATGGTGCAAGCTGGAGCCAGCACATCGGCATTAGCGGGGGCAAGCCACCAACCCAGGGCCAAGCACATGAGGGTCGAAGAGGTAGCCGACATAGTGTTACAAAGCAGTGATACTGAGCCTGAACTTAACTTATCGCTGTCTCAAAGTAGCACACAATCTATGCAAGCTGAAAGTGCTGACCAACCGCCGCCAGCAGTAGATGTTCAACAACCACAACCACCGCCCGCAATAGTTGTTCAACAACAACAACCAAATCCCACAGTAGTAGTTGTTGAAGAACCACAGCACGCTATAGTACTTCCTCAAGAACAACAACCACCGTCTCCACACGCAATAGTGGAAGTTGTTCCTCCCGATGTCGGGGCAGTTCAGGAAGTAGAGCCTCATTCCGAGCAAGAAGAAGAGGAAGCCACTTCTGGAGGTGATCTACTGTCTTTAAATTTACGAAAGGAAAGGAGGGTTAGTGGCAGTGCATCGAGTTCTTCGCATAGCATCCCTTCAGATGACCTTGATGAGGAGTATCATCCACGACGAAGAACTGAGCATTCAAAGAAGAGGCATCAAAAGACCAGGCTGGGAAAAAGGAAGGATCCGTCAAGGCTTGAACTTCCGGAGTTCGATGTAGGTGAACAGGATGCTGATGGTGATAAAGACGGGTCTGACACTGACAATGTCATCATCACAAGCGTTATTCCTGGTGCAGAGGATGTAGAGACCAGCATTTTCACCCTATCTAGAAGGGCTGCGATTAGTGATGAGCAGGTAGCACGTGTAACTCCTACACACTCAGCGCCCAAAGTAACACCAGCTCCCATTTTTGCATCAGCGAAGGCCCGGCAGCGTGCGACATCCAGCGCAAGCGCCACCTCAACAGAAGGAGGTAGTGGCAGTACTAGTACTGAACTGTCACATAGGGAAATGCAACCAAAAGGCTCCAGTTCATCCGGGATTGGAAGTGGGTCCTCCTCTTCCTATGGCAGGAGACAAAAGTTTAGCTCCCCAGTCTGGGATTTTTTTACGGTTCACCCACATCAGGAGAACATTGCTATATGCTCCATTTGTCACACCAATGTTAGTCGTGGTAAGATTGGTACAAACTATGGTACTGGAGGCCCAACGACCCATATGAAAAAAACACACACAATTGTATGGGAGAACCACCTTGCAAGCTTACAAAAAGATGTAAGCACTGGTGTTGGTGGGGAGGATACAGTACTACAAGGTCGACTCATGGAAGAAGAGGGAGACGATGACCTATCTGGGAGTGGTACACCAATGAGCCCTGTCGCCAGCACTGGAGTGGTGCAGTCCAAATCCTCAGCATCAGCAACTTCTCAGTGGCACCAGAGTCAGCCGGAGACACCAAGGGCAAGGAGTGAAAAGTCTGCGTTGAAAGGTGGTCCGTCTAGCAGAACAGACAGAATTACCAAGCAGCTTACCATTACTGGCATGTTTAGGCAGGAGGGAAAGTACGAGCGGAACCACCCAACAGCACGTTTGTACAATGCGAAACTTGCAAAAATGTTGGCACTGGACCTTCTCCCATTTTCATTTGTTGAGGCAGTGGGATTTCGGCAATTAGTGGCAACACTCGCCCCAAAATGGGACGTTCCCAGTCGCTACTATTTTGCAAGAGTTGCTATTCCAGCACTACACCACGACATGCTGGGATTGATTGGGAAAGCCTTACAACAGAGTGTTGTCCATTGTATCCACCTGACAACCGACATGTGGAGCAGTCGCGAAGCCACAGCAGATTACATGTGCATCACCGCACACTGGATCTCTTTTGCAGGTGTGAAAGACAAGTTAACATCAGGCCTTCTTGATGTTGCTGGGATTTTCAATGACACTCGCAAACATGCAACTGTAGCCATGTTTGGTATGGAGAAAACTCATACTGCTGACAACATTTTGTCTGACTTTAACAGCAAGGTCTTTGAATGGCTGAAACCAAGAGGCCTTAAGATTGGTTTTGTTGCCACCGACAATGGCAGTAATGTAGTGAGGGCAATGAAAGATGGACAGTATTTCAGGGTACCCTGTTTGGCACACTGCATTAACTTAGTCGTGCAAGACTTTCTGAAACATGAACAACAAGTCAGCAACATACTGACCATCTGCAGAAGAATATGCACGCATTTTAACCATTCTTTCAAAGCGAGGAAGCTGCTACGCGTCATTCAGCGGGAGCATAATTTGCCAGTCAAAGCACTGATCCAGGAGGTCCCAACACGTTGGAACTCGACTTATTTCATGCTTGAGCGTCTCTTTGAGCAGTACATACCACTGAATGCTTATGTAATGTCAAGAAGATTAGTGGATCCTACTGTTAATCTTAAAAGCCTGACCGTTGAGATGTGGCAGTGGGACATCATTAAATGCTTGACAGAGATGCTACAACCTTTTGAGGTGTTCACACGTGCAGTTAGCAGGGAGGACTGTACTATGGGCCAAGCAATCCCATTGTTGTACATGCTCGAGCAACAGCTGAAGGAGGTCTGTGAAGCATACGAAGGTGACGAAGAAAAAGTTGATGCATGTACCTTGGCCAAGGCCTTACGCAACCGCTTATCTGTAAATGCAAGGCTTAAAATGATTGTGTCAGATCCAAATTACATAACTGCAACAATCTTGGATCCACGGTACAAATTGTTTGTCAGCAGTAGCGCAGTCATTCCTTTTTCAGATGGGGATGTTGCCAATTACAAAAGTTCCATAGCTGTGGAAGCTAATGATTTCGAAACTGAACGGCTGTTACTTAAAGGCCTGACAGTGCCAGCCCAGGACAGTCAAAGTACTCCAGGCCATCCTCCTGAGGCAACTCTGGCAAGTTCATCACAGCATGAGAGCGGTGCGTCCGCTTCCCAGCAGGCACCAACAGTACCAAAAGCAGCACCTGCACGATCTGATTCAGCAGACACAACCAAAAGCATAACTGCTTTTTTTCTACAGAAGGGAATGGGTAAGTCTGTTGCTGTTGCAAAGGGGAAAGAGGAGCAGCAAAGCCGAGCACCATTGAACACTGAGCGGATGGTTCAGGCCTATCTGGATGACACAACAGAGGTGTTCATGGAGCAAAGCCCATTGGTCTATTGGTATGAAAGAAGGAGACAGTGGCCAGTGCTGAGCAGGCTGGCGATAAAGTATTTGGCTTGTCCTGTAGCCAGTGTCGCCTCTGAGCGGGTTTTCAGTGCTGCTGGTGCCATTGTGACATCGAAAAGGACCAGTCTCTCCCCCAAAAGCGTCGAGAGGCTGACAATGATAAAAATGAATCAACACTTCATACCACCAGACTATACTGTACGTGAATCAGAGCAGGATGAAGAAAGCGAGCCCGAAGAATTTATCACTGCTGGGTTACATGACCTACTGCTGTCCAGACCCGCAGAGTTTGAGGACGAGCACCTCTTCCCTGACCAATAGGCTGTTAAATTGTGACTTTTTCCCTTCTTTTATTTGTGTTATTTATTTTCTTATTAAAAATGACTTTCTGGTGCATAACTGCTAATCTTAAAATAAAAAGCTCAACCAAATCCATCCCCACCACTCATTCTTTTAATGTACCTACTGGAGTTGCACACCTGTGCATTTTATTTTCGCTGTATCTTTTTTAGTTACCTCCTGGAGTTGCACGCCTGTGCATTTATGTTCCATGTTGACTGCACTCCTCAGAGTCTTGCTGCATCTTCTTGACTCCCACTCAAGTCAATACAATTCCATCTTGGCAGCCATACATTTGATGTTGTAGATGGAGTATAGTACAATAACAATAATGCAGCCTCTAACAGTCCCTCCATAATAAGTGAACCGTACATGACTACAGCCATCCTCTATTTCATTTGAAATCTGCAACTCATAATAACTGCCTTGCTGAGTCTTACTGTTAAGGCTACCACCTCTGTCTGCAGGCATTCAGAGACGACTCTTCGGTGTCAAAAGAAACTTGAGCAGGCATCCACAACTGAAGTCAACTTGTTGTGATGATGACTCGCATTACAAAGGCTCGGCAGCATCTGTGATCAATCTTCTGACAGTGAAAGAGAAGAAGAGCAAAACAGGTATAAAAATGAATGCCATGCATTGCATGGGATGTATTTTTTGGCTGACTCTGAGCTAATGTGCATGGAGTTGAAGTATATTAGTAACTTCAGTTCAGACTCACGTGATAGCCAATTCTTCCATGTTATTTACTAATAATAGAAATTATTTACGCACTTGTGTTCCTACTACTACAGATGCAGTCAGGACTTAATTTATCTTTGCTGTCCGGCGGTTGGATCTGAGCTGATTGATGCACGATGTTTCTTGGAGTGGAATACAAGGTAATAAATAAAATACAAATAAGAGTCACAGCACAGTAGACCCAGGCTACTACATGTTTGTGCACAGTGCTGTGGTAGAGTACAATAGTGGTATGATTGATGACTGAGAATGACGCATTGATTTTGTTGATTAATTTTGTAAATGCTAGGTTGCTTTTTCAATTTCATTCACCTTTCTGTGGGTCTGAAATTTTTAGGGAAATGCAGTTTGTATAACGGCCAAACCTGTGTCGTCGTGGGCCTGTTGTTGTGTGCTTGCTCCTGTCTTTTTTTGTACTTCTACATTAAAAATGATATGCAACTAGTAGACTTATACAAATTGTATCCAAGCCGCCTCAGTCTGAAAGTCCTCTCATACGACTACTCCTCTTGTTTTGTATTGTTTTTTTATCTTCACTGTATTACAATTTGTTTAGGTCATTCACATTCTTTTGTATTTGCCTTTTCTTTTTCAGGCTGGACATCTTTCACGGTTCACCCACTGCTTTATAGTATGAGCATCAACTCTCATCCTTACCACAGATCCTCATCATCAAGCAATTGGATTGCGGGAAACCAAGAATCATATTCAGCGTGTCCTTTTCTTACGTCCATTGCTCACAATCATTAGCTAGCTGATCAACATCATAAATCATCGTCTTCATTGTTTTGCTTTTGTTGTCTCCAATCTCCATGCGTACTGTTTTTCTTTCTCAAACCTTTCCCAAAACCCCCGTACCCATCCATTAAACAATCCCTAACCCTCTTCCCCCGGGCTGCGTGGTTACATTGAGGTGTGATGTTTCTTACATTAAATATACACCAACAATTTGATCACGCGCTTGCTGGGGCAGATGTGGTCAAAGCAACAATAGTGAAATGTCAACAAGGCATGGCCAGGATCTTCTGCGGCTTCCCAACTCAAGCTCTGTGTATAACGCCAAATAATTTACCATTTTACATCAAACAACGAATGCATCTAATGAATTGGCGTAATTTATTTTTTGGGTTTAAAGTGTAAAGCATTTATGATTTAGAAGAGTTTGACGTTGCCGTGAGTACTACAAGTAACGTTGAACTTCTTATCTTCTCTTGCACTTTGTTTCCAGTCCCCAAAACCATTGTTTTGTTTCAGTTTAGCAGTTGCAATATTGGGTCACCCATGCAATGTACTGTACTTACTTATACTACCCCCACATTGTCTGTCACGCGAATGACTGTCTCTTTCTTTTTGTCGCTACTGGCAGGGTCTGTCTACTATCACAGAAGTTCTGATTCTGAACCACAGATTCTTCGCCATTGTCTTGGAAATCAAATGCAGCCCTTGCAGTGCCACACTTCATGATAAATCATCATCATCTCATCAGCAATCACAGGTAAGATAAGTTTGCAGTGAGGTATAACGCAAGACAGACTGGTCGTTCTTCTAATACTACCAATATAACTCGGTGAGGGTTTACTGCATCTATCTGTTTGCATGTTAAAGATGTGGGCAATATATTTTATTATTAAAAAGCACTGTCCGCCGACCTGCATGGCCAAATTAAACCTTGCGAGGTTGCACAACGTACATTATTTGGTGAAACACTCCCCCCTCCAACCCCACAAGAAACGCAAATGAACTTCAAATGTTTTCTTTTTACAATAACTTTGTCTCGTTTATTTTAACATAATGTAATATATATATAAAACTAAAGATGATACAAAAATATATATAAATCCTACACCAAGCTGTCCCCCTACCCGCCTCCCCTAACCCCAACCAAATTCCCACGCTCAATGTCATGTAAAAAAATAGTAAAAACCCAACACCCAATTCCCACCCACCAACAAAAGGATTGAAAAAGGGGCAAACAGGGTCCATCTCATAGCCGGCGGGCTTTTAAGTGTTGATCCACCAGGATCTTGACACGCTCCTCTATCTGTTTTTTAGTCTGACTGCTTTGAGCCTCCAGCCTGGCTACCCGGAGGAGAATTTTGCGCTGGAACTGGCGGCACCTACATTGGCAGCCATGTTGTTGTGGGGGGGTGGACGATGCAGGGAAAATCTGGCGGCGGGCGGCTGCCTGAGCACGCCGACGTACTCCTGCAGGCTTGGGGGCCGGGGCATTGGAAGAGGCAGCAGCTGCTGCCGCCGCCTCCTCCTCCTCCTCCTCGGCCTGAGCCACCAGCCGGCGGTAGGCCTCAACGATGGCCTGCAGTTTCCGCTGACGGGCCCGGACTGCCAGCTCCTTCCTGGTTGGTTTAGAAGGAGTAACTATAAAGAAAGAGACAGAATTGTTGTAATCAAAAATCCCAGCAAATAAAGAACGCAAAATGGATCCAACACATAGTGGGCGGCACAGTACAGTAGCAATAGCAAGCAAGTTGAGTACCTAAAATGTTGTTTTATCTATCTTGAACATTCTATTCTACGCCTTATATACTTCATTTGTCTGCCTTTTTGGCACGGCATTATGCCTGCCCTAGTAACATAGTATGGGTGTACTTGAACGGTCACATACGAACACCTGTCTTTTTCATATCTCGTTCTTTTATATCATATACTCTGTGCTTCCGGGAAAAGTGACAGTCTCAAACTAACATTAAATTAACAGTGGCCAGCTAGTACTAATAAATGTCTACTCTAGAGACTATCATTCTTTATATCGCCAACAAACGTTAGGTGGTTTGTGTTTCGCCAGCAACGACCCAGAATGCATCCAGTGGTCCCCTCCTTCCCTTGCCTTTGTGTTTAACCAAAACACCGCTGCCAACACTAGTATCCACTATCCACTAACCACCAATATTGGATGTGTCTCCCACCCACGCAGGCAGCTGTGTTTTCCACTTTCTATGCTTCCACAACAACCCACGCATCCAACTGCTCTCAAACACCTGCATTGCTGATTCCAAAGTATCCTTCTATATTATATGATTAGAGCTTTTTCCTTGCAACTTTCATCATACTTTAGTTAAATCAATCTCATGTTAATCCATCGCGGTCATGTAATGTTGTGGATAACACTTTTTTAGTCTGCCACCAACCTTTCACAGCTGAGTTGTAGTCACATAGAAGAGGCATGTATAACTAATTTTATCAATTCTGGCCGGTGGTAATGCTTTTGCTAAGCTTGGTAATGAGAACAGTGGCGTCATATATTGTCCAGTAGAACTTCAAGTTCACTATAAATATCAGAGTACAGTGAGGAAGTTTTCCCCACCCACCAAGTAATGCGGATCACTATTGAATGTAACTTACCATCGCCCACCGTTGTTGTCTCCTCCCCCGCTGCTGCCGGTGCTGCTGTAGGTGCCTCTGGTGGTCCTCCATTCCCCTCCGGGATCGCCTCTGCTGACGGCGTTGCAGCGCCGCTGCCCCCGTCGGCACTGGTGGATGGTACCGGTTCTGCAAAAATAAAAATAAGTAATTAAGTACACCTTTTTAGATGGATGCACAGCCCCCATTGTACTTGTTCACCAAGAACGGAGTTCTGCAAAACAGTTAAGTACAACGTAATCACTAGTAGTCCACATTGCCTAGTACAGCAGAGTAAGTAACACACTACACATATCAGCATTTATTTGGTATGGTATGGTACCCAAGCTCATCTCATCTATTCTATACTGGTACTCTAGTCCTTGGAAAGTTAGACTGAACCATGTAACCTAACCAGTTTACTTTGTACATCAATGACATGTCTACAGTTTTGCGCATGCTACCTCACAGCTTGTTGCGCAGTACGAGGAGACGCCTTTGAGGCCACATGATAGTTCAAAGCATACACCTGAAGAGTTTGGAAAATAGAGGCCCGTATTTACTTTTTGAATGTGGATTGTGGAGTCCAGTTTCCTTACAGCCTCAGGTTACACCTTCTTTTTTGCATGACAGCTAAAAAGTTGAATAAATGTATGTAATGTTTTCATACTGTCTAACGTGCACCACTTTTGTCATTATCTTTCGGCAGATGAGAAGATTTACTTCTACGAAGCAAAGATTTGCAGAGCTTACCAACAAGAGGCATATGCAACCAGTATACGCTCAATGGTGAGGGGTCTTGGACATTTCCCACATTTCCCTATCGTGCACTGGTAGCTGTACAAATGTAGGATACTTTTTATTGAGCCTTTTTTAACTCTGGATTTCTTCTGGTGGCCCTGCCCTTGACGTATTTGACAGAACAACTTAAAAACATTGATGTTACTTACTTAGTTACTTCTAACAAAATAAAGGTTTTGAAGTACCACATTGACTCGGGAGTATATTTTCAGTGTCTGTTGTCTTGTAGACTTACACGAGAGAGTGAGAAAAAGGGGGTTACTTAGGTTATGGATTGTGTAATAAAAAAAGCATTTGGCATCTTCATATTGGGGTTCAGGAAAGGGGTAATTGAATAATTGACCAATGACTGAGCCCATATAGGTTGTCGTTCATTGAATTGTGGGTTCCTCTGAGTTCTGTGACTGAGGTGTAAGACTGTAAGTAAGTAAGGTCCAACCTGCCTATCAACAACAACAACATCCAATTTTGGGGTGCATACATAGTTATGTATGTCACTGCATAGAAGAATACCTGCAAGAGTAGTAGTGGTATTCTTCTTACTAACGCTTACAAAATAGTAGACCATTATCTGCATGCATACTTGGTTGGTGTCAATTGCCAAAGAAGAGACATTATAGAGGAAAAAGCATAAGACAGGAGTGGACCCTGTGCCTTCCGCTATTCGATCACAGATTTTTTGAAAAGATTGATACCTTAACTAAACAGTTAGGTGAAATGTCATTCGGTTGGAAAAAAAGCTCCGTTAGAAAGTTAGGGAAATATCATTGTTCCAAAAGAAAACACTGTTGGACTTACTAGGGACAGCAGCAGGATCCTCAGTAGAGGAGCTCTGTGCCTGTGGTTCACAATCACGTTCACCCGCCGACTCGGTCCCAGCCTTCTGCTTGCCCCTGGGTTCTGTGGTTCATGTAAGAAATAATAAAGAAAGAGAAAACATTGAGTGCTGTGAAACATAGACAGCAAGCATTTCAAAAACCACTGCTACAACATTAAAAGAAACAAACATTGGTCTACCAAATGACTACTGCCTTGCATGATTCACTGACTAGTGTACTTGGTGAAAACAAATCAAATGTTCCATAAACATTCTGATTGCAGATTACTAAGTAACACAGAGGCAGTAAGACCTGAACAACACCACAGATTCAAGAATGTAAGTAGCCATTTCTTTTTCATTTTTTGCCAGCAAAATACATAGATCGCAAGGAGGAGACAAGCTTAACTTTGTGCATACTAACTAACACGAAATTGTACGTTCATGGCATCATATTTTGTTTTGCTACTGACTGAATGCTACTGCTGCCCTACCCACTCAATAAACAAACTACATCAGTTCTATGGAGGGCTGAGGCAGGGGCAGCTATAGGCTCATGGTGGTCCTGGACTCCTGGCCAGGGAGCGTAGGTGGGGGGCCCGGAAGAGGAGGTCGGGGCGGAGCACGGAGGCCAGTGAAGAGGGGGGAGTCAGGGTGTTTGGAAGTGGAACAGAGCCGGAGGCACCAAATCCCTGCCAGGGGCCGCCACGCAAATATGTATCCATCCTCTGAGGATTATTAAATTAAGGATATATATTGGTGGGGTGGCCCCTGGCGTTTGGTGGCCCTGTGCAGTTGCACAGCTTGAACATGCCTAAATCCGGCCCTGGCTGAGGTAAGAAGAACAAAGTAACTTTTGCATTCATTGCCAGAGGAGTATTATTCATGCAGAAGAGAAGGCCGTGAAAAAAAGATACAATATGCATTGCAAACACGTACAATTATCCATCAACGGCTATTTCACTGACGGACAAAGGAAGGACAAGAAGACTCTATTAATAGCATTAACTAACTTCAGTTCTCTACAATAAAGAAAATCTCACACCAATAAACAGCAAAAGCTAGCGCCAAATTGAACACGCAAGAGTCAGTGAAGATGAAGAAGCGCAGCATAGACCAGTGGCATACAATTACAGTAGATATAATAACGGAATACATCGGAAATGTAACTAGGAGCACCAGTCATTGCGTTACTTATTCAGCCAAGATTTACAAAGATACAACAACAATACTTATACTACTATAGTATAGAGATATATTACACACACTTTTTTTTTGGGTAGCCACTCACCAAGACCCACGACCTCGACGCCAAGCAGGTCCAACAGGTCCTGCTCCCGGTCCAAAATGTCTGCCCAACGGTGGGTCAGCTGGTGGTGGGTACGCCGGATACCGGAGCAGCGGAAGACTGCCCGGCGCACCTTCACCCACCGCCGGAGACGCTCCTCAATATGCTGGTAGCCGGAGCCGGGCCTGCCACCTGCTGCCAACATCAAGGGGAGGTAGCGCTGGATAAAAAAAACAAGGGCAGCCACCTCCTCCTCCCCAAAAAGTTGGCGGGGCCTCACCCCTTGGGGGCGCATTCTGCCGCAAGGCAGCCTAGTTTTTTGGGGCACTGGCGCCTTGCCCTTTGAGCCGCCGCTGCTGCTGGCGCCCTTGACCATGGTTCTGGGTGGAGGGTAGAAGAAAACTAAAAGTTCAAGACAAAAAGGTAGGGGAAAGAAGAAGCAAGGTAAAAGAACAAGAAGGAAGTAAAAAGCAATAGAAAAGTTGTAAAAGTAGAAATAAAATGAAAAATATAAACCTAGGCACAGAGAGAAATAGGTAATAACTAAAGAAAGTTAGAAAAAGTGGGTAAAAAGACAAGGATTAAAGAGATTTTAACTGGATGCAAAAGTAGGCCCAAAACCATAGCCAGAGTGTGTGATCCACAAGATGGCTGCGCCCATCGCGACCGCATGGGTAGGTTCGCGCGATATTTAGCGCGATCACGCACTTTTGTAGTGCGAACGAGAAGATGAGTTCCCGAACATGTCTTGCACAACGCGACCACGTTAATTGTGACCCGGAACAGGAAATAAGGGAACGCAAGCAGGCGGGACAAACCTTTGTGGTAATTTAGCGCGCTAGCCATCCCGAGCATGCAGGCAACGCCCCGAACACGCGCACCGCGCTCCCGAAGACGAAAAACGGCGCGCGAACGGGCCCAGCAAGCAACTCCGCATGTTTGCGGAGCTACGCGTAGTTCGCGGAGTGCAACTACGTCTTCGCGTAGCTCCGCGGAGTCCGACTCCGCGAACTACGCCCAGGGTTACTTTAAATCTAATTAAGCAGAATAAACAAAGTCTCCAAAACTTTTGCTTTAATATTTTGAAACGAAACACAAAGCAAAAAGTTTTCCAAAATGTATAAATTACAACTAAAATGTAACCAATATAACCAATCACACCATCAATTATTCGCAAATAATCCCAAGATTAGAATCTTCAGCAAATACAAAGTTGTTTTCTAAAAGCACGAATAAAACATTGGAAATATCTCTATTAACATTCGTATAATATTTTAACAACAATTCCTATCAACTAACTTTCTCAAACTCAATATTTCCAAACTGTAATATCACTCGAAAATGCATTTTAATACTTTGCATACATAAATACATTTTTTGATATATGTTATACTTTTCAAAACACTTTTTCATCATTTAATGCTACTAATTCAACTAAATCATACTTTAATGTAATTACCGATCTTCCCCACGCCCACCGACCCAACATCGGCATATTCTAATAATACGAGTAGCGACATGTTGTTTATATCACATTTTTTTTATTTCGAGCAACCTCTACTTAACATATCCCTACAATAAATGTTAATCTTTTGTTATTTTACATTATTATTTAGTATTAAATTGTTTTCCTACCTGATCGCAGTTCAGCGTCCTGCTGCTTCCTGCTGCTTCCTGCTCCGGTACCCCACAAAATGGCCGATGACGCTCGCGTATACGTATTGACGTCAGGATATGCTGCAACAATAAACAAAGGACTACTGTACATTTTAGTATAATACTATTTTTGAATAAAAATTATTTGTATATATGATTACATGTATATGTAAAAATTTTAAAAAATACACATTAAATTTCTAAAAAAGTGATGTTTATTTTAACATATTTTTTATGTAATAAAAACATATTTTTACTTATAAAAAAATTTCTCTTCGTTATTATTTATTTCATACAATGTATCTTATCTTTTATAACTTCATGTAAAATATATACTTCCTTACTTTACCTGTTTTCTTCTTTCTTTTCCGCTTTTTTCCTCCTCTTTCCTTTCGTTTCCTTTGCTTTAATTCCGGACCGCTGTACATATCTGGATGTATCATGAAAATAAATGAAGGACAAATGTTTCCATAGAAAACAATGGTAAAGCGTGGGAACAGAAACATTACTATAAGTATGTCACAAACAAAATCATTTAATTATTATTTTGTTTTAATAAACATAATACTTATTAAATTCTAAATTTCGAAAACATTTTATTTTAATTAAATTATAATAAATTAAAACGTACACTTTTTGCAATATATTTTTTATGTAATAAAATAGATTATAATATTCATATATTCATATATAATCATATATAATATTCAAAATAATTAAAAAGTAATATTGTTAAAATACTTTTCAAAATACTTAACTAATACTTAACTAACTTAACTAATACTTAACTAAATTTAATAAACATACATGAAATTTTTAAATAAAACATACATTAAACCAAATACATAAATTCATATTATTTCATTATATTCATATTATTTTTGTGAAATTTTTAAATACCCAAATTTACTCTCAAAGTTATATTTTATAAACTTTTTTCAATTAAACTCCACTAAATGAAAGTAAGTAATTTTTATCAATAAATTATTTAATTATTAAACTATATTTAAATTAATTAATTACTTTTAATTAATACTCTAATACCCTAATTTAAAGACAATATAATTTGAAATGCTTTAAAATTAATATTTATTATATCTTATATTAATTAAATATCTATTACCCAAATATTAACAATAATACTTCATATTTATTTATAATCATAATTATTACTTTTTATACATAAATACATATTTTAGTCACTTAATTTATTTAAATCATATATTATTTAAAACTTAAATACCCAAATTAATACACATATTCCTAAAATAAACAATATAATAAACAATATAAAAAAAGACAATATAATTTTAAATGCTTTAAAATTAATATATATTATATCTTATAATAATTAAATAATTAAATATAAATATTTATTACCCAAATTTTAACAATAATACTTCATATTTATTTATTTATTTATTTATAATCATAACTATTACTTAATATACATACATACATACATATATATAAACAAACAAACAATATAATGGATCAATAATTTTCATTTGTTTAATTCATTATTTAATAAATACTTTACTATTCACATTAAATTAACATTAGAAATTTTAAAGTATACATTACTATATTTATACTATACAATACTAAAACAAATATTAACTTTCAATTAACATATAAATTAATAATACTAAAACAAATATAATTTTTTAAAAGTCAATGCAAATATTACTAAAATCTAAACTATTTTTAAATACAAAAATTAGATTTAAATACATATATATATATATATATGCGTTGTAAAAGTACCTGCGTTGTAACTGTACCTGCGTTGTAACAGTATAAGTTGTAAATGTATGCGTTGTAACAGTACCTGCGTTGTAAAAGATGCGTTGTAACAGTACTGCGTTGTAAAAAATGCGTTGTAACAGGTGTATACCCAGTGTTCTTGCATGGGCTCAGTGCACAGTATCCATGCATGGGTTCAGTGCATAGAGCATAGTCTGCATGCACCTGCACTAGCACAGTGTCTGTGCATGGGCTCAGCGCACAGCCCCCGTGCATGGGCTCAGTGCACAGTGCCCATGCATGGGCTCAGTGCACAGTGTTTGTGTATGTGCTCAGTGCACAGTCTCCCTGAATGGGCTAGATGTACAGCTAGGTGCACAGCCTCCTTGCATGGGTACCGTGCGCCGTCTCAGTGCAAGGCTACAAACACAGTCTGTGTTCACTGTCAGAGCACAGTCTCCATGCATGGTCTCAGTGCACAGAACACAGTGTGCATGCACCGGCACTAGCACAGTGTTAGTGCTCGTACAGGGGCTTAGTGCATAGTCTCCGCGCATGGGCTTGGTGCACAGTCTCCATGCATGGTCTCAGTGCACAGAACACAGTTTGCATGCACTGGCACTAGCACAGTGTTAGTGCTCGTACATGGGCTCAGTGCATAGTCTCCGCGCATGGGCTCAGTGCACAGAGCACAGTCTGCCTGCATGGTCACAAATCACAGTCTGCCTGCATGGGCTCAGTGCACAGTCTGAGAAAGGCCACAGAGCACAGTTTGCATGCACCGTCAGAGCCCAGTCTCAGTGCCTGTGCTCAGTGCACAGACCAGTTGAACAGTCAGTCACCGAGCAGAGTCTGTGTGCACCGGCACTAGCACAGTGTCCGTGCATGGGCTAAGTGCACACAGCACAGTCTGCATGCATGGTCACAGATTACAGTCCCCGTGCATGGGCTCAGTGCACAGACCAATTGAACGGTCAGTTATAGAGCAGAGTCTGCATACACCGGCACTAGCACAGTGTCCGTGCATGGGCTCAGTGCACAGAGCACAGTCTGCCTGCATGGGCTCAGTGCACAGAGCACAGTCTGCCTGCATGGTCACAAATCACAGTCTGCCTGCATGGGCTCAGTGCACAGTCTGAGAAAGGCCACAGAGCACAGTTTGCATGCACCGTCAGAGCTCAGTCTCAGTGCCTGGGCTCAGTGCACAGGTCAGATGAACAGTCAGTCACAGAGCAGAGTCTGTGTGCACTGGCACTAGCACAGTGTCCGTGCATGGGCTGAGTGCACAGAGCACAGTCTGCATGCATGGTCACAGATCACAGTCCCCGTGCATGGGCTCAGTGCACAGGTCAGATGAACAGTCAGTCACAGAGCAGAGTCCGTGTGCACTGGCACTAGCACAGTGTCCGTGCATGGGCTGAGTGCACAGAGCACAGTCTGCATGCATGGTCACAGATCACAGTCTCAGTGCCTGGGCTCAGTGCACAGGTCAGATGAACAGTCAGTCACAGAGCAGAGTCTGTGTGCACTGGCACTAGCACAGTGTCCGTGCATGGGCTGAGTGCACAGAGCACAGTCTGCATGCATGGTCACAGATCACAGTCCCCGTGCATGGGCTCAGTGCACAGACCAAGTGAACGGTCAGTCATGGAGCAGAGTCTGCGTACACCGGTATTAGCACAGTGTCTGTGCATGGGCTCAGTGCACAGAGCACAGTCTGCCTGCATGATCACAGTGACCGTGCATGGGCTCGGTGCGCTGTTAGACTTGGCATCTTTTGGCATGTTTCACCTGAATTATTGTTTCAGACCTTCCGGTTTTTACCAATTTTTGCTGGCGTACCGTTTTTGCACACTTTTTGCACTGCACTTTTTGCACGGTAAAAAGTGCAGGCGCTCTCTGTGTCAATTATGTAATGGGTTGGTGTTTCCATGATTGGACATTTTATTTATCTGTTAGCCCCTAGTCAAATGCACTGCGTGTGCCACGGCTGGCGAATCAAATGCTAACCGGGGGCCTGCAGCAGTGGTTGTGCCACCCCGAGAGTTGCCCTGAAAACGGTAACTCAGACCTGCCATTGCAGAGTCTGCGCGCAGTTTGTAACTGACATGTCGACTAGGCCCGTGCACACATTGGCCGGTCCCTAACCTTCCCTTTTTAGGTTTCGCCTGGCGTTCACTGCGCAGCAGTGTCGCGCAGGAGAAATGTTTTGATCTTCAGTACGGGGCTTTAACCTGCCTCTCTCTTCCATTGGCTAGCTCCTTAAATGGAGGCTAGCCATTGGAAGAGAGATGTGGCAGTAAATGTTGGAGCAGATTTGTGGGCGTTCCGGTGTTTTTTTCCAGCTCCGCCCGTACATCATGTGGCGGTGGGCGTTTTTTGTTTTTTTTCCAAGGTTTGTTTTTGTCATTTCTCCGAAAAAGGCGCCTGGGCAGTATCTGTTTTAAGCAGCTCGGGTCTTCCCGTCGCACCTCCCTCGCTCGTGCCAGCAATGTTTTAAAAGCTCTGGGCTACAACTTGTTTTGTTCAGTTTAAAACCGCCTCCTTGGTTTTTTGTCTTTAACTCCTCACTGTTTCCCCCCCTGCCCCGCCTCTGCCTCCGGAGTGCCTCCTTGTGCTGTGTGACTGTCTCCCGGGGGTCATCTTGACCCAGCCGTGGACAGGAGGGTGCGGAGGTTCTCCTATGTGGTGCAGCAGCGCCAGGCCGGCTTCGGCGCCCTGGGCCTGCTCTGGGGAGGGCATCAGAGGACTTGGAGCATGGAGCTCAGTGGCCGCCACCGCACCGGGGCCACCCAGGAGAGGCCCCGCCGCATGAGCCCGCTCGGCCAGTAACTGCGGCTTTCAACTCGACTATCTCCCTAAGACATGTTATAACAAGTAGCCGAGGGATTACCCCTCCCAGCTGCGGCCCTCCCCGCGCCTCCATCGCGCACCCCGCCTCCCCACACCCGAAACCTGGCCAGAGAGGCTTCAATTCATACGCAAAATCCGACAGTGCCGCGGAGTCCGCAGGTAAACAAACACTGATTCAACACACACAAAAAATGCACCTCCTTTGTCTAAAATGCGAATTCTGCCCTGAAACGCGGAGAGGGGGGACTTTGTGAGCAGGGGCAGAGGTAGATCTGTTCAATCTGAAAGGATATGTTGCAAGTTAAATCGATATTTTTAATTACTCATTGTCATTAATTATCGATTTAGATATCTGGAGGCAGCGTTTGCAGAAGTTGAAAGGGTTTGCAGTTTTTTCCCAGCTCTTCGAGCCTCACCGCATTGCTTCATATCCCGGAGCGGGCGGGGGGGAGCTGTGGGGATGTCGGTGCACAGGCCCCCCTGGCTCGTGTTGGGGCAGAACTCACCTGCATCGAAGCCGGATCAATGGGAAGGCATCAACTATTAGCCAGAGAGGCGGCTTTGATCTGAGATCAAACTGCAGATACCTGATAGTAGCAGCAGCAGCGAGCGAGGGGGCGGACGGGGGCCTGGGGACCCCTGCCAGGGAGGCAGGGCAAATATTTAACTTGCTAATTACCCGCCTGCAAAACTGTGCTGGAGCAGGGAAGGCGCGGCGGCGGGCGAGTAAACACGGCGAGTGCCACACGCTCTTGAAAGGCTCCGATGTTATGGTATATATAAACACACGCATGTACTTGTATATAGACACAGACAGACAGATACACGACGCACACGCAGATAGCAATCATCTTTTTTATTTATTAAAGTAAATAAGAATCGTCGGGAATTAAAATAGCAGTTGTGACCAACATTTTTAATTCTTTGCATGGTGCTATTTTGTTTTTTAAGATACCCCGCGGCGCTTGTTGTAAATTTATTCATCAAATGCTATTAAGTATTCAATTAAATTTGCGAAAAGAATAAAACAAATGCCTTCCACCGATGTTATGGCCGTTCCTGAAGGTAAAGTTTGCATTTGAATATATTGATGAATAGTATACAATTATTTGCCATTCGAGCAGAAGTTTTAGGCACACAGTTTTGTTTGATAATTCTATATGCAATAATATGTATGAAGGTGAGTTATTAACATTGTCGCAGTTTTCAGTGTTATATCGTTTATATTGCTGACGTGTACCTTGTGTCTTTTATTTGTGTTGTGAGTTTTCTGTTCGGGCGAGCTGACGAGTCATATTTACAATGCTTCCACAATCTTGTCTTGAGATTTACAGGATATATTTTTGTATTTTCCTTTTGAACTTTCATAGCGTTCGGAGCAGAAACGACGATTTTGAGTAAGAACTCCGACGCTAGAAGAATGCATGCAGGGCTGGGGCGGGCAGGGTGGGGGTCTGAGTGACATGTATACCCCTACGTCAGACAGCACTGCAGGGTGGCCCAGACACTTCTAAGCTGTCCCCTGAATATCAAAAGATTAGGCACCCATAAATGTCTGTTTTGTTTAATATATACACCTAATGCCTCGGCGCCACTTCTTAGCGCTTTGGAAACATCGTAGCAGACAACGGTGACACGAACATGTAATGTGCGACGTTTAACTCCGGCTTGCATTATGTGTGCATCCGACAAGGTGTCAGGTGAGGGGGGGGGGCAAAGGGGGAAAGGTGGGGGGCATTAGTCAGTGCGGGTCCCGGGGGCTGGGGAGAAAAACTGCAACCTGCGGGGGTCACGGCGAAAGCACGCATCTCTCTCACGCACACAAACGCTCTTCTCATGCACACACACTCGTGCAATACCCGAGGGTACAGGCTAACAAGCCCGCGTGCCACTGTGACCCTGAGCAGGCTGTGCAGCGCATAGCAGCAGGACCGCCAAGCAGTGGCACCACGTGCTATATTACAAGTCTACTGATAGACACCGTGTTCATGAACTAATGCATCACAACCACCGAGTCACCACAATTCCCCGACACAACACCGCCACATTGGTGTATTGAGGGTTGTGCACACGTGTCTTTGTCAGAGGATTCCGAGGGGGTCACCAGGCACAGCGTTTGCACCGTGTGATGTGTCTGAGGGTAGATTGTGTCTAGTAGGCGCCGACTGAGTCCGTATAAGGTAGGGTAGTCTGTGTGTCAGTACTCGCTAGTTGTGTCTCAACAGGTACTGTGTGGTTTGTATCACTCACTTGATGTGTCTGTGAGTAGATGTCTGTTTGTGTGTCACTAGCTACTGTGTGTTTATATCACTTGGTGTGTCTATGAGTAGATGTCCAGAGAGCACACGACCCTCTTCATGCCTACGCGGGGTCCCTGCTCCCGCCTGTGTGCCAGTGCATTAGATCCACCCAGGAATGTGCAATACCCGTCTGTAGATCGATCGCACATTTCCTGTTCACGTCTGTCTGAGCTAACTTTGATAGATAGTGGCTGTAGGCCATGACTGTTTGGAGTAGACTGTTATAGGAAGTGACTGTGGGCCATGACTGTTCGGAGTAGACTGTTATAGAAAGTGGCTGTGGGCCATGACTGGTTGGACCAGGAGGCTGAGCATATTAAATCATTGGGGGAGGGGGCACGTAAGCAAATGAGCTGTCAGCGTCTCTACGGTGCCCCGGATGCTTCTACACAAGTAATTTTTTAACTACATTGGCTCTTACAATTATGCTCTGTGTGTTGCTGTGGCTCTGTGTGTGTGTGGCTCTGTGTGTGTGTGGCTCTGTGTGTGTGTGTGTGGCTCTGTTTGTGTGTATAGCTCTGTGTGTGTGTGGCTCTGTGTGTGTGTGGCTCTGTGTGTGTGTGGCTGTGTGTGTGGCTCTGTGTGTGTGTGTGGCTCTGTGTGTGTATGTGTGTGTGGCTCTGTGTGTGTGTGGCTCTGTATGTGTGTGTGGTTCTGTGTGTGTGCCTCTGTGTGTGTGTGTGTGTGTGTGTGTGTGTGGCCCCGCGTGTGTGACTCTGTGTGTGTGATCTGTGTGTGTGGCTCTGTGGGTGGCTCTGTTTGTGGCTCTGTGTGTGGCTCTGTATGTGGCTCTGTGTGTGGCTATGTGTGGTAAGCATGGGCGAATTTTGCGGATCTCGCGTTCGCGAATTTTGCGGATTTGCGGATTCGCAATCCGCAAAATCCGCGAATTCCCGCGAATTTGCGGATTTTTTTTTTTTTTTTGTGTTCGCCCGTGTTTCTGCCAGTTCGCGAGGGTTTTTACAATTTCGCAATTTGCGAACTTACCTGTCGGGTCGCAAGTTTTGCGAACTTGTTGTTTCTACATGTCCAGCCTGTTTGGGACACTCTTCTTCATCACTGCCACTCTCTGTCACCACTGCCACTCTCTGACTACTCATGCCACCCTCTGGCCCACCCATGCCACCCTCTGTTTCATCACCACACCCTCTGGTTGTCCAGTGTACATTATTTTCGGCAAAGCAAAGCACACCTTCCCTGCCTCAAGTGACCTGAATTAATTTGGGGCTGATTAATGTGTCACAGAATATTTTTTTAGCTGGCACCTGCTTCCTTAGTGCGCCCTGATTAGTGATCTTTTGCACTTGCTAAGTGCTTTCATTGTTGCAAAATTAGTTACAACACCTGCCCTGCCCCAACTGACAATAATGAATTAGGGGCTAATTAATGTGTCACTGAAAGAATTTAAAGTTCCAGCCTGGCACCTGCTTGTCTGCTCCTTTAGCTGTAAATCAGGACCTTTGTGGCATACAGTTAAGGTCAGAGCAGGGTCACACAAAATAGTTGCAAGCAGGCAACCGAATTCTGGAGGGCCCCCTCAGGAAGCACTACAAAGAATCGTTACAAATCATGAGGTTGACCTTTTGCACCTGCTCATTGCTTTTGCTTTTGCTGAAATCGTTTTTCGGTTTTTTTCGCGCTATTCGCGGGGCGCGGCGTCGTGCGAAACCGACCGCGGAAGCCGCCAATTCGTGCGAATGAGCATTTTATTTTTTTGCGGCTTGTTGTTTCGTGAGTTTTTTTGCAGTATTCGCGAGCCGCTTGCAGCGCAACACGCGAATTTACCCCAAGGTCGAGTACGGGCGCGGCCATTTTGTTTCCGTGACGTATTTCCGTTTCCGCCCGCTATGTATAATCTCGCGCACTAAGCGCATTGCGAGTAGAGGTTCGCACGAGATCGCGCGGGAAATCTACAGGTTCGCACGAGATCGCGAGGAAAATCTCGCGCGAACTTTCTTTCGCGCTCGTGAACGGGCGCCGGCCATCTTGTTTTTCATTCATTTCCTGTGTCTGGGCATGGTGTTTAATCCTCTTGGTATCTTTGCCATCCTTTGCTTGTTTTCAGTTTTTTTTTTACGATTTTGCTTCTTATCTATCCCTCTCTTTTCCTAGCTGTATATTTTTGTCTTTTCTGCTTTTTTTCTTTACTTTTAAACTACTTTTTTAAACTCTTTTCTTTTCTTCTTCCCTATCCTATTCTTTCTTAATTTTCTACTTCTTCCTACCTTACCTGCCCAGACCATGGTCAAGCCAGGCGCCGTGAAGCTGCCCAGGCACTTGAGGGCCGCAGCGGCGGCGGGGAGTAGTGCTGGACCCAGTGGCAGGACAGCATGCGGGAGATTGAGGGGGGAGCAGGTGACGCGACGGGAGATCTTCAGCCCGGAGGAAGTGGGCGCGCTGGTCTACTTCGTCCAGCGCCGCCTGCCCAGGACCATCGCGGGAGGCGGCAGGATCGCGGCCGGCGGCTACAACATGCGGGAGCGCCGGAAGCGGTGGGAGAAGGTGTGCTGGGCCATATCCCACCTCTACGGGGTCCAGCGCACCTACAGCCAGGTCACCCATCGCTGGACGGACCTCCTGGACCGCGAGCGCGACCTGCTGGACCAGCTCGGCTTGGAGATCCCCGGGCTTGGTGAGTAGTAGTAGCCATTTAATCACTCACTACTATGATGTTTTCTCCTGCTCTGTGTTGTTGTATTGCAAATATTTGTTTTTTACATGGAGCAAGCCAATAATGCCGCTGATGACGATTACATTGTAGTTAAATTATATTTCAAAATCTTCTGTGCATTTCAGGTGCACTGCTCTCCTTCTCAGTGGCGTTGCTACTATGCTTATTTGTTTTATATTTCGTGGTCTCATTGGCCTGAGTAACTATTATGTATGAGTGTACTTTACAGAACTGCGTAATGCTAGACACTAGGGGGCAGATTACATTTACAAGCCCCTTGCGCCACGTTTACGTTGCCTTGCGTGACGCAACAGCGGCGTAAACGTGCCGCATCCCTGCGAGTCATTTACAGCATGACGCATCTAGGGAGATGCGTCATGTTATAAAGCCATGGGCCTGCACCACAATGGGTGCGTTCCTAGTACGCAGGGTGGGCGCCGCGGTCCAGCGGCTGTGCGCCTCGCAAAATTGCCTGCGTGAAATGTACAAGATTTAACGCAGGCACTTCTGCGACGCTGCTACGTCAATTCAATTCCTTATGTCTGCTCGAAGCAGGCGAAAGGACTGACACAGCATGTTAAGTATTGGGTGGCCCTGAGCATTACTGGAGTTGCATTGCGTTGGCGACGTGACTCCAGCGATGCGCCGCTCTTACGTGACGAGATGCCTCACGCAAGTGCCTACCCTTGCGCCAGGGCGCGCCGCATTGTAAATGAGGCACATCTGCCGTGTCGCAAGGGTAGTTTTGCGTGACGCATTTGATCTGGCGCATCTCTGGAGATGCGCCAGAACGCGTAAGTAAGTATGCCCCTAAGGGGCAGAATTGCAATTACCGTCGCATCCCTGCAAAGTAGCAGGGATGCGCCATTAATTGTGCGGCCCGCTACCACCACCAAACATGGTGCGCCGTATTTGCAATGCGGCGCACCATGGGCCCAAAACGTCACCGAAGCTTTACTGCTGGAGTTGCGTCGCAACGATGGCGCAGCTCCATCAATGCTCTGGGGTACCCTATCTCCCCAATGCTGGGTCAAGCCGTACGTCTGCTTCAAGCAGGTGCAGGGTTTGTGTGACGCATCATTGTCCTAAAGGTGACTGATTGATATTTTGTAGATTTCCCTCAGCCACTATTAGGATGTGTTCCAGCGCAGGAATGCCCTCCCTTGCGCCGGAACGCCCCCTGATGGCGCAGGGCTTTATAACGGGATGCATCTCCCAAACGCGTCACGTTGTTATAATATTATACGCCGCACCATGGCGCCCTTTTTTGTTTAGCTGCTGCGTCACAAAAGTCACGCAAGAACGGCGCAAAAGAGCCGCAAGGGCTTAAATCTGCCCCTTCCTTTGTAACCCTGACAATAAGAAAAATAGTGGCGGTGGATTGATAGTTTGACTATTTAAATGACTGGTAATGTAGCAGGCAACTGTTAGTGTTGTCACTGATCTGACTGAAATCACAATGGAGTTTGTCTGTCACTTTGCGTCTTGCCTGCGGACTGCTGCCTGCCAGTCCTAGGTGAACGTTTCAGTACTTTGTTTAGTGAGTTACGTGACTTTCGAAGTCACAGGTCCGCAAATAAATGAAAAGTAACCATAATCAATATAATTTCGCAGAAATATTTTGTTATTGTTCTTTTGAAATGTTTGATTTGGTTGACATTGACAAGCAACAATCATCCATGTTTTCTGTTCTTTCTTTCATGTTGTACGTCAGCTCCCCCCAGGGGCGAGAGGAGGACACAGGAGCAGCAGGCGGCGGATGCTGTTCATCAACAGGGCCAGGATCGGGCAGGCGAGGGCTCCTCTGCTGGCCCCAGTAAGTTTTCATTTTAGACTAGTACCCATTTTTCCTAGCGTTCCTCATTTGACTTTTTTCAAAATTGTCTTTGCTCTTCTTGTAGACTGTATCTAAATTCTTATCCTGCCTCTACTATGACTCCCTGTGGTATTACTAGATTATTCTTATTAGTCTGTCTGTGTAGCTAACTAAGATTGCACGGTTGGCGAAACTCCCATGATTCTAGTCAGCAATAGCTCTATCAACTTAGTGCAGTCCTCTGGGATTGTCCATAATGTCTTTTGAACTGTTCTATCTGGACTCATGCTTGCAAAAATTGCAAAACCTTTCGCTCAGTCACTCTAGTCTGGACCAAAAAACACAGATTGTATTTCAGTTTAAAAGCTTTATTAAAAGTAAACACATTTATTAAAATGAAGTCATAATAAAACTAAACGTTTAACTGATAATGGAAAAGTGGTTAGTGCTGACGATTAATTGAAGACATTTCTTGTGGTCGAGCCGAGCTCTCACCTGGTTTCAACTTGATCTTGTTGTTAGAAGTCCATCTTCTGTCTGTGTGGAGAAAAATGGTGCGTGTTAAAAAAACAGATTTCATCAGTTGTGCCTAAAAGTGCAGCAAGACAACCTTCCCTGGAAAAAGGGACATTTTTTTTAAGTTTAACGTAGACAGTCACAAATTACATTGTTTTCACATGTCTTCATTCCTAGACCAAATACTAGTGACTAGTGAGTGCTTCATTCTAACATTCCTAAATGTACTTTGTAGGTGGAACATCTGGTGGCGGGGCCAGTGTGGAGGTGGTGGTGCTCGACACGGAGGCGGAGGGCGATTCTTCAGGGGAGGAGGCGGCGGCGGCAGCTGTGAGAGTTGAGACGGTGGTGGTGGCGGCCAGAGGTAAGCTCTTATATATTCCTTACTTATTGAGATTGAAGACTAGCTGGGAAGGCAAGAATATGAGATGCATGGCTGGGTGAATGATGAAGCAATGATGGGTAGAAGGACAACAGCCTGGGTGGGTGACACAGAAACTGTATGTGTCCATATACCTGGATCATGCTACTATCTGACTCTTAGATAGCATATGTGTATCTAGAGCAGGGGTACTCCTAGTACGGCCCGCGGGCCGGTGGTGGCCCGGCAAGCCTTCGTTGGCGGTGCGCAGACCTTGCAGACAATCACTGCTCCCCCGGCCCCCACAGAGCAGAGGCTTTTTTGTATTTCACCTGTTAGCGCCCCTGCATCTCCACTCTGACAATCACTGCTCCCCCGGCCCCCACAGAGCAGAGTGGAGATGCAAGGCCACAAAGAGGTGAAATAGAACAAAGCCTCTGCTCTGTGGGGCCGGGCAAGCAGTGATTGTCAGGGTGGAGAAGCAGGGGCGCTAAAACAAACAAAGCCTCAATAATATGTTAATGGTCTTTTAAAGACCTGTTAAGTACTTTGGTGTTGTTGTCTGTGTGTGCGCGTTGAGGAAGCGGTCTCAACCCGGGCTGAAGGCTGACACAGATAGACACACACACAGTGAGATGACAGAGGGGGAGGGAGAGGGAGGGCAGGAGGGAGAGAGAGATGGAGGGAGGGCAGGAGGGAGAGCAGGAGGGAGAGAGATGTATGTAAATGCTGGGTCTGGTGGCTCAGTGGATGAGGGCATCTGCTGCAGGGACCTGTGTGCAACCTCATGGTCACAAGTTATCGTTTTGCTTTAGCCCCGCCCCCTCTGACTCCGCCCCCACCAGTGCGGCCCTCGGCCCCAAACTACACTGTAAATGTAGCCCCTGAGAGAAAGTTTGTGAGTACCCATGATCTAGAGAGAGTAGATGGTCAGTGGATGAACTAAGTGTAACTTTGAAGAGCATGTAACACTGCACCCGCACGTCCGTTCCAGTGTAGGAAAGGCAAGGAAAAGAACTTTTAATTTTGTCCAAATACTACCATAAATAGTAGCAGTAGTTTGTATTGCAAGCACTGCATAGATCCGGTTATTATGGTGGCCACTCCCTACCTCTCTTAATAAGTTTAGTAGTACTCAGTCATTCATGTGTGGATGTATCACTGGTCACTCAATAAAAAGCAAAGCACCTAAAGTCATCCCATATATAAGCAAAAACATCCCATGTGAAGTGATAGATAATCAGATTATTTATCTTCTTCAATTTTCCATTTCTAGTACTCATTTCCACTGTAGGGTGAAAGTTAAATTAATTAAGCAGTAGCCCTTGAGTTGTAACAGAGTATTCTCAGTGCCACCCGTAATAGAAAAGTAAGAGATTCACCACCTGCATGTACTGGACGGGTACAGTAACGCAACGGCAACGCAAGTCTAGGTCACTCCTCATGGCGTGCGTCTCTTTTTCTCGGGTGCAAGTTTACCGCGCTGGCATTATGCCGGCTTGCAGAAAATAACGTACCAATTTTCCAAAACAAGAGATAAGAAGAAGAATAAGACTGGTGTACTTTCATAGTCGACTCCAATGGAAGTCCACAGTGCTCATAGAATTTGTTCCTTAAACTCCCACTAATGTTAGAGCAAGGATGAAGAAGTGTGAGGTTAGATAGATGCTGGCCTCAATAGTTATGTAATGCGCTTGCAAGTTGCTAGTTGTACTGCAGCACAAATTTCTGCTGAATGATTGAGTTAATCTTAAAGAGCATTGGTTACAGACTATGTCTTTCTTTCTTCATATAGGTTCTCCTTCCAAACGAACAAGGAGGAAGGAGCTGGCTAGAGCGGCCCGGCAACGGAGGATCGAGGCCACTGTTGCGGAATATCGGCGGCTGGTGGCCCTGGAGGACGTGGAAAGTGTGCAGTCGACAACTACGACAACGTCGTCTGCATCGGCCTCCGTGGCCCCACGGGCTGCCACCCAGCACAGTGGTCCACCGAGACTGAGCCGGGCTGCCAAAGGCAAACGCCACCGCCGAGCAGCAAGGCCAACAGCTGCTTCTCACAGGCCTTGCACCTGCAAGGCAGTGAAGGCACGCCTGCGCCGCACTACCCTGATGGTGTCCCGCCTTCAGCAGGAGCTCGCCTTGCTCCGCGAGGAGCATGATGCCCTGGCCCAAAAAGTTAACAGCATCCACCCATAGTGTCCCTTGCCCCTTTTTTAGAGACTTTTGGGGGGTGGGAATTGGGAGTTGGGTTTTTGGGGACTTTTGAAGGACAATCGTTGGGGTTAGGGAGGGTCTTGCGGGAGATTATTTTGTTAGGGATATAAATATACTTTTTCAAACTTTATCTGAGCATACCTGTTTTTTACTGCTTGCCTGGTGGGTGGGGGTTTAACGTTGACTGTTTTCCTGAAAGTTTAGTTCCATTTTCTTCCTTTAAGTGTAAATGCCCAAATGTTTTTAACACTAAGTGCCTCTCACAGACTAAGTGAAGTGAATCCAAGAGTCCTAGGACTTTAGTAGTACTACCTTCAGTCTCTCGTCTCTCGTACTAATACTCCATTATACCCCCAAACCACCAAACGCTTATCTTACCTGTAATTTGTGTTTGAAAGTAGGGCTAGGCCCAGGGCTGGCTCCACGGGAAACACCGAATAACGTTGGCAATCTTGGTCGGATAAAATTTCCTCATAGCGGTGGTACTAGTGGTGTGACACAGTGGCAGTTGCATGCCTATGAAAAAAAAGAAAATGAAATCTGGTTTGTCCTCCTGAGCAATTCAACGGTACAACTGAGAATATAGCAGGTGACAGAAGTACAGTAGAGCAGTGCCACATTGTAGCCTAACAAATGGTAAAGTATAACTACTAATTCGGTTGAAGTTCTTTCACATTAGCAATGGTTCTTTGTCAAGCAGAGTAAGAATATATCATCGACAACTGTGGAAAGAAAGAATGCGACAGTACAGGGCCTGTGTGGAATTATTGATAACGATATTCAACATAAGGTCTCTGTAGCCAGATACCCGAGAGCCTTGCTGGTCACTATAAATCCATTCACAACAACACTCAATGGGGTTGGTCTGGAAGGTGTCAGGTTTACTCCCCGTGATCCAGTCGATGCAAATATGGTTCCACCTCCAAATGTCACCAACACCCAGAAGTGTAAACACAGGGTGTTCGAGGCATTAGGCGGGGGAGAAAAATAACAAACTAAAATAAAAAATGTGGGATGGGTAAAGGTAGGGTCAGCAGGGAAAGGATACCTGTAAGAGAAGACAAGACAGGCATCAGTGAAGTGATGTCCTAACATACAAGGGTACTCTCATATAGTCTCACTAAATAGTCTGCAAGTCTCCCGCCTACTCATGGGAAATGTAGTTTCATAGTACGGTAGGCGCTTAGGGGCTGCGTAACCTGACAGAAGGTATAGTAGATAGAAAAGGAGAAATTGCTTTTTTTCTAGGTGTCCCCTCACTCACCAGGGTTGCCCCTTGGTGACATGCTTCATCATTGGGGCCATCCCAGTCCTCTACGGCCTGGGGCGTGCTGCGACTTGCGAATTACGTAGGAGCACTTACAAATGACTATGTGTGGTGCAGATAGTGGAGTGGACTAAGTGATGTGTTAAGGGATCAATGTAGAAGCCGAGAGAGAGCCAAGAAATGCAGTCACAGTCAGAGAAAAAGGCAAGGGATACTGTATCTATGTGGTTGTAGTGGTCCTGTTGGAAGTGGTAAGTAAGTTGCCCGCAGAAAAAAAATCCTCCTATTAGCGGCACTCCTCCATTGCAGCCGACGCTTCGTCCACCGATGTTGGTCACCAGAAGACACCCTGTCCACTGCCTGCCTGATGCTGAATTGTGGCTCGCTACTGTGAAGCCTGACTCCATCCTTTTTTCCCCATTGCAGAGACTGAAACCCGGCCTGTAATTATTCAACGAAAAACAGGAAGTGATATAATATTACAACACCACTGATAAATAAATATAAGGTATGTAGGCTGTGGAGTGCAAAAAGTCACAATTTGTTTTTCCTAGTAGACAGTACAATGTTTTTGAAAGTGCGTACTCTGAGTCACCTTTTGAAGGATAAATAAGTATGGGCAAATTAATGTAGCGGATCTTGCCCCTCAAGCTAGGTGTACTGTAAACTGTGTTTTAGAACAAAAATAGATCTTCCTAGCAGTGCTCCCACCCAGACCCTTACTAAAGCCAGTCGCAAAAATGTAGAAGACCCCCAATCAAATCTCAAAAAACGAGGCCTAGCAGAAAACTGGTGACAAAACTTACTTTGAAAGTAAAAGTAGGCCGAAGTACCCTAATTACCCATTACCCACCGTGGATTGCATTCAAACCACTTGCAAGCAACCAAGCAAAAGTAGCCATAGCCAGCATCGCTCCAAGACTCGAAATCCCCCCCACTCAAACACATGCAATAGAAAAACTGCTAACCCTAACGAACCCTAAGTTAAGAATAGTGGCAAAGGCTTTCTTTAACTATGCCAAATCCCCCCTTTCCCACCATGGATTTTCTTCAAATGACTTGCAACCAAAATTACACATTCTCACGAGTGCTCTAAGACCCCAGAACTCAGTTTGAAAAATCTAGAACACCCCGATACACATGCAATCCTGCTGCTAGGGCTAACCCTAACGAACCCTAAGTTACAAAAAGTGCCAAAACTAAAGGCTTTTCCGCGCGGATTTTGTCCCAACCACTTCTACCCGGTATTAGACCTTCCCAGGAATGCCCCAAGACCCGGCAACCCACCCGCCAAGAAGCGTAACACCCCCAAACAGGCCAAAAGCAAAATCTCATACTTGCAATATTTCTGGGCCTTCGGTCCAAACGCGCTGCGTAGCTAGGCCATAAGTCGGGGTTGGCACGACGGATTTCCTGAAAAGCAAATGCAATCAAGATTAGAGTGTCCCAGCAGTGCTCCCAGACCACGAAACTCACCCACAAACACCAGGAAGCCCCCCAAACAGGCCCCCGAAAACGCTACATAGAGCAAAATGTCAGAAATAGCCCCAAAAAAAATCGGCCTGGATTTTGTCCCAAACACTTCTACCCGGTATTAGACCTTCCCAGGAATGCCCCAAGACCCGGCAACCCACCCGCCAAGAAGCATAACACCCCCAAACAGGCCAAAAGCAAAATCTCATACTTGCAATATTTCTGGGCCTTCGGTCCAAACGCGCTGCGTAGCTAGGCCATAAGTCGGGGTTGGCACGACGGATTTCCTGAAAAGCAAATGCAATCAAGATTAGAGTGTCCCAGCAGTGCTCCCAGACCACGAAACTCACCCACAAACACCAGGAAGCCCCCCAAACAGGCCCCCGAAAACGCTACATAGAGCAAAATGTCAGAAATAGCCCAAAAAAAAATCGGCCTGGATTTTGTCCCAACCACTTCTACCCGGTATTAGACCTTCCCAGGAATGCCCCAAGACCCGGCAACCCACCCGCCAAGAAGCATAACACCCCCAAACAGGCCAAAAGCAAAATCTCATACTTGCAATATTTCTGGGCCTTCGGTCCAAACGCGCTGCGTAGCTAGGCCATAAGTCGGGGTTGGCACGACGGATTTCCTGAAAAGCAAATGCAATCAAGATTAGAGTGTCCCAGCAATGCTCTCAGACCACGAAACGCACCCACAAACAGACGGAACCCCCCCTAAGAGCACCTCAAAGGCAAGCAAGTCATCAAAAACACAAAAAATGTTCCGCCTCGGATTTGGCACAAACCACTTTTAGTGCTTCCCAGCAATGGCCCCAGACCCGTCAACTCACCTGCAAAGAGGTAGAACAACACCCCCACAAGTGCTGAGTCTTTCTTCATTGGGCGTAAACCAGCCCTCTGCTTTGATGGAAATAGGAGTCTGGAGGAGGAGGATAGAGGAGCATGTTCTTCTGAACTTGTGAACCTGAGGAATGCAGACTGCGGCACCTTCAAATAAATTAGCAAACAAGTGAAGACAGTTCTGCTGATGGGCTTGTTTTTGTGATTATCTGATTAAAGTTTGAATTATATTAACTGTGCACAACAAAGAAAGACAGACACACAGGAATAAAAGTGAATAAGGATGAAAAAGAAAGTTATTGATTCGTTGTCTCATTTTCAGGGCTCGAAGTCGGTATCACGGTCCAGGAATAAGAATAAGGCTTCGTCATCATACTCTGCGAATTCAGCCAGGGTGAGGTCAGTGGCACCTGACAGAGTAGAAATTCCCTCATCTATGGTGCTGGCCACCTCCTCTTCATCCGGCACGCTCTCTCGTACTCTTATATCTGGTGGTATGAGGTGCTGATTCATCTTGATCATTGTTAACCTCTCCACATTTTTGGGCGAGAGGCGGCTCCGTTTGGGAGTTACAATCCCACCAGCCGCACTGAAAACCCGTTCAGAAGACACACTTGCGAGTGGGCAAGACAAGTAGTTTAAAGCCAGGTTGGTGAGCTGTGGCCACAATTCTTTTTTCCCATGCCAATACGCCAATGGGTCAGAATTAACATAGACCTCTGTGGAGTCATTCAGATAGTCCTTCACCATCGACTCAAGGTCCTCCTCCAAGGTTCCTCCACTTTGCGTAGCTCTTGCTGTGCCTCTGACCTTTTGAGAACCAAACCCACGCAGAGCTAGCCAATCCTCTTCAGCCTCCAATGTTTCTGTTGTCTTTCGTGCAGATGATCCGGTTGCCGGTGTCTTTAACGGCTGAGAGGTCACTTGTGCCACAGCCACAGGTGCAGAAGTGGATTGTTTTGACTGGGGATGGCCTGCTGATGTACTGCCATTTCCTTCAATTTCCAGCCGTTCTGTTTCAAACTTCTTGGCTGACAAGGCTAGCCAACGTTTGTACTTTGTAACATCTTCATCACCAAAAGGAAAGAATGCTCTGCCTGCCAGCGCCTTTTTGTAGCGTGGATCCAGAATAGTAGCACAAATGTAATGCTGTTCTGAGTGGATCTTTTGAAGACGTTCATCACCTTGTAGGAGCTCTAATAATTGCTCAGCCAGAAGCAAAGAGTCTTTCTTTTTGTCATCTTTTCCAAACACAGAACACACCTCCTTCAGTTGGTCCTCCAGCATGTACAACAATGGGATAGCTTTTCCCAAATTAGAGTCCTCCTTGCTGACTGCACGCGTGAAGACCTCAAAAGGACGAAGCATGCGTGTTAGGCTTTCAACTATGTTCCATTGCGGCCCACCCATCCTCAGCTCCTCTATACCCTCTTTCAAGAAATATTGATCGAGTTGCGTATACTGCTCATACAGACGCTCAAGCATGTAGAAGGTTGAGTTCCAACGTGTTACCACCTCCTGGATGAGTGCTTTCACTGGCATTTGACATTGATATAGCATGCTCCTCAGCTGCTTCCGGGCCTTAAAAGAATGCCTGAAATGCTTGCAAATTTTTCGGCAGTTCTCCAATACACTGTACGCTGCACTGCGTTTGTTACCCAAGAATTTTTGGACAACCAGGTTTATACAGTGCGCCAAACACGGCACTCTGAAATAGTAACCGTCCCTCATGGCCTTAACTATATTGGAGCCATTGTCCGTGGAAACATAACCAACCTTGCGTTTTAGTGGGGACAGACAGTTAAGGACCTTTGTGTTAAAGACATCCAAAATGTTTTCTGCTGTGTGACGTTTCTCCAAACCAAACATGGCTAGTGTTGCATGTTTCCGAGCACCTTTAAAAACAATGTTAGTGTCAACACCTGAGTTTAGCTTTGCTTTAGCCCCTGAAAAAGAGACCCAGTGTGCAGTGATGCACATGTAATCAGCGCCTGCGCCACTGGTCCACATGTCTGTTGTCAGATGTATAGTGTGAACAGCACTCTTCTGCAAAGCTGCCCCAATCACCTTCAGAACATCTTCATGTAGTGCTGGAACCGCAACTCGGGCAAAATAGAACCGGCTAGGAACCTTCCATTTAGGGCAGAGCGCTGTCACTAATTCTAGAAAACCAACCCCTTCTACAAAAGAAAAAGGGAGAAGGTCCAGAGCTAGCATTTTAGCCAGCTTAGTGTTATACAGACGGGTCATTGGGTGGTTGCGTTCATATTGCGCTTCTGTAAACAACATCTTTTTAATGTTGCCCTGGACCAATGATTTACGGGATGATGATGATCTCTTCGACCCAGTTACGCTCGCTGATGAACTTTTCCGCATTGATGTCTCACTCTCTCCCACACTCTTAGTGTGGCTCCCATGGGGTGTGCTGCTGACATGGGAACTGGGTGTAAGTGAAGTGTTTGAATCGTCTTCTTCTACCTCCTCGTCATCAGCAGATGACAAATCAACGTTTTCATTACGTGCAATTCCGGCTTTCTTGACCGCCTCTAGGTGCGGAAACCATTGGACAGGGTGCCTTCTCTCAAGATGACCTCTCTGGCCTCTGGTACCATAGTTAGAACCAAGCTTACCACGACTAAATCGAAGCTTACAAAGGCTACAAATGGCTACGTTTTCCTTTTTTGGGCAAACACTAAAGAAGTCCCAAACTGGAGACTTGAAATGTCTTCGGGGGCCGGAGGAGGCGGCGATACTGGTGGTGGTGGTCCTGCTGCTAATGACAGATGAAGTGGAGGATGTGGATTGCCGAACTTCAGTACGTTTTGCACTTTCACCACCACGAATTGAGGTCGAGGACGAGGTGGGTACCTTCTTGCGAAGAAATATGGAAGCGGTAGGTTTTGGTGTACTACTTAACTCCAAATCTAATGATTCCATTTCCATTGCCTCCTCGCCGACATCATCATCACGCTCAGCAGCTTCTCGGGATAGGGTCAAAATGTCTCTTTGCTGCATGCTCGTCGTCATCGTGAGAGGCTTCATCACCAGCAGTATCTGTCACTTCTTGTTGAGCCTCATCACACTCCATAGGTTTGAGTTTTTGGACGACCTTCCTTTTACGCTTAGGTACCGGTGTCAGATCATGGTGTGCCTCTGCCTCACTGTCAGACCGCAGTTGTGGTTCCCAAGACAGATCACTTGCACCAGAACGAGGTGGGCTTGAAGAAGATGTAGACACCCCCCTTGATCTTTTCCTTGCTAGGGATGTGGAAGACAATGAATGATCATCAGGAGGAGTGGCTTCCAATGATACCTCAGCTTCATTGTCGATTTCCAAATGTGCCCCTACTTCGGGAGGAACAACTATTGTGGGCACTTGTGAACGTCCATGCACCTTTGCTTGCGCATCTCCTTTTGCTGCCTCTCCTTCCACATGTACTTGGGCGTGTACTTGCACATGGTGTTGTTGTTGCGGCTGTGGTTGTTCAACACTTGTCAGATGAGTTACAACAACCTGTGTTGATTCAGGGACATTGCTGCTACTTTCTTGCGATGAGCCAACATCACTGGTCGATGGTGATTGGAGAAGTACACTGACTGCCTCTGAAGCACTCAAGGGCTTTGACTTAAGTTGGCGTGGTGGTGGAGGCACTGAACCCAATGGAGCAGGGGTGCTGCTCTCAGGTTGGTCCCCAGCAGATCCTGCTGCTGCAGGCGTACTTTTTTTTTTGCTCCCAAAAAAAGTGGCGGGTGGCACACCAGCCTCCTTGGTAACTTGCTTCTTCTGCTCCTTACTAGCAACTTTCTTGCTAGAGGAGCTACGGAGAACTTTCTTTGGGGGCGGGGCCATCTTCTTCAGAGCAGGTCAGACAGCAGGCCGCAGTTGCACGAATTGTAGAGTTGTCTGAGGCCAGACGTGACGTCGCGTGACGTTATGCTGCACACACACACCGCTGCAGGACTTCTTCCTGGCACTGGTGGTTCTCTTGAGTCTTGTGCACCTAAAAAAAATGGAAGACAGAGGAACATCAGTTCAGTTATAGAGCACAAAAAAATCGAAAAACACTGCAAAATCAGCACAATCCCAATCCATCCATGCCCTCCATAATGTTTAAATTCAAGACAACCCACAGAAAGACTAGGCCCATGCAAGACTCACTACCCCTGGGCATAAATAAAGGTTGAAAAGTAGGCAAAATGGTTGGAGGCCTAACAACAAAGACTGCATTCAAAATGGCCACTTGCCTGCCAGCACATGGCCAGTGCCTGTAGCTGCACTCAAAATGGCCACCAGCCACATGGCATGTCCCTCCCCATGAACACCCCCAAAAATCGAAAAACACTGCAAAATCAGCACTATCCCATTCAATCCATGGCCTCCATGATGTTTAAATTCAAGACAACCCACAGAAAGACTAGGCCCATGCTAGACTCAAATACCCCTGGTGAAAAGGCCACAAGTACAGGCCCAAAAATCGAAAAACACTGCAAAATCAGCACAATCCTATTCCATCCATGGCCTCCATGATGTTTAAATTCAAGACAGCCCACAGAAAGACTAGGCCCATGCTAGACTCAAATACCCCTGGTGAAAAGGCCACAAGTACAGGCCCAAAAATCGAAAAACACTGCAAAATCAGCACAATCCCATTCAATCCATGGCCTCCATGATGTTTAAATTCAAGACAACCCACAGAAATACTAGGCCCATGCAAGACTCACTACCCCTGGGCATAAATAAAGGTTGAAAAGTAGGCAAAATGGTTGGAGGCCTAACAACAAAGACTGCATTCAAAATGGCCACTTGCCTGCCAGCACATGGCCAGTGCCTGTAGCTGCACTCAAAATGGCCACCAGCCACATGGCATGTCCCTCCCCATGAACACCCCCAAAAATCGAAAAACACTGCAAAATCAGCACTATCCCATTCAATCCATGGCCTCCATGATGTTTAAATTCAAGACAACCCACAGAAAGACTAGGCCCATCCTAGACTCAAATACCCCTGGTGAAAAGGCCACAAGTACAGGCCCAAAAATCGAAAAACACTGCAAAATCAGCACAATCCTATTCCATCCATGGCCTCCATGATGTTTAAATTCAAGACAGCCCACAGAAAGACTAGGCCCATGCTAGACTCAAATACCCCTGGTGAAAAGGCCACAAGTACAGGCCCAACAATCGAAAAACACTGCAAAATCAGCACAATCCTATTCCATCCATGGCCTCCATGATGTTTAAATTCAAGACAGCCCACAGAAAGACTAGGCCCATGCTAGACTCAAATACCCCTGGTGAAAAGGCCACAAGTACAGGCCCAAAAATCGAAAAACACTGCAAAATCAGCACAATCCTATTCCATCCATGGCCTCCATGATGTTTAAATTCAAGACAGCCCACAGAAAGACTAGGCCCATGCTAGACTCAAATACCCCTGGTGAAAAGGCCACAAGTACAGGCCCAAAAATCGAAAAACACTGCAAAATCAGCACAATCCTATTCCATCCATGGCCTCCATGATGTTTAAATTCAAGACAGCCCACAGAAAGACTAGGCCCATGCTAGACTCAAATACCCCTGGTGAAAAGGCCACAAGTACAGGCCCAAAAATCGAAAAACACTGCAAAATCAGCACAATCCCATTCAATCCATGGCCTCCATGATGTTTAAATTCAAGACAACCCACAGAAATACTAGGCCCATGCAAGACTCACTACCCCTGGGCATAAATAAAGGTTGAAAAGTAGGCAAAATGGTTGGAGGCCTAACAACAAAGCCTGCATTCAAAATGGCCACTTGCCTGCCAGCACATGGCCAGTGCCTGTAGCTGCACTCAAAATGGCCACCAGCCACATGGCATGTCCCTCCCCATGAACACCCCCAAAAATCGAAAAACACTGCAAAATCAGCACAATCCCATTCAATCCATGGCCTCCATGATGTTTAAATTCAAGACAACCCACAGAAAGACTAGGCCCATGCTAGACTCAAATACCCCTGGTGAAAAGGCCACAAGTACAGGCCCAAAAATCGAAAAACACTGCAAAATCAGCACAATCCCATTCAATCCATGGCCTCCATGATGTTTAAATTCAAGACAACCCACAGAAATACTAGGCCCATGCAAGACTCACTACCCCTGGGCATAAATAAAGGTTGAAAAGTAGGCAAAATGGTTGGAGGCCTAACAACAAAGCCTGCATTCAAAATGGCCACTTGCCTGCCAGCACATGGCCAGTGCCTGTAGCTGCACTCAAAATGGCCACCAGCCACATGGCATGTCCCTCCCCATGAACACCCCCAAAAATCGAAAAACACTGCAAAATCAGCACAATCCCATTCCATCCATGGCCTCCATGATGTTTAAATTCAAGACAGCCCACAGAAAGACTAGGCCCATGCTAGACTCAAATACCCCTGGTGAAAAGGCCACAAGTACAGGCCCAAAAATCGAAAAACACTGCAAAATCAGCACAATCCCATTCCATCCATGGCCTCCATGATGTTTAAATTCAAGACAGCCCACAGAAAGACTAGGCCCATGCACCACTCACTACCCCTGGTCAAGGCCCCAACAACAGGTCAAAAATCGAAAAACACAAAATTTTACAAAAAAAAAAAATCGAAAAACACAGAAAAATCAGCACAATCCCAATTCATCTATGGCCTCCATGATGTTTAAGTTCAAGACAACCCACAGAAAGAATCAGTCCACCCACCACTGAGTACCCCTGGGCAAAAGGCCCCAAAACAGCCCAAAAATCGAAAATCCCAAAATTTTAGTTGCAGCAACTGTAATGCCCCAAACAAACTTACTTGTAAAATTTCTAATCCAACAGTGATCCAAAGAAAGTCAAAAAGGCCTCAAATCCAAAGATCCAGCAGCATCCACAAAAAGTAATCCTTCCAGGTCCACATCCAAATGAAAAGTGACCAGGAGATGGACAAAGCACTGGGAGGAGCCTGCTGAACAGGAACAGGAAGTTGAAGACTATGGGGCACTTCCTTCCTCCCACCCCCCTGCCCCCTCCCCAAAATGGACTCCTCGCTAAAAAAGTGCAGGCAAATGTCAAACTAAGGAGTTATTCACATAAAAATCATCATTTCTAGAAGGTTTATGCTGCTTGCTGGTGGATTTCTTGTGCAGAATTGCAAATTTATATTTTCGCTCGCCGCATCTCAAATCTCGCAATTGCGAAGTACCGCGAGACGTGATCTCGCCGTACTCGCGTTGACAAACTATCGCTGGCAAGCCGCGATGACGTAATCGCGCTCGCCAATTCCCGCGGGATCACACAGCAAGATCCAAAATGGCGCAGCACTCGCAAACTATCGTAAAAAACAACTCGGCAAACGATGATAAACGCCGCGCGCCGCAAAAATTGTATCACCAACGCCGCGCGCCGCCAAAAAAATCCGCTGCGTGCGAATTTGCGGATTTTGCGGGAAATCCGCAAATCTCGCGGATTGCGGATTTCCCGAAAATCCGCAAAATCCGCGAGCGGAACGGATTTTCCGCCCACGCTTAATGTGTGGCTCTGTGTGTGGCTCTGTGTGTGGCTCTGTGTGTGGCTCTGTGTGTGTGTGTATGGCTCTGTGTGTGTGTGGCTCTGTGTGTGGCTGTGTGTGTGTGGGGATCTGTGTGTGTGTGGGGCTGTGTGTGTGTGGGGGGGTGCTGTGTGTGTGGGGGGGGTTCTGTGTGTGTGGGGGGCTCAATGTGTGTGTGTGGGGGCTCAGTGTGTATGTGGGGGGGCTCTGTGTAAGTGTGTGGGGGGGGCTCTGTGTGTGTGGGGGGCTCTGTGTGTGTGGGGGGCTATGTGTGTGTGGGGGGGCTCTGTGTGTGGGGGGGGGGGCTCTGTGTGTGTGAGGGGGCTCTGTGTGTGAGTGTGTGGGGCTCTGTGTGTGTGTGGGGGGGCTCTGTGTGTGTTTGGGGGGCTCAGTGCTTGTGGGGCTCTTTGTGTGTATGTGTGTGTGGGGCTGGCTCTTTGTGTGTGTGTGGGGGGGCTCTTTGTGTGTGTGTGTGTGTGTGTGTGTGTGTGTGGGGCTATTTGCGTGTGTGGGGCTCTTTGTGTGTGTGTGGGGCTCGTTGTGTGTGTGTGTGTGTGTGGGGGGCTCTTTGTGTGTGTGTGTGTGGCTCATTGTGTGTGTGTGGCTCATTGTGTGTGTGGGGGTGGCATTTGCGAGAGATTAAGCTATTGGCATTGTAAAGGACAATGCCATTGATTTATCTTCTTTAAAAACCAATACAAATGTTGTCATTTACAATGCCAATAGCTCTAACTTTTGCAAAGGCGAGACCGTTGCATTGTAAATGCTTGTTTTACATGTCAGACATCCCTCGGGGAGGCCCAAGGTACCTCTGTGGGCAGGGTGCAATGTATGTGAAAGGTAGGACATGCCCTGGAATGTGTGGCATGTGCTACTAGTGAATTACAGCCAATTTCGTTTTTCACTATTGCAAGTCCACCAGTTCCCCAAAGGATAGAATGGGAGGGTTGTTTATAACATCTTATTGACATAACTGGCCTAGGGAATTTGGTAAGAAAATAACATTTAGTATGCTTGAACTCAGAATCTAAAGACGCATCTTGTAGTGAAGGTGATTTTTACATTCTGCGTTTGAAAATACCACTTTTACAAAGTGGGTATTTTCTTGCTCAGTCATCCCGAGTGCTTCTGCTGGAATGTGGAGTGCCTGTCTGGGTATTGACTGACAGAAGGCTGAGGGGTTGGAGGGGCTCCAGATAGTCTAGGTGGGTCAGGAAAGGGCTGAATAGACCTTGGCTACGATGGGAGAGGGGGGAGAAGATTTCCTTGCACCTCAAAGGGCCTGGTCTACCTCTGATAATGCCATCTCCACCTCCTGCCAGGAAATCACACCAGAGAGGGCAGAACTGGTTCTGGCCGGGCACAGACACCCCCTGCCTGAAAGATCAAAGGATTTTTGCGCCTAAATACTGGGGCCCAGACCCCTGAACTTTAGAACTCATACGGATCAAGAAGGCTGCCAAGAAGAGCTGGAGAAGCTGTGAGGAGGAACTACCCCTTTGCTGTGTACTTTGCTGGGCTGACCTGCAGTGGCTGCTTCTGTCTTGGGAAGTGAAAGGCCTTGAGTGGACTTTCTGCAACCTAATTTTTTAGTCTCTCCAAGAGCTTGAGGTAGAGCTTTCCCCCTGTTCACGAAGCCTCAGGAACAGCAACGACTTCAAGCTCTTCTGCCTGCAGCACTGGGGACTGAGTGTTTTGTGCTGCATCAAAAGAACAGCAACTCGACGAAGTCTACAGCGCCAAAGCCGACTCTGTGTCCTGAAGGCTCCGCAGATGGCACCGTGGCAACGCCGCACCGCAACCATGGTCTCACCGATGACGCCTGTTTGCACCGGGACCTGTGGGCTCCGCACTCCGCACTGCCTCGCTTCATGCCGAAGCTTTGGCACAGCAGAGAGCACTGCCGCAACGCCGCACTGCAACCTTGGTCTCACCGACGACGCCTGCTGATGCCGCCACCGAGCCCCTGCTCTCACAACAACCTGTGGGCACCGCACTGCGCACTGCCTTGCTTCACGAGGACGCCTTGGCCTCCCCGACACCGCCGCTCCATGCTGAAATCAAAGCCGCTGCTTGCACCGTGGTTCGAGGGCACCGCTCGTAAGTCACACAAAGCCCCGCCCTCATCCCGCACCGCAGCCTTGGTCCACCGACACCTGCACCATCAGCTCCTACTCGCCAGCCGATGACTGCGATTCAGCAACGACGCTGCTGCAGTGTTGCATGCACCACTAACCTGGAAGGAGGCCCGATCCACAGGAACGAAGAGGAGCTCATCCACACTCCCTAAGACAGCCCCTAATATGGAAAATCAGTAAGTCTCATACAAGAAATCTAACTTCAGGAGATGTGGGGAATACACACAGGACAAGTGACCACTTCTTAATTCCCCCAGCAGGCTCAAGGGCGTTAGGTCAGAGGAGAAGACAATCAGTAGTATCCAAAGAGAAAAAAAAGAAACAACTCTCATAAGTTCCCCCCAAGCTATACCATAGGTGAATCAGTCAGTAAATAGAATGCTTGTTCTGCAGAGATGAAGAATCCATTTACCAGCTGGACATCTCCGTGGACAATAAATAAAGGTAACAGGCTGCATAAATCAGGATAGGTAGACAAATGCTTTTGTGCTCATCCGAACGCAGTCGTGTAAGTGGCCGGTAAAACAAGGAGTTCAGTGCAATGAAACCATACTGGTGAATCTTGTCAGGAAGGGAAAGTAATGGCGATCAAAAAAGTCTCTCTACACGAGAGAAACCAAAGTGCACCGCACGTTTTATGTCTTTGAGGCAATTGTTGTCAGGAAGGTATCCAGACACAGAAAGTGAAATGCGAGGAGCTGCCTCGTTAAAAGGATACGAAGCAGTCAGGAGCTTCAAACTTGCAAGAAGATGCAACCGTGCTTCAATCAGCCTGCAGACGCGGTCGCGAGTCGGGTTTCAGAAAAACGCGGCCACAAAATCAGTTTCGGAGTACGCCGCTACGAGCCAGTTTCGGAAGACGCGGCGGCTGTACTTTGGGGTAGACGCGGCTGCGAGTCATCAGCCAGCGAACAAGAAGGAAGAAAGGAGAAGGAATGAATAGCAACTAGCGGAGGGAAGCAAAAAAGAACATCCGCTATATCGATCAGGGAATGTGGAGACAGGTAAGCAGGAAAATTCGCTGAGGAACACAGAAAGGGGTGTGGAGTCAGGTCGGGGACCGAAAGCCAAGCAAAGGCTCAATCGGCTGACCTGGATTTAAAACCTAAGGGAGCGTGTGCAAACAACCTCACCTCCTCACGTCAGCATTGCAAGGGGATCTCTTCAAAGAGCCCTTCATTTCTGCAGGACATGCCCCCCCCACCCAATTAGTTAATGTCGAGGCCATCTAATCACACAGGAAGCTTGGGCTCTGACACGCTGCTTGCACCGAGACCTGCCAGCACCAAGACGAGCACCACCTTCATCTCGCTCCACGACCCTGGTCTCACCGACGACGCCATCAGATGCTGCCACTGAGCCGCTGCTGGCACCACGACCTGGGGCACCGCACACCGCACCGCTGCACTTCGCACTGCAGCCCCCAATGCCTGCGGGCGCCAATGCTCCTGATTCCATCAGAGAGGAGCTCGACCTGCAACGCACGTGTCTTCAAGAGCCTCATCTCACTGCATTTCTCACGGGTACTGTTTGTAGGTCTTCCCGACACTGTAGTTGGCCCGCGGCCAGCTAGAACTGTTGGATTTATTGTTCACGACGCCGTGGAAGCCCTGGACAGAGCTACCGACATCGAGGAACTGAGGGGCATATTATCAAGGTGGGCGATATGAGATTATCGCCCTATTAGCAAGCTGTCGCTAACAGCAGTTAGCAACAGCTTGTAGGCGATAGCGACCGGTTTGGGGCCTGCTTTGCATGTCAGCGATATTTATTGCTAATGACATGCAAAGTGGGCGTACCCAACCTGTTAGCGACTGAAAGCAGTTGCTAACATCGCTATCGCCTATTAGCAAGTCAGGCGAAGCGTTAAAAAAAATTGCGCTAAGCGCGAATATCGCCAAAACCTAACGCCTGCTCAGACCACTTCTTAACTTGTATATCCAATGGAGGTGAATATTCAGGTTAAGACCCTATTAGTGATAATGCCTGAATATCGCTGGATTTCCAGCGATATTCATGCATTTCGCCACTATCGCCGGATATTTTATCGCTTTGGAGATAAACATTATCTCTGCAATAAAATCCCACGATGCGCAGCTATAAAAAAAATATTGCTAAGCTCCTTTAACGATAAATATCGCTAGTTGTTGATAATGTGCCCCTTTGCTTTAAACTTAATGTGGTAACTTCAGACTTTTTTAATATAGTACTGTGGATTTTTGTCATTTTTGGTCTTGTTTTAATTATATAAAGATATCGGCTGTTTTTCTAAACTGGTGTGGTGTCCGTTTGTAGTGCATACACTGTGTTACTGTGGGTTCTGTGCACATGCTTTACACATTGCCTCTAAGATAAGCCTGACTGCTCGTGCCCAGATACCAAGGGAGTTAACAGGGGTTCTTTTAGGAGTGTAACTCCCTTATCCTGAATAGAGTGGACATTTTTGCCTGGCTTCGGGCCTTGCCCTACCTACCAGAAATCCCATTTCTAACATTAGTTGTCAGCAGTGAGGATAGGACTTGCGTTTGCATTTGACTTACAGTGAGTGGTATGCCCTGCTACCATATCACAGACCATTATGTGCCACATACAAGTCCTTTTTATTTTGTGGCCTATTTTTTGATCTTGCCAGTTTGAACTTGCTACTTCGTCATGCCGGAATCAAGAGCATCATCCGTTGCATCCCTGGAAATTGCCTTTGAGGAGGATAGGTTGGAACTCTACAATGTTAGGGAATTGAAATCCATTTGCAAGAGCCTAAAGTCTAAGTCAGAGGCCTCACTAGGAAGGAGGAGCTACAAAAGGCACTGAGGGCCTTGGTAACAGCCAGAGATGCAAGTGGGCAATCTGGCGATCTTAGTGGAGAGGCGGAGTGGCCTATTCCTAGGGTGGATGTGCTTCCGGCCAGGCAGCAGTAGCTTGCCCCCAGAAGAGCTGGAGGACAGGCAGGAAGCAAGGAAGTTCGAGTTGGAAAAACTCAGGCTAGAAATGGAGGAGAGGAAGATGATATTAGACAATAAACGAGGTCTTAAGGAGCTGGAGCTAAGAAGTAACCCCAGCTCAGATGGTGGCAGCAACTCGTCAAGATAGGTAGACAGAATTGTGCACATCCCTAAGAATGTGGGCAAGGAATTCTAGAAGGGGGATGACATTCAAAGGTGGTTTCAGGGGTATGAGGCAGCAATCCACATGAATGGGGTCCCTGAGCAGGATTGTGGCCTCTCTTCCCAGAGGAAGCGAGGGACACTTTAATAGCTTTGGGTAGGGGTAACACTTCACCTATCCAGACATGAAGTACGCCCTGCCTCACTTAGTATGGTCTTACTCCTGAAAAGCACAAGGATCCGTTCAGGTCCAGTAAGAAGTCTGATGCCAACACATGGTTGGAGTGTGTGGGTGTGTTTTGCCGGTCACTGGATGGCTGGGTGAAGGGCAGTAATGTGACAGATTATCTGGGGCTCTATAATTTGATTGCATGGGAGCACTTCTCCAGTCTATATTTTACAGATCTGTGCCAGCACCTAGTTGATACTAAGCTGACTGACCCTAGAAAGCTTGCTATGGAGGCGGACCATTGGGTGAGTACACGGGTCCACAAGAAAGCATTTGGGAGAGACTCAGCAAAAGGTGGGCAGGGTCCCCAGTAAAAAAGTGGGGGGACAAGTGTAAAGAACAGGAGTTTTCTAAAGAGCCCCAAACTAACACCCAGGGTAAAGGCTACCATCCCCCCTGAGATAAGAAACAGGGGGTCTCTTCAGGAAAGCCTGCTGAGACTGGCCTCGCAAATGTTTTGCCTGTGACCAGGTGGGGCACATTAAGGGGGACCCCATGTGCTCCAAGGGGGCATAACCACCCACTGGTGGGCAGTCCAAGGTGTTGGCTATTGTAGCGCTTGGGGAGGAGGAGGAGGAGTACCCACAGGAGGATGGGGACCCCGCACAAATAACTCTCATCTCACTGGGGACAGTGAGATGGTCCCGGGGGCCCATAGTGCCCCCTAAAAAAAGAAATTCAGCACCTGGGTGACCATCAATTGGAAAAGGCTTTCCAGGATACTGGAGCCAGTGTAACCGCAGTTCTATGTCACCTGGTCTCTGAGAAGAAGGTAGTCCCCAGGGCAATCCACCAAGTAATTGCAGTCGCCAATTCAGAGCGCCAGTGTCTGGTGGTGCAGGTTCCCTTCGAGTTTGAGGGTCTCAGGTCCTTTGAAGGTAGTTGTGAGCCCTTCCATGCCTGTCGATTGTCTGCTCGGTAACGAAGTGGAAAAGTCCTTGTGGAAGGACGTAGAGCTCAGGTCCCACTTGGAGATGCTTGGGTTGCCAGAGTGGGCATGCATGTCTACTCAGTCCATGGGGGCCAGAGAGGGTGATCAGAGGGACCGGGAGCCTTAAACAGTGGCCCAGGTCCCTGTCAAGAAAAAGGACCGAGGCGCAGGAAACTGGACTCCGAAGTTCCCACAGCCCGGGAGGAGGTGGACCTTGAGAAGGATGGCCCGGTGCCTACACGGGAACAGGTAGCCAAACTGGGGGACATCTCTGAGCTGACCCATTGGCAGCAAGAAGGGGGTCCCACCAGAGAGGAGTTCTGCTGGGAGCAGAAAGAGTGCCCTTCTCTGGAGAGCCTGCGGCGACAGGCAGCAGCCCAGGCGACTGGTGATCAGTCCGGGTCACATTGGATCTACTGGGAGAACGATCTCCTTTAGAGCGAGCCTAAGGTCATGGAACCGGTATAGAGACAAAATATCGACTCCAAAATATCGACTGGACATAATATCGAGTTTTTAATATAGACTGGACAAAATATCGACTGGACATAATATCGACTACAAAAATATCGTTTTTCAGGTAAGTTAAGTAATATCGACTGTATAAAATATAGATAGCAAAAATATCGATTTTTTAATAATATATAATATTTTATAGTGTATTTTTATGTAATAATATGTGTGAATAGTGTGTATTAATGTTATTAAATATTTTATTACATGAATTTTGTTTTGATAATAATTGCGTAGTGTAATTCTGTAGCGGGTTGTGGGTTTATAGGGGAATAGGGTGGGAAGTAATTTAATAATAATTAATTAATTAATATATGTTTGTTAATATTTTTAATTAATAATTAATTGATAATTAATTAATATTAATTAGTTAATTAATTAATATAATTTTGAATATATTTTGTATTAGTAAATAATTGTTAATTAATTAATTGTAATTAGTTAATTACATTAATTAGAGTACATTTTTTATATATATAATTTTGTGTTATTTTTAAGTAATTAATTTTGATAAAATAATATTAATTATTAAAATAATTACACCTAATGTTCTAATATATTTACTTTATAGTTATTGTTAATTAATAATTAATTGGTAATTAAATAATATTGATACATTTTGGGTAAAGGAGCATTTTTAGGGTTCAGGGTCAGTTTTCAGGTCATGGGTAAAGGGGTATTTTTAGGGTTCAGGGTCAGTTTTCAGGTCATGGGTAAAGGGGTATTTTTAGGGTTCAGGGTCAGTTTTCAGTTCATGGGTAAAGGGGTATTTTTAGGGTTCAGGGTCAGTTTTCAGGTCATGGGTAAAGGGGTATTTTTAGGGTTCAGGGTCAGTTTTCAGGTCATGGGTAAAGGGGTATTTTTAGGGTTCAGGGTCAGTTTTCAGGTCATGGGTAAAGGGGTATTTTTAGGGTTCAGGGTCAGTTTTCAGGTCATGGGTAAAGGGGTATTTTTAGGGTTCAGGGTCAGTTTTCAGGTCATGGGTAAAGGGGTATTTTTAGGGTTCAGGGTCAGTTTTCAGGTCATGGGTAAAGGGGTCTTTTTAGGGTTCAGGGTCAGTTTTCAGGTCATGGGTAAAGGGGTCTTTTTAGGGTTCAGGGTCAGTTTTCAGGTCATGGGTAAAGGGGTATTTTTAGGGTTCAGGGTCAGTTTTCAGGTCATGGGTAAAGGGGTATTTTTAGGGTTCAGGGTCAGTTTTGGGTTTTTGGGTAAAGGGGTATTTTTAGGGTTCAGGGTCAGTTTTGGGTTTTTGGGTAAAGGGGTATTTTTAGGGTTCAGGGTCAACAAATAAGATTTTAAAAAATTATTTTTATTATTTTCATTTATTATTTTATTATTATAATTTAATTTAAGTCGTTTTAAGTATATTTTAGTAATTAAAATTTAATATTAATTTAATTTAACACTGTTTTTAATAAAGTCGATATTTTTTACATCTATATTTTTGTTAACGATATTTTGTACTCGATATTTTTGTACTTACCTGTTTGTAGATACAAACTCGATATTTTGACTGTCGATATTTTGTCCACGATATTTTGGCAAGTCGATATTTTGGCAGTCGATATTATTTCAGTGATCCCATGGAACCTGGGTCAGCCCGTGTGCTGGTGGTACCCCAGCGCTTCCGGACCTTCCTACTGGGTCTGGCTCATGACGTGCCTTTGGCAGGACATTTTGGGTAGGACAAGACCTTTGACAGGCTTGTCACCCACTTCTTCTGGCCTCACATGCGAAGGCAGTCGGATGTGCATTCTCGGTCTTGCCAAACTTGCCAGGCAAGTGGCAAGAGTGGGAGGAAGGTCAAAGCTCCTCTCCAACCGTTCCCCGTTGTTGGGACACCCTTTGAAAGGGTAGGGATGTACACTGTAGTGCCACTGGATCCCAAGGCAGCCATGGGCAACAAGTACATCCTGATGTTGGTGGACCATGCCCCCCGGTACCCGGAGGCAATTCTTCTCAGGACAATGACGGCACCAGTGGTGTGCCAGGGGTTAATGGGGATCTTTTCTCGCGTGGGGTTCCCCAGAGAGGTGGTTTCTGACAGGGAGACCAACTTCATCTCAAAGTATATGGCATCCCTGTGGTAGAAGTGTGGTGTTACTTACAAGTCCACCACCCCTTACCACCCCCAAGGTAAGTGTCTGGTAGAAAGGTTAAACTGGACCTTAAAGGGCATGATCAAAGTTCTCACCGAACCCATGAGGCGTAAGTGGGATGTCCTCTTACTGTGCCTTCTCTTTGCGTACAGGGAGGTACCCCAGAAGTCTCTCGGGTTCAGTCCCTTTGAGATTCTGTATTGGCACCCCGTGCAAGGACCTCTAAGTTTGATGAAGGAAGGCTGGGAATCCGTTCCCAGGAAAACCCCAAGGATGTCTTTAGCTACATGCTAGCCTTTCTAAACCAAACTGCCCGCTTCAGGAAACTCGCTCAGGCGAACCTCGAGGCCAGCCAGGAAGAAAAGAAGAAGTGGTATGACCAGAATGCCACTCTGGTCGAGTTTCAACCTGGACAAAAAGTGTGGGTTATGGCCCCAGTGGAACCTTTTGTCTTGCAGGACAAGTGGACTGGGCCCTTTGAGGTGGTGGAGCGCAAAAGTGAAGTCACTTACCTGGTGGATTTACAGGCTCCCCGGAACCCATTACGTGTCCTCCACATGAACCGCCTCAAGCCCCACTTCGAGAGGTCTGAAGTGAGAATGCTCCTGGCGACGGAAAACGGGGAGGAAGTGGAGAGTGAGCCTCTCCCGGACCTCTTGTCTGCCCAAGAGGGGGATGGGTCGGTGGATGGTGTGATCCTCTCCCTGACCCTGACTGCTGAGCAACAGAGCAAGTGTCGCCATTTGCTGGGACATTTTGCCCCGCTGTCCTCCTTGATGTGTTGCTCACTGGTGTACCCACTATGTGGACACCGGTGACAGCCCCCCTGTGAAACATAAGATTTACAGGTTGGCTGACTGGATCAAAGCCAGCATCAAAGAGGAGGTCTCGAAGATGTTGGCGTTAGGGGTGGTTGAGCCGTCCAGCAGTCCATGGGCCAACCCTGTGGTCTTGGTCACGAAGGCTAGAGCACCTGGTGCCACACCAGAACTGCGGCTCTTTGTGGACTACCGGGGGCTCAAAGCCGTCACTCGGATGGACGCACACCCCATCCCCGAGCTGATGAGCTCATCGATCAGTTGGGAGCTGCCAAATTCCTTAGTGCGTTTGATTTAACGTCGAGGTACTGGCAGATTGCTCTAATCGAGGAGGCCAAGGAAAGATCTGCGTTCTCCACCCCGGAAGGACATTACCAGTTCCGTGTGATGCCCTTCGGTTGAAGAATGCACCTGCCACCTTTCAGAGGTTGGTCAACCAGGTGTTGGCCTGGCTGGAGGAATTCAGCGCTGCATACCTGGACCACATTCCGGTGTTCGGTTCCAGTTGGGACGAACACCTGCAGCACCTTGGGGTAGTGTTGAAGGCGCTGCAGACAGCAGGCCTCACGATTAAGGCCATTAAGTGCCATATCCGGCAGGTTTCTGTGGTGTACTTGGGACACCAGGTAGGGAGCAGCCAGGTGGCACCCCTACAGCCCAAGACTGACACCATCCTGGCTTGGGATCCACCCAAGACCCAGACAGAGGTGAGGGCCTTCTCAGGACTCACCGGGTACTACAGGAGGTTTGTTAAGGGATATGGCACCATTGTTGCCCCCTTAAAGGAGCTGACTTCAAAGAAGCAACCAAAAAAGGCGATCTGGACTGAGTCCTGCCAGAAGAAGGCCGCCATGTGTATGGCCCCCGTGCTCAAGGCCCCCGACTTCTCAAAGGAATTTGTTGTGCAGACCGACTTGTCAGAGCATGAAGTGGGAGCAGTGCTTTCACAGCTGAATGAAGAGGGCCTAGACCAGCATGTAGTCTTCCTTAGCCGGAGACTACTCCCCAGGGAACAGAGGTGGAGTGCCACAGAAAGGGAGGTTTTCGCTGTGGTCTGGGCACTGAAGAAGCTGAGGCCCTGCCTTTCTGGGACTCACTTCAGGGTTCAAACCGACCACAGGCCCCTCATATGGTTAATGCAGATGAGGGGGGAGAATCCAGAACTGCTGAGGTGGTCCATCTCCCTAAAGGGAATGGCCTGAGGTGTGTTTGCGGACAACAGATGTAGTGCCTTGCGGTATAGGGGACTCTCTAGCTATCACTGGGAACGCTGCACATCTTTGCTACTGCTTCGCTGTCACCTCTCTCCGGTCACCTCTCTGATGTGATCTCAACATGTCGCAGGTCTGATTATGCACTGAGCGCAGCGAAGCTTTAGCTACCCCAGCCAGTAGAGCAACCGGGCAGGCCATTGGGCCCGTTGGGATATCCGGTGCACGCAGCCTCTAAAAGTCCTGAATACGCAGTGGGACCTAACACATATATCCCGCTCCACGCCTCCTACTAATCCACTGGGAAGTCATCGCTTCATAAGGACTGATCTAGCAAGGACCCGGATAGCCATCAATTGCCGAGTTCCCTCGACGGCCAACAACCAAGGGATACATTAAGACCCGGTCCCCCCGCTAAAGCTTCCCAGTGCCAACGAGCAGAAAAACTCCGGCCTCTAGACCGCGAGGAAGGGATGACCACCATGGCTCCCGCCAAGGAAGATCTTATGTCATCCCTAAGGGATTTTAAAGCGGAATTGAGAAGGGAGGTAAACCTCTCACCTTATGCCACCCAAAAGAGCCTCAAATAACAAGGTCTTGCAATTCTTCGCTGCTACCGTCACTAGGTAGAAAATGTGCCTGGGACCGGAGCACCTGTTGGGACCCTGGGGTAGAGTAAACAGACCAAAGAGGCAGCGATGGAGCAGAGGTGAATGAGGGGTGGAAGAGACCACTACCTAATCAACGCACAATGATAATCTCTGAGAATACTCCTGATCTCCATCCTGACAGCGGAGTCCGAGCACTATGTCCGATGCCCGGTGGAGCTGCTCTGTTCAGCTATTGAGGAGATCGGCCTTGGTTTATCCCCTGACCGTCACCTACCCAGCCGGACTTTGGGCACAGTTTATCTCCCCGTCTCCCTGTCTCGCCCACCTCCCTCATCATATTTCTGTTACTCTGCTTTTTTCTTCTCTCTTATCTATCTATCTGTCCCATTCAGCATTCTTTAGTTCTTTGCCTACTTCCTTTGATCCTATCTCCTCTCACCTGAAACTTCCCCTTGTCCGCTACAACGCCTTGCCCCCTGTCCTCTTGTGCCCTTTGACTAAGCACTCCTTCTCCCCTTGATGGGGAAAGATTCAAGATATATACCCTGTAGTCTCAGCATACTCGCTGAGAGTCCACAGCGCCAAGGAAGCCACTCACAGCTGGTAGAGCATGCCAACTCAGATGCCTGTCCAGGTTCCTCCCCCTTAGTGAAGAGAACTCCAGGCGAGTGGGCAGTTCTCCCTACTTTCAGATGGAGGGGTCATGTGTTAGACTTGGCATCTTTTGGCATGTTTCCCCTGAGTTTTTGCTTCTGGCCTCCCAGTTTTGACCTATTTTTGCTGGCGTACCGTTTCTGCGCACTTTTCGCACTGCCGATCAGTGGTAATGCAGGCGCTCTCTGTGTCAATTGTGTTATGGATTGGTGTTTCCATGATTGGATATTTGATTTACCTATTAGCCCCTCATAAAGTACACTGCATGTGCCAGGGCTGGTGAATCAAAGGCTACCCGGGGGCCTGCAGCACTGGTGGTGCCACCCCCTTGAGTAGCCCTGAAAATGGCAACTCAGACCTGCCACTGCAGGGTCTGCGCGCAGTTTGTAACTGCCATGTCAACTAGGCCTGTGCACACATTGGCCAGTCCCTAACCTTCCCTTTTTTACATGTCAGTCATCCCTCAGGGAGGTCCAATGTACCCCTGTTGGCAAGGTGCAATGTATGTGAAAGATGGGACATGCCCTGGTGTGTGTGGCATGTCCTATTAGTGAATTACAGCCAATTTGTTTTTTCACTATTGAAAGGCTACCAGTTCCCCATAGGATAGAATGGGAGGGTTGTTTATAACATGGGTTTTGGATGACAGAAGGCTGTGGTGGCTCCAGATAGTCTAGGTAGGTCAGGAAAGGGCTGAATAGACCTTGGCTACGATGGGGGAAGGGGGAGGAGATTTTCTTGCACCTCAAGGCCTGGTCTGCTTCTGACAAATGCTGTCTCCACCTCCTGCCAGGAATTCACACCAGAGAAGGCCCAACTGGTTATGGCCGGGCACAGACACCCTCTGCCTGAAAGATCAAAGGATTTTTGAGCATAAATACTGGGTCCCGTACTCCTGAACTTTAGAACTCATCTGGATCAAGAAGGCGCCAAGAAGACCTGGAGAAGCTGTGAGGAGGAACTAGCACGTTGCTGTGAGCTTTGCTGGGCTGACCTGCAGTGGCTGCTTCTGTCTCGGGCGGTGAAAGGCCTGGACTGGACTTTCTGCAATCTAATTTGTGAGTCTTTCCAAGAGCTTGAGGTAGAGCTTTCCCCCTGTTCACGAAGTCTCATGAACCGCAAAGCCTTCAAGCTCTTCTGCCCGCAGCACTGGGGACTGTGTGTTTTGTGCTGCATCAGAAGAACAGCAACTCGACGACGTCTACGACGCCGAAGCCGACTCCATGACCTGAAGGCACCGCAGATGGCAACACCACAATTATTATAATTATTATAGAGGCTTTTGTAGCGCGCTCTGTTACTAAAAAATAGTTTCCTGGCGCGGAAGGGGTGAGAGGCAGAGCAGAGCAGGGGAGACCCTATACAGTGATGTTAAAAAGGTGGGTCTTCAGTCCCTTTTTGAACAGAGTGATGGATGGGGCTGTTCTTATCTGGAGCGGAAGGGTGTTCCATGCTTTCGCTGCTCTGACAGAGATGGATTGGCCACCGAGTCTGCTGTATTTGAATGTTGGGACAGTCATTTGGTGCAGATTAGCTGATCTGAGGGGGCGGTTTGGAACATATAGGGAGAATCTTTTCCTCAGGTATGTTGGGCCTGTTTGATTGACAGCTCGGTAGGCGAGGACCAGGATTTTAAATAGAATCCTATGGGCAACTGGGAGCCAGTGTAGTGAGGAAATATAATTTTTGATCGAGTAGTGTTCCCCAGCGAGTACCCCACCGTCTCCATGTACTAGCTTGCAGTGCATGTTATTTCCCTCCTGTGCCAGCTACGAAGACGCAAATACATTTGCGTCCATCTTTAACTTGTCCTCTTTCAGATCCGCCATGAACGGATTGAATATTCAGTTTCTATATCTGCTGTGCCAACGTCTTTTTGTGGTACACTTTACACGTTTTTCAGCTCTGGCGAGGTAGGCCCAGAATATGCCATTGAGCCCTTTTTCGAGTTCTCTCCTGCTTTCTGATTCCGAGGGCCTCAGCCCAGGCTACCTCTGTACCAGTGGCCCCCACCTTATTCCTTGCGCGACTCCGGCGCATAGCCTAACCTCTGCCTGCCAAGACCGTCTTCAACCTTCGAATTATCTGCTCCACTCCTCGAAAACACATTCCTGTCTCGTAGCTCAAGTAAACATCCTCCCAGCTGCAGGAGCAGAGGGCCCGGTTCTTCTGTCTCCGTGCAAGTAATTCATAGACTCCGTTGCCATGGTAGGCCCATGCCCCTTCACCCTGCATGCCAACACGTAGACGCATACATGCAGACAGTATAGAGTAGCCTCCGCCCGAGAGACCTTTTCCCTTCCAGACACTACTGTTCCTTAAACATACGATACCAGATACGATTTGGGATTAGGTTGATCTGACATCCCAGACTTATGTCTACACTTATGTCTACACTTGTAGTGCTAAATGTCAAGTCCTTTCACCCTCTGGTTATACGTCAGATTCACGTCAATCTGCTGCGCGCGCATCTCTGCCATATATTTCTGCTGACATTGCAATATTCTCTTATGTATCCACCCATTTTGTGACCTCATGATTAATGACGTTTCAAGTATACGCCTTCATGCACGCCTATTATACCGCCTTTTTAATGACGTTTAATGACGTTTTCATGTTTTATCTCTTCTTTTTCAGTTGTTACGCCTACTGTATGCTCATACATTGAAATGCATTGACTATATATATGTACTCCTGTAAACAATATGTTGTCTGTCTTCCCTTCCTGAACCCTGTGTGGTGAATGGAATGGTTATGCCACCTTGGCTCGAGCCAATAACCCAATTCCTTTAACAGGAATAAAACCCTTTTGAGTTAACCTCAATATCCCGGATTTTGCCTCTTATTTTTCTGAGTTATTCTTATTGATTATTGATAGCAAATTAAGTATAGGTAATCGATATTACCACAGTTCTGGCGCCCGAATAGGGACCCCTCCCCCACCCCACGCGCCGGCGGTGCGTTGCAGGCCTAGCCCCCTGCCACAGCCGGACGGACAACTACGCGTACCCGCAGGATTTCCTGTATCTCCCTCAGGCCAACGGAGGTGACTGAGGCTGCGATCGACACCCAGACGAGGCGGTGAGGCGTGCGGAGGATCCCGACCTGAGCCTAGCTGAGAGAGCAAGATCCGTGGTATACCGAGGCCCGCCAGGTTCCGAAGTTCCGAAGTATCTGCGTCGAGTCCGAATCCAGTCCGAGTCCGAGTCCAGTCCAGAGTTTCCGAGGCCTTCTGTTTCCGTGCTTCCTGGTGAGTACCGTTGCTAGGGACGCATCCTGACGTGCGCATTGGTTTGTGCCGGTCTAGACGGGTTCGGGTACACGAGCCTGTTCTGCACTGTTTAGCAGTGTATCTGTACTGTATAGCAGTATATCTAGTATGCACCTGTAAGGTGTATCCGTGCCGTTTAGCGGTACATCCTGTTGCACTTGTTATCTATTAAATGTGTTTTGTTCTTGAAATGTTTTAATGTGTCATTCAAATGTCGTGGTATGAGTGAATGTTCGATTTTCATTGTTGTGCTTATGTATAGTGTGTTCATATCTGAGTAAGAATCAAGTAGCCAGATTTCAGAATGCCGTTGTTCTCTAAACTAAGACAAATAAAAACCCGAAAAGGGGTTCTAGAAGAAGCTGTTCCCATTCCACCTAGGGACACTCCAGGGTACTTTATGTACCACAAACATGGCCTAGATGCTGTTTTATTTCTCGATTTATGGGTAGACTACACTAAAGAACTGTCAGAGAATCAGAGATGGCCCGCTGCAGGGACATGGGATGCAGAATGCATCATGAGAGTAGAAGAAGCATTATGGAAAAAGAAAGCCAGACAGTCACAGAAAGATGCCATCGAGTTATGGCGTAAAGAGTCGCATAGGCGCACAGAAAAAGCTCACAGACTAGAAGAAAAGAGTAAGGAGGAACCCGACAAGGTCCGAGAAAACGCATTAGTTGAGGAAGGTATCAGAGTAACATTAGAACAAGTAGACAGACAGCGTAATACGCTTATGAATGACATGTTCCCCATGTTATCAAAAGGCCTGCCTAAGGCCTCTCCAGAAATACCGAAGGACCTACCACCTCCATTGCTCCCGACTAAGACACATCCGAGGACAGCAAAGGACGTTTTCCTTTCTTCCTACTTAGATGAAGCAGCTCCCACCTATGTTAATACCCCATTGCCTGCGCCAGTGCCTGCTCCAGTGCCTGCGCCAAATGGTCAGATTCCTTTTGCCCTTCCTCCCCGACAAGCTACTCCTCCGCGGTTTCCTCCTCCTGATCCACTTCCTCCTACTTCCCTTGATACAGATCTGACTAACCCTTTCGGAGCCGGTGCCTCAGGAGGTGCGTCCGGAGGGGCAGGTTACCAGACTCCGCCACCAACCCATCGCTTAAGTCTTAGAGAAATAGCGCAACAGCGTACACCTAGAACAGATATTACATTTTATGGAGATCGCCTTGCAGATTGTAGATATGATCCTGTACCTGGTAAAAGGAATGATGTAGACATGTTACTTGCATCAGTACGTTTACGACGAGTCACGAACTTCCTAATGTCACTACCTGAAATGACTGAACATATGGATCGAATATATAAGTTTGTGCAGACAGGATTAGGGCCTGAAAGCATTAAAGAGGCCATGGATCATCAGAAAGTGGATACTAAAGCCAAGTTATTACGGTTTCTTATAAACTGTTTTATTCGAGAAGCAGATAGGCCGGGTGCGAACCCGGAAGATTTGAAAGCGCTCCACAAGTGGGGCCGACATATAGCCGATGGACAGCATGACAAAGAAGCCAGTATAGAGAACATGTACCGAAGAATCAGAACTTCAATAACTAAGATGCACGAGAAAAGACAGGCTACACCAGAAACAGATGCAGATAAACAAGAATCCTCAGAGGAGGAGGCAGAGGAAGAACCAGAAGCACCAGTTAGAGAAATGGTAGCGTATGTAGGTAAAGGAAGACCGTTTAATAATCCGGTGCGCCCAGTGCGCCCGGAATGTAAAAGAATATATCAGGAAGCCATGTGTAATCCTAAAACACCCGAACACTTATTCCAAGCCACCGACCGAGCACTCCAAGATCGCTTGGGGTACCATGTACTTTATTCCATGGATGAACAAGAATTAGCCAGGTCAGCCGTGCAATGGGCTGACAGCTCTGAGAAATATGGTGATGATGCATTAGCGCATACGTTCCTGAACTTGACACCGAGTGAACAGCGTTTAGCTGGTATGTACATGATACAGCATCTGCTCTTATTATATAAGAGCCAACATACTGATCCAGGTCCCCTGCGCGATATACTAATAGAACTGGTCACGTATAGATGGAAAGGTCTAAGTACTGACCTGATTAAAGTAATTCTAGAACACCGCCACAAGTATAGTACATTCTTATGTCCGCAGAGTAACACAGTACCCATTACGGAACGAAAGTCCATGTATTACATGGATAGACAGAATCCGTTGCGAGAAGTGCACCCCGTACAGAACGCAGACCACACGCTTAGACGCGTGTTTGTGTATACACCTGTAACTAAAATGGAATTGCTGGAAATGAAGAAACTAGTACCCAGTCACGATAAAGACCCTGCAGGTTTTCACCGCGAAATAAAAGATATGTTATTAATGGGCGATTACACTTATCCCGACCTCATGAAAATTCTGAAAGTATTACTGCCTCCAGGCATATATGAAAAACTCAAAGAAAAAGAGTGGGAGGTGGGAGATGCAAAGATTGATTGGGCTGCATTAGAGGAGGAAGAGAATACCCGAGTGCCAGGCCTAGGGCTTGGAGATAAAGTTAAAGCGTTGCCAGGTTTATTGGTACAAGTGTTGCCACGTTTATTGAGTACGAAAAAGGAAGATTGGGGAGCAATTTCAGCATGCAAACAGAAACCTGATGAAGACACTAGTGATTTTTACACACGATTTGAGAAATGTTTTGGTATTAACAGCGGTCTGAAAGCAAGTAGCGAGTCATATCCACATCTTTTTGTAACGAAATTAGTCGAGAATTCCCTACCCCAGGTCAAGAATAGAGTACTGAAAGTAGAAAGTACTTGGCAAGCTAACACTCCTTCGCAAATGTTACAAATGTTACAGTATCACCAGAATAGACTTAGAGAAGAACAAGAACACGAACAGAGACGTATGAAAGATACGAAAATGAAAATGTTAGTTGCTCAGTCAGTTCCTGCAGATGGTCAGAAAAAGGGTGCGAACCAATCTGGTAATTCGTCAGCTCCCGTAAAGGGTGTATGTACAACAAGTACCCCAGAATATACAGCAGAACGCACCCATGCCAGCTCCTTCACAGACAGTAGCGATACCTCAGCAACAGCCCATTACTGCAACACAAACCACGACACAGCAAATGTATCAGTATGCACAGAACGATTATCCTGATTATCAGCGATATACATGAAACAGCCTAGAGAGTGAATTCCGCTTGCCCCTTATTGAAGTTCCAGTAGATCAGAATGGTCCTTACGTACATAGTCAAGTTTTAGGGAAAGACAGAAAGTTTCTCATTGATACAGGGGCAAGCAGAACCACGATATGTCACAATGAAGTACCAGGGGCACCCCTCTCAGGCTCACAGAACGTGTCCCTCGGATTTTCAGGAAAACCCATTATTAACGAAGTATCACAACCCCTCCCTCTTGCAGTAGGTCCTCTGACACGGACTACAGATTTATTGCTCACGAAATCATGTCCGGAAAATTTATTAGGCATAAAAACACTGAAAGCTCTAGGAGCTATTATTTGTTGTTCTCCCGAGGGAGTACGATTATTTTTGCGAGATTTCAAAGGCCATTATGTGTTGAGAGATATGGATCCCCGACTACAGAACGTCCCTGCCCACCTGTGGGCTCAGGGCCCCACTGATGTAGGTTGCATGCACATTACCCCGTATCGAGTCACACTTAAAGCAGGAGTGGTATTACCACGAATACGACAATACAAGTTACCCCCAGATGCTGTAGTGGCTTTACTGAGAATCATTGACGAGCTAATCGCACAAGGAGTGGTTGTGGAAACCGACTCTAATGTATGTAATTCTCCTATTATTCCTGTCCTCAAACGTACTGACCCAAATTCCGCACCTGTTTATCGATTGGTTATTGATTTGCGCGAATTGAACAAATGTATTGTACCGCAGTACCCTGTGGTTCCAGATATCTCTTCGTTACTGACAGCTATTGATTCCGAAGCAGCGTTCTTTACTGTAATCGATCTCAAGAATGCTTTCTTCAGTGTCCCTATTGATCCGGAGAGCCAATTTCTGTTCGGATTCAGTTTAAATGGACGATCTTTTAAATTTGCACGTGCACCTCAAGGATTCACAGAAAGCCCCAGTATCTATAGTCAAGCATTGAAAAAACAACTCGACAGTATCCATATGCCAGTTCACACTGCTCTGCTTCAGTATGTCGATGATCTGCTGATCACCGCTCGAAGCGAACCCGAATGTGAAAATGCATTTTTGATTGTTTTGAACTTCCTGGCTGACAAGGGACACAAGGTGTCTCCTTCGAAGCTGCAATTCTGTGTTCAGCAAGTTGTGTACCTGGGTCACTTGCTGTCCAAAGTGGGGAGACAGCTCACACCTGACCGCATTCAGTTAATCGCAAACATGTCACCACCCAGAAACCAAAAGGAGGTACGGGCCTTCATAGGCCTCACCTCATACTGTAGACAATGGATTCCCCAATATGCATTTCTAGCCAAGCCACTCATTCAGTTAACAACACAGGAGGCAGCGACTTCGTCTGTCCTCCCTTGGACTCAGGAACATACACAAGCTTTTGAGGACCTAAAGAAAGCCTTATGTCAAGCACCTGTTTTAGCAACACCATGTTACAGTAAGCCTTTTACACTTTTTGTTACAGAACGTGAAGGTACTGCATTGTCAGTCCTCACTCAGGAACAAGCAGGTTCACACAAGCCGTGTGCTTATTTTTCCAGTACATTAGACCCAGTAGCACAAGCCCTTCCGGCATGTTTGAAATCTGTTGCAGCGACAGCTTTAGCAATTAGACAGAGTGATTCTATTGTGTTAGGACATCCATTGACAGTACAGGTTCCACATTCTGTAGAAGTCCTTTTGAATCGGACTCAAACCCAGCACCTGACCATAGCAAGATTGACAGGTTATGAATTGACATTGTTTCAGCCACACATCGAAATCAGACGCTGCAGCACATTGAATCCTGCCACGTTGTTGCCAGTAAATGGAGTAGATCCATTGGCACATGATTGTATTGAAGTCATCACTATCACAACAAAGCCCAGACAAGACTTAACAGATGTTCCGTTACCAGATCCAGACCTGACACTTTATGTGGATGGTTCATGTATGAGAACAAAGACAGGTGAATTAGTGGCAGCCTACGCCGTCACGACAGACACGGAAGTCATTGAAACAAATTGTATCGACACTTTGTCAGCTCAAGCCGCAGAGCTTATTGCTCTGACACAAGCATGTATTCAAGCCCGAAATAAGAGAGTCAACATATATACTGATTCACGTTATGCATTCGGAGTCGTTCACGACTTTGGAGTCCTCTGGCGAGAGAGAGGTTACTTAACTTCTCACGGTGCCAACATCCAACATGGTCCCCTTATTCAAGCTCTGTTAGACGCAATACATCTACCTACTGCAATCTCTATCATGAAATGCAAAGCACACACTAAGGTTACTGATGTCATTTCCCAGGGTAACGACCTGGCAGACCGAACAGCAAAGCAAACTGCTCAAAACCGAACTCATGTAGCTGATCAGACACAAATAGTGGTACCAGCACACTGCATGACAGTTAGGGATCCCGCACATGATGTTATCGACATACAGTCACATGCAACACCAGATGAAATCAAGGAATGGACTAAACTAGGAGGGGTCCAAACAGACCAGGGATGGATGACGAAGGGAAAATCTACATGGTTTCTCCCCGATTCTATGGTACAAGTCATTATTAATACAATACATAGTCCCGCACACCTTGGTGAGAAAGCAATGCTAGACAGTATTCAACACATATGGTCCAATAAAAACTTACGGGCAGCAGCCAAACAGAAAGTGCGTACTTGCATGATTTGTGGTCAGTTCAATCCAGGTAAAAGCATCCCCGTAGAGCAAGGTGGATTTCAGCCTCCCGATCACCCTTTTGAAGTCCTCCAGATGGATTATATCCAGATGGAACGATGTCGAGGATTCAAGTATGTTCTCGTAGTCGTGTGTGCTCTTTCCCGATGGATAGAGGCATACCCAGTTCCCGATTACACTGCTCCGACCACTGCCAAGCAGTTGGTTCGCGAATACTTCCCGCGGTATGGTTTGCCCCGTATCGTGTACTCAGATAATGGTCAGCCATTCTCATCCGAACTTGTGAAACACATTACACTTCTGTTAGGTTACCAGTGGAAGTTCCATTGTGTCCGGCATCCCGAGGCAGCAGGTCTCGTGGAGCGCCATAATCAAACACTGAAAATCCGACTTTCCAAGATCTGTAGAGATAAAGGTATAGACTGGATAGTTGCCTTGCCGGTCGCCCTCTTCTATATGAGGATGGTGGCCCATTCCCGTTCTGGACTATCCCCGTATGAAGTGGTCTTCGGTAGGCCACCGAATATGTGGGGGACGCCCATTCCGCGTAAAATAACTGATGTTGATTGTCTTATGCTGACAGATTACCTTGCCTCCTTGATGTCTGCACTACAATCTTGTCGTTCACAGGTAGCTGCAGCCTTTCCCGACAACACCGAAACGAAGCCTCATGAGGTGGTCCCTGGTGATTACGTCTACGTCAGGAATTTTGATCGGAAGAGTCCGCTGGAGCCCCGCTGGCAATCGCCGAAGTTGGTTCTGCTCACGACGAGGACAGCTGTTAAGTTAGAGGGCAGGAAGGGATGGCTGCATTCCAGCCATATTAAAAAATACTTTGGACTTCCTTCGGACTTGGACACTAAGCCCTGCCCTCCTCCACAAACTGATACGAAACTCCCTTTGGTTGAGAAAACTGCTTCAGAAACTTACAGACAAAAGTTACGATCTAGCAAGTCAGACAGTTTAATTGTTTAAGTCCTCCCCTAGGTGAATCGGTTAAATTAGTTTCTGACATGTATCCCCTAGATCGAGATAGAGAGACAGATAGACAAAGACAACATAAGAAAAAGGCGTATTGCAAATCACTTCGTAGTCGCTGTATAGTGACACTACTTGTTATGTTTTTTCTATGTTTGCTGGTTATCACTGCTGGTATTCTACTTCATATATACTACCCTATATTCAAGCGTGCACAATCTACTTATAATGCTACTACTGAACATTCTTTTAGTGAATTACCGCCCCATGAATTATCATATAGACTTGCGCTACGCAACAACACTTTTATTAGTATGTTACATCACTCCCATCAGACTACCAATGCTACAAACTGTTGGATATGTGGCCGACTCCCTCCTTACCAAGAAAACAAGGGTGTTTTGCCCCTTTTCCCGTACCCGTTCACTCACAATGGCACATGTGCCGCATGGTTTAAAATGCTCAATTCCTTAGTATCTACTGCTGCTATTTATGAAGGCAACTGGGTTTGGGGAAACCTGAACTTAGTCCTGCTTAAGGTATGCTACCCTGACAAGGAGGGACTCCCCGTTGACACTGGAACTGATCTAGAAAATGAAGTATATGGGTTAGGAAATTATACAGTCACTTTCATGATTTTATCTGTTGAATCCGAAGCTGCTCCTGTTCTACCTGCTATGGCAGTATTGCCTGTTACTGGTGAACTATGTGTTCGCAAAAATGGTTCTGTACACGTAGGTCATAGTAAATGTACCACTGTAGTTGAATTCACTGACCATGGTAGATCCACGTTTAGGGCTATACGTCATTCCTATTTTGTTTGTGGTCATACTGCATATGTCCGTTTACCTTTAGACTGGGATGGTACCTGTTATATTGCTTTCCTTCTGCCACCTGTTTTCCTAGCCCCTCCTGACTATCATAGAAACTCCAACCTGATTAAGCATCGATATCAACGAGATCTCCCACTTGTCGATTATAAAGAAACTACATGGGAACAATATACAGATTTCAATAAAGGTTTCTTCCCCTATCTAGGTACTGTCTCAAATAGTAAACTAATCCGTAGATTAACCAGAACCCTCGAAGCAGTGGTACTTGAGACCACTTCAGCCCTAGGTAACTTAACGGAGGAGCAGTCCGCTATGCGGGTCGTTGTTCTTCAAAATCGTCTTGTTATTGACGTCATCTTGGCAGATAGGGGTGGAGCTTGTAAGGTCATCGGGTCAAGCTGCTGTGTTTTCATCCCAAATAACGCGCCATCCGTGTACAAAGCTATTACACGTCTCCATAAGATTGCAAGTTTAATTCATCAGACTCCAGGCACCTGGACTTGGTCCGGTTGGTTCTGGACAACGTTGTCAGCCTGGGGGTGGAAGATCCTATCCCTCCTAGGTATTGGTTTTCTTGTAGTATTCAGTTGTTGCCTGTGTATCCAATGCGGGCCAGCAATTTGCGGCCTGTGTGCCACTTCATGTGTTCCCAGTTCAAGTTCCCATTCAAAGCGCATAAAGCAAGAAGAGCAAATGATGTTAAGTGAACAAGTCGATCAATTAATGAGAATCGATGTATCATGAAGGGTCCGTGGGGAACAAGGAGGGAATGAGGAAATATAATTTTTGATCGAGTAGTGTTCCCCAGCGAGTACCCCACCGTCTCCATGTACTAGCTTGCAGTGCATGTTATTTCCCTCCTGTGCCAGCTACGAAGACGCAAATACATTTGCGTCCATCTTTAACTTGTCCTCTTTCAGATCCGCCATGAACGGATTGAATATTCAGTTTCTATATCTGCTGTGCCAACGTCTTTTTGTGGTACACTTTACACGTTTTTCAGCTCTGGCGAGGTAGGCCCAGAATATGCCATTGAGCCCTTTTTCGAGTTCTCTCCTGCTTTCTGATTCCGAGGGCCTCAGCCCAGGCTACCTCTGTACCAGTGGCCCCCACCTTATTCCTTGCGCGACTCCGGCGCATAGCCTAACCTCTGCCTGCCAAGACCGTCTTCAACCTTCGAATTATCTGCTCCACTCCTCGAAAACACATTCCTGTCTCGTAGCTCAAGTAAACATCCTCCCAGCTGCAGGAGCAGAGGGCCCGGTTCTTCTGTCTCCGTGCAAGTAATTCATAGACTCCGTTGCCATGGTAGGCCCATGCCCCTTCACCCTGCATGCCAACATGTAGACGCATACATGCAGACAGTATAGAGTAGCCTCCGCCCGAGAGACCTTTTCCCTTCCAGACACTACTGTTCCTTAAACATACGATACCAGATACGATTTGGGATTAGGTTGATCTGACATCCCAGACTTATGTCTACACTTATGTCTACACTTGTAGTGCTAAATGTCAAGTCCTTTCACCCTCTGGTTATACGTCAGATTCACGTCAATCTGCTGCGCGCGCATCTCTGCCATATATTTCTGCTGACATTGCAATATTCTCTTATGTATCCACCCATTTTGTGACCTCATGATTAATGACGTTTCAAGTATACGCCTTCATGCACGCCTATTATACCGCCTTTTTAATGACGTTTAATGACGTTTTCATGTTTTATCTCTTCTTTTTCAGTTGTTACGCCTACTGTATGCTCATACATTGAAATGCATTGACTATATATATGTACTCCTGTAAACAATATGTTGTCTGTCTTCCCTTCCTGAACCCTGTGTGGTGAATGGAATGGTTATGCCACCTTGGCTCGAGCCAATAACCCAATTCCTTTAACAGGAATAAAACCCTTTTGAGTTAACCTCAATATCCCGGATTTTGCCTCTTATTTTTCTGAGTTATTCTTATTGATTATTGATAGCAAATTAAGTATAGGTAATCGATATTACCACAGTAGGGAGCGGAGAGGTTGACGTACACTTGAACTTTTAGGTATATTAAACAAAAGCCGAACTGCGGCATTTTGTATGACTTGGAGGCGGTGGATCAAATAGGCAGGAAGGCCACAGAAGAGGCCATTTGCGTAATCCAATCTGGATAGTATGAGGGCGCGGATGACGGTCTCCTTGGCCTCTCTCGGGAGGAGTGGGAAAAACCTGCGTAAAGTTTTTAGTGTGGAAAAGCAGATCCCGGTGAGTTTTTTTAAATGGTCCTTGAATCTGAGGTCATTGTTGAACCAAACTCCCAGATTTTTGGCAGGGCCTCCGATGGATTTGGGGCATGGTAGATCGGCCGGCCAAAGACAGTTGCCAAAGTTGTCTGGGAAGGAGCCATACAGCAGGATTTCAGATTTGCTTTCGTTGCATTTTAGTTGTGCGAGGGCAAGCCAGCGAAAGACAGATGACAAGCAGGATTGGGCACCAGATGTATCCAGGTTGTTTTTGGGCCACGTGAACAGGAGTTGAGTGTCGTCAGCGTAGGCCATTATTTTTGCTCCCAGTTGTTCAGCGAGGTAGATGAGCGGGGTTAGATATATATTAAAAAGCAGGGGGCTGAGGGTAGAGCCCTGAGGGACACCCGTTGCAAGTTTCTTGGGGGAGGAGGCAAAAGGTGGCATCCAAACTTGTTGGAATCTGTTGTCTAAAAAAGACGTTAGCCAATCAAGGGCGGAGCCTGTAATGCCTATGGCCGCTAGTCTGGTAAGCAGGAGGGAGTGAGGGACAGTATCGAAGGCGGCAGAGAGGTCTAATAAAATCAGAGCCGCTCTGCCACCTTCGTCCAGACACTCCCGGATGGCCTCAGATATTTCCACCAGCGCCGTCTCCGTACTGTAGGCTGCTCTGAAGCCTGACTGGGCTGGATGTAGAGCCTGGGAATTTTCGACAAATTTGTCGAGCTGAGTGAAAGCGACCTTTTCACATACTTTTGCTAGAGCCGGCCGCAGTGATATGGGCCGGAAGTTAGCGGGGATATCAGGATCTAAACCGTTTTTCTTTAGAAGTGGGAGCAGTTTAGCTTGCTTCCAGCAGGCCGGAACCGTGGCAGTGAGGAAGGAGCGGTTGATGATCTGTGTTACCTCATTGCTGATTGTGCCGCACCAAGACCTTGATCTCCCCGACGACGCCTGCTGACGCCGCCACCAAGACACTGCTCGCACAGAGACCTTAGGGGCACCGCACTCCGCACCGCCTTGCTTCACAAGGACGCATTGGCCTCCCCGACGCTGCTACTCCAAGTCGTAATCGACGCTGCTGCTTGTACCATGGTTTGAGGATACCGCTCGTAAGTCACACGAAGGACTGTCCTCAACACGCACTGTCGGAAAGTAGGGTCTGCTTCCTATGGTCCCCCCACTTTTTGCTGTGATTTTCTGTTTTTGTTACTTTAGTGTGGCTGTGGACCTGCTAACCAGACCCACAGCCCAGCTGTTCTCTCTCTAAATTGATACCATGTACTTTAGGTACATACCAGATTGGTTACTGGGTCACCCTTGTGAGCCCCTGTATAGTGTAGCACAGGTACCCAGGGCATAGGTGCACCCTAGGCCTACCAGGGGCTGTAACATGTATTATGCCACCCCGGGTTTGCCTTCCAAACTGACACCACAGGTCTGTTCACACAGCCTGGGTAAGGTGGTGTAATCACCTCTTACTTAGAAATAGTATCCCTATATCTACCCTTATATATAGACACATATGCACCTATAAGCCACTCCTATGGTGGGCCTCGACAATCCTGGAGGCAGAGTGCTTGGTTTTATGTGAGAGGGTGCCCTGGCATGAGCTGAGCCCCTCTGCAGCTTTCGGAACCATCTCCTTATAGCTGTGCTATGATATAGCCATACCTTATACTCTTAAGTGCATTAAAACATGTAGTGTAAGGTGTCAAACACTTTGGAATACTCCCCCCCCACCCGCCAGTTCTGGCGGTGGGGGTAGCATTCCACCCTTCTAGAGGGAGAAGACTTGTAGTTACTGCTTTACCCGGTTAAAGTTAAACAGAGCCTCAGCATCACAAAATGGATGCTGCTGCCACAGACACGAGTCTGCCCTCCTGCTGCTGGACAAGACTCCGGGAGGGGAGGCCTGGACAATAGGTTTCCCATCCAGGGAGGTACCAGCACCTCCCCAGACAGATTTTTGTGCATTGGGGCAGGGAGGGCTGCATCAGCAGATGCTTTTCCAGACACTGACTGGGGCACACAAGGTGCTCCATGCATAGCCCGGTTCAAACCAGTTGCTGGGGCACTCCAGCCCTGCTCTGGCGCGAAACCGGAAGAAGGGAAAGGGGTGTAACCACCCCCTTCTCAGGTCCACCCGTAGGAGGGACCTAGTCAGGTAATCCGGCCCCCATCCTTAATATAAGTATACGAGCTGTGTCCCTGGGACTTTAGATTATCCTGGACGAATCTTTGAAAGACATATCTTGGATCTTTGACATTTCATTCTGACTGGAATATGGAAGACAACTCCCTTGTGGTCAAGGAGTGACCACCCTGTGCAAACAGGCACCACCAGAAACTTTACGGTCTGCAGTTTCAAGGCTCCCGTCGGAACCCGAAGACTCTGCGACACAAGAACTGGACTTCCAGACTTCTCTGACGCCGAGCCACACCCACAGGAAAGCTGAGACCCGTGGTGGACACGAGAGACGTGGGACCGGACATCTTGGACATCCTGCATTTTGCTACCTGCACTCCTTTCCTGAATCCTCAGTAAGTTGTGCATTAGGGTAGGAGAAGCCCCATCCCCATGCACCATTTGCACCGGAGCCCAGGCCCCCACACTCCATGAGTGTTCTGTGGGCCCCGCCTCTGCATTTCAGCTTGATGCGTCTTCCCGTTTCTTTGCCCATTGGCTAGTGACCCCCTGAAGACGCCATCTTGAATCTAACTTGCTTTCCTAGTTGCTCAAGGCTTGCTGCAGCTTCAATGAAAAGGAGAAGTACCACAGACCTTGCTGTTCTGCAACAGAGCCAATCCTGCCATCCTGCATGGGTTGCGGTTGCCAAGGCTTGTTAGGTCCAATCCAGATACCGACACCGCAGTCATCTAGATCCATTGTGGGATAGCTCGAATCCAGCACCTATTGATCGTCGATGCCTCCTGGACCTCGTGGCTGAAGAGACAAACCCACCTTCTTCACCTTCAAGCAAGCGACATCGCCTGGTTCCTTCCTGGTTCCTTCCTGGTCACTGGCTAGTGACTCAGACTCTGTCCCCTCTGCTTTCAGGTTCTTCAGATCTTCGATCCACCCTTGGATCCACCCGGTCACTTTTCCTCTAGTTGCCTGCAGCACTTCTTTGCAGCTCTCCATAGAAAACGACGACGAAACCCAACAAGAAAAGACACCTATGCACCCGGCTTCCTTGGATGAGGTAACAAGAGTACTCCGGTGCTCCCGTGGGTCTTGACTCTTCAAGTGTCCTAGTCTAAAAGGGTTCCATCCTAGTCCATCCAGAAGTGTCCTCAAATTGCATATTTGTAACTTTTACGAACTCCATAGAAAGTCAATAGGGAGCCTGTGCCTGTGTTTAGACACTGCACGCAACTCCCGTGGGCCTCCTCCTTCCTAACCTTTGGTCAATTAGTGTAGCCTCAGTGATTCCACAGGCCCTAGGCCTGCTTTCTAATTCTCTTGTGGTACTTATACCACTTTCTTAGTAAATGGTTTGTGAGGCCCCTAGGGCATAACTATAGAATCCTCCTGAGGCGGAAGCCGGGAGCTGCGAGAGCCGATCATAATTTTTAAAACCTGTGTGATACTTCTGATTTTAAAAGAAATTCACTCACCCCTCTGAGCACTCCTGTAGGAGAGTAGGGTCTGCTATCCTATGGTCACCCTAAATTTTTGCTTTTTGCTTCACTGGTTTATGACTTAATGTGGCTATGGGCCTGCTAATCAGACCCACAGCCTACTGTTCTCTCTCTAAATTACTGCCAATGCACTTTAGGTGCATTACGAATTGGAACTGGTTCACCTTATTGGCCCCTGTAACAGTGTACCCTAGGTACCCAGGGCATAGGTGTTTCCAAGGCCTACCAGGGGCTGCAGCATGTATTGTGCCACCCCTGGCCTGGCCTCCATATTTGACACAACTGGCTGATCACTCAGCTGGGGTAAGTTGGTGTAACCACCTCTTACTTAGATATAGTATCCCTATATCTACCCTTAAACTGGGCACATATGTTCCTATCAGCCACTCCTATGGAAGGCCTCATCAATCCTGGAGGCAGAGTGCTTGGAAATATGTGAGATGGTGCTCTAGCATGAGCTGAGCCTGTCTGCAGCTGTCGGGAACCACTCCCTAAGCTGTTCCGGGATATTGCCATACCATATACTCTTAAGTGCATTATAATCCTCGCGGTTAAATGCTATCTTTGCTTTGGCTTTATCAAAACATGTCGAGTAAGGTGTCATACGAATTGGAATACTATCCCCTCGACAGTTCTGTCGACGGGGATAGCATTCCACCCTTCTAGAGGGACATGACATGTGTGTAGCCTTAACCCCGGTTAAAGTTAACCAGAGCCTCAGCATCACAAAATGGATGCTGCCACCACAGACACGAGTCTGGCCTCCTGCTGCTGACCGAAACTCGGCAGATGGTGGCCTGGACAAAGGGTTTCCTGCCTTGGGAGGTGCGAGCACCACCCCAGACAGGGTTTTGTGTATTGGGTAGGACAGGGCTGAATAGAATCAGACATGCCCGGGGCACACAAGGTGTCCCCGTGCATAGGTCAGTCCAAACCTGTCCTGGGAGTTTCCAGACCCAGGCCTGGCGAGGAGCTGGACAACGGAAAGGGGGTGTAACCGCCCCCCTTCCTGGTTCCTCCCAGAGGAGGGACCTAGTAAGTGATCCACCCCTCAGATTGGGAATAAGAGTGGGAGCAGTGCCATTGCACAGCAGATCATCCTGAAAAAAACTTTAAACAAAGAAGAAGACTGGACTTCGACATTCTGCTGCTCAGAAGACTGAAGAGAATCTCCCTTGTGGCCTAGGAGTGGCCACCCTGTGAATACAGGTACCAACCAGCAACTCGACGTCTGCTTTGCTGCCGCCTCCCGACGGAGCCCGAGCCCAGAGCCCGACAAGAACCAGACTCCCAGACCTCTCCGAGCCCGATCCACAGTCCCTGCAAAGAAGGGACCTGTGGAGGCACCGAGTGACGTGGGACCGGACCTCTTGAAAGACACTCGAAAAGCTGACTGCGCAGCATCTGAGGCATCCTCGACGTTGTGCTTTGGGGACTGAGAACCCCCACCACGGAGCAGCCCTTGCACTGAAGAAGAGCCCTCCAGCCTCTCCAAGATCTGCGTGGGGCCCTTTTGCATTGTGCCACTAGACGTGCCATCCCGGCCACTAGCCACGTGGTCAGCGGCCATCTTGGCGACGAAACCGACGAACTACACAGCGGGTCTGGTTGCTCTAGACTCACCCAAGCTTCTGTGAAAAGGAGCACTCGCTCTGACCTTGCTGGTCCGAGTGTTAAGCATCTTTCGATTCCTGCGTGGCTTTCATTAGCCAAGGCCTGTTTGCTCCGATCAGGTCGCCGACACCGTCAACAGCGAGAAGCCTGCAAGGGACAGCTCGTGACCGACATCTGGACGTCCTCGACCCCCGGTGTCCATGTGGCTGCAGAGAGAAGCTACACAACAACGCTTGTTTGCACCCGACATCGCCTGGTTCCAATCTGGTTCCACGGTAGTCACTGGCTAGTGACTTTGAACATTGTCCCCTCTGCTTTCAGGTCTTCACATCTTCAGATCCACCCTTGGATCCACCGGAACTCTTCACATTGAGCCGCCTGCAGCATCTTCAGCTCCAAGCACCATCGACCAGCGTGATGAAACCCGACACTATTTCGACCCTGTGCACCCGCTTCCTGTGGGTGAGGTAACTCAGCTCCGCCGGTGTTCCTACACTGGTACACATCTCAAGGGCCTGTGTCTTAAGTTTCAGCGTTCTAAGTCACTCGGAAGGTTCCTAACTATCTAACTTTGTACTTTTTACGCACCATGGACTTTACATTGGAAAGTGCGTGCACTTTGAACACTGCACCCGAGTCCCGCGGGCCTTTCCCGACTTAGTCACTGCTAGTCTCGAATAGCTCCAGCGATTCCCAAGGCCCTAGGCCTGTTCCCTTTCTGATTGGTATCTCTTATACCACTTTCTTAGTATATGGTTTAGGTGGCCCCTAGGGCTCATCCATATTGTGCAACTTTTGTGTATTTTAAACTGTCTTGTGATTTAACGCTTGTGCTTCTGTGCTCATAAAGAGTCCAGGGGATTTTATAGTTAATAAATCAATATATATTTTCAATATATATCTGTGTGGTGTCCTTTCATTTGGTATTCAGTGCAGAGAACGGCCCGGGACCAGGGTTCGATTCCCGACGCGGCAGGGTCTTGGACCAGGATCAGCGGACTGATAATTCTCGCATCGGTGCCCACTCCGACCGGGGAGCACACTCGGCAACTCTGGGCATTAGCTTGCCTCATCTCTACAACGGCCCCCACAGACGCCAGGGATGCCTGGTTTCACCCTGGAGACACCCAAAAAGGGACCATCTCACAGGGAAAGCCAGGACGGGTTCCCCAGCAGTCTACAGCGCCGGGACACTCGGGTAGAGTAACTGTGCGCTATACAAGTATCCCACATTTACATTTACATTTACAAATACAGCTGGCTTCACATGCCTTTCAGAGTTTAGCCTAAGACTGCTTTGTCCACGTTACCACTAGGATAACTGGTCTACAAGGTTGAATTACAACCAATCATCATAAGGGTTGCTTGGCATGGTACAAAGTGATCACTAAGAATTAGTGAGCATTATATACCAGGCCAACTTCTCACAACTCCTCCCTCCAAATATTGTCATCTCCTGCACAGCGGATCTAGCGCTGACGTGGGCGATTGTTTATAATTTTGCCGCCATTGAGAGACATGAGACACGCCTTCTTGTGTAGGCCACGCCCCCTCTCTACACTCTCCTCCCTCCTATAAAGTATGTGCATCTACCGGAAGCGCAGCGGACGAGCGCAGCAGGGGCGACGTTTGCGCGCCGAAGGCGCGCTCAAGGCAAGCTCGTCCGCGCCGAGTCCGGGCCCAGGGCCATACCTCCTACATCCCAGCCACAAGAGCCCAGGTATTACAGTGCCGAAACTCTTCACAGTCTCAGGCCCTCTGCTACGAACTGCCTACTGCACCGCTATCACGTTGAAAGCATTCCACAAACCTGCCCACAATGCAAATCATCTCTCAAACCTAAGCCGGCCACACAACTGATATACGACTACCGTATGTTCTTGCTGAACTGCAGATCCCTGCCGAAACACAGAGCGGAAATTGCCCTATTGTTAGAAGAACGATTGCCAGACATACTATTCCTGACGGAAACATGGCTCACCACAGACTCCGACCCTGCCCTAGTAACCGCCCTCCCTCCAGGCTACCGAATCACTCGGCAGGACCGTCCCGAGGGAAAAGGAGGAGGTCTAGCAATCATTTATAAAGAAGAGTTTAATTGCCGAGTTACTCCCGAAACCATTCCTGACTGTGAGAGCATTGCTTTCAGTCTCGAACTTTCCCCCAATAACTGCTTTTCAGGGACACTCATCTATCGTCCCCCAGGCCCCCCTAAGCAATTTCACAATCTTCTTCCCTCGATTGTGGCGGAACGCGTGAGTACCAATTTTAATTTCACTCTGTTAGGTGCTCTCAACCTTCATTTTGACTCTGCACTCGACCATACAGCCACTACGCTTGCGGATGACCTAGCCGCTCTACAACTAACTCAGCATGTCAAAACCCCAACTCACGTTAAGGGTCACCTGTTGGACCCAGTGTTCAGCAACCGTGTTGACCTGGTAACCGGACTACCCATCCCACTCCCTTGGACGGACCACTCACTGGTCCCTCTCACCTGGACCACATTTAAACCCCCTTCAACTTGACCTTCTACAAAAGTCACCAGAGCATGGTCCCGCCTTTCAGTCGACGAATGGTCCATCAAGCTCGCCAGCAACCAACCCCCCCACTATGAGGACCCCGGTCTAGCCAACCAGACTTACGAAGACTGGATAACACTAACTCTCGAAGACACCCTCCCCAAACGCAAAACCACGCTGAAACACTCCCAGAAAACTGCCCCCTGGTACACGGAGGCTCTCAGGGAAAAGAAACGCCACAGCCGGAAAACCGAAAGACAATGGCGTTTAGACTATTCTCTAGGAAACAAAAATCGATACCGAGAGTGAATAAACGACTATAAAGCTGAAATCAAAGCTGCTCAGACCATATATTTCTTGAAAAAAATTATCCTAGCAAAATCAAAACCAAAAGAAATCTTTCAAATTGTGAAAAACCTTACTAAACCCCCACCCAGTACACATGAAACAAAATCCACTACCCACTGCAATAACGTAGCAGAGTTCTTTCACCAAAAAGTTAACAAAATCTACTCATTCTTCCCCCCCATACTTACCACCCCCTCAGTCCACACCAATACCATCACGGTAACCACCCCCTCTCAGCCTCCACCCACCCTGGACCACTTCCCACTCCTGGATCCTGCAACTCTTAAATCTGTGGCTCGGAAAGTAAAATCCGGCTCCCCTGATAATCCAGCTCCGCCAGACATCATAATGTCAGCATCCCAGATTACGCTGCCAACCATTAGGGATGTCCTGAATGCATCTATCACCTCCAGCACTCTCCCTCCCGCCTGGAAACGGGCCATGGTCCGAGCATTACTAAAAAAAAACAATTTGGACCCCTTAGATTTCAGCAACTACCGTCCTATTTCCCTGCTCTCATGGGTGAGCAAAGTCCTGGAAAGATACATTAATCTCCATCTGGTGAATTTCCTAGAAGACCACCAACTGTTAGACCCTACCCAAACGGGCTTAAGACCCAAACACGGAACCGAGTCCGCCCTCCTTACGGTCACTGAGGAATCCAGAAAAATACTGGATCAAGGAGGATCAGTGGCAGTGATCCTCCTTGACCTCAGTGCGGCATTCGACACGGTCAGCCATGACACCCTGCTGTACCGTCTGCCTAGTGTCTGTATCAAGGACCAAAATGGCTCTGGCTCAAATCCTTCCTGGAGGACAGATACTTTCGAGTTTTTGATGGTGAGTCTGTGTCCACTAGTAGACCACTAAGGTGCGGAGTCCCTCAGGGATCCTCTTTAAGCCCCGCTCTTTTCAACATCTATATGAGGCCACTGGCTGAGGTCGTCCGCCCATTTGGGGTTAAGATTATTTCTTACGCGGAGGACACCCAGCTGGTGGTCTCATTGGCGCAAGAGGCCAACTCGCCAATGTTAGGCGGACTTAGAGAGTGCCTAGAGGAAGTAAAGAGCTGGATGTCCTCATCATCCCTCAAATTAAATGGGTACAAAATGGAGCTGATGCTCCTGGGCCCCTCCAACCCCAGCTTCTTCAACTCCCTGTTTAGGCACCCCTCCAGCACCCAAGGACAACATCAAAAGCCTTGGGGTGTGGCTGGACAGAACCCTCTCATTCAATACCCAGGCCACAAAGCTTTCAGCCACCTGTTTCGGCCTCCTTAGGATGCTAAAGAAAATCCTCCCCCTTCTACCCATGGAAGCTAAGCAGGTAGCTATCCAGGGTCTAATACAGTCTCGCCTAGACTTTAACAACGTGCTCTACCTTGGCGCTCCAGATTACACCTTACGCAGACTCCAGACAGTGCAGAACTGTGCGGCTCGCTCACTGCTCGAGCTTCCTCGCAGGCAATCAGTGAGAGCCAGTCTGGTCAGCCTTCACTGGCTGCCAGTGCCCCAGAGGATCCTCTTCAAGGCCATGTGCATTGCCCATCAGGCGTTCTGGGACACAGGTCCTATGATTACCCGTGACTTAGTCACCCATTACCAACCCAGCAGAAATCTTCGTTCAAGCCAGACCTTTATGGCTAAGGTCCCCAGAATAAAAAAGACTAGGTCTGGTGGCAGGACATTCTCCTACAATGCCTCCAAGACCTGGAACACCCTTCCCCTATATCTCAGAGCCAACCCCAACCTCTCTTCATTCCGCAAGCAGCTAAAGACTTTCTTATTTAACTCTCCTCACTGATTCTCTGCTAGCCACCCCACGAGGTCTCCTGTGGTTTCTTCTAGCGCTTGGACGCCTCCGGGCAGCAATTCGCGCTCTATAAATCTACCAAAAAAAATAAATAAATAACGTATACTGTGCAACTTATTGTATATTAACTGTGTGACTTGTATTGTACTTTTACCTCTGACCTCATAAAGAGTGCAGAGGGGTTGTGTTTAGATTAAATACATATATATTTGGTATATACCTTGCGTGGTGTCCTTTCATTTGGTACTCAAGGGATTATAAATGGTAAAACAACTTGCTTAACTCGCCTCCTGAAGTCTTAGCCTGAAGACTGCTGGTTCATGCTACCACTAGGATAGCTTTCTGACTTTACAACCACCATCAATAAGAGTCGATTAGACTGGTGCAAGGTGCCCACTAGAACCAGTGGACATTATATGCCAGGCTAACTTCTCACACGCACCGCAGCCTTGGCCCACAGACGCCGGCTGACGACAGCGCTTCAGCTACAACGCCGTTGCTTGCACCGTGGACCTGCCAGCATCGTGATGAGCACCGCCTTCACCTCGCTCCGCGAACCTGGTCTCACCGACGACGCCATCTGACGCCGCCACCGAGCCGCTGCTCGCACCGCACGCCGCACCGCAGCCTCCACCGCCTGCCGACACCATCGCTCCTGATTCCATCAGAGAGGAGCTCGACCTGCAATGAGAGAGACTTCAAGGGCCTCAGCATTTCTTTCAGGCACTGTTTGCGGGTCTTCCCGACACCGTAGTTGGCCCGCGGCCAGTCAGAACTGTTGGATTTGTTGTTCACGACGCTGTGGTAGCCCTGGACGAAGCTACCGACATCGAGGAACTTTGTTTTAAACTTATTTTGGTAACTACAGACTTTTTTTCATATAGTACTGTGGATTTTTGTCGTTTTTAGTCTTCTTTTAATGATATAAAAATATATACAAAATATTGGATATTTTTCTAAACTGGTGTGGTGTCGTTTGAAGTGCATACACTGTATTACTGTGGGTTCTGTGCACATGCTTTACACACTGCCGCTGAGGTAAGCCTGACTGCTCGTGCCAAGCTACCAAGGGGGTGAGCAGAGGTTTTTTTAGGAGTGTAACTCCCTTATCCTGACCAGAGGGAGATTTTAGCCTAGCTTTGGCCCGTGCCCTAGCCGAACAGAAATCCCATTTCTAACAGGCACAGTCTGGGCATGGCCACAGTGCACAGTCTGGGCATGGCCACAGTGCACAGTTTGTGTGCACCGTCAGAGCCCAGTCTCAGAGCCTGGGCTCAGTGCACAGACCAGGTGAACGCTCAGTCACAGAGCAGAGTCTGCGTGCACCGGCGCTAGCACAGTCTCAGTCCACAGTCTCCGTGCATGGGCTCAGTGCACAGTGCTCGTGCATGGGCTCAGTGCATAGCCTCCGTGCATGGGCTCAGTGCACAGTGCTCGTGCATGGACTCAGTGCACAGCCTCCGTGCATGGGCTCAGTGCACAGTGTCCGTGCATGGGCTCAGTGCACAGCCTCCGTGCATGGGCTCAGTGCACAGCCTCCGTGCATGGACTCAGTGCACAGCCTCCATGCATGGGCTCAGTGCACAGTTTCCATGCATGGGCTCGGTGCACAGCCTCCGTGCATGGGCTCAGTGCACAGCCTCCGTGCATGAACTCAGTGCACAGCCTCCATGCATGGGCCCAGTGCACAGAGCAGAGTCTGCGTGCACTGTCAGAGCACAGTCTCCGTGCATAGGCTCAGTGCACAGTCTCCATGCATGGGCTCAGTGCACAGTCTCCGTGCATAGGCTCAGTGCACAGTCTCCGTGCATGGGCTCAGAGCACAGTCTATGTGCATGAGCTCGTTGCACAGTTTGCATTCACCGTCAGAGCACAGTCTCCGTGCATGGGCTCAGTGCACAGACCAGGTGAACGCTCAGTCACAGAGCAGAGTCTGCGTGCACTGTCAGAGCACAGCCTGTAACTCAGTGCTCAGTCTAGTCCGTCGTCTGATGCACAGAGCTCGGGCACTGCCCATAGGTGGGTGTACGGGGGGGGGGGGGGTGCACACGAGACGTCATGTATACTATTGGGTCAGTGTACAGCCCGGGTGGCACGCTTGGCGCTCTGCGTGCACAGTATCAGTGCACGGCCTAGGTGCACACAATCAGAGCGGCCCCTGTCCCTCTAGGGAGGGGGAGGGGTCGTTGCTGGGGAATGACTCAGCACTGGTCATGTGACTCCCTGGGGCTTATAAAAGGAAACCCCGTAGCATTTTACTGGCTCCTCCTTGTCCAGTCCAGCAGCAGTGTCGCTCGCCCCAGCAGCCCCGCCGGCCTCAGCAGCACCAGCATTGAGACGCCCACGAGCAACAGTGAGTCTGCGGCAGCGCCGGGATCGGGTCGCCTCTGACCGTCTACCTGCCGCCCTCCACCGGGGGCCCAGTATTTCTAACCCCCCCCCCTTCCTCTTGTCTGTGCTCGTTCTCCTCCCTCCGGCCCCAGCCCCTCTGCCCCTAGGACGCCCCCACCCTCGTATTTTCTCCTCTGCTGGCCTCACCTCCTCAAGGGTGGGGGTGGGTCTAGCAGGGCCCCCGAGCGCTTCAAGTTCAGCCAACCCCCCCCCCCCCCCCTCGAAGTTAACGGGCACGCCTGAGATTTTGAAAGTTTGTATAAAGTGCCTTGAGCGCCTCGCTTCCAGCCGTCTCGGCCCCGCGCTGCCCTGTGAGGATCGAGACAGGCAGCGCCGACCGGTGCCCAGGGCCGGGCCCCTGTCCAGCGCCTCACCTTTGTTACAGCGCCAGGCGGTGCCCAGGTCACACACCTGCCAGCGCTTCACTTTTATTACAGCGCCCACCATTGCCAGTTCAGTCTCCAGGGTTGGCGCTTCAATACACTTCCCGCCTGCCTTTGCGTCTTTAATGTTGATTCAACTGACCCCCCCTCCCCCAGAGCCCAGGTGCCCCGAGCTGCAGCTCCGGCCCCTCGCCCAGCGCCCGCCGGACCCGGTCAGACCGCTCTCCCTGGCCCCGCCTGTCTCCACCCACTCTGAACGCGGGCACAGCACTCGCTTCACTGGGCTTGTAAAGCGCTTTGATGCTCAGGGAATGTATGTGTGCGCTGCATGGAAGGACGGCAGGGTTGGATTGGGATTACAAATCGGCCCGGGCAGCTAGAAGTGGCTCACATTTGCATATTGCCCATAACACACCTTCGGCGAAGTTTTATAAAAAAAAATGGGGAGGGGATAAAAAAAATGCAGGGATTACTTATGACTGGTGAAACACCCCTGAATACAAGTGAGGCCACTTTTGCTGAGATCCCCGCCCCCCTTAATATGCATACATTGATGGGCCGGCCCAGCGAGGGAAAGGGAGTGACACCTCTGTAATCGAGGCCCCTCTGCCTCCAGGGAGGCCCCTCAGGGCCACCCCTCGGGCCGCAGGGAGCATCCGAGCACTTCAGAAACCACCAAACCCCTCAAGACTACTAAAAAAAGCAGCCAACAGCAGGAACTGCACACCGGCCCCTCAGGCATTGCCCTAGTGCCCGCGTTGCCAACCCGACGCTGAAGGACACTCATCCAATCTCTTCCCCGTGCCCCCCCCTGCTGCGCGGTGGTCTCACTAGTATTCGGACTAAGAGCCAGGTCTGTTGTCTTTGCCAATGCTCCTTTGTGCCCTCTTCCCCGAGACTCACTGACTGTTCTTATCTTCCAGTGCACAGCTACACCTTCATCTACTTCAACGTGCGAGGTGAGTGCAGCGCCTTGAGGCACATCAAGGGGCCCCTGGGAGGGTGTCGGGGGGGTGGGCAATGGTGGAGGGGGGCTGGTGGAGGGTGGAGGGGGGCTGGTGGAGGGGTGGTGGAGGGTGTAGGGGTAGTGGAGGGTGGAGGGGGGGCTGGTGGAGGGTGTAGGGGTAGTGGAGGGTGTAGGGGGGGCTGGTGGAGGGTATAGAGGGGGTGTAGGAGGGGGGTCGGACCCCAGCGAGGTCTGGGCCTTTCACTTAAGCCCCTCCGAAGGGCAGCTCGGGTGGTGGGGGCAACACAGCCTGTTTTTCTTTCTCCCCTGAGACCTTTTCTTGGAAACCACAAGATCGGAGGAAAGGGGTGGGGCGATGACGTCACACGGCATAGCAGCCTGCGTGGACGCATCTCCTGCCCCGAAGCAGCTCAGACTCGAGGGGCGCCTGGAGCCCCCACTCCTCCGCGAGGGGGCGGGGCCTCCTGCCGAACCCACCCTTTGTCGTGGTCTCACCCGGGCTTTAGGTGGAAGCTTATATTAAATCCAAGCCACAGTTGCAGCTTATGCATCTTGTACAAATAACAACCATTGGCAAAGCCAATGGACCCCACTGGTTGTAGGTGTGATGTTACTTGTTGTGTCTTTTATCTGGATGCCACTACGAACAGCAAAGTACAAGTCGGCGGCCCCCTGTGCTAAGCACAGATTTGTAGCTGACGTGTTTTAAACCACGCCCCTCATTGCATTGGCCACCCGGTGGGTGGGGTTCTGATATCCTTTTACTGTCATTTTAATTAATCGAACAGTTTAATCAATCCATTGGCCACGCCCCTGTGACACCCTCCAGTTTATATCCCACTTAAAGCCCTGAACCCACCTTCGAAGAGGGTCCCCTGAACCCCGCCGAGTTGTCTTCCAATGAGGAGCCCCAGTCCCGTGGAAGAGACGGGCCTCGGGGACAGGACCAGGCCCTCAAGTGTCCACCCCTCCCCCTCCCCCTCCAGGCCCAGCTGTTGCTATCCGCCCCTGGTTTATTTGATGCGTTTTTATATAGCGTGGACTTTACCTGAAGGCGTCGGAGCGCTTCACAATAGGAACAGAACTGATGCATGAGAACATTCCAAGTGAACAAATTACAAAAGCAAACTCTAAGTTACTAGAGGCAAAAGTGCCAAATGTGAGGAAACTCAATACAAGAGGAGCAAACGGTGTATTAGTTACAGGAGGAAAGTGACGTGTGCAGGTTACAAAAGCGTACAAAGTACAAGTAGAGGTAATACTGCAATATATGGCACACTCAAACACAAGAACAAACGTTACGTAGGCAACGGTGGCACTTGTGCAAGTATCAAAAGCAAACAAAATGTGAGAGGTAGCAAACAGTGTGTTACAAGAGAAGTGGCGTGTGCAAGTTACAAAAAGTACTAAAGACAGGTAGAAGGATAACACTGCAATCCATGGCAGAACACGCTGGGAAGGCACTGCCAGTCATGGAGGGTAGAGGTTACTATAATCGTTCTTGCCCCACTCGCCCTCTCAGGCCGTTTATTTATTTGAAGAGTCTTCTATGGCGCGCACATGACCCCTACGGGTATCTGAGCGCTGTACAAAGTGGCGAAAGCAAGAATAAACACAAGGGAACAAATGAGGTATTTAAATAACCACAGGGTCTGTTAGAAATGGGGTTTCTGGTTGGCTAAGGCTTGCGCCAAAGCCAGGCAGAAACCACCACTCTAGTCAGGGCAAGAGTTACACGCCAAGATAAACCATGCTCACCCTCCTTGGTAGCTTGGTACGAGCAGTCAGGCTTATCCCGGAGGCAATGTGTAAAGCACTTGCATTTGCTCCACACACAGCAACACACTAGGCACACCACAAAAAGGAACTCGGCACAAGGTTCTAGATAAAAATAGCCTTTGTATTACCATAAACACATTAGATCATAATCACAGAATTATGTGCCAACTGGCAGTGGGCAGTGTTTACAGGGGGTTATATACACATGACAGGGCCACATGGGCCACCGTCAGATATTAGCACTTAGTAGAAATAGCACTTGGAATAACTGTAGCATAAAATAACAATTGTAGAACACAACCAGTAACCACTGGTAAAAGGTAGGTACACTACGCAATACTAATCACCTTAGGCATAGATCACGCAGGGAAACAAACTCACTAGTATAAACCATACGAGGTAAACCAACCTCCTAATCATAAAAACATAGAGGTATCACAGGCATAAAGGCATTGCACATTACGCATAAACCACATTAGGTATAAGGTAATCTCCATCACAAACATAGTAGGTAATCACATTGCGCCAAGATCACATTAGACACCGACCCCAGGCCAACTGGCCTTCCATGGGGCTCAAATGACCTTAGTCCAGAATGTCTGGGCTGGCTGCGAATGCAGCCAAAAGCAACCACGCAAGACCAGGCCTAAACGTGACCGCTGCCCACTACTTGATGGGCAGCTGTGTAAATAAGCGTGTGCACCCGCGTGCCCTATGAGACCTCGTGGGACTCTTGACTGAAAGAAAAAATGCCCCAAACGTTGCAGCTGTGTGCGCTCTCGCAGGACAGCTGGAAGAATGTGCATGTACAGCCTGGCACTCCTGGTGCCTCCTGGGCCTTGCTGGGCTTCTTCGGTGTCCCCACTGGGACTTGTAACTGGACATGGCCCCCAAGTCCTCCTTGGGACTTGTATAAACAGGCCCCAAAGAGAATAAACACAGGCCCTAAATTACTGGTATCCCAGGCTCCTCATGGGAATCCAGAAATAAGGGGCCAAACTGTGGGAATGGCCAGGGGCCCCTCTCAACCAGTGTACTCCTCGTGGGAGCGGCCCGCTGCCAAGTGGGGCTGCTCGAGATACACAAACTGGACCAACCTTCGGAGCAGCCCTCTGGAAAGTGGGGCTGCTCAGGGTAGAGGCACTGGCAGGGTTCGCAACCCCGCTCCTTCCCCCCCCCCCCCTACCTCAATCGGCATCGGAGGAGACTGGAGCCCTCTTCTGATACGGCTTCCCTGGGCTGCGGGGCTCTCTCAGCTCACGAGAGCCCCAGGCAGACTTGTCGGATTTTTTCCTTGGCTGGCCTTGTGCACCGGAGCGCGGGGTGGGCTCCCGTCGACTTCCGGATAACTTCCTCTTGGGCGGCCATCATGACAAGCCTCCAGGCTCCGGAGCTAGTTAGCCAATGGCAGAGCGCCCTTCTCCAGGAAGCCCCCGGGCCGGCAGCTTTGATTTTTCTGAGGTTGGCAGCAATACGGGGTAGGCTCCCATTTAAATACGAGGTCCCTGGCGTGGTGGGCACCCGCTAGGCCATAAATAACAGCACAAGGTCCCTGGTGAGGTGGGCACCCGCTAGGGCATTTAAAAGGGCAGATATGCGGCAGGCAAGGTGGGGTGGGCTCCCGCAACGGCGGTTGCCAAGGGTCAAGTCGCAGGGTTGGCACCTGCACAACAATTAAAAAATAAGCGGGGTGGGCACCCGTGCGGCCGGCGTCACCGGGGGAATCCCAAATCTAGGGATTCCCCCCTATCCCCCTCAACAGCGCGACGCTGCACAGCCCCAACTCTTCCGGGGGAATTGATCAAAGTGCTCCTCAGTAAAATAAAGATGTGGCGCTTTCCAGGTGCTGGGGGTGTAGTCCAAAGCAAGTCCATCAGCAGGCATGGGGGACAAAGGCTGGGCCCAGGGGCCAGCTCACAGGGCCCTCCAACAGGGAGGCGGTCCCCAGTGGCGGTCCTCCTGGTACCCAGCAGCAGGCCCCTCTCATGTTAGGACGCAACATTTTACATGGGGTCACATCCCCTTTTTATACATAATTTCCTTTGTCTGGAGGGTACAGGGTAGGGGAAAAACCAGACACAGCTGGTTCTGGAGCACTGTTGTGCTCAGCCCCTCTCCCCATCCTCCCTCCCATCAATATGCAGATCTCCATTCACCACCGGGGCAGACCCATCCTGACTCCTGGAGCCAGGCACACCAGCCAGCTCCAGCCAATCACAAGCCAGACAGTCAATTAACATTTACTACAGACATGTACCATTCTAGAAGTGGCACTTCCACACCAGACACATTGAATCTGCGCACACCGAGGCTCAGCATTTAATCTCGCAAGTTAGCACATACCAAACTCGCCGCTGCACTCCCCACACATCAGGAACTACCATGGACACACCTATCCCCCATGTGTTCCTATGGGAGGGCAGGCTAATCTCACCACACGCACTCAGACTGCGCATGCACTTTACACTGGGACACAGTGTTGAAGTGCGCAGAAGCCAAAAACTAGTATCAGGTCTCAATTAAAAACAAGCTAGGGTTGAACCCGCCAAATGGGCCAAGTCCAACAGGGTCCAACAAAGGGGGACAATCGGGGTCAGAGGTCAGGGAGTCAGCCAGACTGAATAGAGGGGGACATCGGTCATCAGCCAGACTGGAGGGGGGGGACAATCTGGGTCGAGGGGCGTCAGCCAGTCTGGAGGGATCAGTTCAGCTTCAGAGGTAACATAGAAAGAGATAAGTGAACAAACGTGTACAATTTGAAATTAGCCGCCCCACTGGGTTCTTATTATTGCCCCTCAGGCCACCTCTTGCTAGCTTCCCCCTGGGGTTCTTGCCCTTGCTTGCTGCCCCTTGGGTATTGCACCTCTAATGCCACCTCTTGCCCGCTTCAGGTCGCGCGGAGGCGGCCCGCATGCTGCTGGCAGACCAGGGGCAGGACTGGAAGGAGGACGTTGTGACCTTTGACCACTGGACCCAAGGAGACCTCAAAAAGAAATGCGTAAGTCTGACTGAACCCGGGGTGCGGTGGTGCAAGCTGGGCTGGCAGTCAGTATCTCGGAGGCGAGGGTGACTGGAGGTGGCCCCAAGGCGCTGGGACGCGCTTCGTGGCGCTGAGCAGGTGCTTCCATGCTGTGGTTTGTGGGGTTCAGGTCTGCCAGTGGATCAGGGTGTAAGGGGAGACTGGGGTGCCTGAGGCCCAGCGCCTGGACGTGGTTCAGCAGGCGCTAGTGTGCCCCTCCTCCTGAGCCTGGTGTGTGGGGTTCAGGTCGGCCACACTGCTGCTTAGGGACTAAGGGGCAGATTTACAAGCCCCTCGCACCTCCTTTACGCTGCCGTTGTGTCGCTTTTGTGACGCGGCAGCGCAAAGCCAGCGCCATGGTGCGGGGTATTTACAACATGACGCATCTAGGGAGATGCGTCAAGTTTTAAAGCCCTGTGCCACATGTAGGCGTTGTGGCACAGGAACTCCTCCTAAAAGTGGCTGAGTGAAATCTACAAGATTTCACTCTGCCATTTTTCAGGCCATGCTGCGTCAAAACCCTGCGTCTGCTTGAAGCAGGCATAAGGATTGACGCAGCGTGTTGGGCATAGGGGCACCCTGAGCCTTGCTGGAGCTGCATCGCAGTTCCAGCAATGCGCCGCCCTTACGGCAGCCGATGGGTCACGCATCTGTCCATTTTTGCCCCATGGTGCGCCGCATTGTAAACCATGAACAAGCATTGGCAAGTTCAACACATTTTGTACTTGGAAACTTCACCCAGAAACGTGGCTAGTTGAATATGGTCAATTTAGGTGGCCTGCTCCAGTAGGGAGTCAGTCAAGGGCTGTCCTTGTATGTAGGCGCTAGGGGGTTAGTGGCAGGGAGTCCGACACTTAAGGATCCCAGGCAGAATCTGGTGAGACGCTGGTGTCCCTGGAAGTCTCGGAGCAGGACAGTATGAGAGGAGGGGGGGGGGTCAGTTGTCATTGTGGAGGGGGTGGTGAGCTGCCGTTCTGGTGGGGGAGGGAGTAGCCCCTCTGCTACGGAAAGACAGTCTTTCTAGTGGTGGGGGAGCAGTCCTGGTGAGGGGTAGAATGAGCAGGCCAGGTAATGTTGGTTTCGGGTGGAAATGGAGGGCAGATATTCTGTCCTGGACTTCTAGGTGCTTGTTCATTTCACCCCCTGTCCTTGCCCATCACAGGTGTTTGGGCAGCTGCCGGGCTTTAAAGATGGAGACTTTGAGCTGTACCAGTCCAACGCCATTCTGCGCTACCTGGCCCGGAACCACGGTGAGTGGGGTCTGGCAGAGGGGACACCTAACCTGGTGGGGTGGGGAGCGTTAGCACAGGAAGTGTCTTTGAAAGGCTGTTCCTTGCTAAGGATCTCTGCATGCAACAGTTGACGTTGTTGCACCAAGGATATTGTGCTGCATAACTAAATACTTATAAGGTCCCAAAGACGCGACCTATTGGCTATGCCAATGCATGTTTTACATTTTTAGCCAATTAACCCTTAATGTTGTGATGTCTGGAAACCTGGTCTCTGGAGCCGAAGCCTAAAACAGGCACCTGTCAGAAGAGCACGCGCTCCCTCCTGCCTTTCTCTTAGTCTTTACCATTTCTAGAAAGAATGAAATATTCATGACTTGTGGAACTTTACAGCCCAACCTCTCCCAGGACCCCAGACTGTGTTCAAAGCTCGGAGGCTGCTGTCCGGGAGCAGTGACGTCCCAAGTTAGCGTAGGGAGGGGCAGGGGGTCCAGGGATCAGAGAGGGAAGAAGGGAGAGCAACAGAGGCCAGAGGGCTGTGGCGGAGGACAAATGGAAGAGGGACAAAGGATAATGAGCAGAGAAAGGGGGGGTTGAAGGGGAGAGAGGAATGCAGGAGTGAGGAGAAGAGGGAGGGATGATGGAGGTAACACGGGGTGCTACAGCGGAGGACAGGGCGTGCAGAGACAGCAGAGGAAGGGAGTGTGCGCAAAGGAGAACCAGCATTGGCATAGCCAATAGGTCTCGCCTTAGTGACCTTATAAGTGTTTAACCATGCAACAGTTAATGTTGTTGCACCAAGGATATTGTGCTGCATAACCAAATAGTTATACAGTCCCAAAAGCGAGACCTATTGGCCTAGAAGGATTCTGTTAGAGCTACAAGCCTGGTTCTGGTGTCTTGAAGGGGCAGCCAATAAGCGCCTCGCTTCATACTGCCTTCGTCCAATTGTAACTGAATCCTTCAGCTCCACTAGCAAAACGGCAGAAAAATGCCCTGTTTGAATCGAGCGGGAGGGCATGGGTGGAGCGGCGCGACTCCATCCTCAGGACTCCTGTCTGGTGGGGAGTGTGGAAAGAGCCTGTGAACGTGCATGTAAGGTCCATTACTGGAGGAGTGTGGAAAGGGCCTGTGAACGTGCATGTAAGGTCCATGTCTGAGTGTGGAAGAGCCTGTATGTACATAATTATGGCGGTTCCTGAGTAACTACAGACGATCCCTATCTGGACAGAGCCGCATGAGGAATTCATTTTAAAGCTTATGGGATATCCATATGCCATTTGCAGGTGGCATTTTACAGACCTGATGTAGGAAGGGGGAGGCTCTAGTTGGCGCAGTGCAACACTAGCGACAAGCAGGGACTCTCTCTTCCTCGTCAGGGCTGAGGGTTACCTTCCAGACAACCTCTGCTTACCCTCTAGGTAGTGTGGCTTAAGCAGTCGTAGGCTAATCTTTGGGGCACATAGGGTTAAACACTTGCCATATTATACCGTCACAACCAACCCACCACACAATGAGACCAGACTGTATTCTGTAAAAATATATATATCTTTATATAGACTTCAAGCAGGCTTATGAATACAGTTATCAGACTTTCAAATAGCGGTTCCAAGTTACTTAGTTCAAGTTGCCACAGTTCGTTCTAGCAATAAGAGTTCTTTAGGGCCTTCTGCCCAGTTCAACAAAGTTCTTGTGGAGCAGGCGGCTCCCAGGGGATCTGTCCCACGTCGCGTTGCCTTCCCGGGGTCGCTGTTCGTTGCGGCTCTCAGCCGAGCAGTTCACGGGTCATCCGGGGCAGCGGTGTTCTGTGGCGGCAGGGTCCTTTCCTCGTCGTCCGCTCCGACCCTGGAGGCGGCGTTTGCGTGGTGGCGGCAAGTGGCAGTACAGTCCTCAAGTGCAGGACGTACCCAGCCAAGTGCCGGTGCAGCTGTGCGCTCACAGCTGAGCTGTCGGGCAAGGTACCGACCTAGGGGATTCTCACAGGGCGGCTGTCCGTCTTTGCAAGTGGATTGGCTGCTCGTTGCGCAGTCAACTCGAGAGCTCGGACCGGACGGGTCCTCCTTCGCTTTGCTCTCGGGCTCCCGGTGCAGTTGCGGTCACGGTGTTCGGGCCAGCGGCGGCTGGTCCTCACTTTGTTCTCGCTGTAGCTCTGGGCCCCGGTCACGGTGGTCAGGTGGATGTCATTGCCTTGGAGGAGATTCCTCCGTCGGTACTGCCACGAGGAGCAGCACACGCAGTTGCTTTCTTCAGGGTGTAGCGCCCACTGGTCCTGGGGCGCTGGTCAGGGGGCAAGTTCAGTTTCAAGCCCTTGGAGATCTTTTAGCAGAGTTCGGCACAAAGTCTTGTAAAGCAAAAGTCTTTTCGTAGTCTTTCCTTTTTCCTCTCCTTCGGCAGCAAGGCACCAGACACGGGCAAGAGACAGCACTCTTCCTTGTCCTTCCCGTCGGGCAGAGTTCCTTCTGTGGCCCAAACAGGATCTAATTTTCAAGGAGCAGGGCTCCTTCTTTTATATGGCCTTTCTTTTGTTCTCGCAGGCCACGGGGGCCTTTGCATAGTCACTCTCAGTCTTCGAGTACCCTGGCGGGTGTACTCCGGCTTCTGCTTTCAGTGTGAGGGGCAGGCGCATCAGACGCCCCACAGGAGGTGGAGCCAGCATTGTGCGGACAGGGGCAGCCAGAGTACCTTGTTGATGGGGCTTCGCCCTTCCTGGGCCAGGTGTCGGCTGAATCATCCGACGCTCCCCAGGAGGGTGGAGCCAGCATTGTGGTGGCAGAGCACAGCAAGATCCAGAGTCAAGAGCCACTCCTACCTCCCACTAAGGTGTAATCTGCGCATTCACCACCTGTCCTCCTCCCAGCCCTGTCACTCACACGTCCCAGACAGTCAGATACACATACCAGCAGAGGCGGGCTGAAATGGTTAGGCAAGCAAAGGCTAACTTTCTAAAAGTAGCATTTGCAAACCCAGGATACTAAAATAAACTTTACTAAAAGAAATATTTTATCCTGAGTTCAGGCATACTAAACACGACGCGCTACTATGCTCCTTGAGCCTGCTGGGATTATAGGGTGTAATAACTCCAGCAGCTCAGTCTGGCCTAATGGAGCAAGTAGCCTTCAATAGTGAAATACGGTTTTGGTTGTAAGTCACTACTAGGACATGCCACACACATCAGGGCTTGTCCTACCTTACACCTACAACGCACCCTGCCCGCAGGCCTACCATAGGGGTGACTAATATGTAGTCAAGGGAAGGTTCGGGGGCTGGCAAGTGGGTGCACTTGCCCAGCTAGCGTGACAGTGCGAGACCGCACGCGGGTTCTGCGGTCGCAGTTCCCAGACACATCTTTACGGCTGCTTCGGTGGGTGGCGCAACCAGCGCTGCAGGCCCACCAGCAGTATTGGCATCTACAAGCCCTGGCACTCCTAGTGCACTTTACTAGGGACTAACAGTAAATCCAATGAACCAATCATGGATACCAATCGCATGTACAATTTACAGTAGGGAGCAATTGCACTGCGGCACAGGTCAGCCGTGGCGCAGTGCCCTGAGTATCGGAAAACCAGCAAAACATCGGAGGCACATCAGCAAAAAGTGGAAGGGAGACTCACGCCAAGGTGCCAGGTCTAACATGTGTCCCCTCCAGCTGAAATGTGGGGGGAACTACCCTTCCCCAGGGAGTTCCACGTCACTAAGGCGGAAAAATCTGGACAGACCGTCAGCGTTGGCGTGATCGGTGCCAGGGCGGTGTTCCACCGTAAAGTACATACTATGTAGAGAAATGGACCACCTCAACAGTTTCGGGTTCTCACCCCTCATTTGCATCAACCATCTGAGGGGCCTGTGGTCCGTCTGAACTCGGAAGTGAGACCCAAACAAGTAGGGTCTTAGCTTCTTCAGCACCCAGACCACAGCAAATGCTTCACGCTCTATTGCACTCCACCTACTTTCCCATGGAAGTAACCTCCTACTTATGAAGGCTACGGGTTGGTCAAAGCCCTCCTCAGTCATCTGTGAAAGAACGGCCCCTACACCATGCTCTGAAGCGTCTGTTTGCACTATGAATTCCTTGGAGAAATCAGGAGCCAGGAGCACGGGCGCCGTGCACATGGCAGTCTTCAGGGTGTCAAAAGCCTTCTGACAGGTGTCAGTCCAAATCACATTCCTGGGCTGCTTCTTCGAAGTCAGCTCTGTCAAGGGGGTCACGATCATGCCATAGCCCTTGACAAACCTCCTGTAATACCCAGTGAGCCCCAGGAAGGCTCTCACTGCAGTCTGGGTCTTGGGGGGTTCCCAAGCCAGGATGGTCTCAATTTTGGGTTGCAAGGGTGCTACCTTGCCACTCCCAACTTGGTGTCCCAAGTACACCACTGAACCCTGCCCAATCTGGCACCTGCTTGCCTTGATTGTGAGGCCTGCTCTGCGCAGAGCCATCAACACTTCCCAGAGGTGTCGCAGGTGTTCTGGCCAGGTGCCACTGAACACCGCGATGTCATCCAGGTAGGCGGCACTGAACTCGCCCAGCCAACACCTGGTTGACCAATCTCTGAAAGGTGGCAGGGGCATTCTTCATTCCAAATGGCATAACCCGGAACTGGAAATGCCCCTCTGGTGTAGAGAATGCCGACCTCTCCTTTGCCCCATCGGTCAAGGCGATCTGCCAGTACCCAGACGTCAAATCAAACGTACTGAGGAACCGAGCAGCCCCTAGCCGATCAATGAGCTCATCCGCTCTGGGGATGGGGTGCGCGTCAGTCTTCGTGACTGAATTGAGTCCTCTGTAGTCTACACAGAACCGTAGTTCGGGTGTGGCTCCCGGCGCAGCAGCCTTCGGAACCAAAACCACGGGGCTGGACCAAGGAATGCTGGAAGACTAATCACCCCCAGGGCAAGCATCTTGGAGACCTCCTCCTTGATGCAGGCCCGGACCCTGTCAGTCACCCTGTAAGCCTTATGCTTCACAGGTAAGCTGTCTCCAGTGTCCACATCATGGACGCACCAATCTGTGACACTCAGAACCAGGGAGAACAGATCTGGAAACTGCCCCAGCAACTGGCGGCAGTCTTCCTGTTCGGGGGTCAGGGTGGGTGAGAGGTTAACTCCATCCACTGACCCGTCTTTCTCACAGGCCACTAAGAGGTCAGGGAGAGGCTCCGACTCCTCCTCCATTCCGTCATCAGTTGCCAACAACATGCCCACTTCGGACCTTCGCAAGTGGGGCTTGAGGCGGTTGACATGTAGGACCCGCAAAGGGTTCCTGGGCGTCTTCATGTCCACCAAGTATGTCACGGGGCTCTTGCGTTCCACAACCTCGAATGGGCCTGTCCACTTATCCTGAAGGGCACAGGGCTCCACTGGGGCCAGGACATACACCTCTTGTCCAGGCTGAAGCTCGACCAGAGTGGCCTTCTGGTCGTACCACCGCTTCATCTCTTCCTGGCTGGCTTCCAGATTTGCCTCGGCAAGTTGTCTGAAGCGCCTGGTCTGGTTTCTGAAGGCCAGCATGTAGCTACATACATTCTGGGGAGGTTTCCTGGGAGATTGCTCCCAGCCTTCCTTTACCAAACTCAGTGGTCCTCTCACGGGGTGACCGTACAGTAGCTCAAAGGGGCTGAACCCTAGGGACTTCTGGGGTACCTCGCGATATGCAAAGAGTAGGCATGGTAAGAGGATGTCCCACTTACGCCTCATCGGACCTTTTAGGCCCATGATCATGCCCTTCAGGGTTCGGTTGAATCTCTCAACCAACCCGTTACCTTGGGGATGGTAAGGCGTGGGGAACTTATACGTTACGCCACACTCTTGCCAAAGGGACTTCATATACTTGGATATGAAGTTGGTCCCCCTGTCGCTCACCACCTCTAGAGGGAATCCTACTCGTGAGAAAATTCCCATCAGTGCACGTCCCACCACGGGGGCCTTCACTGTCCTCAGAGGGATGGCTTCAGGGTACCCGGTGGCATGGTCCACCAAGACCAGGATGAACCTGTTGCCCATGGCTGTCTTGGGGTCCAGAGGCCCAACAATGTCAATACCCACTCGCTGGAATGGCGTACCGACCACAGGGAAGGGTTGGAGGAGAGCCTTCTTCTTCCCTCCGGTCTTCCCACTTGCCTGGCAAGTCGGACAGGTTCTGCAATGAGCGTCTGAACTCTTATGCATTTGGGGCCAGTAAAAGTGGGTGACAAGCCTGTCATAGGTCTTGTCCATCCCCAAATGTCCTGCTAAAGGATCATCATGAGCCAGACCCAGTAGGAAGGCTCTGAACTTCTGGGGTACCACCAGCACACAGGCTGACCCAGGTTCAGAAGCCTTAGGCTCTGAATACAGGAGGTCGTTCTCCCAGTACACGTAATGTGTTTTGGCCTGAACACCATTGGCCTGGTCTGCAGCCTGCTGCCGCATACCCATGAGAGAGGGGCATTCCTTCTGCTCCTTGCAGAATTCCTCCCTGGAGGGTCCTCCTTCTTGCTGCCAATGGGTCAGCTCAGGCAGGTCCCCCAGTTCGGCGATCTGTTCCCCTGTAGGCTCCAGGGCATCCCCCTCAAGGTCTGCTTCCTCCTGGACCATGGGAACCTCAGGGGCCGGTTTCCCGCGCCCCCTGCGCCCTCTCCCTAAGGCCGGTTCCTGGGCCTCTCCTTCAGGCCCCAGGACCTCTTGATCACCCCTACTGGCTCCCATCGACCGGGTGGTCACGCACGCCCAGTCAGGCAGACCCACCATCCGCAGGTGAGTCGTTTTCTCCACCTTTTCCCAAGGGGAGTGCTCCAAGTCATTCCCTAGCAAACAGTCAACAGGCATGGTTTTTCTTACACAGACCTGCAGAGTACCAGAGACCCCCCCCCCCCCCACTCGAAGGGAACTTGAGCCATCGGACACTGACTCTCAGAATTATCAGCGTTGATAACCCTACAGTAGGCATGGGGTACAACCTGCTCTTGAGACACCAGGTGCTGCCTCACTGCAGTCACACTGGCTCCTGTGTCTCGAAGAGCCTCGGCTTCCTTGCCATTGATGATCACCATCTGCCCATATTTCTTAGTGTTAGAGGGCAGGTAGTTCGTAGGGATCATCTCACTGTCTCCTAGCGAGACTAGGGTCATCTGAACGGGATCTCCACCCCCCGGGACCATCACTTCTTCTCCTAAGTGAACACTAGTCACTTGACGGGGCGGAGCACCAGTGGGTGCGGGTTTTCCAAACAGGCGACACTTGGGGTCACTGGATATGTGCCCAGGCTCGCCACATTTGAAACAATTGAAGGGCCCCTTTGGAACAGGTTTACCTGTCGGGCCCCATTCTGCTTCGGGGGTGGGGGAGGCTGAGAACCTTGCTGCTGGTTCCCCTGGGAACTACTTTGGGGGCCTTTTTGGAACCCTTTCTGTTTTCCCCCCTTGTCCCCCCCACTCTTCTGCTGGGGACCCTGCCCACTCTTGGCGGAGTCTCCCACGGGACCCTTGTGGACCCTGGTGCTGAGCCAGCGGTCCGCCTCCTCAGCAAGCTTCCTCGGGTTGGACAGCTTGCTATCGATCAGGTGTTGGCGTAACTAAGGAAAACAGTGATCAGACAAGTGCTCCCATGCAATTAAATCAAAGAGACCTTGAAAATCATTCACTTTGCTACCCTTCACCCAACCATCCAGTGCTCTGCAAAAATAAGTCACATACTCCACATACGTATTCCCAGGCTGCTTAGTACATCCCCTAAACTTCTGTCTATACATTTCAGGGGTAAGCCCGTACCTGTTCATTAAAGCTTCTTTCATGTGGGCATAGAATCTCTGATTTTCAACGGGCAAATCTAACAAGGTATCTCGCCCTTCGCTAAGGAACCTTCCCCACAACCCCGCTCCTCAATCCTTGTCAGGGACCCGGTGGGAGGACATGGCTACCTCGTATGCCCTAAACCACTGTCCTATGTCATCCCCCTTAAAGAACTCCTTAACTACGTCCTTCGGGATGTGCACTCTTGACTCTACCTGCACTGGCGATGTGCTGCCACCAGAGGGAGGACGATCCAAGTCTCTCTCCTTGAGACTTATCTCCCTCATTTTCACTTCATAATCCATTTGGTGCTTTCGTTCTTCCAGCGCCATTCTTTTTGTTTCCAACTCCAGTTGGATTTTCAATTCTGCCAGCTTTCTTTCGTGATTCCTTGTTTCCTTCCTGTCTGCCAGCTCCTCTGGCGACAGGCCTTTACCAAAGCTGTGCACGCTGTCTTGCCTTTCTAGATCCACCAGATCCATAGGTGCATTCTGCTCTTCAGTCGCATCTTGCTCCGCGAGGGCATCTTGATCCTCCGGGGCCTTTCTGGACTCTATCCAGGCTTTCAGGGCCTTGTAGAATTCTGGCTTATTCTTGCAACCAGCGTGCGGAACTTTGAGTTTCTTACAGAAAAACTTCAGCTCCGTCTTTGAGTATTTGTCCAGCTTGGCGGCGTCCCACTCCACCTCCAACACCTCAGAGGTCGTGGACTCCGCTCCATCCAGGCTCTTCGTGCCCGGCATGGTTCTCACACTCGGAATCTTCTTTCAGCGAAAAGCAAAGTCTGTGGCTAAGTAACTGGACTGAAATCACTGTGCAATGGTCGGAAGCTAAGGTATAGATACCGCAAGTGTAAATTCGAAAAAATCCTCACCGCTGCGTCCAATGTAGGAAGGGGGAGGCTCTAGTTGGCGCAGTGCAACACTAGCGACAAGCAGGGACTCTCTCTTCCTCGTCAGGGCTGAGGGTTACCTTCCAGACAACCTCTGCTTACCCTCTAGGTAGTGTGGCTTAAGCAGTCGTAGGCTAATCTTTGGGGCACATAGGGTTAAACACTTGCCATATTATACCGTCACAACAAACCCACCACACAATGAGACCAGACTGTATTCTGTAAAAATATATATATCTTTATATAGACTTCAAGCAGGCTTATGAATACAGTTATCAGACTTTCAATTAGCGGTTCCAAGTTACTTAGTTCAAGTTGCCACAGTTCGTTCTAGCAATAAGAGTTCTTTAGGGCCTTCTGCCCAGTTCAACAAAGTTCTTGTGGAGCAGGCGGCTCCCAGGGGATCTGTCCCACGTTGCGTTGCCTTCCCGGGGTCGCTGTTCGTTGCGGCTCTCAGCCGAGCAGTTCACGGGTCATCCGGGGCAGCGGTGTTCTGTGGCGGCAGGGTCCTTTCCTCGTCGGCGGTTGCGTGGTGGCGGCAAGTGGCAGTACGGTCCTCAAGTGCAGGACGTACCCAGCAAAGTGCCGGTGCAGCTGTGCGCGCACAGCTGAGCTGTCGGGCAAGGTACCGACCTAGGGGATTCTCACAGGGCGGCTGTCCGTCTTTGCAAGTGGATTGGCTGCTCGTTGCGCAGTCAACTCGAGAGCTCTGACCGGACGGGTCCTCCTTCGCTTTGCTCTCGGGCTCCCGGTGCAGTTGCGGTCACTGTGTTCGGGCCAGCGGCGGCTGGTCCTCACTTTGTTCTCGCTGTTGCTCTGGGCCCCGGTCACGGTGGTCAGGTGGATGTCGTTGCCTTGGAGGAGATTCCTCCGTCGGTACTGCCACGAGGAGCAGCACACGCAGTTGCTTTCTTCAGGGTGTAGCACCCACTGGTCCTGGGGCGCTGGTCAGGGGGCAAGTTCAGTTTCAAGCCCTTGGAGATCTTTTAGCAGAGTTCGGCACAAAGTCTTGTAAAGCAAAAGTCTTTTCGTAGTCTTTCCTTTTTCCTCTCCTTCGGCAGCAAGGCACCAGACACGGGCAAGAGACAGCACTCTTCCTTGTCCTTCCCGGTCCTTCTCGTCGGGCAGAGTTCCTTCTGTAGCCCAAACAGGATCTAATTTTCAAGGAGCAGGGCTCCTTCTTTTATATGGCCTTTCTTTCGTTCTCGCAGGCCAGGGGGGCCTTTGCATAGCCACTCTCAGTCCTCGAGTACCCTGGCGGGTGTACTCCGGCTTCTGCTTTCAGTGTGAGGGGCAGGTGCATCAGACGCCCCACAGGAGGTGGAGCCAGCATTGTGCGGACAGGGGCAGCCAGAGTACCTTGTTGATGGGGCTTCGCCCTTCCTGGGCCAGGTGTCGGCTGAATCATCCGACGCTCCCCAGGAGGGTGGAGCCATCATTGTGGTGGCAGAGCACAGCAAGATCCAGAGTCAAGAGCCACTCCTACCTCCCACTAAGGTGTAATCACCACCTGTCATCCTCCCAGCCCTGTCACTCACACGTCCCAGACAGTCAGATACACATACCAGCAGAGGCGGGCTGAAATGGTTAGGCAAGCAAAGGCTAACTTTCTAAAAGTAGCATTTGCAAACCCAGGATACTAAAATAAACTTTACTAAAAGAAATATTTTATCATCCTGAGTTCAGGCATACTAAACACGACGCGCTACTATGCTCCTTGAGCCTGCTGGGATTATAGGGTGTAATAACTCCAGCAGCTCAGTCTGGCCTAATGGAGCAAGTAGCCTTCAATAGTGAAATACGGTTTTGGTTGTAAGTCACTACTAGGACATGCCACACACATCAGGGCTTGTCCTACCTTACACCTACAACGCACCCTGCCCGCAGGCCTACCATAGGGGTGACTAATATGTAGTCAAGGGAAGGTTCGGGGGCTGGCAAGTGGGTGCACTTGCCCAGCTAGCGTGACAGTACGAGACCGCACGCGGGTTCTGCGGTCGCAGTTCCCAGACACATCTTTACGGCTGCTTCGGTGGGTGGCGCAACCAGCGCTGCAGGCCCACCAGCAGTATTGGCATCTACAAGCCCCGGCACTCCTAGTGCACTTTACTAGGGACTAACAGTAAATCCAATGAACCAATCATGGATACCAATCGCATGTACAATTTACAGTAGGGAGCACTTGCACTGCGGCACGGGTCAGCCGTGGCGCAGTGCCCTGAGTATCGGAAAACCAGCAAAACATCGGAGGCACATCAGCAAAAAGTGGAAGGGAGACTCACGCCAAGGTGCCAGGTCTAACACCTGATCTTCAAACCACAAGGCATCCCGCTGTAAATAATAGTCTTCATGTCTCAATGTTTGCCCACATTGATACAGACGGACGTCCATCTACGTAACTTTTTGCCCAGATATATAATCGCCGTGCCCTATAATAGTCAATAACTTTTAATATAATCATCGCAATTTTCAATCGGCACTATTGCTTTACAGCCGGCGTTAGTCCTCTAAACCCCGTCGGGAAGTAACATTTGAGACCTTGAAGAGCCTTCCGCACTAATCTTTGTATCCATTATCTGGTAACCTGTTATTGCTTTTTCTGTTGAGCAAGTTGCTATATACTGCCTTTCAGTGCAATAGACTGTCTCCTGATAAAGGCAGTAATGCCGAAACGTGCGTAGCTTACATCTACTGCATTGCCTCCATCAACTCTAAATCTACTGTATAGTTATTGTCCATTTTGGAAATGTGTTGCTAATATAATCATTTTATTTAAATTCTAGTTTTGTAAATTGATTTTGTTAATGTAACTATATATGAACTAAATCCAAAAGAGAGAAAAATGAGGTTTGTAAAATAAACAAATCTATATTTCTATAGTAATATCTGTGTATTATTGATCAGTTCATTGATCACAATAAGTGGTTACATTTGTGCATTACACCTAGAATATATTGTCATTTGTTCATTTAACTGGCTATAGTACTTTTCCTGAGGTCTTTCTTTTTCCCTGCGTATAGCTAGTTCATTAGGTATGTAGGGGCCCCCTTCTTTCCAAAGTCTAATCCGCTCACTCCCTGTTCCTCCAGATCTCTACGGAAAGGACAACCATGATGCGGCCAACATGGACATGGTCGCCGATGGCGTGGAAGACCTGCGCCTGAAGTACCTCAAGATGATCTACCAGAACTACGTGAGTCGCTACCACCTCTCCCGCCTGCTGTCTCCCTCCTTGGAGGGGGCACATCTGTGCACTTTGCTCCTGGGACTTGGCACGCAACTCTTATAAAATGGCGCCTGGTCGTTAAGGTCCCTCAAGCCAACCCTGGTCCTTGAGTCTGTGCTTCAGCTCCAAAAATGCATCTTGTGCCTTTTTACACCCGTTTGGTGACCTGGTTATTCCAGGACGCACCCCTGCACTCCCCATCCCCCCACATGGTGCATTTGAATCCCCTTCGACCCACTCTGGCCTCAGTATTGTCCTCTCTGCAGTTGTCCTGCTGCAGGACAACCTTCGCTCTAAAGCCTCTTGATTGTTTTCACACCTCTGGCGCTGGCCCCTCCATGGATTTCCTCTTTACCACCTGAGCCTTGCCCCGCATCGAAGCGGTGGGGGTGTGGGCCATGGCAAGAGCCGCTCTTCCTTCCATTCTCTTAATGCATTTATCTATTCATAATCTGTTTACAAGTGCTGTGTGCAGTTTACACCTTACCTTGTTTATGTGAATGCCTGTCTCTGCATTGGTCCAGTAAAGCCAGGAGTGTTGCTTTTGCCAATGCTTGGCTTATGTGGTGGTCCAGAGGAGCAGAATCTTTTCTAGAGATTCTTGACTTGGGTTTCTTTCTGAAAGTGAACACTATCCGAGCCAAGAGCCACGTTTACAAAATGTAAAGTACACACTTAAAAATAAAGCACATCTTCTCAGCAATCAAACCACTATTACCCTCTCCCATGAAGTACTCCAGTGAACCCCCCCACACTCATTTAAAGTGGCCTTCATTTATTGCTTTTTCACTTGTATAACTTTTCTGAATTGGAGTAGTATTAATGACTGTTTCTGCGAACCCAAAAATAGGTCCCAAACCATCTTCTGAGGCTAGACTAAGTCACTTTAACCGCATGCAACCGCCAATCAGGCGTCGAGTAACGCCTCCATCAGGTCATGGCCTCTTTCAAGCAAAGAATCATTCTGTTTCTAGGAGTGTCCGCTCCAGGAAAGGCCACGGTTTATCTTAGCGGACCTAGTCCCAAACTGTAGTTAAAAGCCTGTGTAGCAGAAAGGGTGGCAGACATGTGGACAGGACAGACCACGGTAACCTTGGTGTGACTGGTAAACGGAATCACTGTTACCACTGGCTCCTGGCCGTCCAACGTGCCAATGCTTGTTGTTGTAGATGTATTAACGTAAATGTAGGGTAGCATTACCATGGATGAACTGACTGGAATTGTCCGATCACATTTCATCTTGCATAAGAAACATTTTATGTACGGAATGCTGGACAATGCAAACACCCACCCCCAGTCACAAGGATCTGGGTTGGTCTATCATTCTTTTGCTCCCCAGATTCTGATTGGTGGGTTCCACTCTGGGCCCCTTGCCCACCTGCTCTTGTATGTCTGATCAGATTGGGTGGTTGTGTTCTGGGATCTTGTTTCATTATCACTCCGCCTCAATCGGAAGGAATGTTGGTTTGAAGATGTCGACTGCCATTCAATCCCAGTCTTGAAATGACCAGGGATCTTGATAAATAAGTCTGTTTTGTTTTTTCCCTCCCCCAGGAGGATGGAAAGGCTCCATACATTGAAAACCTGCCTAAAGATCTTCAACCCTTTGAGTGTCTCTTGTCCAAGAATCACAGCGGGAAAGGGTTCATTGTTGGAAACAAGGTAAGTGGCTCGTCTTTTGTGGTGGTTGACCTCTATCTCCTCAAGGGTCTCGCCTCTAACTCTGCCTTCTCTCTCCCTTAGATCTCGTACGCGGACTATGTTCTCCTGGACATCCTGCTCGCACACCTGGTGCTCGCTCCAGACTGCCTGAAGGACTTCCCTCTCCTCCACGCATACGTTGAGCGCCTCTCTGCACGACCCAACCTCAAGGTCTTCCTGGAGTCGGATGCCCGCAAGGCTCGCCCTATCAACGGGAATGGCAAACAGTGATCCCCAGTCAGAGATGATCACTGGTGGAGGGCTGGCCACCTCAAAAGATGCACTGCTACTGCCCACCTGCCCCTTGTACCCAACTAGAAGTAGCCTTTACTCCCAAGTGTTGGGTGGTAAAGCACCCTGTAGCTGCCTGCACCTAGGCTGAGGGCTCCTTCACCAGCACTTGTCTAACCCCGCTCAGGTTTCAGTTCTCTAGGGACTTGCATGGAGCTCTCCAGGGGTTAGCGTTTGTGTAGGTCTTTGGGAAGCGAAGTAGTTCTACTCTTAGTAACTTTTGTAAACTCGGACAACTAATGGATAGTCTGAGAACACATCTCTTAAATGTCCATCTCTGAAGGACCAAATAATGTGAATCTTCGGGAAAATGTTTTTTGTACCATGAAGATAAATAAATGCTCTGAAATGTGAATGTTTCTTGCAACTTTTTGGAGGGGTGGGAGATGGAAGAACAGTGAAAGGACACTACCACTCCTTCTATTTGCAAGATTTTAGACACTTCTCTTCCCCAGCATGAAGCGTCCTGGCCTTTTACCCAACACAGTCCCCCTCCCACCCTTCAGTGTTGCTTAGGAGCTGTATGTTTGTAGCATGTATGGCTTTATATACACATGCTAGCCATACACCTGCAAATCTAGTGTTGTGCACGTTTTTAACCTAGGGAGTAGACCAGGAACTACCGCACCCCTCATCCTTCTAGACCTCTTCACAGCCTTAGACACAGTTTCTCATCGCACTCTTGCAGCCAGACTTCATGACGCTGGGATACAAGGAGCTGCCCTTGACTGGATCTGATCATTTCTCTCTGGCAGAACCCAGAGAATCAGACTACCTTCCCCTCCAAATCCACCACTAGCCACTGGAGTACCCAAGGCTCCTCACTCAGCCCCACGCTCTTCAACATCTACATGGCCCCTCTCGCCTCGATCATCAGACCGCATGGGATCAGCATTGTATCCTACGCAGACAACACCCAGCTCACCCTCTCACTCACGAAGAATCCTGAAGACCGCAGACTTTCCTTCCAGGAAGAAAGAACGTGGCCGCATGTTTGAAAGACAGCTCCTTGAAGCTTAAACTCTGAAGACTGAGGTCCTCATCCTCCTACCCTGGACCTCCACCTGGGACAACACCGCTCCATGAACTGCCAGATCAACGCAGTCGCCTCCACTGCCTGCGCATCCTTCAAGACCTTCAAATGGATCCCTGCCCCCTGTCTGTAGAAATATATCTTCTCCCACACCGTAGACTCTTTCTCGGGACACTGCATCACAAACGCATGACCCAACACATATGAGACATCCACTGGCTCCCTGGCAAAGAGTCACCTTCAAATCACCCACTGTCGCTTTGCTGCCACAAGTGGATGAGTCTCAGCTCCTGGTCAGACTAGGACGCCACAGGCAGCCGGTGACTTCTGGCGCGGAGGCTCGGTTATTCTTGCTAGAGGAAAGCTCAGTCTGACACCCAAATTAGTGAGCCACCTTCTACCTAGCATCCTGCATACAAGTTGGCTGCAGTAGGTACACACGGGCCGCCTCCCACTACTCAACACTACTCCCAAGCTGAGCAGTCTTTCAGAGGGTCTATCTTCAGCTCACAGGCCAGTCATGGGCCTCGAGTCTGCCACAAGGCCATGGTAGGCACCAAGCTTCTGACCAGATGTCTTCCCAGCCATCATCACTAAAGTCCTTGACAAAGCCATGCCCTTTGACCACATCTTTGGTTTAGACCACAAAACCAGCCTGTATGCCAGCAAAGGAAGCAAGACTTTCAGAGCCAAATTGGCTTGGTGCTGCCAGAATGGCCTTTGATACCCAAACTACTGGCGTCCAGGGCAGCTTCTTCCAAGGAACAATAACAGTCAATCCTGTGTCCAAGAGGAACTCTAAACCCGGCTGCAGCAAATCCTCCTACACCCCGAGACTGGTCAGATCTTGCTTGGCTCCTCCAGTGGCAAAGGACCATGTTCCTCCTAATAGAGGATTTTGAGAGCCACCATCCCACTGAGTTTGTGCTCTAGAAGCCTTGGCACATGACACGTCTCCCCTTCTGGCCCTGCCTTGTCCTTGTCTCCCCTCTATTTCATAGGGCTCACACCCCTATGAAGACCGGTGGGTTGACTAGGTCAATCTCCATGGGATAACGACACGGACTGCTATCTGGCCAAGATCCCTGCCGGACGACACTACTCGTACTATGAGATTTTTCAAAGGAGGACTCTTTCTTAAGATGAAAATCAATAAACTGCAAGCGTGCTACTCCCGCATGAAAGCCTTATCCCCCTGCTAAAGAGGGGGGGGCAGCTTAAGCTCACCTATGACAGCGTTAAGAGCCAATAAAGCCCCGAGTGATCATGCCTAGGGTCAATAAGAAATATAAACCATCTCTTTATGCTCCTTCCATTGTGGAGCAACATCCACCTGACTCCCTGGTGGTACACACGCCTAATGATGTGCCAACTTTCACGGCGTGGAGATGCATGTGAGAATTTAGCCTGGCATATGATGTCCACTAGTTCTAGTGGGCACCTTGCACCAGTCTAATTTAACCTTATTGATGGTGGTTGTAAAGTCAACCTTGTAGATCAGCTATCCTAGTGGTAGCATGAACCAGCAGTCATAAGGCTAAGACTTCAGTAGGTGAGTTAAGCAAGTTGTTTTACCATTTATAAAACCTTGAGTACCAAATGAAAGGACACCACACAGGGTATATACCAAATATATATGTATTTATTCTAAACACAACCCCTCTGCACTCTTTATGAGGTCAGAGGTAAAAATACAATTCACACAGTTAATCTACGATAAGTTGCACAGTATACGTTATGCCCTAGCGGCTTCACAAACCATATACTAAGGGTGGTATAAGTACCATGTGAGAGTTAGAATGCAGGCCTGGGGCCTGTGGAATTGCTGGGGCAATTCTACTCGACCAAAGGATAGGAAGGAGGCCCACGGGAGACACGTGCAGTGTCTAAACACAGACGCAGGTTACCATTGACTTTCTATGGGAAATGAAGAAGTTACAAATATGCAATTTAAGGACTCTTCCGGATGGAACCCTTTTAAACGAATACACTTCGAGAGTCAAGACCCACGGGAGCACCGGAGTACTTGTGTTACCTAATCCAGGTGCATTGTGTCTTTTCGTGTCGGGGTTTGTCGTCTTCTATGGAGAGCTGCAAAAAAGTGCTGCAGGCGACCAGAGGAAAAGGGTCTGGGTGGATGGTGATGTGAAGAACCTGAAGGCAGAGGGGACAGCCTGGGTCACTAGCCAGTGACCAGGAAGGAACCAGGTGATGTCGGGTGCTTGAAGGTGAAGAAGGTGAGTTTGTCTGTTCAGCCACGAGGTCCAAGAAGCATCGACGATGACCAGGCGCTGGATTACAGCTGTCCCACGATGGATCTAGATGACTGCGGTGTCGGTATCTGGATTGGACCAAACAAGCCTTGGAAACCGCAACCCATGCAGGATGTCAAGATTGGCTCTGTTGCAGACCAGCAAGGTCTGTGGTGCTGCTTTTCAGGGAAGCTGGAGCAAGCCTGGAGCAACCAGGTCAAAGTAAATTCAAGATGGCGTCTTCAGGGGACTCCCTAGCCAACGGGCAAGGAACTGGGAAGACTGGTCGAGCTCAAATGCAAAGGCGGGGCCCATGGGACACTCGCGGAGTGTGGGGGCCTGGGCTTCGGTGCAAATGGTGCTCGAGGCTGGGGCTTCTCGTACCCCAATGCACAACTTACTGAGGTTTCAGGAAAGGAGTGCAGATAGCAAAATATCCAAGATGTCTGGTCCCACGTCTCTCGTGTTCACCACGGTTCTTGGCTTTGCTGTGGAGCGGGGTCAGAAGTCTGGAAGTCCAGTTCTTGAGTCAGTCTTCGGGTTCCGATGGAGCCTTGAAACTGCAGACCGGCAAAGTTGTTGTTGGTGCCTGTTCGCATAGGGTGGTCACTCCTTGACCACAAGGGAGAGGTCTTTTGTCTTCAAGTCAGAATGGAATGTCGAAGGTCCAAGATATGTCTTTCAAAGATTCGTCCAGGATAATCTAAAGTCCCAGGGACACAGCTCCTATACTTATACTAAGGAAGGGGGCTGGATTACCTGACTCGGTCCCACCTATGGGTGGAACCGATAAGGGGGGTGGTTACACCCCTTTCCCGTTGTCCAGTTTCGCGCCGGAGTTGGAGTGCCCCAGAAGCTGGTTTGAACCGGGCTATGCATGGAGCACCTTGTGTGCCCCAGGCAATGTTTAGATGCATTCACTGAATGCAGCCCTCCCTGCCCCAATACACAAAACCCCTGTCTGGGGGAGGTGCCAGCACCTCCCTGGATAGGAAACCTATTGTCCAGGTCTCCCCTTCTGGAGTTTCGTCCAGCAACAGGAGGGCAGACTAGTGTCTATGGCAGCAACATCCATTTTGTGATGCTGAGGCTCTTTTAACTGTGTAAAGCAGTAACTTGCATGTCTTTTCCCTCTAGAAGGGTGGAACCCTACCCCCGCTGCCAGAATTGGCGGGGGGGGGTAAGTATTCCAAAGTGTTTGACACCTTACACAACATGTTTTGATAAAGCCAAACTAAAGTTAGCATTAACGGAGAGGGTTATAATGCATTTAAGAGTATATGGTATGGCTATATCATTGAACTGCTATAAGGAGATGGTTCTGAAAGCTGCAGAGGAGCTCAGCTCCAGCTAGGGCACCCTCTCACATAAAACCAAGCACTCTGCCTCCAGGATTGTCGAGGCCTACCATAGGAGTGGCTTATAGGTGTATATGTGTCTATATGTAAAGGTAGATATACTATATCTAAGTAAGGGGTGATTACACTGCCATACCCAGGCTGTGAACAGACCTGTGATGTCAATTTTGAAGGCAAACCAGGGGTGGCACAATACATGCTGCAGCCCCTGGTAGGACTAGGGTGCACCTATGCCCTGGGTACCTATGGTACACTATACAGGGGCTCACATGGGTGACCCAGTAACCAATCTGGTATGTACCTAAAGTACATGGAGTCCATTTTATAGAGCAAGCAGATAGTCTGGGGCCCTGAATAGCAAGGTCCCAGGCCAGCTAAGTTGAAAACCAGCAAAACGCCAGGAAAAAAGTGGGGGTAACCATATAGTCAAATTCCACCTTCCTACCCCCCCACAACCAAAAATGAAAGGAGAAAAGGCTATCCTTGTCCAGGTCGGCCTATATTGACTAAGCGGCAATATAAGGAAGTACCTGCATTAGCATGGTATCAGAGGGTCTCCACCATTGGGATTTACTTCCTATAGGGTGTTTTGGCAAAGTAAAAGGCTGGTGCTGGGATGGAGTACTGACGTGAGGCTCTAGTAATTATGGGCTCAGCTTCCTCTAATCACTATCCACCATGTATGCCTTTTTTCCATGACTGAGTTGCATTGTGCTCTCAGGGTCAACCTTTGGCTACCTACAGCTGGAGGTTGGGTCCCTTTGGTTGGACCACTGGAGGGACATTTCAGGTTTGGGACCACTGGGTCCCAGGTTTGCCTGTGTCCAGAGTCCATCTGGGGGAGGTTCCTACACAAGGGTAAGGGAGATCCCTCAGAAGGTTGAGGAGTTCTCACCTGGCTAGGGCTGCTAGACTGGGTGCCCCTAATCTGCTGATTGGGGGAGGTGGGGAGTTCCTCTGGGCAGGGGACCCTTGGGGTCCACTGACCTCTACAGCCCTAGGCTGGTCAAGGCAGGGTGGAGAGGGGCAGGTTACCTGCTCCAGACTGGGTACTACCTTGGATGGGTCCACTGACATCAGGGGCTCTGCCAGGCCTGACTACCTCTGGGGCAGTTCTTTCACAAGGGTTAGTTCCCTGACGAGGCTGACCCTTACCTAAAGTCTGGTGGGAAGGAGACTTCTTCCTCCCCAATGCTCTTTGTGTGAAGTGATCCTTGTTTTCAGGCTTCACAAAACTGTTTGGGTCTGGGCTGTGACCATCCTAGCCCTCTTAACCTGTTCAGGAAGGACTATCCTTTTGGAATGGGCCTGTTTCTCTACCTCCGCCCAGGCTGTGATTTCTAGATCATTGCCCGGTAAGCAATCTACAGGCAAGTTTGTAGACAGTGCCACTCTCTTTGGGCCAGTGACACCTCCCCAGCTGAGATATGCTATTGCCATGGCATGATCTGTCTTCACTCAATCAATATTGACCACCTGGTAGCTAAACACAGGAAACAGTTGTTCTGAGGGTACTAGATGCTCAATCACCATGGTGATACTAGCCCTTGTGTCCCTGTAGGCCACAACTGTCTGATCATTGATGTGGGGCTCCTGTCTGTACTTGCCCAAGGTATTGGGACAAGCAGTGAAGTTGGCAAACCCCATGCCACCATCACAGACTAGAGTTGCTGTGGTAGTGGAACTGGTTAGGCCAGAGTCCACCTGAGTTTCCCAAGTAAACCCAGCCAAATTTTTGGGGGCACTCCCACCACCTGGGGGATTACTACTAGTAGTAACAGGAGGTGTTTGAGTATTAATTGGAGGGATATGTTCCTTATTGTCTTTTGGGAAACTGCTGTCAGTTTTCCAGTGGCCAGGTTGCTTACATATTGGCAATAAGGTTTCTTAACATTAGAGGAAGGAGTTGGTGACCCCCTTCCCCCCCCACCCTCCACCCTATCGGAGGATTCTTTGGGCCCTGGAGTGGATTTGTCCTTAGATTTATCCCCACCTTTCTCTTGAGGTATGGTAGAATCTTTCTTCTGGTCACCACCCTGATTTCTAGGCCTCACCCTGGTTCTGACCCTTTGTCTGCCTTCTTTCCCAATTCTTGGGGAGAGGTCAGATCAGAGTCCAGCAGGTCCTGATGTACAAGCTGGTTTTGACAATTATGAAGTATCTGCTCCCTCATAGTCAAACTATACAATCCTGTATAGTCGTGTACTTTGCTGCCCAGTAACCAGCCCTCCAGAGCCTTAGTAGCACAATCTACAAAATCAGTCCAGTCCTGAGTCTGTCTCTTCTGGGTGTCTCTGAACAGCAACCTATACTGCTCAGTGGTTAAGCCAAACACATCTATCTGAGCACTCTTCAGGACATAGTAGTTGTCAGCATCCTCTTCTCTTACAGTGAGGAGTTTGTCTCTACCTTTGTCTGCAAAGGAGAGCCACATGATTGCTCCCCACTGGGGACCTCCTGCACTTTGCAGTCCCTTTCCAAAGCAGTTTTCCATTTGTGGATGCCATCCCCATCCCGATAGGGAGGGACAATCTTGTTCAGGTTTCTATGGTCCTTAGACCTTTCACTATCTCTAGGAATTATGCTGCCACCAGTGGGCTGTAGCCCACACAATTTCTTCTCTCTCAATAGCCAGGGTCTCTTTTGCAAGGGCAACTTCTTGCTCTTGATCCTAAGCTTGGCTTCTCTCATTCTAGCATTATGCTCTCTTCTCTGAGGGGAAGACATCCTCCTAAGAGCAGTGGCATTGGACTAAGCATGGGCGTATTTTGCGAATTCGCGATCTGCAAAATTAGCGAATTTGTGCGAATTTGCGCATTTGTTTTTTTTGCGTTTTCGTGGGGTTTTTTGCGTGTTCGCGGGGATTTTTGCGTCTTCGCGAGCCGCTTGCATAGCGAAGTTACCCATGCAGTCATTTATGGGAGAGGGAGGGAGAGAGATAGAGAGAGAAAGAGAGGGAGAGGGAGAACAAGAGGGAGAGGGAGGCCGGATCTCTGAAGGGCCAGATTCCTGAGTTGCACCTACAGAATATACAGCTTTTTATTTTTAGCAAAATACATATGAAAATTGTGCTGTAAAGGTCTCTTTTAGTTTAACCCCTCCTGACAACTCAAAATGGGTGTATTTGCCATCCTCTCCCTTCTTCCTGTTTTTTATATCTGTAAGTGCTTCATGATGAGGTTTAATTCCTTAGACAGGTGCCTCGTTACCTACTTGTAACTATTCTCTGACCCTGCTTCAAGGGTCAGAGCAGGGTCAATGAATAGTTGCAAGTAGGCAACGAGGCGCCAAGAAGCAATTAGCAGCAGGTGTCCAAGTTGAAGTTAATTTGTTTGTAATCCTTTTGTAAAAGGTTACAAAGAAATTAGGTTCAACTTTTGCACCTGCTGCTGTAACCCTTGCTTGGCTGAAAATTCGTCCCCGCTGATTCATGGATTTTACCGCGATTTCGTGAGATTTGCGGATCGCGGAATCGCGTAAAATCCGCCCGCGAAACGGATTTTACGCCCACCCTTACATTGGACACTACTGAGGAATCAGAATGATCAAAACCCTTGGACAGTGATCTGCGCCTTCTGTTTCTACGGTTAGGCCTATTTGGAAGGTTAGAGGGGGGGGGGGGGCGGGATACCATGTCCCTCTCCACCTCAAGATAGTCCTGTGTTGCCCAGGTCAGCTTCATCAACCTCCTTCTGGTCAGCATCCACTTCATCATCAGAGTCCACACGGACAAGAAGCCTGCTGATCTAAGGACTTGCCTACCTCTTCTGCCAGAGTGCGGTTTGCTGGGGGGGGAGGGGGGATCCTGCAGTTGCTTCTTTATTTTTGCCAAGGAACAAGGAGAGAGGAACTGAGTGTGTACTCTCAAGCTTTGCCAAGAAAATCTCCAAGGGCTGGAAGAGTGCCAGTCTCCTGTTGAAGTCACAGGGCTAAAGGACTTCACTATCTGCTAAATGTGCCTGTTGCTGGAATGTGGGAGTCCAGCACAACTAAAGACACCAGCAATCACGACTCCGCCGAATCCAGCTCGACATAGTGAGTACGACTCCAGTGTACCGCACCTTCGACACCGGGCCCTATCGACGCCAGTAGCGATGCCACTACCGATTGCCTCGACATTGCAGCCCCTATCGATGCCGTGAGTGCCGCTCAGTCTTGCAATGACGACATCGATGATGACGCTGTGTCCTGCTTCACCACTGTGAGCGATGCTCTGGCCTGACATCTCTCGACGCTGCTGCCGATCGCCCCGACTCTGAAGCTCTATCGACGCCGATACTGAGGTTCCGTGACGATTTGAACCCGTGTTTTCAATATTGTCGGAAATACATAATTTTGGTATCAGCGAACCGCAAATGATCCATTTAGCATATCCTGGTGTTTTCGCTATGCTACGAGCAAGAGTACTCCTGTTACAAACACATTTCCGATCTACCCATGGCATCCATCTTAGATCATGGCAGCCATTTTGTGTTTCTTGCCCTCACATACGCAATAACCTCTGATCACTTCATTTCGATTAAGGACACGTAGGCTTAGCCGGCGATTCACCTCTTTAGTGACACGTGCACCTTAGTACAGAACATGCTGTAGCTGCCTGACTCGACAAAGGCTGCCTCCTCTGCCCGAGGCCAGTCCTGCTATACTGGTTCTCGTGTTCGTTGGCCTAATCATGATTAGGCGGCCGAAGCTGGTAGCCTTGCCCATTTACAACTCACAAACATCCTTTATCCTACTTCTCTATCTTCTGCACCTGGCTCTGCTCCTTTCCTTCTGGGCCTTTATTAGGGGGAGGTAACACAATTTACGATGAGGCGGTCCGGGTCTTGAATGAAAAGTTGACATGAGATTATGATGGAAAAGTGGGAACCCCTCGTTCGTAATGTTTTGACATCAGATAATGTAGACGATTCCTGTGCAACGCCAAATATTTATTGTTTAGGACACAAAGGTTTGGGAATGTACTAACATGTAAAGAATTTGCCCGAAGCCCAATTTTTAGTATATAAGGAGCAACCCTTTTTGTACAAATCGAACAGGTTCCTAGAATCTGCCCGTGTGTAGTTTCTGTGACTTCTGTGTCCCTGCAGTAATAAACCTTTGGTCTTTGACGCCACCATCGAGAAGCCCGTGTTTCTGTTTATTTGTGCACCAAGACAGGTGGAACTCCGGAGTCTTCGGGTGTTTTCCCTGACACCTCTGGACGGAACCAAAAAGTCCAGAACTCCAATTGGCGCCCAACGTGGGGCGACGTCATTCGGTACCGGTCCAAAAGCCTGAAGAGTTCGAGAAGCTTCGTGTGAAGATTCCTGAGGGAGGCGCCCCACTTCATCGATCCCGGCATATCGCAAAAGTGGCCCGACGTTCTCTTCCACGAGGGTTCCCGTTCAGGACAGCTGCAGTGGTCCGTTGCCTTGACCGTCGCCCTGTCTTGGACCCGAGGTGCAGTCCTTAGTACGGCGAAACGTGACGGGTTTCTCCTTGGTGACGTCTTCAGTGCCTAAGTTAAGTATTTAGTGGTTGCTAGTTGGTTACTTCGTAAGGGAAGTTAAAATCCTTTTAGTTCTTGGTTTGGTTTGGTTTCGTAAGATTATCACTGGTTGTTCTGGTTACGATAATCTATTGGTTTAGTTTGGGTATCGATACATTTGTTCGCTTTTGGTAGGCCTAACTTCTTGGTTCGAGTGCACATTCCTGTTTGTGTTTGTTTGTTTTGTGTTCCGGATTATAAAATGGTAAGTCGGAAAAATTGTATGTTGTCGTGTTTCGGTTGCAACAGTGATTCCCGGTTGGAGGACTCATGTCTGGTTCCTCCGATCGGAACTCCCCTATATGATCTTTATTGTAAGTTTGGAGTGGGTCCTATATCTTATAATGAGGTGTGGGTCCGCTACACTGAAAAAGATGGTGTCCTTAGTTGGCCACTGCATGGTAGTTTTGAACCTGAAGTTCTTGACAATTTAGAAGTGAAATTGTTTAAAAAGAAAGCCCGGCCAGCAATGTTTGATTCTTTCCGTTACTGGCGAAAAGAATCTAAACAGAGAGAAATTAAAAGATTGAAAAAAGAACAGAAAGAGCAAGAGTTAACTTTAGAACAAGCGGCTAAGCAGCTGCAAGATAACGAGTCTGAGAAAGCAATGGAGGTGGCTATTAGAGAACGTAATTTAGCGATCGACAAGTGCTATCCTGCCTTGCCATCGAGTACAACTAAGATAGTAGAGGACCCCGAAAACAATCCTCTGTTGTCTTATTTGTTACGGTCACCTCCACCGTATGCACAAGGTGCTACGGCTCCACCTGTACCGAATGTTCAATTGCCGGTTGCTGGACAGCCTGGCATTCCTGCTCCTGCCCCTCAGAATCAAGCTCCTGTACCTCCTGTGGTTAATGTAAATGTTCCTTCGGCACCTCCTCTTCCTGGGTTGCCGACTTCTTTGCCTATACCTATATTGCTTACACCTACTTCTTCACAAGCTATCTTACTTGATACTCCTACTGTCCCTGTACAATCTGTTCCAACTGCCACTGTGTTTTCTACATCTGCTAGTATTATGACTCCGCTTTCTGTTCGTTGAAGAATCACTGATTCTGTCTCTAACATTCTGTCTCCTTTCTATAAATCTTTAATTAAGACTCCTACTTCTGAGTCTGTGCAGAGACGTAGTCAGCTCCCAAGTACTGAGGAACGGGGAGTATTAGATTCCACGGCTCTCCGATGGATTTCGAAGAGTAGGAGATATAGTACGAGAGATGTATTAGATACATTTATGCAGTGGAATGAACCAACACAAAGATATGCGTTTGACGAGATGTGCTCCCTTTTACGAGAGGAGTTAGAAGAAGATGACTCTGAATCGAATTTAGAAGACTTAATTAAGGTTCAGAAAGAGTTTGCTGCAGGTATGATAGTAGGTCATAATATAAAAGAAGCGATGGAACTGATTTTAAGTTATAGGAATGATCCATCACTTCGTTCACCGAGGGACTTAGAGAAAAGTAGTACGAAGCAGAATCGCCAATATCCAATGAGGGAGGTTCCACCAATTTGGCGCGATGCTGTACAAGCTGATGCTGTCAATGGTATTGCAGCTGCTCCGGCCCAATTCCAAAGAGTGTGGATACACATTCCGTGGAAGCGAGCCGAAGTGTTAGCAGTGAAGCAGGCCTTGCCAGATCCGCGCAAGAATCCTGCTGGATATTATAAAGAGTTGGCACAAACAGATGAGGCTTGTGTAATGAATCTAGCGGACATTGACATGTTATTTGGGAATGTAGTTCCGCAACCAATTTGGGCTAAAATTCGTAAAGAGAATCATCCAATTGCCCTAGGTGGAGATTGGGCAGCTATCATTGCAGCAGATGGTCAGCAAATAGGTGGTTCCAAACCCGAACCTCTAATTGCTAATCTTCCAGGTAGGATAATCGACCTAATGAAGACTCTGATGCCAGCATTGCGTGTTAATTGGGACAAGTTGTCCGCATGCAGGCAAAAGAAAGACGAAAGTGTCTCCGACTTTTTCACGAGGTTCGAAGAGACTTTTGTAGATCACAGTGGTCAGGATATGAGCACAGAAGGAGGACAGAGATTATTTGTCGATAAATTTGTACACAATCTGCTACCTGAGCTATGCAATAAATTAAAAGATTCCGAGAGTGCGTGGGCTGTCTCGACAACTGCGCAAATACTTGCAACTGCACAGTATTATGAAACCAGGGATAAAGAGGAGAAAGAGAAATCAGATAAGAAAACGAAAGATTTAAAGACTAAAGTTCTTTTGCAACAGGCATATCCGCCTCGCATGAATCAGAATAATACACAGCAAGGGTCGTATCAAAGGACAGATTATGGTTCTCAGAGACCGCAATACCAGTGGAATCAGTGTGCGTATTGTAAGAAAGAGGGTCATTATAAGAATGAGTGTCCAGTCTTAGCGCAAAATAACGCAGCAGCAGCTCAGAGAGGTCGTGGTGGTTTTGTGCAAAATTCTAGAGGTCGAGGACGAGGTGCTATGCCTCCACAAACAAATGATCGCCCTTCCAATCACTTTGATCAGCGAAACGGACAGTCTGCTCAACAGAATAGGTCGCAACAATATCATGTTGAAGACTATTGTGAAAATAATGAGGGATTTCAACAAAGTGAGTACTAGGACAGCCATGGACAGAGAGAGGGAGTAGTTTCAGTTCCAGTGGATCAGAGTGGGCCTTATGTCGCAGTAGCAACATCAGGTGTAGTCGAACCGTTTCTGTTGGATACTGGTGCCGCAAAAAGTTCGATCATGCATGCGAAACTCCCTGGCGCACCTTTGTCCGGCTTAACAAATGTTTCTGTAGGTTTTTCAGGCGCCCCTGTTTACAATCCAGTATCTGGTCCTTTATCTATTTCTGTTGGACCGTGTCAATTGAAAGCACCCCTGATTTTGACGACAGGTTGTAATGAAAATCTGCTTGGTTTAGACTTGTTAAAACGCCTATATGCGACATTGTACTGTTCTCCGGAAGGAGTACAGCTTACGTTGGGAAAACGAATCACCTCTCCGATGTACTTGTCAATGGATGCACTCCCGCCAGAGCTGCGTTCACTCCCTGATACTCTTTGGGCGACTGGTCCTAACGATGTAGGCCTTTTAGAAATTCCACCATATGTAGTCACTTTGAAAGCAAATGTAAAATTTCCACGAATTCCTCAATACAAGATTTCTACTGAAGGTGAACGAGCACTTTTATTGATTGTGCAAGATTTGATTAAGAAAGGGGTGGTTGAAGAAACTAGAGGTAATGTCTGTAATAGTCCTGTATTACCAATTTTGAAACGTACTGATCCTTCAAAACCTCCAGTATATAGGTTTGTTATCGATCTCAGAGAGGTTAATAAAATTGTGGTTCCGCAGTTTCCTGTGGTTCCAGACATTACTGCATTGTTAACATTGATTCCTGCAACAGCTACATGGTTCTCAGTCATCGACTTGAAGAATGCATTTTTCAGCATTCCGATAGCCGAGGAAAGTAGAGATATTTTCGGCTTCTGTCTAGGAGGTCGAAGCTTCAGGTTTAAACGCGCTCCACAAGGCTATTGTGAGAGCCCATCCATTTACAGCCAAGCATTAAAAAGTCAGTTAGATTCTTTTGTACTTCCTCCAGGTTCTGCTCTAGTGCAGTATGTAGATGACCTTCTAGTGGCTGCCGATGACAAGGAAACTTGCAAAGCAGCTACGATTTCGTTATTGCATCATTTGTCTAATTTGAATCACAAGGTGTCACCTTCGAAAATGCAATACTGCTGCCAAGAAGTGACCTACCTAGGTCATCTCTTGTCAAAGGAGGGAAGGAAGTTGACCCTCCAAATGGATCGAAGCATATCCACTAAAGGACAACACTGCCCTATCAACTGCCAAAATTCTTCTCAAAGAATATTTCCCTAGATACGGAATGCCACGGATTGTATGGGCAGATAACGGAAGTGAGTTTATAGGGAAAGTTATGCAGAGTGTGTGTGCCGGTTTAGGTATTAAGCAAAAATTTCACAGTGCAAACCATCCCCAGTCTGCTGGTTTAGTTGAGGGTTACAATGGCACCCTCAAACTAAAACTTGCTAAAATACAGGCATCCACGGGTTTATCCTGGCCAGATGCACTACCCTTGGCTTTGTTATCCACGAGAGCGACTGTACATTCTAGAGTAGGGCTTAGTCCATATGAAATTGTCTTTGGCCGTCCCGCTAATATTTGGGGAGTGCCAAGACCAAAGGAATTTTGTTCTCTGGAATATCCAATGTTGATTGATCACCTTTACGACTTGACTGCTAAATTGAGTCTTATTCACCAACAGGTTTTCGATGCATTGCCAAAGCCTCCGGAGAGTCCAGGTCATCAGCTGAAACCAGGTGACCACGTCGTGGTGCGGAACTTTGCGAGGACGAAAAACCTTCAGCCCAGATTTGTTGGACCCTACCAAGTTCTGCTAACAACGAGAACTGCTGTTCGCGTGGCTGGTCGCAAGCACTGGATCCATGCAACACACGTCAAACGTGTGCCCTTGCCTCTCCCTTATGACAACTGGATTAAGAAGGGAATTGGTGCATCTGAGTTCGAGCGAACACCCAAGTTTTTCCCTTTCAGCGATGCCGAACTGATAACTGACACTTCGAACACTGACTCTCCTCCTGAAACTACTTCTTTGATTCCTGAACACTTGCCCTCTGCATCAGAAGAAACTTTGCCATCTGCGAACTTGAACATTATAACCTCTGCTGACAACATACTGTTTCCTGATCAAACAGTTCCTGCGAAACTGAGATACAATTTACGATCTCGCAATATGGACAAATAAAGCAGGAAACTGCCTATTTCATATTTGAAATTTTGAACTTTTGCCTTCAGCCAGGAAGTTTGCTATTGTTTTATTGTTTTTTAAAATTGCCTTGCCGTCTGGGTAGCCGTAGGGTCGTGGCTGTGTGCCTAGTTGAATCTGCGGGGGTCAGTCACAAGGTCGATCTTTCTGTTAGTTCTGGGAACTCCCAGGGCTGATAGAGGCATTTTCATCTACGTACACATCATCAGTGGTCGCGAGCGGATTGTAGAAGATGGAGCTTCCTGCGCTGCAACGAGAAAATGTGATTTATGTTCGCAGAAACAGACTTTACAGAATTCTTCATAGTAAATGTTTTCTGATGCAATGTGCTGTTACATTTTTAATTGTTGTAATAACGTTGGTGGGTGGAATCGTTGTTGGTATAAATTTAATCTTTGTGCCAGTAACTACAGTACCTCCCCTTGAGCCTGCTACCTCTACTGTTTCTTCTATACACTCTTTTCACTCGTTTCCTGAACATGAGCAAGCTCGACGCTCAGAATTTATCAATAACACTTTCGTACAGCTCTTGCACCAACACCAACTGGTAGTTAACACTACAGACTGCTGGGTGTGTGGCTTGATACCCCACACTATGGATAAAGCCATTCCCTACCTGGTTTTGCCTTTTAGCTATAATGGATCATTTCAGGCCTTTCAGACCATCTTTGCTTATGCCCTTGAAACCTATCCTCCGCGTCCACCACGTTCCACTAAATATAACTCTGCCAACAAAGCTTTAGTCCAGGGAATTATTGACATGATCAAGGACGTCAATAATACTCCATCTTACCCTAGAGACGAATTGCGAGTATATTTGAGTTGGAATTCTTCAGAGTATCGCCTTAGTTTGGGAGAAAGCAAGCGTAAAAGCTCCACTCCAATCTGGGTCGTGCCTCACCGAGGTCAGGTCTGTTTGCAAGGTAATGGGAGAAATCCGAGAGCTCAGCTAGGGAGGAGTGAGTGCGTTGAGACTTACGTGTTTCCGTCTAACTCTTCCCCTGCCTTCCTTACTGCTAGGGGTACTTACTTCATCTGTCAAGACAGAGCGTATACATGGTTGCCTGCTGACTTTTCAGGTTCATGTTATATTGCTCGATTGTTGCCTCCAACATACACTGCTTCATCTGATTATCACAGGACCAGAGTAGCAAGAGGTGTTTTCAGCAAGGAAGACACTGCTGGTCAGGAAGCTGGAGACTTTTTCAAAGGTTTCCTTCCATTCTGGGGGCCTATGGCCAATAGTAGAAACATACGTCAACTAACACGGGTAGTTGAATCTACTATTACTGAAACTGCTGGTGCCCTTAGCAACTTGATAGCTGAGCTTCAGGCGGATAGACTCATGACGTTGCAGAACCGTATGGTTCTAGACGTAATACTTGCAGATCGAGGTGGGGTATGCAGAATGATCCAATCAAGCTGCTGTGTCTTTATTCCCAATAATGCTCCAACAGTCTATGAGGCGATCTCTAAGCTACACAAGATTTCCGACTCTATACATGTAGACAAGGGAAACTGGTCCTTCATGGAGTGGTTGTGGACTCTGATATCAGCGTGGGGATGGAAGGTTCTGATGGTCATTGGTGTCATCTTAGTATTCTTATTCTCATGCTGCCTGATTATCCAGTGTGGTCCTGCTTTGTGTAGTCTCTGTGCTGCAACCTGTTTTAGAAAACCACCTGCATTTGGAGAAAAGGCACGAGAAAGGATGATGATACAACAGCATGTCACTGACCTGATGAGCATAGAATTAGACTCTGACATAGACTGAGTAATTGCCTATGTAAGGGCAAAAGGAGGGTCTGAGGTCCCGTGACGATTTGAACCCGTGTTTTCAATATTGTCGGAAATACATAATTTTGGTATCAGCGAACCGCAAATGATCCATTTAGCATATCCTGGTGTTTTCGCTATGCTACGAGCAAGAGTACTCCTGTTACAAACACATTTCCGATCTACCCATGGCATCCATCTTAGATCATGGCAGCCATTTTGTGTTTCTTGCCCTCACATACGCAATAACCTCTGATCACTTCATTTCGATTAAGGACACGTAGGCTTAGCCGGCGATTCACCTCTTTAGTGACACGTGCACCTTAGTACAGAACATGCTGTAGCTGCCTGACTCGACAAAGGCTGCCTCCTCTGCCCGAGGCCAGTCCTGCTATACTGGTTCTCGTGTTCGTTGGCCTAATCATGATTAGGCGGCCGAAGCTGGTAGCCTTGCCCATTTATGACCCACAAACATCCCTTATCCTGCTTTTCTATCTTCTGCACCTGGCTCTGCTCCTTTCCTTCTGGGCCTTTATTAGGGGGAGGTAACGAAATTTACGATGAGGCGGTCCGGGTCTTGAATGAAAAGTTGACATGAGATTATGATGGAAAAGTGGGAACCCCTCGTTCGTAATGTTTTGACATCAGATAATGTCGACGATTCCTGTGCAACGCCAAATATTTATTGTTTAGGACACAAAGGTTTGGGAATGTACTAACATGTAAAGAATGTGCCCGAAGCCCAATTTTTAGTATATAAGGAGCAACCCTTTTTGTACAAATCGAACAGGCTCCTAGAATCTGCCCGTGTGTAGTTTCTGTGACTTCTGTGTCCCTGCAGTAATAAACCTTTGGTCTTTGACGCCACCATCGAGAAGCCCGTGTTTCTGTTTATTTGTGCACCAAGACAGGTGGAACTCCGGAGTCTTCGGGTGTTTTCCCTGACACCTCTGGACGGAACCAAAAAGTCCAGAACTCCAATACTTCTCGCTGCCGTGGATCATAGTTTTCTTCATTCTAAAAGGTACTGTTTGTGGAGTCTGTTCCGACTCTGGGCTCGACATAGCGCTCCTAGCGGTCGACGCCGAACCTTTGGAATAGCTTTACCTCGACGTTGTGTGACCCCAGTGGGGGGGTTACATTGTTGTCAAGAACTGTGCTTTAGAGAAGAAGTTCCCTTTCTTGCTAAAGAACTATTTACTAAGAAGAAACTTTACCTGAACTATTATTCTTCCTTCCAAAGAGTGTTTATTGAGATTGTGGTATATTTTTGTCGTTATTTGGTCTGGTGCTAAGCCTTACATTAACATCATTATTTTTATAATACCTTCTGTGTTGTGTATTCACTTTATTACTGTATGTGGTCATAAATGCTTAACACACTGCCTCTGAGATAAGCCTGTCTGCTCTGCCAAGCTACCAAGAGGGGTGAGCAGGGGTTATCTTAGTGTGTGATCCCCTTGCCCTGACTAGAGGAGGTGGGTCCCTATTTGTCAGAAGTGTATCTCTGCCAACTAGAGACCAGCCGATTCTAACAACCATCTATTGCATCAACACCTGATTGACTCTGATTCGACCTCTACACAGGAATTGGGTAAGAGGGCAGACAAATGGGTCCGAACCAGGGTGAAGCAGAAGGTACAGAATCGAGGTGGTGACCAGAAGCAAGACCAAAAGGATGGGGAGAAAGGAAAATACCAGAAGTCTTCTCAAGGTCCACAAAAAGCTTCTAATGATGGGGGTTCCCAACAATCTAAAAAGAAAGAAGGCCCAAAGAAGCCATGGTGCAAGTTTTGAAAGGTAAATACTCACGGGACCAGTGATTGCACCAAGAAGGAGGCTGCTCCACCCACCATTGCCCCTAAGGCAACTGTTCCCCCTAGTTCAGCTCCAAGTGGTGGTTCTCAACAGAAACGTGTAGTAGGGGAACTGAGATGGATTTTGGCCTAGTCAGAATACCAACTCAAGCTGTTTTGATCTGTGATAGGGACATAAGTCTGTCCTCTACTGTGAGTCCCAATAACTTGGGCAAGTACAGACAAACTCATTTAATTAATGACCAAGTGTCTAAGGCCTACAAGGACACATGTGCTAGTGTCACAATGGTGATGCCTGGCTTTGTGGACCCTGGACAGATCATACTATGTGAAAATTACCTAGTGACCAATGCTAGCAATGTCACTACCACTCACAGTATGGCAATTGTTAATTTCTCTTGGGGAGGGGCAACTGACCTCAAAAAGGTTGGGGTTAGCTCAGACCTCCCTGTAGAATGTTTGCTTGGAAATGACCTGGAGACTTCAGCTTGGGCTGAAGTGGAGTATAGGACCCATGCAGAAATGTTAGGGATATCAGCACATGTCCTTGCTGTGACCAGGTCACAGGTCAGAAATTGCAACACTGAACAGGCACTGGGGGCCCGATTCACAGAATGAACTTAAGAAACAAACCTAAACTTAATTCTATTTTGGTATTCACAGAATGCACTTACTATGTTTGGAATTCACAGAAGTTAGGATTTTGTCTTAAGTCTGTCTTAAGACAACTAAGACAATATCCTAACTTCTGTGAATGTCAAAAGTAGTAAGTGCATTCTGTGAATGCCAAAAGTGGTAAGTGCATTCTGTGAATACCAAAATCGTAGTAAGTTTAGGATTGCGTCTTAAATTCATTCTGTGAATCGGGCCCTGGATCCTGGAACAATGGACCATTTGCCTACCAGGAGTAGAAGCAGTAGGGTTAAGGCTGTGCCTTACCCCTTGCCTCAGGAAGAGGATCAGCCTTCTCAGGAAGCTGATTGTGAGACCCAGGAGGAAACTGTCCTAGAAGAGCTTGAGCCTGATCAGGTTGAGTTTCTTGGGACAGGGGGACCCTCCAGGGCCGATCTGAGGCAGGCGCAGTTGGACTGCCCCTCTCTTGAACCTCTCAGACAGCAAGCTGCTGCTGAGGCTGCAGGGATTGCTAGTGGGACCCATAATGTTTAATGGGATGATGGGCTCCTGTATTCAGAGGCTAGAGACCCCAAGCCTGGAGCTTCCAGGAGGTTGGTCATACCTTTGGCATTCAGGGGCTTCCTTCTCACACTAGCCCATGATATTCCCCTTGCAGGACATCTGGGCCAGAACAAGACTTGGGACAGGCTGGTCCCTAACTTTCACTGGCCTCATATGTCAGAGGATACCAGGGAGTTTTGTCGCTCCTGTGTCACCTGCCAAGCCAGTGGCAAATCAGGTGACATCACAAAGGCCCCCCTCCTTATACCACTACCTGTGGTGGCGGTTCACATCGAGCGTGTAGGGATTGACATTGTTGGACCAATGGATCCACAAACAGCCTCTGGCAACAGATTTATTCTGGTGGTGGTGGATCATGCCACCAGATACCCAGAAGCTATTCCCCTGAGGACCACAACAGCACCTGTTGTGGCAAGAGCCCTCCTGGGAGATTTCTCAAGAGTGGGTTTTCCGAAGGAGGTTGTTTCAGACAGAGGTGCAAACATTATGTCTGGATATCTGACTGCTATGTGGAAGGAGTGTTGAGTGAACTACAAGTTCACCACATCCTATCATCCACAGAGCAATGGTCTAGTTGAAAGATTCAACAAGCGCTTAAGGGCATGATTAAGGGTCTCCCTGAAAAGCTCAGGCGGCGGAGATGGGACATCCTGCTGCTCTGCCTTTTGTTTTCTTACAGAGATCCCACAAAAGGGGGTTGGCTACAGCCCTTTTGAACTTCTGTTTGTGAATCCTGTAAGAGGACCCCTTTGTCTGGTGAAGGAGGGATGGGAGTTACCTCTCAAACCTCCCAAACAAGACATCGTGGACTTGCTCCAGGATGGCCGAGTACATGAAAAAGGCATCCAAAAACCTTGAGGCTAGTCAGGAATTGCAAAAGGCCTGGCATGACCAAAAGGCTGTGCTGACTGTTTACCATCCTGGACAGAAGGAGTGGGTGTTGGAGCCTGTGGCCCCAGCAGCTCTACAAGACAAGTGGAGTGGACCCCACACTATTGTTGAACTGAAGGGAGAATCACTTATTTGGTTGACCTTGGAACTCCCAGGAGCCCCCACAGGGTGCTTCATGTCAACAGACTGAAACCATATGTTGACAGGGCTGACATGGGCTTGCTCATGGCTACAGATGAGAGACAGGAGGAAGAGAGTGACCCTCTCCCAGACCTGCTCTCTCAGAACCCTGATGATTGTTCAGTTGATGGTGTAGCCTTGGCAGGCAGCCTCACTGACCAACAGCAACAGGACTGCAGACACGTTCTACAGTCCTACAGATTTATGTTTTCCCCGACTCAAAATCAGACTACCTGATGCACCCATGAGGTGGACACTGGCGCCAGTCTCCCTGTTAGAAGTAAGATTTACGGGCAACCTGATCATGTCAGGGACTGTATCAGGACAGAGGTCCAAAAGATGTTGGATTTGGGAGTCATTGAGCCCTCAGAGAGCCCTTGGGCCAGTCTAGTAGTCCTGGTGCCTAAACCTCACACCCAAGATGGTAAGAGAGAGATGAGGTTTTGCGTGGATTACAGAGGCCTCAATGCTGTCACTAGGACAGATGCCCATCCAATACCCAGGGCAGATGAACTCATTGACAGATTGGCATCTGCCAAGTTTTTGATTACATTTGACCTGACAGCTGGCTACTGGCAGATCAGACTAGCTGATGTTGCAAAGCCAAGGACAGCATTTTCAACCCCTTTTGGGCATTATCAGTTTGTGGTGAAGCCCTTTGGTCTGAAAAATTCACCTGCCACAATCCAAAGGTTGGTGAACCAAGCCCTCTCGGGTCTGGGTGACTACTGTGCAGCTTATCTAGATGATATTGCTGTATTTAGCTCCACTCTGCAAGATCACCTGATCCACCTGAAGAATGTTTTGGAGGCCCTGCAAAAGGCAGGCCTAACTATCAAGGCTACCATGTGCCCGATAGGGTAGAGTCAGGTTGTATACCTGGGCCACCTTGGAGGTGGAGGTCAGGTTCAACCTTTGGAGAGCAAGATACAGGCCATAAAGGACTGGGCTCCTCCAACCACCCAGACACAGGTCATAGCTTTCTTGGGCCTGACTGGGTACTACAGGAAATGTGTCAAGGGGTATGGTTCCATTGTGACACCCCTTAATGACTTAACTTCCAAGAAAATGCCAAAGAAAGTTCAGTGGACAGTCAGCTGTCAAAAGGCATTTGATGACCTAAAGCAGGCCATGTGCACTGCACCAATTCTGCAAAGTCCAGACTTCTCCTAAGAATTCATTGTTCAAACAGATGCTTCTGAATTGGGTGTTGTTCGTTCACAACTGAATAAAGATGGTCAAGACCAGCCAATAGCTTTTATTAGCAGAAGGCTGACCCCTAGAGAGAAATGTTGGTCAGCTATTGAAAGGGAGGCCTTTGCTGTGGTTCGGGCGCTGAAGAAGCTGAGGCCATACTTGTTTGGTACTCACTTCAAGATTCAGACAGACCATAAGCCCCTCTTGTGGCTTCATCAGATGAAGGGTGAAAATCCCAAACTGCTTAGGTGGTCCATTTCCCTACAGGATATGGACTTTACAGTGGAACATAGACCCGAGACTGACCATGCCAATGCAGATGGACTCTCCAGATTTTTTTTCCACTTAGAACATGAAGACTCAACTGGCCAAGGTTAGTTTAATGTCCCTGCATTTGGGGGGTCAGGGGGGGGGGGTTGTGTAGGAGAGTAGGATCTGCTTCCTATGGTTGCCCCACTTTTTGCTGTGATTTTCTGTTTTTTCGACTTTAATGTGGCTGTGCCCCTGCTAACCAGACCCACAGCCCAGCTGTTCTCTCTAAATCGATACCATGTACTTTAGGTACCTACCAGATTATTTACTGGGTCACCCTTGTGAGCCCCTGTATGGTGTACCATAGGTACCCAGGGCATAGGTGCATCCAAGGCCTACCAGGGGCTGCAGCATGTATTATGCCACCCCTGGTTTGCCTTCCAAACTGGCACCACAGGTCTGTTCACACAGCCTGGATAAGGTGGTGTAATCACCCCTTACTTAGATATAGTATCCCTATATCTATATAGACACATATACACCTATAAGCCACTCCTATGGTAGGCCTTGACAATCCTGGAGGCAGAGTGCTTGGTTTTATGTGAGAGGGTTCCCTAGCATGAGCTGAGCCCTCTGCAGCTTTTGGAACCATCTCCTCATAGCTGTTCTATGATGTAGCCATACCATATACTCCTAAGTGCATTATAATTAGGGCTCCCAGTTTTATGGTATTTATTTTTTTGCCATTTCCATCTGTATTTATCCATATTTATTTTTTGGGCATTTTTTCTGTATTTATCTATATTTATTTTTGCCACACGCAAAAGACGACGCTACAGCTAGTATTTTTCCATATTTATTTAAAGTGACAATGCATGTTTACTTTCAGTAATATATATAAATAAATGCTGCTGTGTTACAAAAATATTGAAACCACACACCTCACTATCCCAGAATAATCGATGTAAACACATTTAGAATTTGAAGGAGTGTTCCTGTGCGCTCTAATGACCTGGCAAAAAAGGGCACAAAAAGATGAAACACATGCTGGTTCCATATTAAAAAGAAATTACATGAAAACTGTAGTTAAGCACTCCTTTAAAGACATGTTCAAGGTCATTAGGGCAAGACTCCAGAACAGAGCTGGCTCCATCAGGGGGCCCATGAAAGATTAAAGTAAGGCAGCATTTCAAATTGCTGTTTAACTGCAGGGTAAGTAAGAGGCCACAGGGATGAATGGGCATGCAGAAGATGTTGTGTGGTCTGGAACTATGGTGCTGACAACGAGCAATCGAGGTCAATGAAAATGATAGAATGGGGAAATACTGTGCCCAAGAAAATTAGTATAAAGTTTATGTATAATGGTACCAGTGTTCTCTTTTAGTAACATCTTTAGTTTCCAATTTCTTTCGATAGACAATGCCTCTAAAATCAACTCAGCAGTCAAAACATTAATGTATCCCGTGGGGAGTACCAGAGGCGCAACTAGAGTAACATTTCAGAAGGGGCTAATCAAAATTTCGGGGGCGGTGCTGATTGTTCCACCAATTGGCAGAGTGAAGATGCAGGGGCTCTAAGAAGGGGTGAAAGAAAAAGAAAGCCTTGTTGACATGTAAATGGTCTTCTAAAGACCTGAGAAGTACTGTGGAGTGGCTGTGTGTGAGCCTGGGAAGCTGTCTCCGCGAGGCTTACACACAAAAATGGGGGGGGGGGGGGGGAGCTGAAGCCCTTTGAATCCGATGCTTGTTGCGCGCTTGTGGAGTACAGTAAAAAGGCGAAATTCCAATATTTCTTAAACCGTATGCAAACACCTTTTCCCCTCAGCTAAGTTCTCCATGTATAGAACACTACCTTTGTAAATCAAATACACATGCTCCGACGAACTGGGGACCCTTCTCGCTCTTTCCAGTTCGACCCACTTCATGAGGGGGGCATTCCCACACACTGCAACCGAGAGCACCAGCGGTCGTCCTTCTGAACCTGGCCGGGCTACACTGCCTCGAACATCGATTATGGCCGCTAGTGATGGAGGAAACAAGCTGACTGGGGCCTTAGAGAAACCTGCAAGACCCCCTCCCGCAACAACCTGTGGTCAGCGCCTTGCCCAGTGGAGGCCCAGAGGACGAGTCCGGCCAGTAGTGAGACATCGCAGGAGCTGGGCAGGCCCGAGAGATGAAGAACAGGCCGGGCTGCCCTCAGCGCCGGAGGTTAGACATGTGCACTACGGCGTGCCCCGAGAGGTAGTGAGAGAGCGCAATTTGAATAGAAAGTATATAGTAACCATATCTAGACGTATATGTTATAAACGTAGGAATGAAACGCACATCGTAATGTGAAGTTGATGATTATAGTATAAAGGCCAATGAATGTGATAACATGGTATAGGAAATGTAAATGTATTCACACGTTAAAATGCATTAGATTTTAGGAGACCCGTATACATGAAGGGTAAATGTATAGAAATGTGTAGAAATGCATAGGAAATATCGAACGTGCACAGTAGAATTCGTGTACGTGTGTAACTTTAAATGTGTAACTTTACATTGGGAGAAGCGGAGAGAGAAACATAATGTGGAAAGACGTAAACGTGGAGAAACGTGGATAAATGTATAAGAGAACTCACACAAAGATGTAACCTAGGGAAATGCATAAGTTATATTCTATGTAGTCGTATTCTATGTAGTATATATATTTGATGTATAATGTTTAAGTATAACTAAGGCTTTTGCTAAAGTACGAATATATAAATGTATGCCAAAGGTTATACTGTGTAGAGGGTTTTGTAGGAATGCTGGAAGAGTTTAGGTCATTTGTGTTTGTAACCTAACTGGTCAAGAGTTCGAAGGAGCATAGTCACATGAATGTAATTTAGTGGTCTTGTGAAGGTCGTAAATAGCTTGATGTGGACATGAGAGCCGAGAAGTCTAGCACTTGTTAGATTTAAGGTGACAATGCCGGACGGAGCTTATTGCTCGAACGTGAGGAAAGACACTTTGAATATAGACTATGTTTTGACAAGACCATTCACAGGACCTAGCAGGGTCAAGTTAAGAGACATAGAGTTAAGGCCTTGTCTAAATTCATATGTTACATGATCTGAAAGAATCGATAAATGTCGATGATGAAATGATGGAGATGACATCCAAAGGAGAAGGGTCAACTTAACGGACGACGCGAGGAGTGGACCAATGGAAGAAGCAGGAAGTTGACATCATCGGGGAAAGTCCGTGGTGGGCGTCAAGGGGCGTTCCACCCACACGGTGATTGTGTATTTTAGGGACAGCACCCCGGGGATAAGATAGGCGAAGGCGAAGGCAAGCGAACAGCCCAGTAGGGAGGGCAGAGAGAGCGAAGGCAAGGGTAAATGCCTTGAGCAGATGCGCTGAGACATCAGAAGCGCAAGGGAGCAGTAGGCCGAGGACCCTTAGAGAGCGGATGGGTAGGCAGATAGGGTACTGCTTCTGAAACTCAAGATTTCCTTTAGAGGCTAAGAGAGTTTGAACTTCTTTGGGAGTCAAACTGCTGACACCTTTTTAGGGAAGGAACTTGCGAAGTAGGGTTGTCACATAGCATAGAGTAGGGACAGATTAACTTGATGATTGTTTTATCTTACTGCAGATGACGCAGAAGGAACCACTTCACACCGAAGCTTAAGCAGCTGAGATATTAATTGATTTTGTATTTTGTATACTTTGAGATTTTATCCTGAATGGATTGTATTGTATTCAAACTAATCTTTATATAAACCTTTGAAACTTCATCAGTTGTAAGTGGTTCTTCAGAGTGGCGTCAGTTAATTGGGGTTTGTCTAACCAATGCGGGGGTGGTCCTTTCCTCAATGACAGATAGCAACGATCCAAAAACAGATGAATGGGATTCTTTATTAAATTTATCATAATCATAAATTAATATCACAATCCCGTTCCCCGCAGTTGGTAGCAGAGGATGGTTATCTTCTTGAGGAAGACGACCTAGGCCAGGTTAGTTTACCCCAAGGTCCCTAGTCATCGTCGACCAGAAGAAGAATTGCAGCCGAAGACGGTGCTGATGGTGCGTCGAGAGAAAAGCAGCAGAATCGGTCGAGAGTGAGTATAAGGGTCATGCGTTGTAAGATTGCGGTGTTTTATGTTGTTCCTGTGTTGTAATGTCAAGCGGAGTTGAATGCCTGTAGTGTGATTGAGGGAAAGTTGTGAGCGCGCGCAACTGGATGAAATCTTATGTCCAGAGGACTTAAGTGGTTCGGGTGTATCGAACACCCAGAGTAATTTGTCTACCATTGAAAGGGGGTCATGAGGTACCATTGATTTCCCGACAGACCGATGATAGGGGGAGCGTATGTGTGAGTGAATGAGTAGCGGACGCTGGTCGTACGTTTACTGCGTGTAAGTAACCTATCAGTTGAGGCAAGTGTCCGACCGTAAGAGGAAAGACGCTGTGCCAGTTGAGGTGACAATTACAGTAGACTGTGGCCGTACAGTCAGAAGAAAAGTGATCGCTTGGACGGAAGTAGTCATTTTTCAATGTATGAATGAAAACGCATATGAGATCGTGAGACGAGTTGAGGAACGAGGGAAGCTGCTGAAGAAGAGAGAAGTGACGTCAGCGTGGAGCCGCGCTGAGATTGGTCGGTTGGCATAGAACCGTGCTGGGATAGGCTGAATAGCGAGAGTCGCACAGGGATTGGTGGTTGTTATCAGGACGCAAATAAGTAAGAAATATCGTACGTTAACAAAATGAAGTGTTTTAAGGGTTTAGGGAAAATCTTTAAAAAGAAAAGGAGAAATTTATATGCCGGAGAAGAAGCTCCACCAGAAGGCACACCAGCATATCATATGGCAGTAAATGTAGGCTTACACTCAATACTGTGGATCTCCGAGTGGCATAGGCTAACTGAAGGGCAAAAAGAACTAGCGTTTCCAAGATTTGGAACGTTTAAATTAGAAGTGTTGAACCAACTGAAAGCGACGATGCTTTCGATGAGACCTCTACCGAGGCCAACTCAATTTGAAGCTCTTGGTGTGTGGTTTAGAACAGCACACGAAAGGGGCGTAAAGAGGCGCCAAGAAAGAGTGAGAAGATCGGTAAAGGCAGTGCAGGATGCTAAATGGGACGATGAAGCTAAGAAATGGAGGGTACAAAAGATAGAAGCGGACAAACTGTTCACCATGATAGAGGCTACGGGAGAAAGGAAACCTCTAGAACAGGAAGATGAGGAAAGTGAGTCGGAGGAGGATCTAATAGACAGGTTGTTAACAGATAAACCACCTCCATACAGCGGTGAACTTGCGAGTCCCATATTACCGCAAGTAGACGGAACTAGGTGGGGAGAATATAAGTCGATCCCAGTAACAGAGTGGGACGCTACTAAGACCGTAGAAATACCCCAAGCTAGTCCTGAACAGAGAGTAGTGGGAAGATTTGTGGTCCAGAAGGTGCCGGAGACGCAATGCGCTAGGTCATACCAAATGCCGGGCGCTTTGCAAGTCCCGGTCACCATAGGCCCTATTGTGTCAATCTATAACCCAGAAGGGGTCCAGCAGGAGGAACAGGCACGATGGGACAATGAAAGAGCAGAAGAGGAGAATAGGAATGCCACAATGAACTCCCACAGGCAGATACGAGCACCAATAAGTCGGAGTACCCCATTTGATTCCGCAACAGGTCCCAGAGTAGAACAGGGAGGTCGAAGAGGACCAATGGACTTAAGGGGACCAAAACCGAAAACCCATAAGGAATTAAGGGAATACCTGAGAGAATGGGACGCGGCCGAAGAAGCTCGGAATAAAAGTTTAGAAACGGGATCCGAGTGGAGAGAGCAGGATAACAGGATTCTCTCTCATTGTGGAGCTGGCGAAAGCAGCCCCGAGTGGGAGGGAGGAAGCCAAGAGAGCAGAAGAGATACTTATCCTACTGATAACAGCAATAGGCTAATGTGCGAAGACAGAAGTGCAGGGTGTGGCGAAGTGCCTCGTGTCACCTTCAGTGAAGGGGAACATAGGACACAGGAGTACCGGAATACCTTTAGGTGCACACACCATGCCCCAGGTGAGAATGCGAGACATTGGAGTCACGGAAATATGGAGAGCCGCGAAGCGTCTCGACATACATCCGGGGACAGTGGAAGGAGTCATGAGAATTTAGGGAGTCGCGAAACGTCTCGCCATGCATCCGGTGATCACGAAAGAGATCACAGGAACACGGAAGACCGGCGAGGGCCTTTCGTTTTATTAAGCGACACCAGACAACAAGCAAGTTATAATGGGTTAGAACCAAACGGTGGATCCTATCTCACATCTGGAGAAACCGAGCCTAAAAATCGGAACATAGGGTTGGGGGACGGAGCATTATTCCACCATACCCCACGTGGAGATGGAAAGGCTTGGGATCTCGAAGGGTGGGAACGAAAAGATGGAAGGAAGACTCCTCATAACTCACCTGTGCTCAGGCGTAGGGCGCATAGTGGAGGTGAGAGGGATATGAGAGAAGAACATAGAACTGAAATGTTGAAAGCTGAAATAAAAGCAAAACGGCTTGACGTAATGAGTTTGAAGGCAGATCTGGATGAATTGATTGATGGCACAGTGCCACTAGAGAGATTAGACTCGTATACACCAGATGAGATACTGTTTCTATCCAAAGATGTTACTCGAAGAGCGAGGTCAGTTCATGAGAACTTATCAAATTTAGCAAACAGGTACATGGTAGACCTGTCACGAACTAAGGCTTTACAGAGTAACCATAGGCTAACTTGCACAGATCAGGATTTGGATGATCGCAGAACGATCACACTGAAAGTACACATAAGGGAATTGATCGTAAGTATCAGAATATGGAGAGATCTAGATAGATGGGAGGAAAGATGGTCCAGAAAGGGCTCCGTTAGACGGAGTGTACTTGAGGGGTCCCAGGACACAGGCTTGATGCGAATGGAAGCCTTCCCTTTGCGAGAAATCGCGAATGGAAGTTACGTTCATGTGCCCTGGAGTAGGGGGGATTTGGCGGCATTCACCAATTCCTTCCCAAAGCTTAGGGAGAATCCTGTCGAGTGGTATAAGCAGGTAGAAAGATTCGTGAAGATCTCGAAGGTACTGTGGATCGATTTGAACACACTGTTCGATATCGTAGTACCCGGAGACTTATGGACGGCGTGCAAGCTTAGTGTTGAATGGCCCACTTCTGAGCCATCAAGAGATACCCGGACGAATGGTCCATCTGATAGAGTCATGGAAAAGTACGAGAGAGTAATAACATGGCTAAAAGAGAAAGTGCCGGTACAAGACATAGACTGGGTAAAGATAGATCGGACTACCCAAGAGCCGAAAGAGACAGTGCATGAGTTTTATGAGCGATTGCTGAAAGCATTCAAGCAATACAGCGGGTTAGATGTGATGGATCCCAAGGACATAGGACAGTTTGTTTCAAAGTTTGTCTTAGGATTAAGACCAGAAATATGCCTAATGATCCAACAGCATCTGATCTGTTGGCAGAACAAACCTTTAGACGAGATTTTGAGATACGCAAGGTATTGTAGTGACGAGATAGACTCGAAGGCAAAGAAGCTTAAAGAAAAGTTAATGTTAGTGCAAATGCAAGCTGCTGGAAAGGATAAACCGCGGCAGCAGGGAACAGGGACGCAGGCAAAGAAACAGAATAATCAGAGCAGAGACGAGGAAGAAAGACCGAGACCAAGAATGGATATCGCGACACTGAAAAAGACGACGAGATGCCATCAGTGTAATGAGGTGGGACACTGGCGACGCGAGTGTCCTTACAATGTCGAGTCAGGGGATTTAGAGCAGGAGGAGGAAGAGGTTCAGAACAACGTGGTTAAGGGAGCCACAGTCCCGAAGGGCAGGTTTGTCAAAGGGGGGACTCAGACTCCTCGAGCCCCGTTTCCTCAACCACCTCGCATCACAAACGGAGGGAAAACCTACAGACAGATGCCATTGTTTGTAGGAGGAGAGGAATGTTACTACGTGGACCCACTTACAGGGCAGAGTGCGAATAGGGAGGAAGATTGTACACTAGGAGCCGCCTTGGAAGTAGATCAGAGAGGTCCATACGTAGAGGCTGAAGTAGCGGGATGTCCTACAACCTTTTTGGTAGATACAGGGGCCACTCGATCTACGTTGAGATCTGCGGTAGTCCCGGGTCTGCCAATGTCAGGAGAAACGGTACAGGTGGTAGGAGTTGCGAACAAAAGGATGACAAATCCCTTGACCGAACCAGTGTCAGTGAGGATAGGGAATTACAGGGACGAACATCAGTTCGTGATCTGCGATTCTAGTCCTGTGTGCTTATTAGGGAGAGATTTGCTGTGCAAACTGAATTGCACGATACATTGCACACCTGAGGGAGTAGAAGTGCAGACCAATGATGAGGACGCTGATTTTAAAGTTGTAAACTCAAGGGAATGTGTGGAACTTTATCCTACCTTAACAGTGGAGGAGCTTCCACAAGATTTGCGAGAGAAAGTCTCAGCTGAGGTATGGGATTTTACTGGGGAAGAAATAGGGTTGATCAAAGGAGTGGAACCGGTAAAAATCTTGGTAAGACCCCATGCTGAGTATCCAAGAACACCACAGTATAAGCTAACGCCAGAGACGATTGCAGGGATTAAGCCTGTGATCGAATCTATGATTAAGCAGGGAATATTGAAGGAGATCGTGGGAAGTCCATGTAACTCCCCGATCATGGGTTTGCAGAAACCTAGTGGAAAATACAGAATAGTGCAAGATCTTCGGAAGATTAATAACATTGTTGTCTCATGTTGTCCAGTGGTACCGAATCCATCAGTGATATTATTTCAGATACCGTTCCAAGCTGAATGGTTTACCGTGATAGATTTGTGCCAGGCCTTCTTTTCGATACCGTTAGACGAAGAGAGCCAATATCTTTTCGCTTTCAAGCTGGAAGATCGCGTCTTAACATGGTGTCGTATCCCTCAGGGGTATACAGAAAGCCCATCGATCTTTAACCAGTTATTGAAACGAAATCTCGAGAGTCTAGTACTGCCCAAGAATTCAGTTTTGGTCCAGTACATAGACGACCTCCTTGTTGCGTCAGAAACTGAGGAAGCTTGCAAAGAAGACACCATCACCTTGTTAAATCACTTGGCTGAGAACGGACACAAGGTGTCTCCAAGTAAGTTGCAATATTGTAAGACTGAGGTGCAATACTTGGGCCATAGGATTGAAAAGGAAAAGCGGAAGGTGTCTCCAGACAGAATAGAGGCGATTATGAAAATGAACGCGCCTACAACACAAAGAGAAGTCAGGATGTTTCTAGGCATGGTTGGTTATTGTCGACAGTGGATAGCAAACTTTTCACTGAAGGCAAAACCGTTATTACAACTGACGCACAAAGGAGTAAGTGATCCGGTACCATGGGACAACGATTGTTTGATGGCGTTTTTGCAGCTGAGGGAGGACTTATGTCGCGCCCCGGCTTTAGGAATGCCAGATTATAAAAAACCTTTTTTGCTTTACTGCTGCGAGAGAGAGGGATGCGCTTTAGCGGTATTGGCACAGGTCCATGGAGATGCGCGCAGGCCAGTGGCGTACTTTTCGGCTACATTAGATCCAGTAGCCGCAGCGTTGCCCGGATGTCTCAAATCCGTAGCTGCAACGGGTGTCAGCATTGAAAGATCTGAAAGCGTAGTTATGGGTCATCCGTTAGAAGTGTATGTACCACATTCTGTAGAACTGTTAATGACAAGGACGAAGACTCAGCATCTGACGAACAGCAGGCTCACACGCTACGAGCAGGTCATACTGGCTGCCGAGAATGTGACCCTAAAGAGATGCTCTGTCTTGAATCCTGCAACATTGATGCCACTTCCGAATGAAGTGGACGACGACAATTGTACAGAACATGACTGCCTCGATGTGACTGAACTATGTACCAAACCGAGACCTGATATCGTAGATGAGCCATTGACAGACCCAGACGAAATTTTCTTCGTCGATGGTTCATGCGTAAGAAACGATGTTGGTCAGCTGAGAGCAGCTTATGCAGTATGCACGATTACCAGAGTTATAGAAGCCGCTTGCCTGGAAGGAGTACACTCCGCACAGGTAGCTGAAATTGTGGCTTTGACTCGTGCTTGCTTAGCAGGCGATAGACTTCGAGTCACTATATACACCGATAGTCAGTATGGATTCGGCGTAGTTCATGATTACGGGCAGTTGTGGTCTCAAAGAGGTTACATGACCTCCTCGGGTTCTCCTATTAGGAATGGAGAATTCGTGAAACTTCTGTTAGAAGCTTTGCAAAAACCTTTGGCCATAGCTGTGGTCAAATGTGTAGCACACACAAAAAATACGGATTTTGTATCACTAGGAAATAAATATGCAGATGAGGTAGCGCGTTATTGCGCAGAGCAGGGATATTCTCACACTGATACAAAAGTGGGGGGAATCCAGGAAATGACTGAATTGACCATGTTGTTAGACACTGTAGATACGTGGGATGAATTGAGAGCAGTACAGGAAAATGCACCAGATGATGAGAAAAAGGGCTGGGAAACAGCTGGGTGCGGAAAAAGTGAAATGAATTTCTGGGTGTCTGCCGACGGAAGGGCAGTATTACCAAATGAGTTTGTTAGTCCAATGGCAAGGAAATTGCATGGATCAGCACACATAGGAAGAGATGCTATGGTGAGAGTATTCAGACAGACGTGGTTTAACCCTAAATTTAGAGTAGCGGCAGAAGCAGTGTGTCAGCGATGTACGATCTGTCAGCAACTAAATGTGGGTAAGAGAACACCAGTTACCTTGAGTCACATAGGAAGGTCTGGGGGGCCTTTCAATAGGATGCAGATTGACTTCATAGAAATGCCTCCATGCAACAGACTCAGATACGTGCTAGTGATTGTTTGTATATTTTCTAGATGGGTTGAGGCTTACCCTACACGTAGGTGTGATACACTTACAGTAGCAAAATTGTTACTTAGGGAGTTGATACCGAGGTTTGGGGTGCCATCCTCTTTGGAATCGGACAGAGGAACTCATTTCAATAGCGAAGTGGTGAAGATGCTGTGTTCAGCTTTAAATATCGATCAGAAGTTACACTGCAATATCGACCAGAAGCCTCAGGGATCGTAGAGCAAATTAACAGTACTATCAAGTCCAGACTGGCTAAAGTTTGTTCATCGACATCCCTGAGTTGGCCAGACGCACTTCCAGTAGTTCTCATGAGTATACGTAGCACACCAGATAGAAGAACAGGCCTCTCTCCACATGAAGTGCTAATGGGGAGAGCTATGAGATTGCCATCGGTTCCGACTGCAGCGCTAGTGAACATCACAGACGATTTGATCTTGGACTACTGCAAGGGACTATCTGATGCCGTTAATTCTGTGTCCCTCCAGGTCCAGGCTGCAGAGGTTCCATCAATACAAGACTTGTGCCATGACCTGAGTCCAGGGGACTGGGTCCTGGTGAAGAAACATGTCAGGAAGAACTGCTTAGACGTGCGTTGGCGAGGACCGTTTCAAGTCATACTTGTAACGAATACCGCAGTAAAGTGTGGAGGTCTGCCAAACTGGATACATGCCTCACACACCCGAAGAGTGCCAACACCTCCAGAAGACACAGCTCCTCTCTCGGATGAGAATCCGGCGGGAAGCGGAGAAGCCATAGAGGGGGAAAGCCAAGCTGTGGAGGTGATCGAAGAAGCTGAAACTGTGTTGGAACAGGGCGACGAAGGTCAGGACACGAGTGGGACCGAAGTTGCCTCAGGGGAAGAAAGCAATTGGGAATCCGACACAGATATCGAGCAGACTGAGAGTGACCAAGAGACAGGTCCTGGAACAAGGAGCGGAAAGACGGAAAGCAACGAAGCCAGTTGGCCGGAGAGAAGGAAAAGGCCAAGTTCGGAAAGGAAAAAGGAAAGAACTCTTGCCCCGATCGCTGAAGAATCGGATCAGGAGGAAGAGACGACAGACTCAGGAACTGAGAGTCCACGAAGATCAAGAAGGGTACGTGTGCCCTGTAGAAGGTACGCCACCCCAGAGTGGACTTATCTAGCAGATGTATTGGGGACAGAAATCTGGGAGAGTGAAGAGTGTGAAAGTAACCACTCTCGATCCAGTCGTGACAGTGGAGATATGGATGTTGGCGCCTGGGCTTGAGACTGAGGGGTTACTGACTTTCACACTTCCCCGACCCCCACGTTTGAGTAAAATTCAAGATTTAGTGTTAAAAAGACTACAATTTCCAACAGTTGGTCAGCAAATGACCGAAGAAGAAGAAAAAGTTATTCGTTTTGAACTGTTAATTATTGTTGTGAAAGCTGCAGGTCCGACAATAATTGTTGATGCATGAAAGACTTTTGTACTTATGTTATAAAGAAGAAGATAACCTAGCGCCGAGTGGAAAGAAGAATAAAATTAGGGATTACATTTAGAGGACGGAGAAGGGCTAGGGTTGTCTGCTGCTAAGAAGAGAAAAAGACATTGTTGAAAAAGATACCTGTTGATAAAAAGCACTTTAAAGACTGTGAAAGCAAACAAGCAACCAAAGACTGGAAAGAGAATTTTCGCTAGAGAACGAGGTACGCTGTTTTGATAACATGGAGAACGGCAACCCAAACAGAAAAGCTAGATGTATAGTAGGTACACTTATAGCAATAGTGATATTTCTCATAATCATAGTAGTAACGATATCTTACATGAAAGGGCATGAAAATGATAAAAGAATAGCAAATGTAAAAATTGTAACGACTTTGAAACCTGCTCTCGTGGGGAAGAAGGAGGAGAGCAATGTTATACGTGAAAAGACGTTACTTGCAGAGGAAACTCGTAGATTACACATAGACGAGTCACAGGGAAATTTTAGGTCAAATGCGTATGCCAAATTGTTGTACGAATATATCGATGCCATGGAGGCCAAAGATTGCTACGTTTGTATGCAATTGCCGGCTTCTGTAGACGAAGGCATTAGATATCACCATCTCCCATTGACTTATGGGATAACCTGTAGTTTACTGCTTAGTATATTTTATGGTAGAGAAGGGTTTGAGTACTACTTTTCAAATTATGATTCGGTACTGCCTGAAGTTCCGAATTATAAGCAAATGAATAAGTGGGACTACTACAAAAAGGAAGATAGACTGGCTAAATTCTTTCTTCCTTGGGACACATTAGATACATCATATGCACGTAGGAATAATCTGACTTGCAAAGTATCAGAAGTAGAGAAAAGGTTTATAGCACAAGTAGATGATCGATGCAGAAGGCAGAAGATTCTAAAAATGTCAGGACAATGGAAAACAGACTGGACAGAAGAAGAGAAGGCACATAAAAAGAAAGGTAGCAATGGTCCAATAGCATTGGATAGAACGCAGAAAGGAAAGTTATGTTTAACTCGAAGCAAAACGTATTACGAGAGCGAATTTGTAGGTGAAGTTAGTTGTGAGCACTCTTTTAGACTGGAGTACTACACAAAGGATTTTATGAAAGGGATGCAAGCTATTCCGAATGTGTATTTTGTATGTGGGAGAAATGCCTATGTAAAACTGCCAGACAATTGGTATGGTTCGTGTTACTTGGCAATTGTCTTCCCCAAAATATATCATGCAAAGGATTTAGCAATCATAGAAGGAAAGGCTTCGAGGAGAACGAAAAGGGAAGTAGGAGATGCAGAAGTAGTAGGAGATGTATTTGGAGCAATGTTTCCATTGTTAGGTTTGATTCTTAACGATGTTAAGATTAGAAGGTTAGCGACAGTCGTGGATAGATTGTCTGCCAGCACTGCAAGATCTTTAATGTTAGTAGAGGGTGAGATGCAGTCGATTAGAGCAATGGTTTTACAGAACAGACTTGCTTTAGATGTAATATTAGCAAAAGAAGGCGGAGTTTGTAAAGCTTTGAAAGTTCAGGAATGTTGTACTTATATTCCTGATAATTCAAAACCACTTGAGAAAGTCATACAGAACATTACACAGATACATCAAGAAATTGAGGATTTATCAAAAGTAAATGTTTGGGAAAAAGTAGGAAATGGAGTGGGAAAGGTTGGAAGTTGGTTTGCTAATATAGGCAAAGGTATAGTTTGGTACATTTTAAAGCCTGTATTAATAGTAGTAATTTGTATAATTACATTATTAGGATTAGTAAAATTGTATAAATGGTATAGGTCGAACCAGTTACAAAGATCGATGAGAGACCAAGAAAGGAGACTAGCTGTTCTACAAGATCAACAGTATAAAAGTCTGAGAACACTTGAATCGATAAAAAGAGGAACAGATGTAACTAGTTCGGTATAAGTGATGTATTCAAATTGCTTTTAGTGATGACTCCTAAAAGTCATCAAAGGGGGGAACTGAGAGAGCGCAATTTGAATAGAAAGTATATAGTAACCATATCTAGATGTATATGTTATAAACGTAGGAATGAAACGCACATCGTAATGTGAAGTTGATGATTATAGTATAAAGGCCAATGAATGTGATAACATGGTATAGGAAATGTAAATGTATTCACACGTTAAAATGCATTAGATTTTAGGAGACCCGTATACATGAAGGGTAAATGTATAGAAATGTGTAGAAATGCATAGGAAATATCGAACGTGCACAGTAGAATTCGTGTACGTGTGTAACTTTAAATGTGTAACTTTACATTGGGAGAAGCGGAGAGAGAAACATAATGTGGAAAGACGTAAACGTGGAGAAACGTGGATAAATGTATAAGAGAACTCACACAAAGATGTAACCTAGGGAAATGCATAAGTTATATTCTATGTAGTCGTATTCTATGTAGTATATATATTTGATGTATAATGTTTAAGTATAACTAAGGCTTTTGCTAAAGTACGAATATATAAATGTATGCCAAAGGTTATACTGTGTAGAGGGTTTTGTAGGAATGCTGGAAGAGTTTAGGTCATTTGTGTTTGTAACCTAACTGGTCAAGAGTTCGAAGGAGCATAGTCACATGAATGTAATTTAGTGGTCTTGTGAAGGTCGTAAATAGCTTGATGTGGACATGAGAGCCGAGAAGTCTAGCACTTGTTAGATTTAAGGTGACAATGCCGGACGGAGCTTATTGCTCGAACGTGAGGAAAGACACTTTGAATATAGACTATGTTTTGACAAGACCATTCACAGGACCTAGCAGGGTCAAGTTAAGAGACATAGAGTTAAGGCCTTGTCTAAATTCATATGTTACATGATCTGAAAGAATCGATAAATGTCGATGATGAAATGATGGAGATGACATCCAAAGGAGAAGGGTCAACTTAACGGACGACGCGAGGAGTGGACCAATGGAAGAAGCAGGAAGTTGACATCATCGGGGAAAGTCCGTGGTGGGCGTCAAGGGGCGTTCCACCCACACGGTGATTGTGTATTTTAGGGACAGCACCCCGGGGATAAGATAGGCGAAGGCGAAGGCAAGCGAACAGCCCAGTAGGGAGGGCAGAGAGAGCGAAGGCAAGGGTAAATGCCTTGAGCAGATGCGCTGAGACATCAGAAGCGCAAGGGAGCAGTAGGCCGAGGACCCTTAGAGAGCGGATGGGTAGGCAGATAGGGTACTGCTTCTGAAACTCAAGATTTCCTTTAGAGGCTAAGAGAGTTTGAACTTCTTTGGGAGTCAAACTGCTGACACCTTTTTAGGGAAGGAACTTGCGAAGTAGGATTGTCCCATAGCATAGAGTAGGGACAGTTTTAACTTGATTATTGTTTTATCTTACTGCAGATGACGCAGAAGGAACCACTTCACACCGGAGCTTAAGCGGCTGATATTGTAATTGATTTTGTATTTTGTATACTTTGAGATTTTATCCTGAATGGATTGTATCGTATTCAAACTAATCTTTATATAAACCTTTGAAACTTCATCAGTTGTAAGTGGTTCTTCAGAGTGGCGTCAGTTAATGGGGTTTGTCTAACCAATGCGGGGGTGGTCCTTTCCTCAATGACAGATAGCAACGATCCAAAAACAGATGAATGGGATTCTTTATTAAATTTATCATAATCATAAATTAATATCACAATCCCGTTCCCCGCAGTAGAAAGCACTGGGCAGATCGGGCCGCGGGGCCCGCCACGCAGAAGGTGAGACAGCCCTGACGGTGTAGTACAGCAGGTGCGGATGTTGTTAGTTTATCTGTGGCACAGGGGGTGCTCAGCTATAGTGGTGCAGGCGTTATAACGGCAGAGGTGGCACAGGGGATGCTGGAGTGCAAGTCTGGTGTGTGGTGTTTGTTTGCTCCCGCCCTTCCCCTCCACCTTCGACCTTAATGGGAGCGTGGAGAGATAACTGGATTCGAGCACGTCAGCCCTGCAAAACGTGCTAGTAATTTGCCGTTTTTACATATAAATACAGACAAAGGAAACATTGTTTTCCGTCTGTATTTATATGTAAAAATCCGTTTAAACGGCAAACCGGGAGCCCTGATTATAATCCTTGTGGTTAATGCTAACTGTGGTTTGGCTTTATCAAAACATGTCGTGTAAAGTGTCAAACACTTTGGAATACTGCCCCACCCCCCACCCCCCGCCAGTCCTGGCGGCGGGGGTAGCATTCCACCCTTCTAGAGGAAGAAGACATGTAGTTACTGCTTTACCCGGTAAAAGTTAAACAGAGCCTCAGCATCACAAAATGGATGCTGCTGCCACAGACACGAGTCTGACCTCCTGTTGCTGGGGGAAACTCCAGCAAGGGAGGCCTGGACAATAGGTTTCCCATCCAGGGAGGTGCCAGCACCTCCCCAGACAGGCTCTTGTGTATTGGGACTGGAAGGGTTGCATCAGCAGATGCTTTTCCAGACACTGCCTGGGGCACACAATGTCTTCCATGCATAGCCCGGTTCAAACCGGTTGCTGGGGCACTCAGCCCCAGCTCTGGGGCAAAACCGGACAAAGGGAAAGGGGTGTAACCACCCCCTTCTCAGGTCCACCCATAGGAGGGACCTAGTCAGGTAATCCGGCCCCCATCCTTAGTATAAGTATAGGAGCTGTGTCCCTGGGACTTTAGATTATCCTGGACGAATCTTTGAAAGACATATCTTGGACCTTCGACATTCCATTCTGACTGGAATATGGAAGACAACTCCCTTGTGGTCAAGGAGTGACCACCCTGTGCAAACAGGCACCAACAACAACTTTGCCAGTCTGCAGTTTCAAGGCTCCCGTCGGAACCCGAAGACTCTGTGACACAAGAACTGGACTTCCAGACTTCGCTGACCCGACTCACACCCACAGCAAAGCTGAGACCCGTGGCGGACACGAGGGAGGTGGGACCGGACATCTTGGACATCCTGCATTTTGCTATCTGCTCCCCTTTCCTGAAGTCTCAGTATGTTGTGTATTGGTGTAGGAGAAGCCCCATCCCCGAGCACCATTTCCACCGGAGCCCAGGCCCCCACACTCCATGAGTGTTCTGTGGACCCCGCCTCTGCATTTGAGCTCAATGCATCTTCCCGGTTCTTTGCCCATTGGCTATTGAGCCCCCCTGAAGACGCCATCTTGAATCTAACTTGCTTTCCTGGTTGCTCAAGGCTTGCTCCAGCTTTCCTGAAAAGGAGAAGTACCACAGACCTTGCTGGTCTGCAACAGAGCCAATCTCGACATCCTGAGTGGGTTGCGGTTGCCAAGGCTTGTTGGGTCCAATCCAGACACCGACACCGCAGTCATCTAGATCCATTGTGGTACAGCTCCAATCCAGCGCCTGGTCATCGCCAATGCCTCCTGGACCTCGTGGCTGAAGAGACAACTCACCTTCTTCACCTTCAAGCACGCGACATTGCCTGGTTCCTTCCTGGTCACTGGCTAGTGACCCAGACTTTGTCCCCTCTGCTTTCAAGTTCTTCAGATCTTTGATCCACCCTTGGATCCACCCGGTCACTTTTCCTCCTGTTGCCTGCAGCACTTCTTTGCAGCCCTCCATAGAAAACGACGACGAAACCCGACAAGAAAAGACACCTATGCACCCGGCTTCCTTGGATGAGGTAACAAGAGTACTCCGGTGCTCCCGTGGGTCTTGACTCTTGAAGTGTCCTTAATTTGCATATTTGTAACTTTTACAAACTCCATAGAAAGTCAATGGTAACCCGCGCCTGTGTTTAGACACTGCACGCGACTCCTGTGGGCCTCCTCCTTCCTAACCTTTGGTCGATTAGTGTAGCTCTAGCGATTCTACAGGCCCTAGGCCTGCTTTCTATTTTTCTTGTGGTACTTATACCACTTTCTTAGTATATGGTTTGTGAGGCCCGTAGGGCATAACGTATAATGTGAAACTTATTGTATATTAACTGTGTGACTTGTATTGTACTTTTACCTCTGACCTCATAAAGAGTGCAGGGGGGTTGTGTTTAGAATAAATACATATGTATATATTTGATATATACCCTGTGTGGTGTCCTTTCATTTGGTATTCAAGGGATTATAATTGGTAAAACAACTTGCTTAACTCGCCTACTGAAGTCTTAGCATGAAGACTGCTGGTTCATGCTACCACTAGGAATGCTTGTCTATAAGATTGACTTTACAAACACCATCAATAAGGGTCGATTCGACTGGTGCAAGGTGCCCACTAGAACTAGTGGACATTATATGCCATGCTAACTTCTCACCCGCACCGCAGCCTTGGCCCACCGACGCCGGCTGACGACAGCGCTTCAGCTACGTCGCCGCTGCTTGCACCGTGGTCCTGCCAGCATTGTGACGAGCACCGCCTTCACCTCGCTCCGCGAACCTGGTCTCCCCGACGCCGCCATCTGATGCCACCACCGAGCCGCTGCTCGCACCACGGCCTGAGGGCACCGCAAGTAGCACCGCTGCACTTTGGACGGCAGCCTCCACCGCCTGCCGACACCATCGCTCCTGATTCCATCGGAGAGGAGCTCGACCTGCAATGAGAGGGACTTCAAGGGCCTCATCACCCTGTATTTCTCACAGGCACTGTTTGCGCGTCTTCCCGACACCATAGTTGGCCCGCGACCAGTCAGAACTGTTGGATTTGTTGTTCACGACGCCATGGTAGCCCTGGACGAAGCTACCGACATTGAGGAACTTTGTTTTAAACTTATTTAGGTAACTACAGACATTTTTCATACAGGACTGTGGATTTTTGTCGTTTTTGATCTTCTTTCAATTATATAAAAATATATAAAAAATATTGGATATTTTTCTAAACTGGTGTGGTGTCCGTTTGAAGGGCATACACTGTATTACTGTGGGTTCTGTGCACATGCTTTACACACTGCCGCTGAGGTAAGCCTGACTGCTCGTGCCATGCTACCAAGGGGGTGAGCAGAGGTTCTTTTAGGAGTGCAACTCCCTTATCCTGACCAGAGGGAGATTTTAGCCTAGCTTCGGCCCGTGCCCTAGCCGAACAGAAATCCCATTTCTAACAGGCACAGTCTGGGCACGGCCACAGTGCACAGTTTGCATTCACCGTCAGAGCCCAGTTTCCGTGCATGGGCTCAGTGCACAGTCTGCATGCATGGTCACAGAATCTGCGTGCACCGGTGCTAGCACAGTGTCCGTGCACTGTCAGATCACATCCCCGGGGATTGGCTTAGTGCACAGCGTCCGTGCATGGGCTCAGTGCACAGACCAGGTGAACGCTCAGTCACAGAGCAGAGTCTGCGTGCACCGCCACTAGCACAGTCCCCGTGCATGGGCTCAGTGCACAGAACACAGGCTGCATGCCACTGCACTAGCACAGTGTCCGTGCATGGGCTCAGTGCACAGTCTCCGTGCATGAGCTCAGTGCACAGTCTCCGTGCATGGGCTCAGTGCACAGCGTCTGTGCATGGGCTCAGTGCACAGTCTCCGTGCATGGGCTCAGTGCACAGACCAGGTGAGCGGTCAGTCACAGAGCAGAGTCTGCGTGCACTTTCAGAGCACAGCCTGTAACTCAGTGCTCAGTCTAGTCCGTCGTCTGATGCACAGGGCTCGGGCACTGCCCATAGGTGTACAGGGGGGTAGGGGGGGCGGGGGTGCACACGAGACGTCACGTATACTATTGGGTCAGTGTACAGCCCGGGTGGCACGCTTGGCGCTCTGCGTGCACAGTATCAGTGCACGGCCTGGGTGCACACGATCAGATCGGCCCCTAGCCCTTTAAGGAGGGGGGGGGCGTTGCTGGGGAATGACTCAGCACTGGTCATGGGACTCCCTGAGGCGTATAAAAGGAAACCCCGTAGCAATTAACCGGCTCCTCTGGTCTCCTTCTTGTCCAGTCCACAGGTGCAGCAGCAGAAGTGTCGCCGCCCCAGCCCCGCCGGCCTCAGCAGCACCAGCCCCGCCCCGCCGGCCTCAGCAGCACCAGCCCCGCCCCGCCGGCCTCAGCAGCACCAGCCCCGCCGGCCTCAGCAGCACCAGCCCCGCCGGCCTCAGCAGCACCAGCCCCGCCGGCCTCAGCAGCACCAGCCCAGCCCAGCCGGCGTCAGGCACGACAGCCTCAGCACCAGACCCGGGACGCCCACGAGCAACAGTGAGTCTGCGGCAGCGCCGGGGTCGGGTCGCCTCTGACTGTCTGCCTGCCGCCCTCCACCGGGGGCTCAGTAGGTCTCTGACCCCCCCCCACCCCCCGTCCTCTTGTCTATGCTCGTTCAGTCGTTCTCCTCCCTCTGGTCCCAGCCCCTCTGTCCCCGGGACGCCCCCACCCTCGTATTTTCTCCGCTGCTGGCCTCACCACCTCAAGGCTGGGGACTGTGGGGGCAGGTCCAGCAGGGCCACCCAGCGCTTCAGGTTCAGTCATCCCCCCCCGTCCCTCGAAGTTCACCGGCACGCCTTAGATTTTGAAAGTCTGTATAAAGTGCCTTGAGCGCCTCGCTTCGAGCCGTCTCGGCCCCGCGCTGACCTGTGAGGATCGAGACAGGCAGCGCCGACCGGTGCCCAGGGCCTGGCCCCTGTCCAGCGCCTCACTTTTGTTACAGCGCCAGGTGGTGCCCAGGGCACACACCTGTCCAGCGCCTCACTTTTAGTACAGCGCCTACCATTGCTAGTTCACCCCCTCCATGGCTGGGGCTTCAATCCACTTCCCGCCTACCTTTGCCTCTTTAATGTTGATTCAACTGACCCCCCCCCCCACGTGCCCAGGTGCCCCGAGCTGCAGCTCTGGCTCCTCTCCCAGAACGCGGGCACAGCACTCGCTTCACTGGGCTTGTAAAGCGCTGTGATGCTCAGGGAGTGTATGTGTGCGCTGCATGGAAGGCTAGCAGGGTTGGATTGGGATTACAAATCGGCCCGGGCAGCTAGAAGTGGCTCACATTTGCATATTGCCCATAACACACCTTCGGCGAAGTTTTGTAAAAAAATGGGGGGGGGGTGAAAAAAAATGCAGGGATTACTTATGACTGGTGAAACACCCCTGAATACAAGTGAGGCCACTTTTGCTGAGGCCCCCGCCCCCCTTAATATGCATACATTGATGGGCCGGCCCAGCGAGAGCAAGGGAGTGACACCTCTGCCCTTTTATAAAAGGGATCCATCGAGGCCCCTCTGCCTCCAGGGAGGCCCCTCAGGGCCACCCCTCGGGCCGCTGGCAGCATCCGAGCACTTCAGAAACCACCAAACCCCCGCAGCTCCCAGCACTGAACACTGCGGTATCGTAGCGCTCACCTGCATTTCTCGCTGCTCTTAAATTGCCAATCTGCTTACGCTCTTGACTCTTGACTCTGCACTGCCCTGCCTGTCTGCCATTTGTTGCATATCGCATCTCAATCAGCTATGTAAACGTAGCGCGCCATCTCTGTAGAGACTTCGCAGCGCCCAGGAGCATATCATTTCTATCAGCTGTGTAAACGTAGCGCGCCATTACTGTATTGACCTCGCAGCGCCCATACATTTCAGCCGCTCGTCTGCATTAATCAATGCTCGTAGCGCTTGAAATAGTCTAGACGCTTTGGAACCAATCAGTGCACAGTAAATAATTATCGTCGTGCCACTGTTTAAAACGCGCAGCCAGGAGGATTGTCTTGTGCTTGGACACATGTTTATTTTGTGCATAGCGTCGCGTTCAGGCTGTACCTCCATTTCAGGTTCGTTTACTGTCCTGCTGCCATTTTGTGCTTTGTTGCTGTCCCTCCCTGCCCTGACCTCCGCCCCGCCTCCCAGCTGACCCTACCTCGCCCCCCCCTACACTATCAATATATGACAGATGCTTTTACGCGCAGCGATCGCGCCCCTTGCGCCGAAGGTGTGCCAAAGATAAGCCTGTCTACGCCTGGCCCGCGCCAGACCCCCTGGTCCCCGCAATGTCCAGCCCACCCGCCTTACATACGACGCCTCCACCCTCTTAGCACTGAACCCCGGCCGTCTCCCCAATTGCGCCCAAGCCGCACCTGGACAGACCCATGGACCCTTTACATGCAACTCCTGCAAGTTTGACGGCACCAAGACCAATTCCACAAACACCAAACAGATCCGACACCAACCACCTTAAATGCATCCTGCTTAACACCCGCTCGGTCCATAGACATGCCACCGACCTTTGGAATCTACTAGATACCATCTCTCCAGACGTCGCCTTCCTAACAGAAACCTGGATGAACGCCTCTTCAGCTCCAGACATCACCATAGCCATCCCGGAAGGCTACAAGATCATCCGAAATGACCGCACCAACCAAACAGGAGGAGGCATCGCCATCGTCCATAAGAATTCCATCCGCATTTCGACCAGCTCAGACGTCAACCTCGCTAGCGCCGAACACCTCCACTTCCAGATCCACACCGACCCCAAGACCACACTCAGAGGCACCCTCCTCTACAGACCGCCAGGACCCCGATCATAATTCAGTGAAGACATCACTGACTTCATCACCCCACACGCCCTCCCCTCAGAAGATTACATTCTACTGGGAGACCTCAATTTCCATCTAGAAAAGCATAACGACAACACCACCACTCTTCTGGACAATCTCGCTAACCTCGGACTCAAACAACTAGTTAACACCCCCACCCACTATGCAGGACACACACTCGACCCTATCTTCACCTCCAGCAAACATATCTCCTTCAGTCACACCACAACTCTCCACTGGACGGACCCACAACCATCCTCAACCTACTCTGCGAAGAAACTGGAACAAAATCACCATCGACCACATCTCCTCATCGCTTCTTCAAAACCTCCCTGCCCACTCATCGGATCCCAACGAAGCAGCCATTAACCTCACTCAATGGCTAACTGCGCCGACAACCTAGCACCTTTGAAAAAACGTCAAATCAAACCAGGCAGCAAACGCCCCCTGGTTCAACGATGATCTTAAGAAATCCAAGAAACTTTGTCGCTCCCTTGAGAAGGCTTGGAAAAAAGACCCAAACAGCACCAGGGACGCCTTCAAAAACGCCACCCGTTTACATCACCAACTGATCCGGACAGCCAAGAAAGCCGCATTCAAAGACAGACTTGACAACAACGCCCACAACAGCAAGGAGTTATTCAACATCGTCAAAGAGTTTGCCAACTCCAACGACATCACTCCCTCTAAAACCCTTTGCGACTCCTTAGCTTCGTTCTTCCACGACAAAATCGCAGACATCCACAATAGCTTCGACAACCAAACCGGAGACCAACCCTCCCAACCGTATGCCGAACCTTCACCCCCTTTGAGCATCCTTAATGACTGGAACCCAATCTCCACGGAGGACACCATCCGCCTGATGAACTCCATCCACTCTGGATCCCCTACTGACCCATGCCCTCACCACATCTTCAACAAAGCAGACTCCATCATAGCACCACACCTCAGACGTCATCAACTGCTCTTTCAACACCGCCACCTTCCCGGAAAGCTGGAAACACGCCAAACTCAGCGCCCTTCTGAAAAAACCCACAGCTGACCCCACCGAACTCAAAAACTACCGCCCCATCTCGCTCCTCCCATTCCCGGCCAAAGTCATCGAGAAAGCAGTCAACAACCAGCTCGCCGCCTTCCTCAAAACCAACAAATCCCTCGACTCCTCACAGTCCGGCTTCCGAGCCAAACACAGCACTGAGACCGCACTCATCGCAGCAACAGACTACATTAGAACACTACTGGACAATGGAGACAGTCGCCCTCATCCTCCTCGACCTCTCGGCAGCCTTCGACACAGTCTGTCATAGTACCCTGTTACAACGCCTCAAAAACATTGGAATCCAAGGAAAAGCACTCGATTGGATCACCTCGTTCCTTACCATAAGAACTCAGAGAGTCCGCCTCCCACTGTTCAAGTCAGAGGCCACTGAAGTCATTTTCGGCGTACCACAAGGATCTTCACTCAGCCCCACCCTCTTCAACGTATATATGAGCCCCCTCGCGACCATCGCACGCCAACACAACCTCAATATCATCTCCTACGCTGATGACACTCAACTGATCCTCTCACTCACCAAAGACCATAACACCACCAAAACCAACCTACATGAAGGAATGAAAGAAGTAGCCGAATGGATGAAGCACAGCCGTCTAAAACGGAATTCAGACAAAACAGAAGTCCTTATCTTAGGTACCTCCCCCTCTGCCTGGGACGATTCTTGGTGGCCAGAGGCCCTTGGGAAAGCACCCATCCCGACGGACCACGCACGAAACCTGGGAATCATCCTGGACTCCTCACTCTCGATGACCAGACAAGTCAACGCCGTCTCATCATCTTGCTTCAACATTCTTCGCATGCTCAAAAAAACATTCCGCTGGATCCCCACCGAAACCAGAAAAACGGTCACCCACGCACTGGTTACAAGCCGCCTGGACTACGGAAACACACTATACGCCGGTACCACCGCAAAACTCCAGAAAAAACTACAACGCATCCAGAACGCATCTGCCAGACTCATACTAGACATCCCGCGTGAAGACCACATTTCTGGTCACCTGAAAAACCTCCACTGGCTCCCTGTCAATAAGAGGATAACATTCCGCCTCCTCACTCACGCTCACAAAGCACTTTACGAACTTGGACCCGAATGCCTCAACGCGCGACTCTCCTTCTACACCCCCTCCCGCCAGCTACGCTCTTCCAACCAAGCCCTTGCTGCTGTTCCTCGCATCAAAAAACCACCATGGGAGGAAGATCCTTCTCCTACCTGGCAGCTAAAACCTGGAATTCACTCCCCATTCACCTTCGCCTCACTCAAAACCACCTAGCATTCAGAAAGCAACTTAAAACCTGGATATTCGACAAGTAATTCCCCACCATTCTTCAAGCTCCTTGAGACCCTCTGGGTATGTAGCGCGCTATATAAATGACTTGACTTGACTTGCCCGCGTTGCCAACCCGACGCTGAAGGACACTCATCCAATCTCTCCCCCACTCCCTCGCGTGGGTGCAGCCAATCCCGGCCCGTGCCCCGTCCACCCCCACCCCCCCTGCTGCGGTGTGTGCGCTGTGGTCTCACTAGTATTCAGACTTAGTCAGCCTGGTCTGTTTTTGCCAATGCTCCTTTGTACCCCCTCCCCCGAGACTCACTGACTGTTCTTCTCTTCCAGTGCACAGCTACACCTTCATCTACTTCAACGTGCGAGGTGAGTGCAGCACCTTGAGGCCCATCAAGGGGCCCCTGGGAGGGTGGGCAGTGGTGGGGGAGGGTGGGCAGTGGTGGAGGGGGGTGGGCAGTGGTGGAGGGGGGTGGGCAGTGGTGGAGGGGGTGGGCAGTGGTGGAGGGTGGCTGGTGAAGGGTGTAGTGGTAGTGGAGGGTGTGCGGGGGGGGCTGGTGGAGGGTGTAGGGGGGGCACTGGTGGAGGGTATAGGGGAGGGGGTCGAGGGGGGGTCTGACCCCAGCGAGGTCTGGGCCTTTCACTAAATAATGCCCCGCTTGAGGGGCAGCTCGGGTGATGGGGGCAGCACAGCCGGTTTTTCTTTCTCCCCTGAGACATTTTCTTGGAAACCACAAGATCAGAGGGAAGGGGCGGGGCGATGACATCACACGGCATAGCAGCCTGCGTGGACGCATCTCCTGCTGCCTCTAGGCGCCTCCTGCCCCAAAGCAGCTCAGACTCGAGGGGCGCCTGGAGCTCCCCACACCTGCGCGAGGGGCCTCGTGCCGAACCCACCCATTGTCGTGGTCTCACCTGGGCTTTAAGTGGAAGCTTTTATATTAAATCCAAGCCATAGTTGCAGCTTATGCCAATAACAACCATTGGCAAAGCCAATGGACCTGACTGGTTGTAGGTGTGATGTTACTTGTTGTCTCATATCGGGATGCCACGACCAACAGCAAAGTAAGTCAGCAGCCCCCTGTGCTAAGCATAGATTTGTAGCTTACGTGTTTTAAACCACGCCCCTCATTACACTGGCCACCTGGTGGGTGGGTTTCTAATGTTATCCTTTTACTGTCATTTTAATTAATCGAACGGTTTAATCAATCGGCCACGCCCCTTTGTGAGACCCTCCAGTTTCATCCCACTTAAAGCCCTGAACCCACCTTGGAAGATGGGCCCTGGAACCCCGCCGTGGATGAGACGGGCCTCGGGGACAGGACCAGACCCTCGAGTGTCCACCCCTCCCCCTTCAGGCCCTGCTGTTGCTCTCCGCCCCTGGTTTATTTGATGCTTTTTTATATAGCGCAGACTTTACCCGAAGGTGTCAGAGCGCTTCACAATAGGAATAGAATTGATACATGAAAACATTACAAGTGAACAAATTACAAAAGCAAACGTTAAGTTACAGGAGGAAAGAGTGACATGTGTGCAGGTTACAGAAGCGTACAAAGTAAACATAGAGGTAAAATACTGCAATACATGGAGGACACTCAAGCACAAGAACAAACGTTCCGTAGGCAATGGTGGCACGTGTGCAAGTATCAAAAGCAAACAAAATGTGAGAGGTAGCAAACAGTGTGTTACAAGAGAAGTGGCGCGAGCAAGTAACAAAAAGTACTAAAGACAGGTAGAAGGATAACACTGCAATCCATGGCAGAACACGCTGGGAAGGCACTGCCAGTCATGGAGTGTAGAGGTTACTATAATCGTTCTTCGCCCTCTCATGCTGTTTATTTATTTGAAGAGTCTTCTATGGCGCACACATTACCCCTACGGGTATCTGAGCGCTGTACAAAGTTGCGAAAGCAAGAATAAACACTAAGGGAACAAATGAGGTATTTAAATAACCACAGGATCTGTTAGAAATGGGGTTTCTGGTTGGCTAAGGATTGCGCCAAAGCCAGGCAGAAACCACCACTCTAGTCAGGGCAAGGAAGTTGCTCGCCAAGACAACCCCACCTCACCCTCCTTGGTAGCTTGGCACGAGCAGTCCGGCTTATCCCGGAGGCAATGTGTAAAGCACTTGCATTTGCGCAACACACAGAGCAACACACTAGGCACACCACCAAAAGGAACTCCACACAAGGTTATAGATAAAAATAGCCTTTGTATTACCATAAACACATTAGATCACAATTACACTGTGCCAACTGGCACTGGGCAGTGTTTACAGGGGATTATATACACAGGACAGGGCCACATGGTCCACCGTCAGATATTAGCACTTTGTAGAAATAGCACTTGGAATAACTGTAGCATAAAATAACAATTGTAGAACACAACCAATAACCACTGGTAAAAGGTAGGTACGCACTACGCAATACTAATCACCTTAGGCATAGATCACGCAGGGAAACAAACTCACTAGTATAAACCATACTAGGTAAACCAACCTCCTCATCCTGAAAACATGGAGGTATCGCAGGCATTAGGTCATTACACATAACGCATAATTCACATTAGGTATAAGGTAATCACAAACCTAGTAGGTAATCACATTGCGCCAAGATCACATTAGATACCGACCCAGGCCAACTAGCCTTCCATGGGGCTCAAATGCTCTTAGTCCAGGATGTCTAGGCTGGCTGCGCATGCAGCGAAAAGCAACCGCGCAAGACCTGGCCTAAACATGACCGCTGCCCACTACTTGCGGGGCAGCTGTGTAAATGTGCATGGGCACCCGCGTGCCCTATGAGCCTTCGGTGGGACTAAAGACAAAATTCCCCAAAGCGTTGCAGCTGTGTGCGCTCTCGCAGGACAGCTGGAAGAATGTGCATATACAGCCTGGCACTCCTGGTTCCTCCTGGACCTTGCTGGGCTTCTTCGGTGTCCCCACTGGGACTTGTAACTGGACATGGCCCCCCAAGTCATCCTTGGGACTTTTAAAAACAGGCCCCCAAAGAGAATAAACACAGGCCCTAAATTACTGGTATCCCAGGCCCCTCATGGGGACTCTAGAAATAAGGAGCCAAACTGTGGGAATGGCCAGGGGCCCCTCTGGACCCTCTCAACCAGTGTACTCCTCGTAGGAGCGGCCTGCTGTCAAGTGGGGCCGCTCAAGATACACAAACTGGACCAACCTTCGGAGCAGCCCTCTGGAAAGCAGGGCTGCTCAGGGTAGAGGCACCGGCGGGGTGCGCAACCTCACTCCTTCCCCCAGCCCCTACCTGAATTGGCATCGGAGGAGACTGGAGCCCTCTTCTGATACGGCTTCCCTGGGCTGCGGGGCTCTCAGTTCTCGAGAGCCCCGGGCAGACTTGTCGGCTCTTTTCATTGGCTGGCCTTGTGCACCGGAGCGCTGGGTGGGCTCTAGTCTACTTCCGGCTAACTTCCTCTTGGGCAGCCAATGACAGCGCGGCTGTCATGACAAGGCTCCGGGGCGCATTAGCCAATGGCGGTGCGCCCTTCTCCAGGAAGCCCCCGGGCCGGTAGAATTGATTTTTGAGGTTGGCAGCAATACGGGGTAGGCTCCCATTTAAATGAGTCCTTGGCGGGGTGGGTACCCGCTCGGCCATAAATAACAGCACAAGGTCCCTGGCGAGGTGGGCACCCGCTAGGGCATTTAAAAGGGCAGATGTTCGGCAGGCAAGGTGGGGTGGGCTCCCGCACCGCAACGGCGGTTGCAAAGGGTCAAGTCGCAGGGTGGGCCCCTGCACAACAAAATTAAAAAATCAGCGGGGTGGGCACCCGTGCGGCCGGCATCACCGGGGGAATCCCTAATCTAGGGATTCCCCCTATCCCCCTCACCAGAGTGACGCTGCACGGCCCCAACTCTTCCCGGGGAATCAATCAAAGTGCTCCTCAGTAAAATAAAGATGTGGCGCTTTCCAGGTGCTGGGGGTGTAGTCCAAAGCAAGTCCGTCAGCGGGCATGGGGGACAAAGGTTGGGCTTAGGGGCCAGCTCACAGGGCCCTCCAACAGGGTGGCGGTCCTCCTGGTACCCAGCAGCAGCAGGCCCCCTTCAAGTTAGGACACATTTTACATGGGGTCACAGCCCCTTTTTATACATATATTTACTTTGTCTGGAGGGTGCAGGGTAGGGGGAAAACCAGACGGAGCTGGTTCTGGAGCACTTTGTTGTGCTCAGCCCCTCTCCCCATTCACAGGATAGGCTAGGGGCAGCACAGGGGGCGGAGCCAGCATTGTGTAGGGAAGGCTCAGCCCTATTCAGGTCCCAGGTGTACTCCTCCCTCCCATCAACATGCAGATCTCCCTATTCACCACCGGGCAGACCCATCCTGACTCCTGGAGCCAGGCACACTAGCCAGCTCCAGACAGTCAATTCACATTTACTACAGACATGTACCATTCTAGAAGTGGCACTTCCACACCAGACATTAAATCTGCGCACACCGTGGCTCAGCATTTAATCTCACAAGTTAGCACATACGAAATTCGCCCCTGCACTCTCCACACATCAGGAACTACCATGGACACACCTATCCCCCATGCATTCCTACGGGAGGGCAGACCAATCTCACCACACGCACTCAGACTGCGCATGCACTTCACACTGGGACAGTGTTAAAGTGCGCAGAAGCCAAAAACTAGTATCAGGTCACAATTAAAAGCAAAAAATTTAGGGGTGAACCTGCAAAATGGGCCAAGTCCAACAGGGTCCAACAAAGGGGGACAAACTGGGTCAAAGGTCGGGGAGTCAGCCAGACTGGATAGAGGGGGGGGACATTGGGCATCAGCCAGACTGGAGGGGGGGACAATATGGGTCAAGGGGCAGGGAGTGGTGTCAGCCAGTCTGGAGGGACCAGTTCAGCTTCAGAGGGAACATAGAAAGAGATAAGTGAACAAATGCGTACAATTTAAAATTAGCCGCCCCACTGGGTTCTTATTCTTGCCCCTCATGCCACCTCTTGCTAGCTGCCCCTTGGCTTACTCTCCCATGGTTTATTTCACCTCTAATGCCACCTCTTGCCCTCTTCAGGTCGCGTGGAGGCGGCCCGCATGCTGCTGGCAGACCAGGGGCAGGACTGGAAGGAGGACGTTGTGACCTTTGACCACTGGACCCAAGGAGACCTCAAAAAGAAATGCGTAAGTCTGACTGAACCCGGGGTGCGGTGGTGCAAGCTGGGCTGGCAGTCGGTATATCGGAGGCGAGGTTTACTGGAAGGCGCCTGAAAGTGGACCCAAGGCGCTGGGACGCGCTTCGTGGCGCTGAGCCGGTGCTTCCATGCTGTGATTTGTGGATTTCAGGTCTGCCAGTGGATAAGGGTGTAAGGGGAGACTGGGGTGCCTGAGGCCCAGTGCCTGGACATGGGTCAGAAGGCGCTAGTGTGCCCCTCCTCCCGAGCCTGGTGTGTGGGGTTCAGGTCAGCCACACTGCTGCTTAGGGACTAAGGGGCAGATTTACAAGCCTCTTGCGCCTCCTTTACACTGCCGTTGTGTCGCTTTTGTGACGCGGCGGTGCAAAGCCAGCGCCATGGTGCGGGGTATTTACAACATGACGCATCTAGGGAGATGCGTCAAGTTTTAAAGCCCTGCGCCACATGTAGGCGTTCTGGCGCAGGAACTCCTCCTAAAAGTGGCTGAGTGAAATCTACAAGATTTCACTCTGCCACTTTTCAGGCCATGCTGCGTCAAAAACCTGCGTCTGCTTGACGGAGGCATAAGGATTGACGCAGCGTGTTAGGCATAGGGGCACCCTGAGCCTTGCTGGAGCTGCATCGCAGCTCCAGCAATGCACCGCCCTTACGGCAGCAGATGTCACGCATCTGTCCATTTTTGCCCCATGGTGCGCTGCATTGTAAACCATGAACAAGCATTGGCAAGTTCAACACATTTAGTTCTTGGAAACTTCTCCCAGAAACGTGGCTAGTTGAATATGGTCACTTTAGGTGGCCTGCTCCAGTAGGGAGCCAGTCAAGGGCAGTCCTTGTATGTAGGCGCTAGGGGGTTAGTGGCAGGGAGTCCCATACTTAAGGATCCCAGGCAGAATGTGGTGAGACACTGGTGTCCCTGGAAGTCTCGGAGCAGGACAGTATGAGAGGAGGGGGGGGGGGTCAGTTGTCATTGTGGAGGGGGTTGGTAAGCTGGCGTTCTGGTGGGGGAGGGAGTAGCCCCTCTGCTATGGAGGGACAATCTTTCTAGTGGTGGGGGAGCAGTCCTGGGGAGGTAGAATGAGCAGGCCAGGTAATGTTAGTTTCGGGTGGAAATGATGGAGGGCAGATATTCTGTCCTGGACTTCTAGGTGCTTGTTCATTTCACCCCCTGTCCTTCCCCATCACAGGTGTTTGGGCAGCTGCCGGGCTTCAAAGATGGAGACTTTGAGCTGTACCAGTCCAATGCCATTCTGCGCTACCTGGCCCGGAACCACGGTGAGTGGAGTCTGGCAGAGGGGACACCTAACCTGGTGGGGTGGGGGGCGTTAGCACAGGAAGTGTCTTTGAAAGGCTGTTCCTTGCTAAGGATCACTGCATGCAACAGTTGACGTTGTTGCACCAAGGATATTGTGCTGCATAACTAAATACTTAAAAGGTCCCAAAGACGCGACCTATTGGCTATGCCAATGCATGTTTTACATTTTTAGCCAATTACCCCTTAATGTTGTGATGTCTGGAAACCTGGTCTCTGGAGCCGAAGCCTAAAATGGGCACCTGTCAGAAGAGCACGCGCTCCCTCCTGCCTTTCTCTTAGTCTTTACCATTTCTAGAAAGAATGAAATATTCATGACTTGTGGAACTTTACAGCCCAACCTCTCCCAGGACCCCAGACTGTTCAAAGCTCGGAGGCTGCTGTCCAGGAGCAGTGACGTCCCAAGTTAGGGAGGGGCAGGGGGTCCAGGGAGCAGAGAGAGGGAAGAATGGAGAGCAACAGAGGCCAGAGGGCTGTGGCGGAGGATAAATGGAAGAGGGACAAAGGATAATGAGCAGAGAAAGGGGGGGTTGAAGGGGAGAGAGGAATGCAGGAGTGAGGAGAAGAGGGAGGGATGATGGAGGTAACACGTGGTGCTACAGCGGAGGACAGGGCGTGCAGAGACAGCAGAGGAAGGGAGTGTGCGCAAAGGAGAACCAGCATTGGCCTAGCCAATAGGGCTCGCCTTTGTGACCTTATAAGTGTTTAACCATGCAACAGTTAATGTTGTTGCACCAAGGATATTGTGCTGCATAACCAAATAGTTATACAGTCCCAAAAGCGAGACCTATTGGCCTACAAGGATTCTGTTAGGGCTACGAGCCTAGTTATGGTGTCTTGAAGGGGCAGCCAATAAGCGCCTCGCTTCATACCGCCTTCGCCCAATTGTAACCGAATACTTCAGCTCCAGTAGCAAAACGGCAGAAAAATGCCCTGTTTGAATCGAGCTGGAGGGCGTGGGTGGAGCAGCCTGTCTCCATCCTCAGGACTCCTGTCTGGTGGAGTGGAAAGAGCCTGTGAACATGCATGCAAGGTCCATGTCAGAGTGTGGAAAGGGCCTGTATGTACATAATTATGGCGATTCCTGAGGAACTACGGGTTATCGCTATCTGGACAGAGCCGCATGAGGAATTCATTTTAAAGCTTATGGGATATCCATTGGCCATTTCCAGGCGGCATTTTACCAACATGATCTTCAAACCACAAGGCATCCCGCTGTAAATATTAATCTTCATGTCTCAATGTTTGCCCACATTGATACGGTTGGACGTCCATCTGCGTAACTGTTTGCCCAGATATATAATTGCAGTGCCCTTTAAAAGACTATAACCTATAATAAAATCATCGCAATTTTCAATCGGCACTATCGCTTTACAGCCGGCGTTAGTCCTCTAAACCCCGTCAGGAAGTAACATTTGAGACCTTGAAGAGCTTTCTGCACTAATCTTTGTATCCATTATCTGGAAACCTGTTATCTCTTTTTCTGTGAGCAAGTTGCTATATACTAACTTTCAGTGCAATAGACGGTCCTGATGAAGGCAGTAATGCCGAAACATGCGTAGCTTACATCTACCGCATTGCCTCCATCTACTCTACATCTACTGTATAGTTATTGTCCCTTTGGAAATGTGTTGCTAATATAATAATTTTATCTAAATTCTAGTTTTGTACATTGATTTTGTTAATGTCACTATATATGAATTGATATGAACTAAATCCAAAAGAGACAAATGAGATTTGTAAAATAAACAAATCTATATTTCTATAGTAATATATGTGTATTATTGATCAGTTCATTGATCACAATAAGTGGTTACATTTGTGCATTACACCTAGAATATATTGTCATTTGTTCATTTAACTGGCTATAGTACTTTTCCTGAGGTCTTTCTTTTTCCCTGCGTATAGCTAGTTCATTAGTTATGTAGGGGCCCCCTTCTTTCCAAAGTCTAACCCGCTCACTCCCTGTTCCTCCAGATCTCTACGGAAAGGACAACCATGAAGCGGCCAACATGGACATGGTCGCCGATGGCGTGGAAGACCTGCGCATGAAGTACGCCAAGATGATCTACCAGAACTACGTGAGTGGCACTACCACCTCTCCTGCCTGCTGTCTCCCTCCTTCGAGGAAGCACATCCGTGCACTTGGCTCCTGGGACTTGGCACCCGGCTCTTATAAAATGGCGCCTGGTCATTAAGGTCCCTCAAGCCAACCATGGTTCTTGATGGTCTGTCTGCTTCAGCTCCAAGGATGCATCTTTTGCTTTTTTTCACCCTTTTGGTGACCTGGTTATTCCAGGATGCACCCCCCCCCCCCGCATGGTGCATGTGAAGCCCCTTCGACCCACTCTGGCTGCAGTTTTGTCCTCTCTGCAGTTGTCCTGCTGCAGTCAACCTTCTCTCTAAAGACACTTGATTGTTTTCACACCTCTGATGCTGGCCCCTCCATGGATTTCCTCTTAACCACCCGAGCCCTGCCCCGCATCTGTGGGGTGTGGCGAGAGCCGCTCTTCCCTCCAGCCATTTCTTTCTCTTAAATGCATTTATCTATTCATAATCTGTTTACAAGTGTGGTGTGCAGTTTACACCTTACCTTGTTAGTTTATGCGAATGCCTGTGTCTACATGCATTGGTCCAGTAAAGTCAGGAGTGTTGATTTTGCCAATGCTTGGCTTATGTGGTGGTCCAGAGGAGCTGAATCTCCTCTAGAGATTCTTGACTTGGGTTTCTTTCTCAAAGTGAGCACTATCAGAGCCAAGAGCCACGTTTACAAAATGTAAAGTACACACTTAAAAATAAAGCACAGCTTCTCAGCCATCAAACCACTATTACCCTCTCCCATGAAGGACTCCAGTGAATTCCCCCCCCCCCCCCGCCCACACTCATTTAGAGTGGCCTTCATTTATTGCTTTTCACTTGTATAACTTTTTTGAATTGGATTAGGTCCCAAACCATCTTCTGAGGATAGACAAAGTCACTTTAACCACAATGCAACAGCCAATCAGGCGTCTAGTAACGCCTCCATCAGGTCCTAGCATCTTTCAAGCACAGAATCGTTCTGTTTCTAGGAGTGTCTGCTCCAGGAAAGGCCACGGTATATCTTGTTAGCGTACCTAGTCCCAAACTGTAGTTAAAAGCCTGTGTAGCAGTATGGGTGGCAGGCGTGTGGACAGTACAGACCACGGTAACATTGGTGTGACTGGTAAAAGGAATCACTGTTATCACTGGCTCCTGGCCGTCTCACGTGCCAATGCTTGTTATAGATGTATTAACATAAATTTAGGCTTATTACCATGGATGAACTGACTGGAATTGTCCGATCACAATTCATCTTGCAAAAGAAACAATTGATGGACGGAATGCTGGACAAAGCAAACACCCACCCCCAGTCACAAGGATGTGGGTTGATCTATCATTCTTTTGCTCCACAGACGCTGATTGGTGGGTTCCACTCTGGGCCTCTTGCCCACCTGCTCTTGTAAGTCTGATCAGATTGGGTGGTTGTGTTCTGGGATCTCGTTTCTTTGACATCACTCGGCCTCAATCGGAAGGAATGTTGGTTTGAAGATGTCGACTGCCATTCAACCGCAGTCTTGAAATGATACAGGGATCTTGATGACTAAGTCTGTTTCGTTTTTTCCCTCCCCCAGGAGGATGGAAAGGCTCCATACATTGAAAATCTGCCTAAAGATCTTCAACCCTTTGAGTGTCTCCTGTCAAAGAATCACGGCGGGAAAGGGTTCATTGTTGGAAACAAGGTAAGTGGATCGTCTCTTGTGGTGGTTGACCTCTATCTCTTCCAGGGTCTCGCCTCTAACTCTGCCTTCTCTCTCCCTTAGATCTCGTACGCGGACTATGCTCTCCTGGACATCCTCTTCGCTCACCTGGTGCTCGCTCCAGACTGCCTGAAGGACTTCCCTCTCCTCCACGCATACGTTGAGCGCCTCTCTGCACGACCCAACCTCAAGGCCTTCCTGGAGTCAGATGCCCGCAAGGCTCGCCCTATCAACGGGAATGGCAAACAGTGATCCCCAGTCAGAGATGATCACTGGTGGGTGCTGGCCACCTCAAAAGATGGACTGCTACTGCCCACCTGCACCCAACTAGAAGTAGCCTTTACTCCCAAGTGTTGGGTGGCAAAGCACTCTGTAGCCGCCTGCACCTAGGCTGAGGGCTCCTTCACCAGCACTTGTCTAACCCCGCTCAGGTTTCAGTTCTCTAGGGACTTGCATGGAGCTCTCCAGGGGTGAGCGTTTGTGTAGCTCTTTGGGAAGCGAAGTAGTTCAGCTCTTTGTAACTTTTGTAAACTAGGACAACTAATGGGTAGTCTGTGAACACATCTCTTAAATGTCAATCTCTGAAGGACCAAATAATGTGAATCTTTGAAAAAAATGTTTTTTGTACCATGAAGGTAAATAAATGCTCTGAAATGTGAATGTTTCTTGCTTCTTCTTGGAGGGGTGGGAGATGAAAGAACAGTGATGTACACTACCACTCGCCTTCTTTTTGCAAGATTTTAGATACTTCTCTTCCCCAGCAAGAAGCGTCCTGGCCTTTACCAAACACAAAGTCCCCCTCCCACTCTTCAGTGTTGCTTAGGAGCTGTATGTTTGTAGCATGTATGGCTTTATATACACATGCTAGCCATACACCTGCAAATCTAGTGTTTTGCTCGGATGTGTGCACGTTTTTCATCTAGGAAGTAGACCACCGCACCCCTCATCCTTCTATACATCTTCACAGCCTTCAACAGTTTCTCATCGCACTCTTGCAGCCAGACTTCATGACGCTGGGATACAAGGAGCTGCCCTTGACTGGATCCGATCCTTTCTCTCTGGCAGAAGCCAGAGAATCAGACTACCGTCCTCTCCAAACCCACCAATATCCACTACAGAGTACCCCAAGGCTCCTCAGTCAACCCCACGCTCTACATCTGCATGTCCCCTCTCCTCTGTCATCAGACAGCATGGGCTCAGCATTGTATCCTATGCAGACGACACCCAGCTCATCCTCTCACTCACGAAGAATCCTGAAGACCGTAGACTTTCCTTCCAGGAAGAAAGAACTTGGCAACATGGATGAAAGACAGCTCCTTGAAGATCAAACGGGAGAAGACCAAGATCCTCATCCTCTGACCCTGCAACTATGCCTGGGACAACACCTGGTGGCCCTCTGCCCTCTGGAATCCACCCACCCCAACAGACCAAGCACAAAACCTTGGTATCATCCTCGTCGCGTCTCCTCCACCAGCTTCAACTGCCTGCGCTTCCTCCAAGACCTTCAAATGGATCCCCGCCCCCTGACTGTAGAAAGACCTTGACCCACGCCGCAGCCAGACTCGTCCTCTGGACACTGCATCACAAACACATGACACAACACCTATGAGCCATCCACTGACTCCTGTCGAAGAGGGTCACCTTCAAACTAATCACCCACGTATCCCTAACCAAAGGACACAAATACCTAGAGTCTCCTTCCACGTACCCAAGAGGAACCTTCGCTCTGCCAACCTCACCCTGGCAGAGGTTGCCCACACCCATAGGAACAGGCAGGAGAGCCTTCTCCTACATCTTATCCAAGACCTGGAACGAACTCTCTGTGAACATCCCTCTCACAACCCTGCACACTTTCAGGAAGCACCTCAAGACCTGGCTCTTCGACTGATCCGGAGCTGCGCCCCCTAGCACCTGAAGTCCCTCGCGGGTGGAGTAGTGCCCTTTATAAACCCCTGATTAAAAACATTCGAGTCACAAGGTGTAGTGACTCCTCTGATTGCGGTATTGTGCAGGGGCATCGGCTCCATCAGTTTTCTCTCCACTGCCTGGTTCCGATGTGTCCACCAAGCTCTAGGTTGATGCCACATGGTGTTGGCAGGCCGGTTAGAATCTTATCACTCGTTCTACCCATTGTCATGTATTCTCTCCAGTTCCAAGCAATGCACATCTCTCACTTGGCTCCACAACTAAAACCTTAACGCCCCACCCGTGGCCTCGATCCACAGTGCTCAGTTATTCCTCAATTTGAATGTTTCTGTGATGGATAGGACTCCATTCCTGCCTGTTTTGAGCAAAATACTAGGATAGAGCTCCATAACCTTGGCCTCCTGTTTGGCGTGCCTCGCCTGCCCTAATAAAGACCCCCTGCTACCATGTGTGATGCTGTCGCTTTGCTGCCACAAGTGGATGAGTCTCCGCTCCTGGTCAGACCAGGACACCACAGGCAGCCTGGGACTTCTGGTGCGGAGGCTTGGTTATTCTTGCTAGAGGAAAGCTCAGTCTGACACCCAAATTAGTGAGTCGCCGTCTAACCAGCATCCTGCTATAAGTTGGCTGCAGTAGGTACACACGGGCCGCCTCCAACTACTCTACACTCCTCCCAAGCTGAGCAGTCTTCCAGAGGGTCTATCTTCAGCTCACAGGCCAGTCATGGGCCTCCAGTCTGCCACAAGGCCATGGTCTGCACCAAGCTTCTGACCAGATGTCTTCCCAGCCTCCATCACCAAAGTCCTTGACAAATCCATGCCCTTTAAACACATTTTTGATTTAGACCACAAAACCAGCCTGTATGCCAGCAAAGGAAGCAAGACTTTCAGAGCCTGAAATTGGCTTGGTGCTGCCAGAATGGCCTTTGATACCCAAACTACTGCCGTCCAGGGCAGCTTCTTCAAAGGAACAATAACAGCCAATCCTGTGTCCAAGAGGAACTCTACACCCGGCAGCAGCAAATCCTCCTACACCCCGAGACTGGTCAGATCTTGCTTGGCTCCTCCAGTGGCAAAGGACCATGTTCCTCCTAATAGAGGATTTTGAGGAAGCCACCAACCCACTGAGTTTGTGCTCTCGAAGCCCTGCCTTCTCCTCGTCTCCCCTTCTGGCCCTGCCTTCTCCTCGTCTCCCCTTCTGGCCCTGCCTTCTCCTCGTCTCCCCTTCTGGCCCTGCCTTCTCCTCGTCTCCCCTTCTGGCCCTGCCTTGTCCCCGTCTCCCCTTCTGGCCCTGCCTTGTCCCCGTCTCCCCTTCTGGCCCTGCCTTGTCCCCGTCTCCCATTCTGGCCCTGCCTTGTCCCCGTCTCCCCTTCTGGCCCTGCCTTGTCCCCGTCTCCCCTTCTGGCCCTGCCTTGTCCCCGTCTCCCCTTCTGGCCCTGCCTTGTCCCCGTCTCCCATTCTGGCCCTGCCTTGTCCCCGTCTCCCCTTCTGGCCCTGCCTTGTCCCCGTCTCCCCTTCTGGCCCTGCCTTGTCCCCGGTCTCCCCTTCTGGCCCTGCCTTGCCCCCGGTCTCCCCTTCTGGCCCTGCCTTGCCCCCGGTCTCCCCTTCTGGCCATGCCTTGCCCCCAGTCTCCCCTTCTGGCCCTGCCTTGCCCCAGTCTCCCCTTCTGGCCCTGCCTTGCCCCAGTCTCATGGCCCTGCCTTGTCCCAGTCTCCCCCCCCCCCCGGCCCTGCCTTGTCCCAGTCTTCCCCCCCCCGGCCCTGCCTTGTCCCAGTCTCCCCCCCCCCCCCCCCTAGTCTGAAGACCGGTGGGTTGACAAAGTCAATCTCCAGGGGATAACTACCTGGACTGCTATCTGGCCAAGATCCCTGCCGCACGACTCATACCATGAGATTTTGCAAAGGAGGACTCTTTCTTAAGATGGAAATCAATAAACTGCAAGAGTGCTACTCCCTCATGAAAGCCTTACCCCCCTGCTAAAGGGGGGGGGGCGCAGCTTAAGCTCACTCCTGACAGCTTTAAAGAGCCAATAAAGCCCTGAGTGATCACACCTAGGGTCAATAAGAAATATAAACCATCTCTTTATGCTCCTTCCATTGTGGAGCAACATCCACCTGACTCCCTGGTGGTACACACGCCCAACGATGTGCCAACTTTCACAGCGTGGAGATGCATGTGAGAAGTTAGCCTGGCATATAATGTCCACTAGTTCTAGTGGGCACCTTGCACCAGTCTGATCTAACCTTATAGATGGTGGTTGTAAAGTCAACCTTATAGACAAGGTATCCTAGTGGTAGCATGCACTTAGGCTAAAACCTCAGAGCATGTGAAGCAAGCTGTTTTACCAATTATAATCCCTTGAATACCAAATGAAAGGACACAACACAAGGTATATATCAAATATATATGTATTTAATCTAAACACAACCCCTCTGCACTCTTTATGAGGCCAGAGGTAAAAATACAAGTCACACAGTTAATCTACGATAAGTTGCACAGTATACGTTATGCCCTGGGGGCCTCACAAACCATATTCTAAGGAAGTGGTATAAGTACCACAAGAGAATTAGAAAGCCGGCCTGTGGAATCGCTGGGGCTACTTGACCAAAGGACAGGAAGGAGGCGGCCCACGGGAGACGCGTGCAGTGTCTAAACACAGACGCGAGTTACCATTGACTTTCTATGGGAAACGAAGAAGTTACAAATATGCAATTTGAGGACACTTCCAGATGGACTAGGATGGAACCCTTTTAAACTAGGACACTTCGAGAGTCAAGACCCACAGGAGCACCGAAGTACTCAAGTTACCTCGCACAGGGAAGCCGGGTGCATAGGTGTCTTTTCGTGTCGGGTTTCGTTGTCTATGGAGAGCTGCAAAGAAGTGCTGCAGGCGACCAGAGGAAAAGGGTCCGGGTGGATTGGTGATTTGAAGAACCTGAAAGCCGAGGGGACAGTCTGGGTCACTAGCCAGTGACCAGGACGGAACCAGGTGCTTGAAGGTGAGTTTGTCTCTTCAGCCACGAGGTCCAGGAGGCATCGATGATGACCAAGCACTGGATTCAAGCTGTCCGATCTAGATGACTGCTGTGTCGCTAACTGGATTGGACTCAACAAGCCTTGGCAACTGTAACCCACGCAGGATGTTGCGATTGGCTCTGTTGCAGACCAGCAAGGTCTGTGACGCTTATCCTTTTCATGGAAGCTGGAGCAACCAGGTCAACAAAGTAAATTCAAGATGTCTTCAGGGGGCTCACTAGCCAACGGGCAAGGAACCGGGAAGACGCCTCAAGCTCAAAGGCAGGGCCAACGGGGCACTCGCGGAGTGTGGGGACCTGGGCTTCGGTGTAAATGATGCTCGGGGTTGGGGCTTCTCGTACCCCAATGCACAACTTACTGAGACTTCAGGAAATTAGTGCAGATAGCAAAATGCAGGATGTCCGGTCCCACATCTCTAGTTTCCGCCATGGGTCTCCACTTTGCTGTGGACTTGGATTGGGGTCAGCGAAGTCTGGAAGTCCAGTTCTTGAGTCGCAGAGTCTTCGGGTTCCAACGGGAGCCTTGAAACTGCAAGACCGGCAAAGTTGCTGTTGGTGCCTGTTTGCAGAGGGTGGTCACTCCTTGACCACAAGGTAGATGTCTTCTGTCTTCCAGTCAGAATGGAATGTCGAAGGTCCAAGATATGTCTTTTAAAGATTCGTCCAGGATAATATAAAGTCCCAGGGACACAGCTCCTATACTTATACTAAGGATGGGGGATGGATTACCGGACTAGTTCCCTCCTATGGGTGGACCTGAGAAGGGGGTGGTTACACCCCTTTCCCGTTGTCCAGTTTCGCACCAGAGCCGGAGTTGGAGTGCCCCAGCAGCTGGTTTGAACCGGGCTATGCATGGAGCACCTTGTGTGCCCCAGGCAGTGTCTGAATGCATTCACTGAATGCAGCCCTCCCTATCCCAATACACACAACCTGTGCCAGGGGAGGTGCCAGCACCTCCCTGGACAGGACACCTATTGTCCAGGCCTCCCCTGCCAGAATTTCGTCCAGCAACAGGAGGTCAGACTTGTGTCTGTGGCAGCAGCATCCATTTTGTGATGCTGCGGCTCTGTTTAACTTTAACCGGGTAAAGCAGTTATTTACCTGTCTTTCCTTCTAGAAAGGTGGAATACTACACCTGCCACCAGAATTGGCGGGGGTGGGGGGGTATTCCCAAGTGTTTGACACCTTACACAACATGTTTTGATAAAGCCAAACCAAAGTTAGCATTAACCGCGAGGATTATAATGCACTTAAGAGTATATGATATGGCTATATCATAGATCAGCAAGAAAATGCAAGCAGAGCCTACATGCAGGATGCACTGTTCCTAGGAGAATAAATATTCTCACACGGTAAACTAATCAACCAACTATGTTAAATCAATAGTGTTTGAATTTATATTGCCAACATTGATTTTATTGTGCAATGTAGCTATTCCAGAACAATACTATGTTCTTAGATTATCTTTTAAATCATACACCAAGAACATATCATATGTCTATACTATTCATGGCATGAAAGAAAATCAAATGTATACATATATACATGTAAATCGCTGTAGCTCGTAGTTATTCATTTAGAACAGTAACAATGTGTATGGTTAATTGATGTCGCCCGATGCATTTCGGGAAGCCCTGTTCCCTTCTTCAGGGGCGAGAACCTGGGCATATGTAATACAAAAAAAATGTATATATCAGAATAATTAAACTGTAATTGTTAAACACAAGGAGGAAAATACATATAAGATACATAGTTGCCAGTTAATAAACTGTGCAAAAAATGAACAGATCAAATGTGTTTCACTGTTAAATCACTCTACATAGCACCTGAAAGAGGTAACAAAAAACAACCCTCCAAATTATATAGTACATTCATACATAGAAACACGGGTTATAACTGAGATGTTCACAAATAATACATAATCATAATACCTGAAGCATAATTTGGAATAAATGCAATGAGAAACATATGAGTATATATTCATGGTCAGTCAACAATAGGAGAGACTTGAGTACAGCAGAACACATGCTAAATACTGGGTCAGCAGAAGAAGTATATGATTGCTTTTAAATAAATCAATTTATTTTGTTCAACGCAGGTTGTTTCCTTAAAGGATGAAAATTTGAAGGGTCTTATGTTCTTTTTTAGGTCTCGCCTGGCGTTGCAGCGCGAAAGCGCTGTGGCCAGCGAGACGTATTGTCAGCGTCATGCCTCTCAAGGGAGGCAGACCGGGGCACGCGCGACGATTGGGGTCTGTGGACACGCACGTACAGCCACGCGCGCATCTCCTGTCCCGCTTTCGCAGGCAATCCAGCATACAGTTTCACTTTTGCGTTTAGCCACTACAGTGTTTTTATTTATTTATGCGTTTTTCTATAGCGTGGACTTTACCCGAAGGTGTCAGAGCGCTTTACAATAGGAACAGAACTGATACATGAGAACATTCCAAGTGAACAAATTACAAAAGCAAACGCTAAGTTACATGAGGCAAAATCGTGAGTAAACAAAATACACTTACTATCCTCTCACAACTGTACCTCCCCCTCCGTCATTCAATGCACATGTCTCCCCCCTACTTCCCACCTCTGTCATGTTACCTCCAATAATTCCTAATCCCCGCTCCTATGTGTCACCCCTTTCTTCTGCTGCCCATTACACATAACCGGGAGTAGAGGTGGGTCACTGTTCTCTCCCAGGAGCCCTCCCCCTAGGCCCCACCCCCCCTCACTGTCTTGGAGGTTACCAATTTGAAAAGCGGAGCTCCAGTGCCTGAATCCTGGGGTTGGGGAGAAGAGAGGAGGAGGCCTGCAACACAATACAGCAATGCTTTACAAGAAGAACTCACTTGGATGCATTACCAAATCCCGATTTCTTTATGTATTCCAGAGACATGAGAAGGAGCGGCACATGGCCTCCTCGCATGAAACCCAGGCATGTATTAGCACATGTCACAGCACAGGTCCAAGAGCAACTGTTACACTGGCTCCGGCCACAGGCAGCTGGGCTTTCCCGACAGTTACAAATTCTCAGGCCTCAGACCGGAGAGGTGTCCCTGATGTTACACAGATCTCATTTTCTCTCGTCTCTGAGGGCCCGATTCACAGAACTAACTTAAGACGAAATTCTAAACTTACTACTTTTGGTATTCACAGAAGTTAGGATTTTGTCAAGTTTGTCTTAAGACAAAATCCTAACTTAAGTCTGTCTTAAGTCTGTCATGTCTGAACTGGGGTGGCAGAGTGGGCTAAAGAACGGTGATGGATTAAACCCAGATCTCTTGACTGGGGGTGAGTGTTTGATTGGTTCAGATGCTCCGTCCATCACCACCCCCTTTTGTACCTATTTAATAGATGCAGGCTGCTGACAGCAGGGCTATCCTGCTCAGAAACATTCCCAGGGCTTAGGCAGCAGGTGTATCCCCTAGGTCGCAAAGACCTTGGAGTTTCATGACTCAGAGTGGAGCTCTCTTGCCTGAGTTTTGTGATGAGGGGCCCCCATGCAGCTCGGGCCCCCCCCGCACCGCGGGGGCCTGTATTACGCCCCGGCGGCCACTTCAGACAGAGAGCTGAGCGAGCCCCTACCTGAGTCCACCATTCCCGATGACGACCAGGAGGTCCCCGGCAAGCTCCTCAGTGATTCCGCTTAAGTCTTTAAATGTTTTGCATCACAGGGCTGTGGTGTCGCGGATTGCGGCCCCTCCTTTTACTCCTGCCAGGGTCGTTTATTGTGTCCTGACAGAACGCTAGCTTACAGCACAATATAACCATTCAATGCCAAACTTAGTCAGACCCATGCTACAAAGGTAAATATGGAAACCTAAAATGGGACGGAATTACACTTTTCAGCTCCTCCTTTCAACATGGGTTTAGCGTTTGAATTCTGTTAGTGTTTTATTGACAGTTCTAATGGTACTATGCGATTTCGCAAACTTCTAAAGATCCATCTGTTCCCTGCTTAATGCTTTCTCTGCTATGGTGTGTACTCTGGATGAGCGCTGGGATGCCCAAGGGTAACCACGCGCTATATAAAACTCAGTAATAATAATGTTTTATGTTGGGACGTGCACTAGCAGTGATGTCTAACAACGCACATTTCTGGTCTTTGTGATCAGAAGGTGTTGATTAAAAAATTCTAAGAAAATAAACAAATTTGCCATTCCGCATCAGGATGTAACTAACCGTGACAGGTGCAGGCAAAGCCCTCAGTTTAAATGATGACAGATGTTTACACGCACAAAGTTTGTATCAAAAGAAAAGAGCAAACTTTTAATGTTGTGTTGAGCCTCTAGAACATAGATTAATACACAATGACAATATGTCAGTGAACAAAAACAACAAAAATAACTTGTTAGAACTTTTCAACATCCCACCCAACTGAGGTAACTTTCAACAGCCCACTTTTACTGTCTCCTCCATCTTAGTTCGCTATTAAGCGCTCAGCTGCTATTGTGCTGACTCCACATACTACACAAACACCCTTGAAAATTAAAAAAACAAAATAGAACTTCATTTAAAAGTGAAGTTATTAGAGGGCCATTCTTACATTAAAATTAAGTTACGAAAGAAGACGATGCAGTCTTTACTGTGCATGAACTCACACATTGTGACCAGAGAAACATCAGCCCTGACACAATGGGGTGGAGGATGTTAAAGTAGAGGCAACACACAGCAGGTCGGGCTGGGGCATTTATATATATATATATATATATTACCTACTGGCGATAGCCAGTAGGTATATATAGTTAGGATTTTTTTCCTATGGGACTTTTGAAAATTCTATGTCTAATAACTTTGGCGTTTGTGGACGGAATCGGCTGAAATTTTCAGGAAAATGGCACATTTTGTTTCTGAGCAGCTCCTGAAAATTTGGGGGGGGTTCGTCAAGGGGGGGCCGAGAAAAAAGGGGGGTCCCAAAACGCGTTTTTCCCATGTTAATTTCCATAGGGCGGTTGGACTCACTTTTAGCCCGAACGGCTGAATGGATTTCCACGAAACTTGGCAAAATTGTAGGGACTGTTAGCCCGATGTGCCTTTGCTAGGTCTCAATATATGTGCTTCAGTGGATTTTGAGAAATTAACGTTTAAATCAAGATATATATCTGTAACAGCGCTCCGGGCAGCTATCCGGTTAGCGAACCTTTCGCGTATCGGAACTTTGCAAAGCGAAGCTGATTGGCTCTCCGGTGTCTGTCAACATTCTAAACAGTCCGGTGCGGCCGCCATCTTGTCTCTCGGTAGGATCGAGAGACAAGAGGAGGCCAAAACAAAGGGGGAAATGAAGGAAAGGGGGCAAGGTAGACCCCTCCTGACCCCCTAGGATTGATGAGGGGGATATTATAGAGCCACGCCGGGCCCAAAAAAAAAAAAAAAAAAAATCCGATTTTTTCACCGTAGAGACGCGTCTTGGTAAGCGAACCGGGCAGCTAACTGGGCAGCTAACCGGGAAGCTAACCGGCAGTGTAACGGGAGTCTGAGGAGTAGCTGATTGGCTGTCAACATTGTAAACAGTCCGGAGCGGCCGCCATCTTGTCTCTCGGTAGGATCAAGAGACAAGAGGAGACCAAAACAAAGGGGGAAATGAAGGAAAGAGGGCAAGGTAGACCCCTTCTGACCCCATAGGATTGATGAGGGGGATATTATAAAACCACGCGGGGCCCAAAAAAAAAAAAATCCTGAGGAGTAGCTGATTGGCTGTCAACATTGTAAACAGTCCAGAGCGGCCGCCATCTTGTCTCTCGGTAGGATCGAGAGACAAGAGGTGGAAAAAAAAAGGTGTAAATGAATGAAAGGGGTAAGGCAGACCCCTCCTGAACCCCTAGGATTGATGAGGGGGCTATTAAAGTTCCCTGCGGGGCAAAAGAAAAAAAAATTGCGATTTTTCGCGGTAAAGGTGCTTCCTTGTACGTTAACCGGGCAGCTAACCGGCAGCGTAACGGGAGTCCGACATATTGTGTTTTTTGAACGTTTGTGATATGTGCACGTGTGGATTTTGTCTAATTAAGGTTAAAAAAATATATATATATCTTTAAGCGTGTTCTGGCGCGCTTACGTTTTGGGTTTGGTTTGCGCTGCAGAGACGATACGTCACGGTTATGCGATGCATCATGAGGCGTCTCACGGGCTACGTGATACGTCACTTAATAAAGAATATATTTTACAGCTATAGATATTAGCTTTTAAAAAACCAATGAAATTCACAGAAAAAACCATAGGTTATAGACCATATATAGTTAGGAATTTGCATTTACAAAACCTTGAAAATTCACTGAAAAAACCATAGGTTATAGACCATATATAGTTAGGGATTAGCATTTAAAAAACCTTATTTTATTTGCACAAAACCATTGAAATTCCATATATAGTTAGTTGCACTAACTATATATCGCGGACCCGCAATCCACTGCTAATGATGTCACATATTACATCATTCATGACATGGTCAGTGACATCACTGATGACATCACTGATGACATCTCAAATGACATCACTGATGACATCACTGATGACATCTCAAATGACATCACTGATGACATCACTGACATCTCATTTGACATTACTGATTACATCACTGATGATATCATTTATGTGATAATACATCTTCAGACTCTAATATAACCTTAGATACACTCAGTGTAAACAGGCACTCACAGACTGTCACACATCCATGGAGTTACTCACACACCTAGTCAGTCATGCAAAGAATCAATCACATCTCCATTTCCTCAACTATACAGTTATACACACCTTACTTATTCAAACATATAGTAACACATATTTACTCTCTTATACAATCCTTGATACAAGTTCACAATGATTCATACAGCCACTCACACATTCACTGGCTCTTATGTTCAGTTATTTATATATGTCAACTCTCACATGGAGTGTGTTTTACATATGTACTTACTTTGACATGTAGCACTGAGATATCCATTCACTCACCAATATACTCATGCACACAGTCAACTGTCCATACAGCTGTTTCTACATGCACTTTTGAACCCATACACCTAGGGAATCAACTGCTCACACATCTATGCACAGAGTTATACACCTCCCAGCCACCCACACACATACTCAGTCTCCCATACAAATACTTGGGCAACCATTCAATAACCCATATAGTTACTGATATAGCTACTGATTTAAACAAGCAGCAGTTTACAGAACAACATAAATAATGATTGCCAAATTAAGACACTTTAATCACTAACCCATACACTCAGTGAGACACATTTAATCATTCTCTCATACAGTCAGTCATGCACCTACTAAATCCTTCATCCAGACACTTATACATCCACTCATTCTTCAATATGTAAGACATATTTTAACTTTACAGAAACATACAGTCACTGGGTGTTGTCATCAGTGATGTCATCAGTGATGTCATCAGTGATGTCATTTGAGATGTCATCAGTGATGTCATCAGTGATGTCACTGACCATGTCATGAATGATGTAATATGTGACATCATTAGCAGTGGATTGCGGGTCCGCGATATATAGTTAGTGCAACTAACTATATATGGAATTTCAATGGTTTTGTGCAAATAAAATAAGGTTTTTTAAATGCTAATCCCTAACTATATATGGTCTATAACCTATGGTTTTTTCAGTGAATATATATATATATATATATATAGTTAGGATTTTTTTCTCTATGGGATTTTTGAAAATTCTATGTCTAATAACTTTGGCGTTTGTGGACGGAATTGGCTGAAATTTTCAGGAAAATGGAACATTGTGTTTCTGAGCAGCCCCTGAAAAGTTGGGGGGGTTTCGTCAAGGGGGGGCCGAGAAAAAAGGGGGGTCCCAAAACGCATTTTTCCCATGTTAATTTCCATAGGGCGGTTGGCCTCACTTTTAGCTCGAACGGCTGAATGGATTTGCACGAAACTTGGCAAAATTGTAGGGACTGTTAGCCCGATGTGCCTTTGCTAGGTCTCAATATATGTGCTCCAGTGGATTTTGAGAAATTAACGTTCAAAAAAAGATATATATCTGTAACAGCGCTCCGGGCAGCGCTCCGGTTCGCGTACTTGACGCGTAACCGAACTTTGCGAAGCGAAGCTGATTGGCTCTCCGGTGTCTGTCAACATTCTAAACAGTCCGGAGCGGCCGCCATCTTGTCTCTCTGTAGGATCAAGAGACAAGAGGTGGTGAAAAACGAAGGGGGAAATGAAGGAAAGGGGGCAAGGTAGACCCCTCCTGACCCCCTAGGATTGATGAGGGGGATATTAAAGAGCCACGCGGGGCAAAAAAAATAAAAAAATTCAGATTTTTTCGCCGTAGAGACGCGTTTTGGTACGCGAACCGGGCAGCTAACCGGGAAGCTAACCGGCAGCGTAACGGGAGTCTGAGGAGTAGCTGATTGGCTGTCAACATTGTAAACAGTCCGGAGCGGCTGCCATCTTGTCTCTCTGTAGGATCGAGAGACAAGAGGTGGTGAAAAACAAAGGGGGAAATGAAGGAAAGGGGGCAAGGTAGACCCCTCCTGACCCCCTAGGATTGATGAGGGGGATATTAAAGTGCCCCGCGGGGCAAAAAAAAAAAAATTGCGATTTTTCACCGTAGAGGCCCGTCCCGGTACGCGAACCGGGCAGCTAACTGGGCAGCTAACCGGCAGCGTAACGGGAGTCTGAGGAGAAGCTGATTGGCTGTTAACATTGTAAACAGTCCGGAGCGGCCGCCATCTTGTCTCTTGGTGGGATCAAGAGACAAGAGGTGGAAAAAAAAATCTGTAAATGAAGGAAAGGGGTAAGGTAGACCCCTCCTGAACCCCTAGGATTGATGAGGGGGCTATTAAAGTTCTCCGCGGGGCAAAAGAAAAAAAAATCGCGATTTTTCGCAGTAGAGGCGCTTCCCAGTACGTTAACCGGGCAGCTAACCAGCAGCATAACGGGAGTCCGACATATTGTGTTTTTGGAGCGTTTGTTTGCATACCGAGTAGCGTTCCGGTAAGCGTAACAAGGGGAAAATCAAGAGAAACAGAAAAATAAAATTTAAAGGAGTAGATTTCCACCAAACTTGGCAAAATTGTAGGGACTGTTTGTTTGATGTGCCTTTGCAAGGCCTCAAGATATGTGCACGTGTGGATTTTGTCTAATTAAGGTTAAAAAAATATATATATATCTGTAAGCGTGCTCCGGCGCGCTTACGTTACGGGTTTTGTTTGCGCTGCAGAGACGATACGTCACGGTTATGCGATGCGTCAAGAGGCGTCTCACGGGCTACGTGATACGTCACGTAATAAAGAATATATTTTACAGCTATAGATATTAGTTTTTAAAAAACCAATGAAATTCACTGAAAAAACCATAGGTTATAGACCATATATAGTTAGGAATTTGCATTTACAAAACCTTGAAAATTCACTGAAAAAACCATAGGTTATAGACCATATATAGTTAGGGATTAGCATTTACAAAACCTTATTTTACTCGCACAAAACCATTGAAATTCCATATATAGTTAGTTGCACTAACTATATATCGCGCACCCGCAATCCACTGCTAATGATGTCACATATTACATCATTCATGACATGGTCAGTGACATCACTGATGACATCACTGATGACATCTCAAATGACATCACTGATGACATCACTGATGACATCTCAAATGACATCACTGATGGCATCTTATTTGACATTACTGATCACATCACTGATGATATCATTTATGTGATAATACAATAAACATCTTCAGACTCTAATATAACCTTAGATACAATCAGTATAAACAGACACTCACAGACTGTCACACATCCATGGAGTTACTCACACACCTAGTCAGTCATGCAAAGAATCAATCACATCTCCATTTCCTCAACTATACAGTTATACACACCTTACTTATTCAAACATATACTAACACATATTTACTCTCTTATACAATCCCTGATACAAGTTCACAATGATCCATACAGCCACTCTCACATTCACTGGCTCTTATGTTCAGTTATTTATATATGTCAACTCTCACATGGACTGTGTTTTACATATGTACTTACTTTGACATGTAGCACTGAGATATCCATTCACTCACCAATACACTCATGCACACAGTCAACTGTCCATACAGCTGTTTCCACATGCACTTTTGAACCCATACATCTAGTGAATCAACTGCTCACACATCTATGCACAGAGTCATACACCTCCCAGCCACCCACACACATACTCAGTCTCCCATACAAATACTTGGGCAACCATTCAATAACCCATATAGTTACTCATATAGCTACTGATTTAAACATGCAGCAGTTTACAGAACAACATATATAATGATGCACAAATTAAGACAGTTTAGTCACTAACCCATGCACTCAGTGAGACACATTTAATCACTCTCTCATACACTCAGTTATGCACCTACTAAATCCTTCATCCAGACACTTATACATCCACTCATTCTTCAATATGTAAGACATATTTTAACTTTACAGAAACATACAGTCACTGGGTGTTGTCATCAGTGATGTCATCAGTGATGTCATTTGAGATGTCATCAGTGATGTCATCAGTGATGTCACTGACCATGTCATGAATGATGTAATATGTGACATCATTAGCAGTGGATTGTAGGTGCGCGATATATAGTTAGTGCAACTAACTATATATGGAATTTCAATGGTTTTGTGCGAGTAAAATAAGGTTTTGTAAATGCTAATTCCTAACTATATATGGTCTATAACCTATGGTTTTTTTCAGTGAATTTTCAAGGTTTTGTAAATGCTAATTCCTAACTATATATGGTCTATAACCTATGGTTTTTTCAGTGAATATATATATATATATATATACATATATTACCTACTGGCGGTCGCCAGTAGGTAGTTATAGTTAGGATAATTTTCAATGTTAAATCTCAACATTCTATTTTGAATAACTTTGGCGCCGGTTGACGAATCTGCCTGAAATTTTCAGGAAAATGGTCTCATGGCGGTCCGGTCCTTCCCTGAAAGTTTGGGGGGGATTCGTCAAGCGGGGGCCGAGATAAAAGGGGGGTCCCAAAACGCGTTTTCCCCATGTTAATTTCCATAGGGCGGTCGATTTCACTTTTAGCCCGAACGGCTGAATGGATTTCCACCAAACTTGGCAAAATTGTAGGGACTGGTAGCCCGATGTGCCTTTGCTATGTCTCAAGATATGTGCTCCAGTGGATTTTGAGTAATTTAGGTTCAAAAAAATATATATATCTATAGGCGCTCTCCCGTGCGCGCACCGGAGTGCGCTCCAGGCGCGACACGCGACTTGCGCGCAGGAAGCTGATTGGATCTCAGTTGTCTGTAAACATTCTAAACAGTGCGGAGCGGCCGCCATCTTGTGTCTCGGTAAAATCGAGACACAAGGGGTTTGAAAAAAAAAGGGGCAAATGACCATAAGGGGGAAGAGTAGACTCCCTCTGACCCCCTAGGTTTGTTGTAGGGACTAAAATAGGGTCCTGCAGGGCATTAAAATTTTTTTTTCGTTTTGCGCGGGGGAAGCGCATGGTACGCGCACCGGCGAAGCACGGGGAAAATCCAGGACCATATTTATGAAGGCCTTGCGCTGTTAGTTTTGCGCTTCCTGTGCGTCAATTTTTGTGACGCACCAGCGGTGTAAAAAAATGCGCATTGTTATGCAATATTTTAAAAGTGACGCATCTATCTAGATGCGTCACTTTTTAAATATAGTGCAACGAGGTACATTTTATTACACTGCTGGTGTTATGCGTCACTTTTCTGTGCGCACTCCTTATGACATTCCAGATGTGTCATATTTAAAGTATGACGAATCATGTTGCAGATACAATATGGCGCAGAGTTTAAAAAAGTGACCCATGTACCTAGATGCGTCACTTTTTAAAAATAGCGTCAGGTATAATGCATGCAGAGGGGGTGTTCTCCCGCAAAAAGCTTTGTAATAGCGACGCAGTGAAATCTTTGAGATTTCACTGCGTCAGTTTTAGGATGCTGTTGCGTCAAAATCTTGTGCCTGCTTTACAGCAGGTGTTAGACTGAGGCAAGACCTTTCATATGCTGCTTTCCCCATTTGAAAGGACACATTACTGGAGTTGCGTCACTTTTGTGACGCACTCCAGCAATGCGTTACTTGGAATGTCATAAGGAGTGCGCACAGAAAAGTGACGCATCGCACCAGTGGTGTAAAAAAATGTGCCTCGTTGCGTTATATTTAAAAAGTGAGGTATCTAGGTAGATGGGTCACTTTTTAAAATCAAGCGCCACATTATATCTGCGTGAGGTATAATGCATGCAGAGGGGGTGTTCTCTCACTAAAAGCTTTGTAATAGCGACGCAGTGAAATGTTTGAGATTTCACTGCGTCACTTTTAGGATGCTGTTGCATCCTTTAAATATAGTGCAACGAGGCACATTTTATTACACTGCTGGTGTGATGCGTCACTTTTCTGTCCACAGTCCTTATGACATTCCAGATGTGTCATATTTAAAGTATGACGAATCATGTTGCAAGGAGTTACAGATACGTCAGTATTTCTGACATATGTGTAAACATAAAAGTGATGCGAGGCCGGCGCAAAATTTTGACGCAATAGCATCCTAAAAGTGACGCAGGGAAATCTCATAGATTTCAGTACGTTGTTATTACCAAGCTTTTTGCGAGGGATTGCCCCCTCTGAAAACATTATACCTGATGCAGATACAATATGGCGCAGAGTTTTAAAAAGTGACCCATGTACCTAGATGCGTCACTTTTTAAAAAATAGTGTCAGGTATAATGCATGCAGAGGGGGTGTTCCTTGCAAAAAGCTTGGTAATAATGACGCAGTGCGTCACTTTTAGGATGCAGTTGTGCCAAAATCTTGCGCCTGCTTCACAGCAAACCTTTCACATGGTGCTTTTTCCATGTGAAAGGACACATTATTGGAGTTGCGTCACTTTTGTGACGCACTCCTGCAATGCGTTACTTTTGTGTTTACAGATATGTCAGAAATACTGACATATCTGTAACTCCTTGCGAATTGATTAGTCATATATTAAATATGACATATCTGGAATGTCATAAGGAGTGCGTCCAGAAAAGTGACGCATTGCTATTTTCACGTAGCGATGCGTCACTTTTCAGAAATGAGGCCTCCAGTTTATTCACTGTGTCATAACTTTCTTTTCTAACACTCACCTTCTTTCAGTCCTCCTACTTCACTTCCTTTCACCTCTCATACCTTTCTGTTCTTTCTTACTCATTCTCCTTTCAATTATCAATGCACTATATTTCACTTACTCTTCATTTTTTAAGATTATAGCTCTTTGATGAGAATTGGAGGTAGTTCTGAAAAGAACTTTTGGTTTTCTTCTTTTAACTGAAGAGGAACAAAAACAGGGAATAGAAACTGCTCAACAGGAGCAAAAAGAAAAGAAAAAAATTAGGGGTGGGAAGGGCAGTGATGGTTCTCCAATGCCCGAACCATGAGCAGGACACTTTGCTCCCCATAGGTGAGGAGTTGATTGCAGTATCTGCATCGGACGACCCCATGGTTGAATGCAGGTTGAATGTTTGCTACCTGCCCCTGAGATTGTTCTCTTCCAGAAGAAGTTGCTCCTCCTGTTGATGTAGAGGCCCCATCTCTGGGAACCTCCTGTGCCAGAGCCCTGACACTTTCCCGGGCAAAATTCTGGGGGTGCCTCCTCTCCACATGGCGAATCATGGTGAAGTTGCCAAAAGAGTATTTTTTTTGGGGGTTACCCCGTGACAGGACCTGTTTGCAGATCCTGCACTCTACTTTTGGTGCATTCACCTTCTTCTGGCCTTCTGGAAACTTAAAAAATTTCCAGATGAAGTGTTCCTTCACTCTTGGGGTAGGAGGCTCTTCATCAATGAAATCATCTTCACTGCTGGATAGTCTGGCAGCCATGATGAATCCAGGAATATGGAGCAGCAAAAAAGGCAGGTCTTTCAGTCACAAAAGTGAAAGAAGAAGTGAAGGAAATGGGTGGGGATTTCATTCATTGTAAAAAAAAACTGTTAGCAACCAATGAAAAGTGTTATTTTAGGGTCACATGACCCGATGCGTTTACGCTGCGCGCTCCGGAGCACTTCCGGGTGCGTTTACGCAGCGCGATCGTAGGCGCTTCCGGGTCGCAAACGTGGCGCGATCGTAGGCGCTTTTCCGTGCGTTTATGCGCCGCGCACGTATGCGCTTCCGAGGGCACTTACGTTGCGCGCCGAAGTGACGTCATCAATCTTTTATAGAAATGCATAATCATTTTCCATATTAAAAAAAACTAATTTTATTTGTATGGTACGAAATGTTTTGCATTATTATTAACTTTTCATTCATATTTTTTTTTCACGAACGACAGTTGCGCTCTGGGTGCGCTTTCAGATGAGCTCTCGGAGAAGCTTACAGGAGAGCTTAGCTGAAAGCTTCCCGGAGCGCGCACCCAGAGCGCAAAAGAAAAAAATTATAAAAAAAAATAAATACTTAAAAAAACAGCAAATTGTAAAAAAAAAAAAGGTTAGAAACTCGATATACAAAGGAATTAGCATTTAAAAAACTATGAAATTCACTGAAAAAACCATAGGTTTCACACCAGTTATAGTTAGGAATTAGCATTTAAAAAACCTTTGAAATTCACTGAAAAAACCATAGGTTTCACACCAGTTATAGTTAGGAATTAGCATTTAAAAAACCTATTAAATTCACTGAAAAAACCATAGGTTTCACACCAGTTATAGTTAGCTGGAAATTTTACTGATATAAAACCATTGAAATTCCCACGTTATAGTTAGTTGGACTCACTATAACTTGCGCGCCTGCAATGCACTGCTGATGACGTCACATATTACATCACTCATGACATGGTCAGTGACATCACTCATGACATCACTGATGACACCATCCCTGTGACAGAGTGACTGACCTCCTTTCAGTGTAATGTAACCCCTGAAACACATATTCAAAAATAGAAACTAACATTTACAAAAAAGTGGCGATACCTATACCAGTTACAACAACCAATTCAGTAATTCAACCATTTATATACACATTTACTCATTCACCAACAGTTCTATATAGTCATTCATACATATACTCACTTATCATATGTAGTGAAACACCTTTACATCCGTTAACACACCGACAGTCTTCCAAAAGTTACTCACACATATACTCACACATGCAAAAAAACTATTGAACATCCATTTATTTGCATATACAGCTATACACACACTACCACCTTATTCCTAAGGAAACTTACACATACTTACTCTCTTAAACAATCACTTATAGAATCACATACTTATTTAAACCGGAACTCTTACAATCTCTCACTCTCACATTTACTCACTTATATAAATCAATACTCCATATACTAGAATAAAACATATGTATACACACTCATATATAAAACATATTTATTTTTTCAGAAAGACACACATTCTTTGGATGGTGTCATCAGTGATGTAATATGTGACGTCATCAGCAGTGCATTGCAGGCGCGCAAGTTATAGTGAGTCCAACTAACTATAACGTGGGAATTTCAATTGTTTTATATCAGTAAAATTTCCAGCTAACTATAACTGGTGTGAAACCTATGGTTTTTTCAGTGAATATATATATATATATATACCAAAAATCTCCGTCTCCCTCACGCTGTAGCCTTTCTCCTCAGCTGCGAACAGGAACAGGCACGAACCAAGGTATTGGATGCAAAATTATTTTATTTTCAGTGCTGTCGCCATAACGTTTCGGCTCCGTGGAGCCTTGATCACATGACAGCGTGTCATAGTACTGAGTCCATTTTTAAAGTGCAAGTGCCACCATTTCATTGGGTTACATTCAGTAAACATCGAAGACAGATTAATTACAAAACTTCTTTTAAATAAAAAAAGTAAGAGTAAGCAAATCCAACCTATATACTGGTAAAATACCAAAGGTTGTAAATAGCACTGCAGATACTGACAAGCAATTCCTATTTACATCAATATTGTGCAAATTACGCAAGTCATAACATTTGATGTCATTTATATATGTCATTCTGTCATGAACAAAACAATTATGGGTTAAATCCCTTTATATATTGTGCAACTCTATACAAGGCTTGTTCACTCGAGTAATCCATACCTAGAGTGCTATGTGCGTGTGAAGAATGAACAAGTTATATATGTGCAGTTAAAATAGCTGAATCAAAATCCGATTAATATTATTTCATTAAGACCGACTGAGCCCAGACCTGTCTATCCATGTTCATCTACTTCAAGTCTTACTCCATAAATGTACAACAAGATAATTTGCCTAAGAGGTATAGGATATATGTAATTAAAACCAGACTACAGCATAGAGGTGAGCCATACCAATTTATACAGTACTTAATACTGTGGCTTAAATCTACAGGCTTCAACCCACAGAGTCTAAAGATGGGGTTCCAGTGCAAAAAGCGCAATTAATACTCCTAGGATAGTGCAAATATGTTAAGATGAGTCACATTAAAACAATAAATAGTAATCAATCTTCTTAAAACACTATTTAAAATTATGACCCTTGCACCACATAGTCTCTGATGTATCCTGACTAATCCTACAAAACCTAGTATAAACAAGTATATAAATCCTATGTGAGATTTAAACCCCCAGGTTGCATGGTGTCCAACTGTAGGATATATTTGGTCTCTTGTTTGCGCAGTTTTGACTCCCTATGTCTGCCCCGTCTGCTGGCACCTACTGCATCAATTGCATAGTATTGGAGTCCTTTGTTGTTTCTCTGATGGTGCGCTTTAAAATGTCTGGCTACGGGGTACGTGTTGTCCTGGTTGGTTATGGCCCTAAGATGTTGTAATACACGTTTGTGGACAGGGAGCTTGGTGCTCCCCACATAACGAAGGGCACAGGAACATTCAAGGATGTAGATCGCATATTCGGTATTGCATGTAAGAACTTTGCTAATCAGGTGTTCTTGATTGCTGAATCCATCCTTGAACTTCATCCTGTTGGCACCGTGTGTACAAGCTCTACAAGTTTTACACTTGAAAAAACCCCTGTTGCTTTGTAGCCAAGATGTTTGTCAGGGGGTCCCATGCTCAACCCCAGCAGGGCTAACTGATTGTCCGTCTCCTCAACAGGCGAATTACTACGGGCCCTTTAAGGATAGCCTTTGTGTTCGTGACGAAGGCTTCGCATCTGGACCACCTGATTTTTCGGGCCTATCAGGAGTGGCCTCTCACCATATGAGGAGAGACCCGGAAGACGCCGGGTCTCCGTCGTGGGAGGAAGAAGTGAGACGCCAGGAGAACCACACGACCGGGAAGGCGGAAAGCACCGTGGAGACGGAGTCCTTGGACGTTGACGACACCAGGAGCAGAGAAGGAGCCAGACCGGTAACCGAGGAAGAGCGGACGGAGGCAGCTGTAAAGCCAGGAGGCCAACGACACCGCGTTTCGCCCAGCCAACCGAAGGAGGACGCGTGGCTTTCCCAGGTGCGTGCTCGTTTGGGTTCTTTGTTGAACTTTAAGAAGGGAGGGACCGGATAGGGGACCGTGCAAGCATCGGGGCACCTCGTTTAGCAAAGCTGTGTACAACTCACTGAATGTGGTGGTGGTCCTTGCTTTATCCCTCACACCCTCCCTATTCCGAGAGTTTCTATTAAAGGGAACAAAACACTAAAAGCCACGTTCTTTTCTTTTCTTCCATGTGCTGGAGTGTCCCGGACCCCGACCCAGGAAGAGCCCAAGGACTACAAACCTGCCACCGACCCCGTGTCTGACTTAAAGACTTTGTTTTGTTGTTCTACAGTCTGTAACCGCAATAAAATAGATAAACAGTCGCCCTCTAGTCTTGGCTCCTTCCCTTCTTGTGACCGAAAGGTGACAAGTGGCGAGCCAGCCAGGAGACATTCCATCTGAGTCAAACAAGATGGAGACCTTACTAAATCAATTGAGCGAAGGCCAGTCCAAGCTAGAGTGGGCAATTAACCGGTCTAACGAACAAGCGGACAGTGATAGAGCTACGTTCACTGCGTCCATACAGACACAGGCTGATCACCTTACTAAACTCTCAGAGGGACAAACGCAGCTGTTGGCTGTTTTGGGACAAAGTCGAGCCGCACACCCACCCGGGGCAGTCGTGCCGCTCCAAAAATATGTTCCCGGAGACGACCCTGTTTCCTTCTTCCGAAATTTTGAAAGGGCAGCCCGCGCTAGTGCCTGGCCGGGAGAGAGATGGCCCTTTTATCTAGCTCCTCTCCTTACAGGAGAAGCCCAGGCAGCTTATCAGTTGGCAAATAAGGACGGTACTGCGGCCTATGGACATGTGAAACAAATAATCCTTGATAGACTGGGAGTCGATGATGAGACTCATCGTTTACAGTTTCGACAGGAGAGGGGAACCCAACCGATGCTCCCAAAACTCTTTTCTATAAGCTGAAAGATGCAGCAGATAGGTGGTTGAAACCACAAGAGGGGAATATCGATAATGTAATGAATAAGATTTATTTGGAACAATTTCTTGAAGCGTTGCCCTATGGCACACAACGGTGGCTCCGACAGCACGCAGGGTTGACTCTAGAGCACGCCATTGAAATGGCTAATTCCTATGCGAGAGCCCAAACCATGCCTGTCTTCCGAGAATCCGAAAAACCTGTTGTTAACAAAAACCTTACGAAACCGGAGAAAAAACCATATTGGAGTTCTGGACTTTTTGGTTCCGTCCAGAGGTGTCAGGGTACAACACCCAAAGACCCCGGAGTTCCACCTGCCTTGGTGCACAAATGAACAGAAACACGGGCTTCTCGATGGTGGCGTCAAAGACCAAAGGTTTATTACTGCAGGGACACAGAAGTCACAGAATCTACACACGGGCAGAAACTAGGAGCCTGTTCGATTTGTACAAAGTGGGTTGCTCCTTATATACTAAAAATTGTGCTCTAGGCAAATATTTCACATGTCGGTACATTCCCAAACCTTTGTGTCTCTAAACAATAAATATTTGGCGTTACACAGGAATTGTCGATAATATCTGATACCAAACATCACGAAGAGGGGTTCCCACTAGTTCATCACAATCCCCTGTCAATATTGCATTCAGGACCCGGACCGCCTCATCGTAAAGTTCGTTACCTCCCCCTAATAAAGGCCCAGAAGGAAAGGAGCAGAGCCAGGTGCAGAAGATAGAAAAGCGGGATAAGAGATGTTTGTAGGTTGTAAATGGGCAAGGCTACCGACTTCGGCCGCCTAATCATGATCAGGTACAATGGACAGGAAAACCAGTTCAGGTGGGCTTGCCTCGGGCAGAGGAGGCAGCCTTTGTCGAGTCATGCAACTTCAGCGTGATCTGGTTTAAGGTGCACGTGTCCTGTAAGAGGTGAATCTCCGGCTAAGGCTACGTGTCTTTAATCAAAGTGGAGTAAATGAAATGATCAGAGGCTATTGCATATGTGAGGGCAAGGAACCACAATATGGCGGCCACGATCTAAGATGGATGCCGTGGGTATATCAGAAATATGTCAATGGAAGGAGTGCTCTTGCTCGTAGCGTAGCGAAAACACTAGGATATACTAAATGGATCATTTGCGGTTCGCTGATACTAATGTTATGTATTTCCGACAAACTTGAAAACACGGGTTCAAGTCATCACGGAACCGTCACGGAACCTCAGACCCTCCTTTTGCCCTTACATAGGCAATTACTCAATCTATGTCTGAATCTAGTTCTATGCTCATCAGGTCAGTGACATGTTGTTGTATCATCATCCTTTCTCGTGCCTTTTCTCCAAATGCAGGTGGTTTTCTGAGACAAGTCGTAGCACAAAGACTACACAGAGCAGGACCACACTGGATAATCAGACAACATGAGAATAGGAATACTAAGATGACACCAATGACCATTAGAACCTTCCATCCCCACGCTGAGATCAGAGTCCAAAACCACTCCATGAAGGACCAGTTTCCCTTGTCTACATGAATGGAGTCCGAAATCTTGTGCAACTTAGAGATCGCCTCGTAAACTGTTGGAGCATTATTAGGAATAAAGACACAGCAGCTCGATTGGATCATTCTGCATACCCCACCTCGATCTGCAAGTATAACATCTAGAACCATACGGTTCTGCAATGTCATGAGTCTATCCGCCTGAAGCTCAGCTGTCAGATTGCTAAGGGCACCAGCAGTTTCGGTAATAGTAGATTCAACTACCCGTGTTAGCTGACGTATGTTTCTACTATTGGCCATAGGCCCCCAGAACGGAAGGAAGCCTTTGAAGAAGTCTCCAGCTTCCTGACCAGCGGTATCTTCCTTACTGAAAACACCTCTAGCTACTCTTGTTCTGTGGTAATCCGGTGAAGCAGTGTATGTCGGAGGCAATAATCGAGCAATATAGCATGAACCTGAGAAGTCAGCAGGCAACCATGTATAAGCTCTGTCTAGACAGATGAAATAGGTACCCCTAGCAGTAAGGAAGGCAGGGGAAGAGTTAGCCGGAAACACATAAGTCTCTACGCACTCACTCCTCCCTAGCTGAGCTCTCGGATTTCTCCCATTACCTTGCAAACAGACCTGACCTCGGTGAGGTACGACCCAGATTGGAGTTGAGCTTTTACGCTTGCTTTCTCCTAAACTAAGGCGATACTCTGAAGTATTCCAACTTAAATATACTCGCAATTCGTCTCTAGGGTATGATGGAGTATTATTGACGTCTTTGACCATGTCAATAATTCCCTGGACTAAAGCTTTGTTGGCAGAGTTATATTTAGTGGAACGTGGTGGACGTGGAGGATAGGTCTCAAGGGCATAAGCAAAGATGGTTTGGAAGGCCTGAAATGATCCATTATAGCTGTAAGGCAAAACCAAATATGGAATACCTTTATCCATAGTGTGAGGTATCAAGCCACACACCCAGCAGTCTGTAGTGTTAACTACCAGTTGGTGTTGGTGCAAGAGCTGTACAAAAGTGTTATTAATGAATTCTGAGCGTCGAGCTTGCTCATGTTCAGGAAACGAGTGAAAAGAGTGTATAGAAGAAACAGTAGAAATAGCTGGATCAAGGGGAGGCACTGTAGAAACTGGCACAAAAATCAAATTTATGCTAAAGACAATTCCACCCACCAATGTTGCTAAAACAATCAAAAATGTAACGGCACATTGCATCAAGAAACATTTGCTGTGAAAAATTCTATTAAGTTTGTTTCTGCGAACATAAATCACATTCTTTCGTTGCAGCGCAGGAAGTTCCATCTTCTACAATCCGCTCGCGACCACTGATGATGTGTACGTAGATGAAAATGCCTCTGTCAGCCCTGGGAGTTCCCAGTACTAACAGAAAGATCGACCTTGTGTCAGACCCCTGCAAATTCAAACTAGGCACACAGCCACGACCCTACGGCTACCCAGACGGCAAGGCAATTTTAAAAACAATAAACAATAGCAAACTTCCTGGCTGAAGGCAAAAGTTCAAAATATATATAAATATATCAAAATCACAGTATGCAGTTGCCTGCTTTATTAGTCCTTTTTGCGTTTTCTCAAATTGTATTTCTGTTTCGCAGGTATCGTCTGATCGGAAAATAGTGTATCATTAGCAGCTGTTGCAGAGTTTAAGTTCGCAGATAGCAAAGTTTCTTCTGATGCTGGAGACAAATGTTCAATGTTCAAAGTAGTCTTTTCAAGAGGAGAGTCACGTTTCAAAGTGTCAGAAATCAAATCGGCATCGCTGAAAGGGACAAATTTCGGAGTTGTTTCAGCTTCGGAGGCACCAATTCCCTTCTTCACCCAGTCGTCGTAGGGCAGCGGCAGTGGAACACGCTTTACGTGAGAAGCGTGGATCCAGTGCTTGCGACCAGCAACACGTACAGCTGTCCTCGTCGCCAGCAGGATTTGGAAGGGGCCGATGTAGCGAGGCTGAAGATTCTTTGTCCTCGCAAAATTTCTGGACCACAACGTGGTCGCCGGGTTTCAGCTGATGCCCTGGACTCTCCGGAGGCTTTGGCAAAGCATCAAAGACCTGTTGATGAATAAGACTTAATTTAGCAGTCAAGTCGTAAAGATAGTCTATCAACATAGGATATTCAATGGAGCAAAATTGTTTAGGCCTTGGCACACCCCAGACATTTGCCGGGCGGCCAAATACAATCTCATATGGAGAAAGCCCTATTCTAGAATGCACTGTTGCTCTCGTTGATAACAAGGCCAAAGGAAGTGCGTCTGGCCAAGCCAAACCTGTGGATGCTTGTATCTTGGCTATCTTAAGCTTCAGAGTGCCATTGTAACCCTCGACTAAACCAGCAGATTGGGGATGGTTCGCACTATGAAATTTTTGTTTCAATCCTAGACCAGCACACACACTCTGCATAACTTTCCCTATAAACTCACTTCCGTTATCTGACCATACAATCCGTGGCATTCCGTACCTAGGGAAAAATTCTTTGAGAAGAATTTTGGCAGTTGATAAAGCAGTGTTGTCCTTTAGTGGGTATGCTTCTATCCACCTGGAAAAAGCACAAACTACCACCAGGACGTATTTTAAATTGTTGCAGCGTTCCATGTGAATGAAGTCTAACTGTATTACTTCAAAGGGACAGGAAGGAGGAGCAAAATGACCAGCTGGAGTTGGAGTTCCCTTGCCAGGATTATGCATCAAGCACACCATACAGTTTTTCACTACTCTCTCTGCACACTTACTGATTCCCTCATTCTTCCAAACCGGAGCTAACATCTTACATATCCCTTTAGAACTTATGTGCGCCACTCCATGCGCCATCGTCACTACTGCAAGCACATACGCATCAGGTAACATCCAACGCTGCTGTTCTGTCAAATCGATCCAACATCCATTCGAGTCCAACTTGCCCGTACTTTCTCTCCATACGCGTTTCTCTTCCTCAGTCGCTTCTTTCTGAATCTCTTTCACACTTTCCATTGTGTCCTCACACATTCCAGACTCAGCAATCCATCTTGCAGACGTAGCAACATACATTCTACTCATCATGTCTCTAGCTGTCTGTTTAGCGGTTTCATCAGCAAAGGCATTTCCCCGACCAACATCATCCGTGATTGCTTTATGAGCACTGCACTTCACAATCGCAACTTCAGTCGGCAAGGTTAGAGATTCTAACAAGTCGTTAACTAGCTGACCATGTTGAATCTTAGTCCCATGGGACGTAATGAAACCCCTTTCTCTCCACAACCGGCCAAAACTATGGGCCACGCCAAATGCGTACTGACTATCTGTAAACACATTCACTCTCTTTCCCTCAGCTAAAACACACGCTCTCGTAAGAGCTATTAACTCTGCAGCTTGGGCAGAATTCTGACTCACTCTTGCAGTCTCCACAATCGTCTTCAAAGTCGTCACCGCGTAGGCAGCAGTCACATCACCATTCTCCAATTTAAAACATGACCCGTCCACATACAGCGTACCATCCGGGTCGGATAGAGGAGTATCTCTCAAGTCGATACGACCTTTTGTCTCTTCCTCCGTTTTGAAATAACAGTCATGTGGCTCAGAATCACTCGACTCTTGATCAGTCGGCAACAATGTTGCTGGATTCAATACATTGCATCTTTTGATCTGAATATGACTCGCTAATAACGTCAGCTCGTAACCAGATAATCTCGCACTAGTAAGGTGTTGTGTCTTCGTTTGGTTCATGAGTGTATCCACTGCATGAGGAACCATGACCACTAGCATATTATTCATCACCAAACCAGCAGATTGTCGAATGGAAGCTGCAGCTGCCGCTGTAGCCCTCAAACAACTAGGCAATGCTCTAGCTACCGGATCTAATGTTGATGAGAAATACGCACAAGGGCGTTGTTTATCACCAAACTTCTGTGTCAGGACACTCAACGCGCAACCTTCTCTTTCGTGAACGTAAAGCGTGAATGGCTTGCTGTAATCAGGTGTGCCCAATACAGGAGCTGAACACAAAGCTTTTCGTAATTCAGCAAAACTCTCTTGACATTCATCAGACCATGGCACCGGACTCGGAACATTTTTCCCAGTCAAAGCTACCAACGGTTTTGCTAAAAGTGAAAAATTTGGGATCCATTGCCTACAGTAAGAGGTAATACCTAGAAAGGCACGTACTTCCCTCTGTGTGCGTGGAACACTCATTTGCGTAATTGCTTTTATTCTTTCTGGGGTCAACTTCCTTCCCTCCTTTGACAAGAGGTGACCTAGGTAGGTTACTTCTTGGCAGCAGTATTGCATTTTGGAAGGTGACACCTTATGATTCAAATTAGACAAATGATGCAATAGTGAAATCGTAGCCGCTTTGCAAGTTTCCTTGTCATCGGCAGCCACTAAAAGATCATCTACGTATTGTACTAGGGCAGAACCTGGAGGAAGGACAAAAGAATCTAACTGGCTTTTTAAAGCTTGACTGTAAATAGATGGACTTTCACAGTAGCCTTGTGGAGCGCGTTTAAATCTGAAACTGCGACCTCCTAACTCTGTCTATGGCTGTCCTAGTACCCATTTTGTTGAAATCCCTCTTCAACTTCACAATAATCCTCAACAAGATATTGCTGAGATCTATTCTGTTGAGCTGACTGTACATTTCGCTGATCAAAGTGATTAGAAGGACGATCATTAGTTTGTGGAGGCATAGCACCTCGTCCCCGACCTCTAGAATTCTGTGCAAAACCACCACGACCTCTCTGAGCTGCTGCCGCATTATTTTGCGCTAAAATCTGACAATCATTTTTATAGTGACCCTCTTTCTTACAGTACGCACACTGATTCCACTGGTATTGAGGCCTGGTCGAATTATAATCTGTCTTTTGATACGAATTCTGTTGCATATTAGTCTGATTCGTGCGAGGCGGATACGCCTGCTGTAAAAGAACTTTAGTTTTTAAATCTTTCGTTTTCTTCTCTGATTTCTCCTTTTCCTCTTTATCCCTATTTTCATAGTACTGTGCAGTCGCAAGTATTTGCGCTGTCGTAGATACAGCCCACGCACTTTCTGAGTCTTTCAATTTATTGCATAATTCGGGTAACAAATTATGCACAAATTTATCGACAAACAATCTCTGTCCTCCTTCAGTGCTCATATCCTGACCACTATGGTCTACAAAAGTCTCTTCGAACCTCGTGAAGAAGTCGGAGACACTTTCGTCTTTCTTCTGCTTGCATGCGGATAATTTATCCCAATTAACACGCAATGCTGGCATCAGAGTCTTCATTAAATCTATTATTCTACCTGGAAGATTAGCAATTAGGGGTTCGGGTTTCGCACCACCTATTTGTTGAGCATCTGCTGCAGTGATAGCTGCCCAATCACCACCTAAAGCAGCCTGATGATCCTCTCTACGAATTTTAGCCCACACTGGTTGTGGAACTACATTACCAAACAACATATCAATGTCGGCTAAGTTCATTATACAAGCCTCAACTGTCTGTGTCAATTCCTTGTAATATCCGGCTGGATTCTTACGTGGATCTGGCAAGGCCTGTTTCACTGCTAACACTTCTGCTCGCTTCCACGGAATATGTATCCATACTCTTTGGAACTGTGCTGGAGCAGCTGCAATACCCGCATTATCATCACGTTGTACTGCTTCGCGCCAAATTGGAGGAACTTCCCTCATAGGATATTGGCGACTTAGCTTCATTCTACCTTTCTCTAAATCTCTCGGCGAACGAAGAGATGGATCAATCCTAAAACTCAAAATGAGTTCCATCGCTTCCTTTATATTATCGCCCACTATCATTCCAGCAGCAAACTCCTTTTGAACCCTAATTAAATCTTCCAAATCTGATTCGACATCGTCTTCTTCTATTTCCTCACGCAACAACGAGCACATCTCGTTAAAGACGTATCGCTGTGTTGGCTCTCCCCATTGCATAAATGTGTCTAACACATCTCTCGTACTATATCTTCTACCCTTCGAAATCCATCTGAGAGCCGTGGAGTCTAAAACTCCCCGTTCCTCAGTACTAGGAAGCTGACTCCGTCTCTGTACAGAGTCAGGAGTAGGAGTCTTAATTAAGGATTTATATAAAGGAGACAGAATATTAGTAACAGAATCAGTGATTCTTCGACGAACAGAAAGTGGAGTTAGTACACTCGCAGACATAGAGAACGCAGTAGAGGTAGGAATAGATGACGAAACAGTAGGAGTATCGAGGAAAATAGCTTCTGGAGCAGTAGGTACAGAGGTAGGTATAAGAGCGGGCAGTGTAGGAAGAGGAGGAGCTGTAGGAACATTTACATTCACCACAGGAAGTACAGGAACTTGATTCTGAGGGACAAGAACACCAGGTTGTCCAGCAACCGGCAATTGAACATCCGGTATAAGTGGAGCCGCAGCACCTTGTGCATACGGTGGAGGCGACCGTAACAGATAAGATAGCAGAGGATCGTTTTCGGAATCCTCCAGTATCTTAGCCATTTTCGATGGCAAGGCAGGATAGCACTTGTCAATCGCTAAGTTATGCTCTCTAATGGCTACATCTATGGCTTTCTCACACTCGTTAGCCTGCAACTGCTTAGTCGCTTGCTCTAGAGTTAACTCTTCTAGTTCTTTTTGCTCTTTTTTCAACCTTTTCATTTCTCTCTGTTTGGATTCTTTCCGCCAATAACGGAAAGAGTCAAACATTGCCGGCCGGGCTTTCTTCCTAAACAATTTCGCTTCTAAATTGTCGAGAATCTCTTGCTCAAAACTACCATGCAGTGGCCAACTAAGGACACCATCCTTCTTACAATAACGGACCCATATCTCATTATAAGTTATAGGACCCACACCATACTTACAATATAGGTCATATAGGGGAGTCCCAATCGGAGGAACCAGACAAGAATCCTCTAATTGTGAGTCACTGTTGCAACTAAAACAAGACAACATTTTCCGACTTACCATTCTCAGTCCGGAACACAAAACAAACAAAACACGAAACAAATTGTGCACTTGAACCAAGAACTTAGGCCTACCAAAACGAACTGATGTATCGATACCCAAAACTGAACCAAATAGATTATCGTAACCAGAACAACTAGTGATAATCTTACAAAACCAAACCAAACCAAGAACCGATCAAGGATTTTTAACAATCCTCACAAAAGTAACCAGCTAGCTATCACTAAATACTTAACTGAGGCACTGAAGACGTCACCAAGGAGAGACCCGTCACGTTTCGCCGTACTAAGGACTGCACCACTTCGGGTCCAAGACAGGGCGACGGTCAAGGCAACGGCCCACTGCAGCCGTCCTGAACGGGAACCCTCGTGGAAGAGAACTTCAGGGCCACTTTTGCGATATGCCGGGATCGATGAAGTGGGGCGCCTCCCTCAGGAATCTTCACACGAAGCTTCTCGAACTCTTCAGGCTTTTGGACCGGTACCGAATGACGTCGCCCCACGTTGGGCGCCAATTGGAGTTCTGGACTTTTTGGTTCCGTCCAGAGGTGTCAGGGTACAACACCCAAAGACCCCGGAGTTCCACCTGCCTTGGTGCACAAATGAACAGAAACACGGGCTTCTCGATGGTGGCGTCAAAGACCAAAGGTTTATTACTGCAGGGACACAGAAGTCACAGAATCTACACACGGGCAGAAACTAGGAGCCTGTTCGATTTGTACAAAGTGGGTTGCTCCTTATATACTAAAAATTGTGCTCTAGGCAAATATTTCACATGTCGGTACATTCCCAAACCTTTGTGTCTCTAAACAATAAATATTTGGCGTTACACAGGAATTGTCGATAATATCTGATACCAAACATCACGAAGAGGGGTTCCCACTAGTTCATCACAATCCCCTGTCAATATTGCATTCAGGACCCGGACCGCCTCATCGTAAAGTTCGTTACCTCCCCCTAATAAAGGCCCAGAAGGAAAGGAGCAGAGCCAGGTGCAGAAGATAGAAAAGCGGGATAAGAGATGTTTGTAGGTTGTAAATGGGCAAGGCTACCGACTTCGGCCGCCTAATCATGATCAGGTACAATGGACAGGAAAACCAGTTCAGGTGGGCTTGCCTCGGGCAGAGGAGGCAGCCTTTGTCGAGTCATGCAACTTCAGCGTGATCTGGTTTAAGGTGCACGTGTCCTGTAAGAGGTGAATCTCCGGCTAAGGCTACGTGTCTTTAATCAAAGTGGAGTAAATGAAATGATCAGAGGCTATTGCATATGTGAGGGCAAGGAACCACAATATGGCGGCCACGATCTAAGATGGATGCCGTGGGTATATCAGAAATATGTCAATGGAAGGAGTGCTCTTGCTCGTAGCGTAGCGAAAACACTAGGATATACTAAATGGATCATTTGCGGTTCGCTGATACTAATGTTATGTATTTCCGACAAACTTGAAAACACGGGTTCAAGTCATCACGGAACCGTCACGGAACCTCAATACAAACCTCAAAGTGAGCCTCCTCCTATGAAACCTAGACCTTTGAAGCCCGAACCGCCGGTCTTTACAAGTCCTCAGTGTTATAAATGCGGCGAGTGGGGACATATTGCCAAGTACTGCCGTAAAAAGAAAGAGAAGGAGGAAGAGCCCATGGAGGTGGGGTATGCTCCGCGTGCCCTCTTGTATGCACAAGAGACTGGTCCAGCCTTTTATGTAAGTGTCTTGGTAGACGGTAAGAAAACCCGTGCCCTGTTGGACTCTGGGTGTCGCCATTCGGTGATACAGAAAAACGCCCTGAACAGTTCCTCCTTGCTCTTGGACCGTAGTGTAAGGATAAAATGTATACACGGGGACATACGTACTTACTCCCTAGCCAGGGTCACGATAACAACAGAAAAGGGAACCCAAGTACAGTGTGAAGTAGGAGTCCTTCCTAATCTACCCGAACCACTCATTATAGGTACAGACAATAAGTGGTTTTCTACTCTGATGACAGAAGTTTTAGAGAAACAAGGTAGGAGTGGGGTCAGGGAGGGTCTGTTAGCGGAAGAACCTTGGTCTACCGATACCAACTTTAGGGCTGCTCAGCTAAATGATGCCTCATTGGCCTCTGCCTGGCAAAACGCACAGGACAATAAAAATCAGAACTCCCCTACTTATCCTTGTTTTATTGAACAAAACGGTCTTCTGTATAGAGTAGGGCAGAGTCAGGCCACTCCACAGCTAATAGTACCTACCCTGTTCCGTGAGCAAGTAATGTTTTATGCTCATGCCCATCTTTTAGCAGGTCATTCTGGTGCCGAAAAGACCACTAATTCCATCATTGAGCATTTCTATTGGCCCGGGGTGTATGCACAAGTGAAGAAATACTGCCAGGAATGCCAGATTTGTCAGAAGAGGAACCCGTACATCCCACCTAAGGTTCCCCTTGTTCCACTTCCAATCATAGGGAAGCCTTTTGAAAGGATAGGGGTAGACATCATAGGCCCTTTACCTAAGTCACATAGAGGTTACCAATACGTTATGGTAATAGTTGACTATGCGACTCGTTATCCAGAGGCTTTCCCATTACGAGCAGCTAACACTAGCGCCATTTCCCAAACATTGGTCGAATTGTTTGCACGGATGGGATTCCCTAAAGATCTTATAACCGACCAAGGGACACCGTTCGTGTCTCGCCTCATGAAACAAGTGTGTGACCTCCTCAATGTGAAACATCTGCGTACCTCGGTGTACCATCCACAAACCGATGGTCTGGTTGAACGCTACAACGGGTTAATAAAAACCACTCTAAAGAAACTTTTGACAGGAGACGGTAAACAGTGGGACCAACTTCTACCGTTGGCACTTTGGGCCCGATGTAGGTAGGCCGTTACCGATCGGTAACGGCCGAAAATACCGATTTTTGGCCCTTACCGATCGGTATACTGCCATTGAGATGTAGGGCAAAGAAAAAAGTCCAAATCGGAGCGAAAACCGAATCGGAATGAGAACCGAATGAAAAATAATCCGATACGTACATACCGAAAATCGGATATTTAACGAATTGGTAACACACCGAATCGGATGCAAATACCGAAACGGTCCATGTACCGAATCGGTAGTGACACCGATTCGGAAAATACCCGATTCGGTCCATGTACCGAATCGGTAGTGACACCGAATCGGAAATCATCCGATTCGGTCCATGTACCGATTCGGTAGTGAAACCGATTCGGAAAATAACCGATTCGGTCCATTTACCGAATCGGTAGTGACACCGATTCGGAAAGTATCCGATTCGGTCCATGTACCGATTCGGTAGTGACACCGAATCGGACATAGGCCGAATCGGAGAACCTACCGATTCGGTAGAATCACCGATCGGGAAATTCCCCGATTCGGACAGATGGGGAGATGTAGGGAGGCACAGAAACACCGATTTCGGCTCAAAATCGGTAGTATTCACTCGGTATTTACCATGGATTCCAATCAGGTGGTAACCAACTCCAACCCATAAAAACAGCCCCAAAATGCATTGCAACTTGCAGGATGGCAGCTTTTTATGTCATTGCGAGGCGGCTACGGCTACAGCAGGAAGGACAGAGGGAATGGCAAAGAGATGAACTGTCTACAGACAGAGGATAACCCTGTTCATGCTCACAGAGGCAGAGATCCTACAGAGATACAGGCTGGACTCTGACACCATTCTTGAGCTCATCAGGGACCTCAAACCATTGTTGGACCACCCCACCCCAAGGGCACAAGCCATCCCAGCACACGTCCAGGTGCTATGCAGCCTACACCTGCTTGCGTCTGGCAGCTATCAAAGTGGAGTCGCAGCGGTAGGAGGGGTGACCCAGAGCAGCCTGTCAAGGTTCTTCCACACATTCCTTGACGCCATGATACACAGGATGGACCAATACATCTCCTTCCCTGCAACCCACGCAGAACTGCTACAAACTAAAGCTGACTTCTACCAGATGGCGCAGTTTCCCCAAATCATTGGCTGCATAGATGGCACGCACATTCCGATTTGCCCCCCAGCTGACACAGAATACATATACCGCAATCGGAAGTCTACGCACACCATCAACGTGCAGGTGATCTGCAATGCGAAGTGCACCATCACAGACCTGGTAGCAAAATTCCCAGGGAGTACCCACGACTCCTACATTTTCCAACAGAGCGGCATATATGCACGGCTGATGGCTGGCGAATTTGGTGAAGGATACCTCCTAGGTGAGACACATCATCAGACCCCCATAACACAAAGTAGCTAGGTGTAATACATGTATGCATGTGTGTAATGTTACCCCTTTTCCTTCCAGGCGACAGTGCATATGCCCTCCGCTCTTTCATACTCACCCCCTACCTCAACCCCTCCACACCCAGCCAAAGGAGGTATAACCGGGCCCACAAAAGCACAAGGAATGTCGTCGAACGGACCTTTGGCATCTGGAAAAGTAGATTCAGATGCCTGCACAAGAGTGGAGGTGCAAGGCAGTATACCCCCATCACCTGCTGCAAGATCATAGCTGTCTGTGCAATGTTACACAACCTTGCGGTGAAGAAGGGCACTGAGGTGGAGTTGTCTGACTATGAGGACCATGACGACGACGATGCTGTGCCACTAACACAGCCAGCTGGGGTGTCTACGCCAAGTGATGGCAGATACAGACGTGAGGAGATTACAGAAAACTATTTCTGAGTGAGTACAGATGCACAGACAGGTAAATGGTTGTGGTGAAAAGCAAATTGTAATACTGTTGCAACACCGTTACTGCACTGATGTGCAACAAAATAAAATGTAATAACCAAGAAAACAAAAGTCTAAGGTCCGGGTTGCCTCACCCGCCCTGGCAAGCCTACTTCTTTGAGCGCTTGGCAGCCCCACTGGGGTGTCCCTCACCCCCTTCAGAATGTCCTGCGGCATCTGCGGAGTGCCTGGTGCTCCTGCGCGGCTCTGACGCAGCGCTGGCCGGGCTGCTGCGGCTGCTGCTGTCCCCAGCATCCCCCAGGTCCAGGGCTGGATTGGCGGCAGTGTTTGAGATAATCATAGCCTCCATTGCTGTAGTGATGCGGGCCATTCCCCTGGTTATCTCGGCAGTGTTTTGGGTTAAACTGGCCTCCATATTGGCACCGCGCTGACAAAGTTGGGCCGTTGCAGCAGCAAGGCGACTAATGGAGCGGTTTTGCACGCGGGCATCCCGCCTGCGCGAGAGCTCATGCTCCTCAAGTCTGCCGCATAACTGAGTTATGGCAGTGGTCAGCCTGCCAAGACCTGCTGCTACCTCCTTATTAGTATCTACAAAGGCCTTGAAACCTTTCACCATATCGCCCATCTGCAGGTTATGCTGGCGGAGCTGGCGCTGGCAGGCCATGATGGACTTCGCCTGTTGCCGTTGGATTTTCACCATGCTCCCTTCAAGGCCCTGGATGACACTGCCCTCCGCTGCCGGTGCTGCAGTGCTGGGAATGGCACGCCGCCAGGTACTGCTGCTGCTGCCCTGCTGTGTGGGCTGGGGTGCCACTGGTGTGGGTGTGGTGGTGGCCGGGGCCTGACCCCCTGCTCCCAGGATAGGGTTTACTGGAGCCACAGCCATAATCGTGGCAGGAGGTGGTGTAGGTGCAGGGTGGGCCCTTGTCGGCGAGTTCTCTGGGGAGAACAGCAAGGGGGGTGTTCCCGGCATTTGTGGGGAGTGAAGTAAGTCATAGTCAATTGCCAGGTCTCCCTCAATACCAAGCCCAATGGTGTTGTCCTCCTCCTCCTCGGCAGCCTGACTCATGCTAGGCCCTGCGACTGCACTGGTAGTTGGTGCTGCTGCCTCTGTTGCCTGTGGTCCTCCGCCTGATGGTGCCCCTAGGTATAAAGACTAAGAATCAAACAAGGGTCTTGACTCCTATCTCAGCAAGGCTGAGTCCAACCAAACTTTATATAACGAAACAAAGGCCAATGCTGAAAAACCTCCTTACTAGTCAAAACATTTACCAAGATTGTTAATGAATTAAGCAAAAAACAACCTGTTCACAGTCAAGCATTCTATAAGATTTATTCTCTTTTTGAAATTTTCATATTTTTAGCACAATATTATTAGTGCATGGGGATACAAAGAATTTATATACACTATATACAAACATATACAACAATTACAAGAAACATTTTATACATTTCATACACACTTGGCCACTTCAGTCATACAAACAACAGTCATACAAAAAGCAAAAGCACAAGGGACCCTCCAAAATTTGCCTCCGCAACTTTAAGCCTCGCTGCCAACACTCAGAACGAGTCTGAGAAACTAACTCGTCTACGCAAGAAACAAAGTCGGACAGACCTGCATGGTCACTTCCTGCTTCAACACCTTCGGGCAGGTACCATCCCAGCAGGATTGGTCATCCGCAACATTCCGGTCGTGTTTACGGATGACCCCTTGTACAAGAAGGGATTTAGCGGGATCGAAACTAAATGCAGTAGAGACCTCATGGTCCTAACCATCGAAACTGCACATAGGACATCAATCAAAGAATTGGAGGAAATAGAAACCTTGCAAAAAGAAATCGAGTCAAACCAACTGATCACGGATTCAAAATCACTTCTGGAAAAAATTGAGAAGGAAATTATGGAATTCAAGGATTTCACAGTCACTCAAAAAAACAATAAATTCGAACTGGACAAAAAGAACTTTTCATTAGAATCCATTTACCCCTATCTCAATAAGGATTTTTATACTTATTCTGAATCACGACGATTTTTACAGGACAACCAGGGAAGATCACGTCGGAAGCTTTTGACGTTCTCAGACACAACTTCCTCATCAGGAAGTGAACCGGATAATTCCAATCGACCACCACAAAATAGACCAGGAAAACGATCAGATCAATATCAACAACAGCCACAAAATCAGCAGCCTTTTTTAGGACGGGGCCAACAAAAACCCAGAGGCCGAACACGCTACACCCAACCATGAGAGATGAGAACACGACAGAAATTCTACAAGAATTAGATAATTCACCAATTTACAATCTTTCAAATAGAACGCTCACTGAAGCAGAGACATCTGTGTTGACTAAAGGACTCAATTTCGTGCCATCCAGACCAACGGACTATGTTAAGATGAAGCTCGAAACACTGGAATTCTGTCGAAAGATTCGTCTCAAAACATTTTTTCAAGACGGTATTGACGACTCCCAAGAGGAAACAACAGGCCTAAAAAGAAAATCCACTTTTTGCCCAAAAGGACCCAAAATTCCCAAAGAGGTTACAACATTTGAAAGCACTGTTCTATCTGGAATATCCGCGATTGAAAAGAAAAAAACATTTGTGAAATACAATTTATCAAAAACCGAGAAAGAAGCATTGTCGACTGTAAAAAATGACACCACCATCGTGGTTAAACAAGCGGACAAGGGCGGCACCGTGGTTGTTTGGGACATCACCAAATACAAACAAGAAGTACACCGCCAGCTTGACGATCAGAACTGTTACAGACGTATCGGGAAGGATCCAACATCAGAAATAAAAAAACAACTATTTGATGTTATTCAGAAAGGCTTTGACCTTGGATTCGTGGGACCAAAAGAACTGGGGTTTTTACAAAATAAAAACCCGAGAACACCTGTGTTCTATATGCTCCCCAAGTTGCACAAGGATGAAAATAATCCTCCAGGTCGCCCAATAATTTCAGGGTGCGATTCACTCTTTGAACCCATAGCAAAATATATTGATTTTTTTCTCAAACCCTTCATTCAGACTATTCCAGCGCATCTTCAAGACACCACTGCGTTTTTAAATCGAATATCTAACATCCGTTTCGATCAAAACAGACAACTCCTAGTTACACTAGACGTGGTGTCTTTATACACTCAGATCCCCCAAGAACAAGCACTGGAAACATTGACCATATTCCTGGATAAAAGAGAAAGACCAGTTAGAGTTCCCACGGACTTCATCCTTGACCTTGCTCGCTTCGCACTGCAAAACAATTTCTTCACGTTTGATGCGGAATTTTTTTATCAGATAAAAGGGGTAGCGATGGGTTGCCCCTTTGCTCCGGAGCTAGCCATACTGTTCATGGGACTGTTCGAAGACAAATTCATATATAACGATAACCCATACGGCAATAACATCTCCAACTACATGAGGTATATCGATGACGTGTTCCTCATATGGACAGGAGGACACGAGGACTTGAACCACTTTGTTGGCTGGTTAAACTCAAGAACATGCGACATCCAGTTTTCAGTCACAGCATCTAAGGAATCCATCACTTTCCTCGACGTAAAAGTAGACCCCAATGGAGAAGGCTTAGACACTACCTTATTCCGAAAACCTTCAGATAGGAACAAAGCATTGCATTTTAACAGCAATCATCCACGCAGTCTCAAACAAAATCTACCATATGGACAATTCTTAAGGATTCGCCGCAACTGTTCGAGCAAGGACGAATACTTCAAACATGCTGACCACCTGAAAAATCGTCTGATACAAAGAGGGTATCCTAAAAAACTACTAAAGAACTCTCTGAAACGTGCTTGGTGGACTCCACGTGAAACTCTACTCGAAAGAAAAACTAAAGAGGACACTAAAAGGATGGTATGTGTGACAACCTTTTGCCCAGCCGCCAATCAGCACAAAAAACTGATACTGTCCAATTGGCATCTACTAAAAAACCTCCATGAGGATTTTTCTGTTCCTCCACTCTTCGCATACAAGAAAGAGAAAAGTGTGGCTAATCATATTGTTAGAGCTGCCCTACCCATTGCAAGGGCACCAACACTACAAAGTATGCTGGGACTTCCTCCACCCAAAGGACATCACAAGTGTGGAACGTGCACTTGTTGCAACGAAACCATAGAAGACTCTGTGTTCACCTTTGAAAACATCTATTGGAAGCACAACGCTTTTACAAATTGTAAAACTAAAAACGTCGTTTATGCGATCATTTGCCCTTGCCCCCTGGTATATATAGGGAAGACAACGCAAGAAGTGCGACATCGCATCACACAGCATAAATCAAGAATCCACAGAGGAGTGGAAAATGCCCCATTAGTAAATCATTGGGTGAAATGTAAACATGTGAAAAGTGATTTAAAATGGACAGTATTATCAAAAATCGAAAAAGACCCAAGAGGCGGCGATTTAGATGCAAAACAGTCACAACGCGAAGCGATGTTAATAATGAAATTTAACACGGCAATCAGCGGTCTAAATGAGATTTCTGAAATTTATAAACCGACTGCCTGAATCGTGTCCACATCGCACAGTCCTCCAATTGACCACAATCCAGTCCGCCGTTTGCACTCACCGCTGTTCAAGGGCGCTAATACATAAACTACAAGTCCCATGAACACCGTGAGTTTATCAGCGAACCAGGAAGTGCAGCGTTTAGCAGTGCAACCAGCTCAGATGAAACGCTACAGAGAGAAGGACGGACGCCTTCTTACTTCCCCCACTGGTATGTCCACATAACGGGTAGATCATGACCCTTTAAGCGTTTGAAGACGTGCAGCAGATTCAAAAATACTCAACGCTTCTTTGCTTTGCTCCACAGCCAAGGAATGACTGCCCTTGATTAAAGAGGACACGTCGGCAAACAAGAAGCCGCCACAGCGGGTAAGGACGACTCCCCCGAGTGAACACATGCAGAATGAATGCTGACCCGTGAGAATGTTTAACACAGCGAGTGTCTATATGTTTTTTCCTTATAGTCCCTGTGAACATTTCTCCTGTGGGATACTCCACCCCGTAAATCGGGTTGTCTACTCTTCACACGACTGACTGCGACACTTTGCATTTGTCTCAAGGTAGGGAGTTGCCATGGCTTAGATGGAGTTGGTCTCTCATTTTCTTTTTCCAAAACTGTGTTAGTTAGCGCTTGTTGTTGTTTTTTCAGAACCCTTCCGGTCCTGAGGAGAACCCCAACAAACAAAAGGGGTTCGAAACGCGTCGACCAGCCTTGCCCCGTATTTGGTTTTTCATTGATGCCATAAGACAGCTTGTTTTGACTTGTGATAAAAGACCCTTTGGTTGAACTTTGTATTGCACAGACTGTAAAAACTGATTATCACAAACAGGATTATTTCCAGCTATCCGTTACCAATACGTGGGCATCCTTTGTTTTTGGGCTTTTGCTTTTTGTATGACTGTTGTTTGTATGACTGAAGTGGCCAAGTGTGTATGAAATGTATAAAATGTTTCTTGTAATTGTTGTATATGTTTGTATATAGTGTATATAAATTCTTTGTATCCCCATGCACTAATAATATTGTGCTAAAAATATGAAAATTTCAAAAAGAGAATAAATCTTATAGAATGCTTGACTGTGAACAGGTTGTTTTTTGCTTAATTCATTAACAATCTGGGTAAATGTTTTGACTAGTAAGGAGGTTTTTCAGCATTGGCCTAGGTATAAAGAAGCATTTGTAAATTGAGTGCCGATGTATTACAGTCAGTACAATTAAATCATTGCACATGTCCTTGCATCTCCTTTGAATGTGTTCCACTGTTTCCTATCTTGTGATTCTGCACTGCCATTTTTCCCTAACTTCTGCTGACTACATATACCATGATGCTTTTCTCTTGTATGTTGGTTACAGTACTGGGCTGGGGTTTGGCTGTGCATTGTGTCTAATGGGGAGGTGTCTGGTAGGGTGTGTCATGATGCGCATGCTTCTTACCTGTAGCTGTGGCTCTGGCTGAGCTGTCCAGGGTCCCGATTCCGGTCACGCTCTCCCTCTCGATGGTGCTGGACACCAGTTCCTCCAGCTCGGTGAGGGGTGGTGCCGGGTTCCTGCCTCCACCTGTCACTCCAGCTTACCTCTGGATCTCAGCCATCTTTCTTTTGGTCAGGCTGCGTATATCGTAGAAGCGTTTTTTAAGGTCATCAAGGGACCTGGGGGTGACACCTACAGCATTGACCTTTTCTGCGATCTCACTCCAGAGCCTCCTCTTAGTGCTGTCCGGCACAGTGAGGGACAGCCTCCTGAATAGCTGCCTGTGCACCCTCACCACCTCCTCCACCAACACCTGCAGCTCCATGCTGCTGAACTTTGGCTTTCTCTTCTGGCCAGCCTTCTGGCTCTCACTGGTGTTTGCCATCTTGCTCTCAACAGTTCTCTGCCTCCTGCTCCCACTGCTGCTCACTGTGAGTGTTCAGCTCAGGCAGGCTCTCCAGAAAGTTCTTAATTAGCTGCACCTGCCAGGGTTGCCACTCCCTGCTTGGGTGGGGGAGGGGGGATCCACCTCATTGGCTGTATCGGATTTTACCGAATCGGCTTTTACCGAATCGGCTTTTACCGAATCGGATTTTACCGAATCGGTTTTTACCGATTCGGTAAAATCCGAATCGGTTTGTTCAATGCATTCCTATGGGCTTTTTGCCCATGGGTGTGTTTTCAAACCTCCGAATCGGTAATTGCCGAATCGGATTTTACCGATTCGGCTATTTCCGATTCGGTCGTAGCCGATTCGGTACATTCCGATTCGGTAGAAGCCGAATCGGTACGTAGCGATTCACAATACCGATGCCGACCGATTCGGAATAATTTCGCTACTTTTTTCCTACATCTCGTTTTCCGATTTCAGAATACCGATTCGGCCAGCCTCGGTATTTTGAAATCGGAAAATCCCTTTTACCTACATAATAATAAATAATAATACCGATATTTATATAGCGCGAACAGCTACCTCACAAGGAGGTGTCCCGGCGCTGAAATACATCGGGCCCTTTATGTGTTAAGAAGCCAGTTTCAAAGCAGTTTAGGAGCTTCCCCCTTCGAGTTACTGTTTGGTAGGCAACCCCGTACATTGCTAGAAATAACCAGGGATAGTTGGGAAAAGACAAGCTCAAAAGATGCTGAAGAATTGTTGGACTATTCCCAGCAGCTGAAATCCCGGTTACACAAGCTACGGACCCTGTCCTATGAAACCCTAGAGAAAGCTCAAGACAGACAAAAGACCTTTTACGATAAAGGCAAGAAGAGGAGAGAGTTGGACATAGGTGATTGGGCTTTGGTCCTTCTTCCTACTTCTACTCACAAACTTCGGAAGGAGTGGCAAGGACCTTTCCAGGTCGTCAGGAAAATAGGTAGGACCACATATGCGCTGAAACTATCTCCTTCCCGAACCCAGATTTACCACATTAACATCTTGAAGAAGTGGCTGGGTGCCCCTCCGAAATCTCATGTTTCAGTGTCATTAGCGACACCGCCTGCTCATACCATCGAGCATGCTGTGGTAAATTCCGACCTTACAGATCTTAAGAAAAGTGAATTGAAGGAGCTGATGCTAACACATCAGGCCATATTCTCGGATCAGCCAGGTCGAACCACCTTGGCTGAACACCATATTCCGACAGCTCCGGGGGTAGTTGTAAAACAGAAACCGTATTGGGTCCCCGAAGCACGAAGATCAGTGATAAAAGAGGAGGTAAAGAAAATGTTAGAAGCAGGGATCATAGTACCCTCTAAAAGCAATTGGTCTTCCCCAGTGGTATTGGTGCCAAAGCCTGACGGAAGTAAGAGATTTTGCATTGACTTCAGAGCAGTGAACAAGGTGTCAAAACAGGACGGATATCCTTTACCAAGGGTAGATGAGCTGATAGAACGCCTTGGTGAGGCTCAATACATAACAACCATTGACCTCACCAAAGGTTATTGGCAGGTGCCTCTTTCTCCAAAAGATCAGGAAAAGACAGTGTTCACCACCCCTGATGGTCTCTTTCATTTCACTGTCTTGCCCTTTGGACTTCATGGGGCCCCTGCTACCTTCCAACGTCTTATGGACACAGTGTTGGCCCCATATAGACACTTTGCGGCAGCTTACATAGACGACATTGTCATCCATAGTCCGGATTGGCAGACCATTTACAACACTTGAGTCAAATCCTTATGGCTTTGGAAAAGGCAGGACTACACATAAATGCAAAGAAGTCACGCTTTGCCTTTTCCTAAGTGAAGTACCTTGGGTACATGCTGGGTAACGGCCAGTTGTTTCCACAACAAGAAAAAGTGAAGGCTATACAACAACAGGAGTTTCCTAAAAATAGGCAAGATCTCCGTGCTTTTCTTGGTTTGGTTGGTTACTACAGACGGTTTATACCACACTTTGCCACGCTTTCAGCCCCTTTGACGGATATGTTAAAGAGAACTGCCTCTTCTGTTCCGTTCAAGCAACCCTCTTCCCAAGCTCAGACCGCTTTTCAGGCACTAAAAGATGTTTTCTCCTCGCCTCCAGTCCTGATTACACCTGACTTTGGCAAACCTTTCTATCTACAAACGGATGCTTCCGGGGTCAATCAATCAATCAATCAAAGACATTTATAGAGCGCGCTACTTACCCGTAGGGTCTCAAGGCGCTTGGGGGGGGGGGGGGGGTGCCGTTACTGCTCGAACAGCCAGGTCTTCAGCTTCTTCCTGAAGGAGAGGTGGTCTTGGGTCATGCGCAGGTCAGGAGGGAGGGAGTTCCAGGTCTTGGCGGCCAGGTAGGAGAAGGACCTTCCTCCTGTTGTCACTCTTCGGATGCGGGGGACGGCGGCGAGGGCGTGGCTGGCTGATCGGAGGTGGCGTTTGGGAGCGTAGACGTTGATACGGTTGTTGAGGTAGCTCGGGCCTTGATCGTGTAGGGCTTTGTGTGCGTGGGTGAGGAGACGGAAGGTGATTCTTTTGTTGACGGGGAGCCAATGCAGGTCTCTCAGATGTCCGGAGATGTGGCTGTTTCGTGGGATGTCGAGGATGAGTCTGGCTGAGGCGTTCTGGATCCGCTGGAGTCTCTTCTGGAGCTTGGCGGTGGTACCGGCGTAGAGGGCGTTGCCGTAGTCCAGTCGGCTGGTGACGAGGGCCTGGGTGACGGTCTTCCTGGTCTCGGTGGGGATCCACCAGAAGATCTTCCGTAGCATGCGTAGGATGTTGAAGCACGACGAGGAGACGGCGTTGACTTGCCTGGTTATGGAGAGGGAGGAGTCCAGGATGAAGCCCAGGTTGCGTGCGTGGTCCGTCGGTTTGGGTGCGGTGCCCAGGGCGGGGGGCCACCAGGAGTCGTCCCAGGCGGAGGGCGAGGAGCCCAGGATGAGGACCTCCGTCTTGTCTGAGTTCAGTTTCAGGCGGCTGGTCGTCATCCACTCGGCTACATCTTTCATCCCTTCGTGCAGATTGGCTCTGGCGGCGGCGGGGTCGTTGGTCAGGGAGAGGATCAGCTGGGTGTCGTCGGCGTAGGAGATTATGTTGAGGTTGTGTTGGCGTGTGATGGCCGCGAGGGGGCTCATGTAGACGTTGAAGAGGGTGGGGCTCAGCTAGGATCCTTGAGGGACGCCGCAGATGACTTTGGTGGCTTCTGACTTGTACGGTGGTAGGCGGACTCTCTGTGTTCTTCCGTCGAGGAAGGAGATGATCCATTCCAGTGCCTTCTCCTGGATTCCGACGTTGCTGAGGCGCTGCACTAGGGTGCGGTGGCAGACAGTGTTGAATGCCGCGGAGAGGTCTAGGAGGATGAGGGCCGCTGTATCTCCGTTGTCCATCAGGGCTCGGATGTCGTCGGTGGCAGCGATGAGTGCGGTCTCGGTGCTGTGTTTGGCTCGGAAGCCAGACTGTGAGGGTGTGTAATTTTAGTCTGAACATCGTCTGCGCCAACCTGTCACCCACGTACAACATGCACAACAGCCATTTTAGGTATCATGGTCTCCCTGTCCTCGATTGATCACCAGCGTGCTCCCCTGACCCTGCGAGCATCCTCCGCGCACCCTGGCTCCCCCCTCCTCCCTCACATGGGCAACTCATAAACCTTCTTCTTCTGCAAGACTCTGTCCTTGGGAGTCACGCTCGCGCCTGTCCAAACACCTCCTCTCCTTTCATGAATACCCCTCTGTTGGTAAACTCTCCCTCTGCGCCTGATTGTCCACGTGGCATGAATACCTCTCCTTTGATGACCCCTTCCACCGAGTCCGATTGTCCACACAGGTCCGAGGCTATCGCCTAAGCCGGGAGATACAGTTTACTGCCCCCTATTGTATGGAGTCACTCCTCTTCAAAGGACCCACTATTGATCATGGCCTCCCCACCCCCTGGGATACGATCAGGCGCACACATCCTAAGAATCGGCGGAACACTCAGCTGCGTGATAGCCCCCTCCTCTTATCAGCAGATTGAGGACCTCTATTGTGGATGTATGTGGGGGTGGGATTGACACGAGGATTACGGGGATGTCTTTTTCCTTACTTCACAATGTCTTGATTGTAATAAAGAGTGGTCACATGCCATAAACCAGGGTATAAGAGGCTAGGCCTCAGAGAGGCTGTTAGAGCACCTCGAGACGATACCTTGTTGTCTGATCTGATGTGTTCTGCTCCGTCGGAATAACAAACTCCTGTTTCCTGCCTTCCAGTCTCCAGCGCCTGTCTCTTTGTTTGGTAACCAGAGTGGTATAGAGGCGGTTAACGCCGGGCAATCTTGAAACAGGCCGTCAGCCCTACCATTTTGTTTTTCTACAATTGGCGTCCCAAAGCGTGGGGCCCATCAGCGACACGTGGATCCAGTGGGAGAGGTCCCGACGACAGAGTGAACGACTGCAACGATCGGGAGAGCTCCTGTCCGATAGACCCTCGTCTGACAGCCGATCATCCGAACTTCACTAGTTCTGAACAGACCTCTCTCGAGTGATCTACGGTCCTGACTGGGAACCATCAGGAGTGCCGCGAACATCACCAAGAAAAGAGGACGATCGGGCGCTGGATTCGGAAGACAGGAAACTGTCCATGCGGTCCGGGTAAGGTCGTGTAAACGCGACAAAATTACGAAATGATTGTTTGATTTGGATAATACTAGTATTACGCTTTTGTTGATTCTTCTGGAGATTCACCGTCTGCAAACGGAGAAACAACAGGCTCACCCTTTGCAAGCAGTGAAGGATAGGTAACGCAGACTTTTGTCCCCGTTGTAATCCGTCATGCCTATCTTCCTCCCCCACTGTTTTCCCGAACTGTTGTTCGCGGATTGTTGTCTGGAGATTCTCTGTCTGCAAACAGGGAAGAACAAGGTCTCTCTTTGCAGGTAGAGAAAAAGTAGGTAACGCAAACCTTTAACCCGTCGTACCTACTTATTCTCCCCACGGATTGTTTGATTGACCGTACATTAAGTGTTCGGTATTGGTTCTTTTTGAGGCATTCACCGCCTGCAAACAACGAAGAATAGAAATATTCTGTCTAGTCTTTGTCCGCCGTGATAAGATAGGTAGTGCAGACCTTTGTCCCCGTTGTAACCCGTCATGCCTATCTTCTCCCCACTGATTGGTAGCCTGTTTAGCCCGGACCGCTTATTAGAGATGAACCATCCAGCTCCACTGGAGGGCACCCCTAATAAGGACATGTTCACTAAGCATGGACTAGTCGCTATAGCTTATACTAAGTTATGGCATAAATACACAAAGAAGAACCCTGAAAGTCAGTGGCCACTGATAGGTTCCTTTGATGATCATAAAATAAAGACATTAGAAATAGCGCTCCAGAAAAATAAGACTACGCCCACTATGCTCGATAGTATCGGCATGTGGCGCAAAGAAACGGAACAAAGAAAAAGAGAAGAAGCAAAAATAGGGAAAGAATTACGAAAGGCAGCCCACCTAGCCGCTAAACAACTAGAAGAAGAAAGAAAAGAAAGAAAAGAATCTACACAAAACCAAGAATCAGGGCTGACAGGTCAATGCCCTGTTAGGACTCCCTCTGCGCTCTACCCTGAATTGCCCTCCAAACAACGGGCGAACGATGAGTTACTGCTAGGTCCCCCAATCATCTACATGCCCCCTCCATACGCCCCCTGCCAACAGCACCTACAAGCCCTGGGTGCGAACGAGAGTGACCTTAGCGCTAGTGCACCAGCCCTCGCGGCCTCCGCACCAGGCGCATTAGCAACAACACCAGGTGACCCCGAGGCTAGCGAGCAACCACCGGTCAGATCAAACAGACTGAGTAAAGATGAACGGGATGGGATTGACAAAATAGCAAAGACACTAGTCGAGCGGAAGGAGAGCGAAGAATACACAATGAACATGTATAATTCGCATGCCGGCAGCCACAGACGACATTTCATTTTACGATTCAGCTACCACACCCTGAACGCATATGAAGATAGGTATCAGACTAAGGGCCCCGCTAAACTGACAACACTATATAGAAAGATTGATGTTGGAGATGGGACTGAACGTGAGGCGACGGACCTCTTCATGCAAATGCTTGAGGTCTTCCGCCACCTCACGGAACAGAAACCCGAAATCAAGGTTACAGTCGCTGAAACAACCGACTCCTCAGTAGAAATAGCCAACACTATGATGCCCATCAGAGAGGCGGCCCCTTACTGGGTTCCTCCGCGTGGCCAGGGAACAAACGACGATATTAACCATGAAGATGCAAAGGGAAGGGTTGTGTACAATTGGGTTTACCAACCATGGGACCGACAAGACATCTTAACCTTTAGACAAATTCTGCCCGATTTAAGAAAGAACCCGACAGCATTCTATACCGAATTAGGCACAGCCTTGGGTTCGACGATAATGACTTTAGCGGACATTGACTTGTTTTTCGGGTTATGCCTGCCAGCTGACGTGTGGAAGCAAATCCGGAAGGCTGACCACACGGATCTGTTCGGACATACCTGGAAGCAACTCAATGATCTAGATAGACAGCGAGAGCCCGGAAAGAAACCAGTAAAAGACATATTAGAACTCCCAGACAAATTAGTTCAGAAGTTAAAGACACTGATTCCAGAGAAAAAAGTAGACTGGTCGATAGTCACGGCCTGTCGTCAGAAACCCCAGGAAGATGTATCGGAATACTTCTCCCGATTCGAGACAGTGTTCTCCGACTACAGTGGCCAAGACATGACCACCGCAACCGGACAACACCTGTTTGTACAAAATTATGTAAAGGGCCTATCACAAGAGGTCTCCCAAAAGCTGCAGACGAGTGAGAGTAGTTGGGGGGCCTCCAAACCCGCAGCTATCCTTCAGATGGCTCAGTATTACGAGCACCAGAAGGATGAGAGTGATAGGGCATCCGAGAAAAAGAAGAAATATTTGAAAGAAAGGGTGATGATAGCCCAGATACAAGGTATAGCGGTCGGACGGGAACCCCACAGGGGGAACTACCAATCGACCACCCCTAGAAATCCGCCTCCCAAAGACCACACCCCAACACCCCACATTGGACGTAGAGACATTAGCGAGGACCAATGTGCCTTCTGCAAAGGATTCGGTCATTGGAAATCCCAGTGTCCGGTTCTATTAGAGATGAACAGAAATAGGGACCCCAAGGACGTAGCGGGTGGGCAGAGAAATAGGGGACAAGGACGAGGTTACACAAACGACACCACCAATGACAGATCAGGGAGATCGAACACATTTGACCGTCTCCGACAGAACCAGTATCAACTATCCGACGGTGAGAATGCCCCCGACTTTGCATAGGACTGCCAGGGGCAAGGGAGGGATCCAGTCGAGCTCTGTGTTGACCAGCAAGGTCCTTACGTCACGGCTAAGGTCCTGGGTACAGAGTCTCCATTTTTGGTAAACACTGGGGCGACACGTAGTGTGTTATCGAAACGACTGATTCCAAGGGCACCCTTGTCTGGCTCACACATTACATCGATAGGTTTCGATGGGACGCCCTCCACTAACCCCCTGTCCGTGCCTATCACCTTTGACCTAGAAAGCAAGATCACTGACACAACCTTTCTGCTCTCCTTCAACTCCCCTGACGCCATTATGGGCATTGACTTACTGAAGCACTTCCGAGCTACCATTAGGTGTTCCCCAGATGGAGTCCGAGTCATCCTGTACGACAACCCAGACATGCCCAAATCCTGCCCTGCACGACACATGTGCTCCATAACTGACGCTGATCTGTCTTGCTCGACACCCTGCCCCCGTACCTATGGGCCAAGAATGACTCTGATGTGGGACGAATGATGATTGACCCCATTCATATAACTGTAAGACAGGACGCTATGCTCCCGAAACTCCCACAGTATCGGATATCGCCCGAGGGCGAGAAGGCATTGGTAGCAATCATTCAGTCTCTGGTAGATGCAGGAGTGGTCGAAGAAGTGGTTAGCAATATCTGCAACAGCCCTATCCTACCCATTGTTAAAAAGCAAGGTGAGGGAGATGAGAAAGCGTACCGCTTCATCATCGACCTGCGAGAGATTAACAAAGTGGTTGTGCCCCAATACCCCGTAGTCTCAGACATCACCACCATTTTGACCCTCATTCCGTCCACTGCCACCACCTTCACTGTTATTGACCTCAAGAATGCGTTTTTCTCTATCCCCATCCACCCAGACAGCCGTTATCTCTTCGGCTTCACCCTAAAATCCCGCTCGTACCGATTTTGTAGAGCTCCCCAGGGGTACACTGAAAGTCCCAGTATTTACAGCCAGGCCCTCAAAAGACAGCTGGACGCCGTCCAGCTACCAGATGGAGTGGTGTTGGTCCAATATGTTGATGATATCCTTTTGGCTGCTGACACCACCCCACTTGCAATCACAGCCACTATCCAACTCCTACACTTTCTCGCAGAAAATGGCCACAAAATCTCCAAAAAGAAACTACAGTTCTGCCAGCCACAAGTGACATACCTAGGCCATCTCCTGTCCAAAGAAGGGAGGAAACTTACGCCCGATCGAATCCAGACCATCCTAGATACCCCCATCCCAAAAACACAAAAGCAGGTCCGATCTTTAGTTGGCCTTACCTCTTTTTGCAGACAATGGTTACCAAATTTCAGCCTCATTGTAAAACCCCTACTTGCCTTACTGGCCAAAGATGCCCCCTTCCCGCTTCCTTGGACCCCTGAGTGTCAAGCATCCTTTAAGGAGCTACGGGATGCCCTTTGCTCAGCCCCTGTCCTGGGAACACCGGATTACTCCAAGTCCTTTTCCCTTTTCATCCACGAAAGGGAGGGATGTGCATTGTCCGTTCTAACACAGTCTATCGGTCCTAAGCAGCGCCCTTGTGCCTACTTCTCTGCCACTCTTGACCCTGTAGCCAGAGCTTTGCCTGCCTGCCTTCGAGCAGTAGCTGCCGCTGCTGTCTCTATCCATCAGAGCGAGGGAATCGTACTTTCAAACTCCCTCACTGTGTTAGTACCCCATGCGGTCGACACCCTTTTGAACCAAACCAAGACTCAACACCTGACTAGCGCACGACTGACAGGGTACGAATTGACGCTACTTGCACCCCACATCACACTAAAGAGATGCACGACTTTGAATCCTGCCACCCTGTTGCCTCTGCCTGAAAATGACCCTGACGTGCCGCCCATACACGACTGTGTAACCCTCACGGACGAACAAACTAGGAGTAGAGTTGACCTCCGAGACACTGCTTTTGCAGACCCTGATGGAGAGCTATGGGTAAATGGCTCATGCATCAAACTCCCAGATGGCACCACTTCAGCTGCCTATGCAGTAACGACAGCCCGAACAGTAGTTGAGACAGCCCGCATCACACAACGATCTGCGCAGGCTGCAGAACTGATAGCCCTCACACGAGCATGCATCATAGCCACCGGAACCACCGCAAACGTATATACGGACAGCCAGTATGCCTTCGGGGTGGTTCACCACTTTGGGCTCCTATGGAGGGAAAGGGGATTCCTGACATCACACGGCACACCCATCCTTCACGGAGATCTGGTTTCTGCTTTGATTGAAGCAGTTCTCCTCCCCAAACGATTAGCAGTGATCAAATGCCAGGCACACAAGAAGGTGACAGACTTAGTCGGACAAGGGAACGCACTGGCCGACATCACTGCATGAACCACAGCTGAGAACAAGACGGTGACACGCATATATGTGACCAGGTCACAAGCAGAGAAATGGACTGACGCTAGGGAAATGATTAGAGACATCCAGTCGACCAGAACCCCTCACGAACTGACCGAGTGGGCACGGGTGGGTTTAAAGGACGATGAGGGCTGCTGGCGGAAAAAAAGACGCAAACAGATGGCTGCTGCCTGACTCATACCTGATCCCGGTACTGACTATGGCACATTCCCCCGCACACATAGGATCTGCACCCATGATCGAACTCATTTCCAAAGTCTGGTACAACGACAAAATCCCCGACTCAGCCAAACGCCTGGTCCAGCAGTGCCTTATCTGTTTGCAACACAACCCTGGGAAGGGAACTGTGGTACCCCGGGGAGGGTTTGGGATCCCCGATCACCCCTTTGAGGTCCTCCAGATGGATTACATCCAGCTAGAGAGATGCCAAGGCTTGAAGTACGTACTAGTCATTGTATGTGCCTTCAGCAAATGGGTAGAGGCCTATCCAACCCGTGACAACACTGCCATGACTACTGCCAAAGTACTACTGAAAGAGTTTTTCCCTCGCTATGGCCTTTGTCGAATTTTATGGAGCGACAATGGCCCCCACTTCATAGCTGAGGTTATCCAATTAATCTTAAAGGGATTGGGGGTGAAGCAAAGGTTTCATGCGGTCTTCCACCCCCAATCCGCCGGTCTGGTGGAGCGACATAACGCCACATTGAAGTTAAAATTGTCAAAAATAGTGGCCACCACCGGACTTAAGTGGCCAGATGCCCTCCCACTGGCTTTGTTGTCGATGCGCTCCACTCCCACCAAACACCATTTGACCCCCTACGAGGTTGTATTCGGGCGACCGATGAACCTCTGGACTGCCCCCAAACCGACCTCCATTCATGACGTCCCGGACGTCCTACTGTCTGATTATTTGTGCAAGTTGACTAAAACGTTGTCTGTAATTCATCAACAGGTGCAGCAGGCCATCCCCGATGCTTCCAGGGGCCCAGGCCACGACATCCAACCGGGGGACTTCGTGCTAGTCCGAAACTTTCAACGGTCCAAGAGTCTGGAACCCCGGTGGACGGGCCCCTGGCAAGTGCTGACCACCACCCGGACGGCGCTTCGAGTGGAGGGGAAGCAGCACTGGCTGCACGCACACCACTGCAGGAAGGTCTCCCCGACCCTGGCCACGACAGAAAACGTCAACACCCAAGAAGAGCTCCTGAACAAAGACCGGCCAGCATTGAACTGTTATCCCGACACTGAGGCACTTGAACTTGCAAAATTCCCTGATCCCACTGTGCCATCCCGAGAAGGGTATTTCCTGCGACGAAAGGAGGGAGCTTCGGCTAAGCAGGCCACGGACTAAGTTAAATCTCAGAACGGTGACCTAAAGACAACCACGGGTTACCGGGAGAGAAGCTAAACAAAGTCTGTGGTTCTGCCCGCTACCGAGCACCTTGAAGATGATGGAAGCGCCAGATAAGAAGATGATGGAAGCGCCAGATAAGAAGAGGATGGAAGCAACAGGAAATACCCGCTACAGGAACCCAAAGACTGACAAACTGCACAAATCAAAGACAATCGCCTTCTTCGTTGTCTTTCTCTTTTGCCTCCTCCTCATGACCTCCTTCTGGATCCTGGAGGAAAACACACCCGCTCGTCAGGTATTGCTGCCCACTGCTCAGCCAACCCCTACAAGAGAGCATCACCTAATCTCCCTGTCACCTCAGCTCCGAGAAAGGCGCAGGGAATTCTGGAACAATTCCTTCGTGCAACTGTTGCACCAACATAGCCTTGCTGCAAATGCCACGAACTGCTGGATCTGCGGGTTGCTCCTACACGCCACTGGACACTCAATCCCTTTCATCCCTTCTCCTTTCTCAGTTCACGGCTCCTGCCTCGCCTGGCTGATCCTCATGCAAGAGAGCCACAAGGACAACGCCACTTCCGGCCAAACAGTATCACACTTCTACTATGGGTTCTGGCTGAACAAAACCGGAAGGACCTCTGCTCCCCTGTGTCCTGTACCCTCGGGTGCCACCTTCCTTAAGAACATCCCAGCCAAAGAACGTGTTGAAGTGCAAGTGCTCCACAATCCGGCTAGACCCACCTTCTCTCACCTGCAAAAACAAACTACTGCCACCCTGACTGTGGCTCTGTCTGTTATCAATATCACAGGACTTGTGTGTCTCGAAGGCCAGGGAACACAGCTGGTGGGTCACAGTTCTTGCCGCATCACCAGAACATTGGACTCAGTTGATCCTCCTTCCTTTGTTGCTTCTCCAAATATGTACTTTGTTTGTGGCACCAAAGCTTACACCTGGCTCCCGAAAGGTTGGAAGGGTACCTGCTACATCGCCTTCGTTCTCCCTCCCACATATGTAGCCCTTGCTAACCATCACCGGCAGAGGCGCGCAAATGACATTGAGCAAACCGACTCCACTGGAGCACAGTTCCTGGATGCAGCAAAGGGACTTGTTCCTCTGTGGGGCCCAATGGCGAACAGTCGCACTATCCGACACCTGACCCAGGCAGTGGAAACAACGATCAACATCACGGCTGGCATCCTCGCTAACAACACGGCGGAGCTTCAGGCGGTCCGCCTTGTGGCCCTTCAAAACCGCCTTGTTCTAGATGTGGTTCTAGCCGATCGAGGAGGAGCATGCCGCATCATCAGATCTAGCTGTTGCACCTACGTACCAGATAATTCGCCCTCAGTCTACAAAGCAATTGAGCACCTCCACAGACTTTCCTCGGAGGTTCACCAAGAACAGGAAGGATGGTCGCTTGGGAGCTGGTTCTGGGACACTTTGAAGGACTGGGGTTGGAGGTTGTTTACCTTTTTGTTGATACCGATTGCGATACTATGTGTGTGTTGCTTGAGTATCCAATGCCTGCCATCCTTGTGTGCACTCGTTACTAATTGTATGTGCCCAAAGACTTTGGACTCCAGAAATGAGCGCATGAGTCCCCTCTATGAAGTGGAAATACGTGGCCTTATGGGGATAAATCCGAACTGACAAGTTGGCGAGACGTGTTAAAAGGGAGGACTGTGGAATTTTAGTCTGAACATCGTCTGCGCCAACCTGTCACCCACGTACAACATGCACGACAGCCATTTTAGGTATCATGGTCTCCCTGTCCTCGATTGATCGCCAGCGTGCTCCCTGACCCTGCGAGCATCCTCCGCGCACCCTGGCTCCCCCCTCCTCCCTCACATGGGCAAGTCATAAACCTTCTTCTTCTGCAAGACTCTGTCCTTGCAGTCACGCTCGCGCCTGACCAAACACCTCCTCTCCTTTCATGAATACCCCTCTGTTGGTAAACTCTCCCTCTGCGCCTGATTGTCCACGTGGCATGAATACCTCTCCTTTGATGACCCCTTCCACCGAGTTCGATTGTCCACACAGGTCCGAGGCTATCGCCTAAGCCGGGAGATACAGTTTACTGCCCCCTATTGTATGGAGTCACTCCTCTTCAAAGGACACACTATTGATCATGGCCTCCCCACCCCTTGGGATACGATCAGGCACACACATCCTAAGAATCGGCGGAACACTCAGCTGCGTGATAGCCCCCTCCTCTTATCAGCAGATTGAGGACCTCTATTGTGGATGTATGTGGGGGTGGGATTGACACGAGGATTACGGGGATGTCTTTTTCCTTACTTCACAATGTCTTGATTGTAATAAAGAGTGGTCACATGCCATAAACCAGGGTATAAGAGGCTAGGCCTCAGAGAGGCTGTTAGAGCACCTCGAGACGATACCTTGTTGTCTGATCTGATGTGTTCTGCTCCGTCGGAATAAAAAACTCCTGTTTCCTGCCTTCCAGTCTCCAGCGCCTGTCTCTTTGTTTGGTAACCAGAGTGGTATAGAGGCGGTTAACGCCGGGCAATCTTGAAACAGGCCGTCAGCCCTACCGTTTTGTTTTTCTACAAGGGGTCGAGGGATCCATTCGTCTCGAGGAAGGCGGCCAGCTGTTTGTTGACGGTCTTCTCGATGACTTTGGCTGGAAACGGGAGGAGCGAGATGGGGCGGTAATTCTTGAGTTCGGTGGGGTCTGCTGTGGGTTTCTTGAGAAGAGCGCTGAGTTCGGCGTGCTTCCAGCTCTCAGGGAAGGTGGCGGTGTCGAAGGAGGTGTTGATAATGTCCCGCAGGTGGGGTGCGATGACAGCGTCGGCCATGTTGAAGACGTGGTGAGGGCAGGGGTCGGTCGGAGATCCGGAGTGGACGGAGTTCATCATGCGGACGGTGTCTTCGGTGCTGATCGGAGTCCAGGCGCGGAGGGTGGTGATGGGCGGCGTTGCTGCGGTCGTGGCGTGCGTCGATTGAATGCTGAAGCTGTTGTGTATGTCCGCGATCTTGTTGTGGAAGTAGGAGGCGAGGGAGTTGCAGAGGTCTTGCGATGGGGTGGGGGATGGGACTGGGGGCTGTTCTGTCTCAATTGGATCAGGAGGGGAGGGAACGTCCTATTCTGTACTTAAGCAGGAAACTTTTCCCCAGAGAGACGGTCTATCCCACGATAGAAAAGGAGTGCCTTGCAGTGAAATGGAGCATTGAAAAGCTGCATTATTATCTGGATGGTCGGCGTTTTACACTGTACTCTGACCATGCCCCTTTGCAGTGGCTCCAGCGGAACAAGGGAAGCAATGAGCGCATCCTCCGTTGGTTTCTGTCCTTACAACCGTACGACTTTGAAGTATGTCACCGTCAGGGTACGGGTCAAACGAATGCCGACTACTTGTCCCGCTATCCACTTTCCCCCGAACGGGAAAAGTCTAGGGGAGGGATTTGTCAGGGGGTCCCATGCTCAGCCCCGGCAGGGCTAACTGATTGTCCGTCTCCTCAACAGGCGGATTACTATGGGCCCTTTAAGGATAGCCTTTGTGTTCGTGATGAAGGCTTCGCATCTGGACCACCTGACTTTTCGGGCCTATCAGGAGTGGCCTCTCACCATATGAGGAGAGACCCGGAAGACGCCGGGTCTCCGTCGTGGGAGGAAGAAGTGAGACGCCAGGAGAACCACGCGACCGGGAAGACGGAAAGCACCGTGAAGACGGAGTCCTTGGACGTTGACGACACCAGGAGCAGAGAAGGTGCCGGACCGGTAACCGAGGAAGAGCGGACGGAGGCAGCTGTAAAGCCAGGAGGCCAACGACACTGCATTTCGCCCAGCCACGTGAAGGAGGACGCGTGGCTTTCCCAGGTGCATGCTCGTTTGGGTTCTTTGTTGAACTTTAAGAAGGGAGGGACCGGATAGGGGACCGTGCAAGCATCGGGGCACCTCGTTTAGCAAAGCCGTGTACAACTCACTGAATGTGGTGGTGGTCCTTGCTTTATCCCTCACACCCTCCCTATTCCGAGAGTTTCTAGTAAACGGAACAAAACACTAAAAGCCACGTTCTTTTCTTTTCTTCCATGTGCTGGAGTGTTCGGACCCCGACCCAGGAAGAGCCCTAGGACTACAAACATGCCACCGACCCCGTGTCTGACTTAAAGACTTTGTTTTGTTGTTCTACAGTCTGTAACAGCAATAAAATAGATAAACAGTCGCCCTCTAGTCTTGGCTCCTTCCCTTCTTGTGACCGAAAGGTGACAATGTTTTTCTAACACTTCCGGGCCAGTATCAACCAATCTATCCTTCATAGTAGGAGCTCGACTATATGTGATTGATGCCTTCTTAGGTAGTAAGTTGCCTATTACTGGGTCTTTTAGTACAGTAGGCCAACTATTGTTAACAATTCTGCGCATATTTTTGTGTTGGTTACAATAACCAATTATGAATCTGAACGAATCAGTAGAATTCGCGTTAACTGCATTGGCCACAGGTTCCTTGATTGATACATCGTCCGAGACATCGTATTTGATTAGTAATTGGGGGCGGCTAATCAACATGGGTTTCTGTCTTGCTTTGTTGATGATGTTTCTTGAATAACCTCTTCCTAGGAACCTCTCTGTGCTGGCTGCCTGTGCCTGATGTAACTCTGTATCATTTCTGCACAGTCTCCTATGGCGAATCATTTCGCCGTAAGGAATGCTCATTATTAAATGAGCTGGCTGTGTGCTGCCAGCATGTAGGGTTGTATTGCCAGCTGTACTTTTTCAATACAATCTAGTCTCAAGTTTATTCCAGCTAGCATATACCTCAGTGTCCAGGAAGGGTACTTTTCTTGACTCATAGTAACTGTGAAGTTTAAATTGTATTGGTTCACGTTAATTTTCTCTACAAAGTCCATAGTCTCCTCCCGGCTACCCCTCCCTACAACAAAAAGATCATCAATGAAGCAGTACCATGCTATTACCTTGTTGGCCATCACCTGTTGGTAGTTCACCTTGAGGACCAGTTCCTCCCAAGCGCCCATGTGCAGACATGCGAAGCTTGGGGAGAAACGGGCCCCCATTGCCACCCCTTGCAGTTGTCTATATAATAGATTGTTAAACATGAATATATTGTGCTCCAAACAAAATTCAAACATCTGAATCAACATGTTGTTATGTTTGTCAAACATTGCATCCCTACGTGACAAATAATACTTAACTGCAGCTATACCATCTGAATATCGGATGCTTGTATACAGGGCGGTTACATCTACTGCCATCATCCAATCCCCGTCCTGCCAATTGACATCTTTCAATTCGAACAAGAAATCCCCTGCGTCTTGTATGTATGATTCAAGAGATTTGACATAACTTTGCAAGAAGTAATCAATATAAACCGATGTCCTTTCAAGTAAACCCCCTCGGGCTGTGATAATGGGTCTACCTGGGGGATTGGCTTGATCCTTATGTATTTTCGGTATATAGTATATTGATGGAATCACCGGGTAGTCAGTTCTCAAATATCTGTATTCTGCCTCAGATATTAATTTCTTGTTCCTCCATTATGATAAATGTTGATGATATTCAATCTGCACAGCCTTGACCATGATGACATACATCCTCTCATAGTGGTCACGATTATTCAATTGGTTATATGCTTCCTTGTCATAGTTGACCCTGGTCTGCAGTACAACATTTCCCCCTCCGCTTCATAGAGAATGGCTGGCCTCAGTATTAAAAATTTACAAATTGGATAAAAGGAAACCACTTAGTAAGAAGTACAAATTTTGGGCGATATGGGAAAACTATCATTATCATTTGGGATAATTACAGACAAACTATTGGCAATGTTGAAGCAGCAATGGTTGGCACAAGTCCAATGATTATGTGTTAGCAATGTAAAATCAGGTGAAGGCCTGCAAGAGTAGCCAGGATGGCTACCTCAACCCCATCGGAAAAAACCCTCTTTAAAGTAATGGAAATAAGGGGATCCCTCCATCTTTAAAGCTAGTAGGGGAACTGCCTAGATCCAGCATTATGGCAGTGAAGGTAAAGGACAAAGAAAAAAGGTGCCCGACAACTCCTTACTAACAATGTTGCACAATGAGGACAAAACAAAACATTTCTCCCTTTTTCACTGGGGCGCACAATGATACTTTTGTCTTTGCTTAATTTGGATACCAAAGATTCATATTCCATAGTTGACCGATCGTACTTATGTCGGCCCTTACATGTCCTACTATGTAGTTCCTTGAGTTGACTGATCACATTCTCGTGGAATATATCTATGACATCACTTGGCATGATCGGGCTAAATGTGGAGGGTGACTTGAATGGTGTTCAATGCCACAAGTTGGAGTTCCCTTCCCAGTAACTTCAATCATCATATCTGTGGATAATGAATCTGCTCCTTCAGTTACCCACAGTTCCAAAATATCTTGCGAGAGAGTTGTCGTCATGTTACTGGGATTCGGTTCAATGGTGTTGGACTTTGCATTGCCAGTTTTCAGCAGATGGAATTTTTTCAATTTTCTCGTGGCTTTGTATACATTGGTTCTGGCTGCTGCATAATTCATATATATATATATATATATATATATATATATATATATATATATCCTACTGGCGGTCGCCAGTAGGTATATATAGTTAGGATTTTTTTGAATAGGGATTTCTGCAAATTCTATGTTGAATAACTTTGGCGTTGATGGACGGAATTGGTTGAAATTTTCAGGAAAATGGCACATTTTGTTTCTGAGCATCCCCTGAAAGTTTCAGGGGGTTTCTTGAAGTGGGGGCCGAGAAAAAATGGGGGTCCAAAAACGTGTTTTTAACATTGAGTTTTCCATAGGGCGGTTGGACTCACTTTTAGCTCGAACGGCTGAATGGTTTTCTATGAAACTTGGCAAAATTGTAGGGACTGGTAGTCTGATGTGCCTTTGCTAGGTCTCAAGATATGTGCTCTAGTGGATTTTGAGTAATTTAGGTTAAAAAAAATATATATATCTGTAAGCGCGCACCGGGGAGCGCACCGGGCGCGCCACGCGACTTGCGCTCGGAAAGCTGATTGGCTCTCGGGTGTCTGTAAACATTCTAAACAGTCCGGAGCGGCCGCCATCTTGTGTCTCGGTAGGATCGAGACACAAGAGGTGGCCAAAACAAAGGGGAAAATTACCATAAGGGGGCAGAGTAGATCCTCCCTGACCCCCTAGGTTTGATGTGGGGGCTTTAAAAGGGCCCCGCGGGGCAAAAAAAAAAAAGTTCGCTTTTTTTTGCGGGGGGAGCGCCCGGTAAGCGCACCGGGAAGCGGTCCGGGAAGCGTACTATGGGGAAAAAAGAATGATAGACTTTTCAAATATTGTATGTTTATTGATTGTTCTTTTTGTTGTTTTTTTATTTATTTTTTATTTAAGTAGCAACATGTAGGTTCCAATGCAGAGTCTAAAATGTAATATACACCTTCTCCTTTGTAGATATCTTGCATGTTGTTTCAGAAGCTATTGTGGTATATGGAATTCATACCATAGTCTGTCAGGAAAGCAGAAACAATATGGAGGCAGGAGATGATAAAGAGATGTTAAATACACATTGGAGATAATATAGTTGGAGAAAGGAAGTAACTATGAGCAAACTTACTATGTAACACAAAAAAGTTGCACAGTATATTTTAAGTCTCACTTTATATTACATTTTTTTGGGTACTATTTCATACTTTTCATATAAAAAAGAATAATGTCTCAAACAATTTTAACTTTTAAAATTTAAATTCATTGTTCTGATTTTTCAAAATCTAAAAGAATTTGCAACATTAATCCATCTGGTATGTCCTCCTTTTCATTCCATGATTCACATTCTTCAACACATTTAATTAATTCTTGGTCTACAGTGTCATCCAAAAAGTCTATTTCTTCTTTGTCTTCTTTAGGATTGTTTTCAATATTAATTTGAAATGAAATATTATTTTCATTCTGTTGTGCTTCCATTTTCTTGCTGTAAATTGCATAAAAAATAAATATATCAGTAGAGATAGGGAACTTTTGGGTTTAAGTTCAGACAGGTACTTGTTATTATTTAACAGTGAAGTTATCTTTGGGCAGTGTATGGTTTCAGGCAGGAAGTAGAACTATTAAAAAGTGCCTGTGATGAAGCCTAAGTAAATTCATAATTATACCACAGAAGCCTAACTCAATCAATAATTTAAATAAATAAGCCTTTCTCAATGTCTAACTCTTATAGAGGGACAGTATATAACTATCTGAAAACGTTTTACAAAATTAACTTAAAGTGGATAACATAGTTCTCCTTTCGAATTAACAACTTACCTTCTTCAAAGTAGTTGAAGTTTTCTGTCAAATTCTTTTCCAAATGTACCTTAGGTAGAGTTAGTCAAAATGGCTGTGTTTCCCTCTCATCTTTTATATATATTCATGTACTTAACCAATCAAATGTCAGCACATAAAAGTACAAAATGTAAGTAACATTTTAATTGGTTAAAAATTCAAACAGTTTCATATGTGTTTTTGTCATGTAATTTACCTCAGGATATTTAGACAGGGCTACTGCCCAAATGGCTCTATGGAATACCACCAAATTTGGGTAAATGGTAGGGACTACTATGTAGTAGGGCCTATTCTATATTTGATGAAAGTGTCTCCAGTGGTTTTTCGGTAAATTACTTTCCCACCTTTTTTTATCGAGCGCTTACCTGTGCGCGCCCCGGTACGCGTACCGGCAGCGTTACGGGAGTCCTCCATTTTGTGTTTCGGTAGAATTGAGACACAAGATGGAGGGCAAACAATGTTCCGAATGGGTAGAAGGGGGCAGGGAAGACACTTCCTGACCCTCTAGGTTTTCGGAGGGGGGCTTAGGACGCTCATATAGGCAAAAAAAAAAATCGTGTGGGGAGCGCCCAGTACGCGCACCGGTAAGCATACCGGGGAGCGTACTTTGGTGAAAAATAGTGAAAAAGTTAGAAAAAGATAAACGTTTTGAATGATCAGAGGTAGGGTAGCTCAGAAAAGAGCTTTTGGGTTCTGTGGCTGATTTAGGTACCTACAAGTAGGTTCAAATGCACAGTCTTAAATTCAGGAGGAATATTCTATTCCCCTCATCTGAGAAGTGCACACCATCTTCTCTGTAGATGTCTTGCATGTTGTAACCCAAGTTGTTGTATATTGAACCCATTCTAAAGTATCTCATGTAAGCAGAAACAGATTTATTCACATGTTTTCGTGCTTTCTCAAATTGTGGACAAAATTGGTTGGACCAGTTCCATTTCTGTCTTTGGCATATATTGGAATATACCAAGGCAGTTTGGGGAAAAAGTGTCATCAATTGATGAAAGGTGTCCTTTAAAAGCATTTCCAGACCAACCCTAGTCATAGTGCCCAAATCATTTCCACCACAGTGCACTATTAGGAGGTCAGGGTTTGGCAGATGCATAAAAAAATTATATTAAAAACATAAAAAATATATTTTTCCTTTAAAAGAAGAATACATTTTACAGCTTTTGATATTTGCTATTAAAAAACCATTGAAGTTCACTGAAAAAACGATAGGTTATAGACCATATATAGTTAGGAATTAGCATTTACAAAACCTTGAAAATTCACTGAAAAAACCATAGGTTATAGACCATATATAGTTAGGAATTAGCATTTACAAAACCTTATTTTACTCACACAAAACCATTGAAATTCGCATATATAGTTAGTTGCACTAACTATATATCGCGCACCCGCAATCCACTGCTGATGATGTCACATATTACATCATTCATGACATGGTCAGTGACATCACTGATGACATCACTGTTGACAACTCAAATGACATCACTGATGACATCATTCATGTGATAATACGATGAACCTCTTCAGACTCTAATATAACCTTAGATACACTCAGTGTAAACAGACACTCACAGATTGTCACTCATCCATGGAGTTACTCATACACCTAGTCAGTCATGCAAAGAATCAATCACACCTCCATTTCCTCAAGTATACATTTATACACACCTTACTTATTCAAACATATTCTAACACATATTTACTCTCTTATACAATCACTGATACAAGTTTTCAATGATCCATGCAGCCATTCACACATTCACTGGCTCTTATGCACAGTAATTTATATATGTCAACTCTCACATGTACTGTGTTTTACATATGTACTTAGTTTGACATGTAGCACTGAGATATCCATTCACTCACCAATACACTCATGCACACAGTCAACCACCCATACATCTGTTTCCACATGCAGTTTTGAACCCATACATCTTGTGAATCAACTGTTCACACATCTATGCACAGAGTCACACACCTCCCAGCCACCCACACACACACACACTCACTCTCCCATACAAATACTTGGGCAACCAAGCAATAACCCATATAGTTACTCATATAGGTACTGATCAACCCATGCAGCACTTTACAGAACAACAGATATAATGATGCACAAATTAAGACAGTTTAATCACTAACCCATGCACTCAGTGAGACACATTTAATCACTCTCTCATACACTCAGTTATGCACCTACTAAATCCTTCATCCAGACACTTATACATCCACTCATTCTTCAATATGTAAGACATATTTTAACTTTACAGAAACATACAATCACTGGATGATGTCATCAGTGATGTCATCAGTGATGTCACTGACCATTGTAAATTGTTGTGTCTTGTAAAGCGCACTGCTACCCGGAGGCCTCATAGCGCTATAGACCGCTGGGGAACCCGTCCTGGCTTTCCCTGTGAGATAGTCCCTCCTGGGGGTCTCCAAGGTGAAACCAGGCATCCCCGGCGTTTGTGTGGGGCCGTTGTGGAGATGAGGCAAGCTAATGCCCAGAGTTGCCGAGTGTGCTCCCTGGTCGGAGTAGGCACCGATGCGAGAATTATCAGTCCGCTGATCCTTGTCCAAGACCCTGCCGCGTCGGGAATCGAACCCTGGTCCCGGGCCGTTCTCTGCACTCGGGTCTGCCGCCTCTAACCAGTGAGCCACACCTCTCCACCATGTCATGAATGATGTAATATGTGACATCATCAGCAGTGGATTGCGGGTGCGCGATATATAGTTAGTGCAACTAACTATATATGCGAATTTCAATGGTTTTGTGTGAGTAAAATAAGGTTTTGTAAATACTAATTCCTAACTATATATGGTCCATAACCTATGGTTTTTTCAGCGAATATATATATATATAAATATATACTCTGTGTGCAGCCCCCTTACGTTTTGTGTAACATACTGTACATCATTTGGATTGGATATTGAATGCATTTTGTAAAGTAAATCGTGTTAATATCTTCCGATTTATTGAATGTGTTTAGTCATATTCATGACCATATTACAGACATAAATTGTCCTTGGGTATATGAATTATGATGACCAATTTCACATATTCTTTTCACCTCACTTTTTGTCACTATGGTAGAGATACTGTATCATGTCTCGTATTAGTCGAGGTTATGGTGATGGATACTATTGTATCTTTTCACTTGGTTTAACACATTTTTCACGTAACTTATGATTTACACTGGGTATCTATGTTCTGCAGAGAAATCCAATAATGCAGCTTCTTCATGCACTTAGCCTTGTATATATCCCTTCTTCCCCTTTTGTCACAGAAGTCACAACTCGAAGTATAACAACATGCATTTAAGCAGTTATAAGTGATATATAGCAGTTTTTTGGTGTGTTTGGATTTATCCAGGTATGCTGGTATGATGCTATCGTTGCATTAAGTACTTTTGAAATTGTACCAATTACAATTTCATAACCACTAACGCCTTAATATTACAAATGAATTCCTCAATGTATATATTTTGTAATTTCAGCATCAAAGCTTTTTTTTGAACAATGAATTTAGTTCTGATGGAACAGCGTTAGTTCATTGATGCATAACACACCATTAAGTCTTTCTGCTATGTCCGTTGGTTTGTTCTGTGAACATGTGACCTTAGTGGGAAGGGCATTTTATTTAAAAATGGCATCTATTACACACAGCCTTTATGTGAACAAGGGCGCCTGAGCCCGAAACGCGTCATCTGTCGACTGCTGTTTGGTGAATTAAAACATCTTGCCTGAAATCAGAAGTGGTTCGTGTCTCTCTCTTCGCCGCCGGGGGTCCTCTGGTGGAAGTGGAAGGAGTACTGGTTTGAAATATAATATATATATATATATATATATATATATATATATATATATATATATATATATATATATATTGGTCGTCTGTTCTGGTTCTGGTTCCTGGAGCTGGGTTGCAGTTTGACTACTTGTGCATGTATGTATATATATATATATATATATATATATATATATATATATATATATATTACCTACTGGTGGTCGCCAGTAGGTAGTTATAGTTAGGATTTTTTTCAATGTTAAATCTCAAAATTCTATTTGGAATAACTTTGGCACCGGTTGACGAATCTGCCTGAAAATTTCCTGAAAATGGCCTCGTCGAGCTCCGGTTCTTCCTTGAAAGTTTGGGGGGGATACGTCAAGCGGGGGCCGAGATAAAAGGGGGGTCCCAAAACGCGTTTTCCCCATGTTAATTTCCATAGGACGGTCGATTTCACTTTTAGCTCGAACGGCTGAATGGATATACAGCAAACTTGGCAAAATTGTAGGGACTGGTAGCCCGATGTGCCTTTGCTATGTCTCAAGATATTTATTCCAGTGGATTTTGAGTAATTTAGGTTCAAAAAAATATATATATCTATAGGCGCTCTCCGGTGCGCGCACCGAGAAGCGCTCCAGTCGCGCCACGCGACTTGCGCGCAGAAAGCTGATTGGCTCTTGGGTGTCTGTAAACATTCTAAACAGTCTGGAGCGGCCGCCATCTTGTGTCTCGGTAAAATCGAGACACAAGGGGTTTAAAAAAAAAGGGGCAAATGACCATAAGGGGGAAGAGTAGACCCCCTCTGACCCCCTAGTCTTGATGTGGGGGCCATAAAAGGGTCCCGCGGGTAAAAAATAAAAAATAAAAAAAAAATCAATTTCCGCGGGGGCGCACCCGGTACGCGTACTGGGGAGCTTACTGGGGAGCGTACGATGGAGATAAAAAATGACAGATTTTTTTTCACAAAAAAAATTGCATTTTTTTATAAATTAGAGGTAGTTCTGAAAAGAACTTTTTTTTTTATTTTGTTGTTTTATATTTTTTTTTAGACTTTTTAAAACAATTTTATAATTTTTTTGGATTTTTGTCAAGGGAAAAACAAAAAACAGGGATTCCAAAACGGCTCAACAGGAGCAAAAAAATGTGAAAATTTAGGGACTGTCAGGGCAGCGGTGTTGCTGTTTCTTTTGGGCAATGAGTTCAACACTCTGCTCCCCATAGCAGAGCAGTTCGTCACACTCCGTGCACAGAAATTTGATGCCTGCAAACTCTGGCTGTATGTTAGGGACCATTCTTCTACGGGATGGTCCCGAAGGTGTTGCTCCACCAGTGGAGGTGCTGCCGCCATCTGTGGGTAATTTCCGTGCCAGGTCTCTGACACTCTCCCTCGCAAAGTTGTTTGGGTGTCTTCTTTTGACATGCCTGATTAAATTGGCATTTCCAAAATTATATTTTTTCAGAGGATTGCCTCTGGATAAAGTACTACCACATATTTTGCAGGTTACTTTTGGAGCGTTGACTTTTTTTTCTCCTTCAGGGATGTTATAAAATTTCCAGATGAAATGGATTTTTTTCTTCTGCCTAGGAGGGTCCTCATCTACAAATGCCTCTGAATCACTGCTGGATGACTCTCTTGCAGCCATTGCTGTAGATCAGGAAAGTAGGAGATGAAGATAGTACACAGAACAGCTCTTGCTCTCTCCAAGTACAAAGCAATAGTGAAGGAAATGGGTGGGGATTTCATTCTTTGTAAAAAAAACTGTTAGCAACCAATGAAAAGTGTTATTTTAGGGTCACATGACCCGACGCGCTTACGCAGCGCGCTCCGGAGCACTTCCGGGTGCGTTTACGCGGCGCGATCGTAGGCGCTGTAGTGTAGTTCCTAGTTTCCCACTAGGCCCTGCGCATTGGAATAACATAAACAGTAGTATCGACGTGGAACTGCTTATATTCCAGGCCTCCACTGACTATGCTAAACTTAATTGGGTTGTGTTACCAACTAGCTCAGAGGTCACTGGAAACTTTCTTCTCTGCATAGGAAGTGATCAGCTTCCTTGGCACAGACAAGAAGGGATTCAGCTTTCCAACAACCGTGCAACATGACAACTTTGCTCCTCAGATCAAGAGTCGATCTCTAGGGTCGTGTGAAACAATAGACATAGATTTCACTCAGTCAGTCTAGTGCAGTTTACTTTCACAGTATGTAGAGAATAGAGAGACGGGCGTTTATCAATAAAGGGTTAACATTTATTGAACAGTCTTTCTTCTCGTACAAGAGAAATGTATTGCCACAATTGCAATAACTGTTATTATAAAAAGTACGTACAGTAAGATAAGTATTGCGAAATAGAACTGTAAAAGCATTGATATGGTTTCTTAGCCATACAATGGTTTAAAAGTAATAAAACATATATACAGTCATATATACATTAGGCTAACATACTCAACTGGTGCTTCTAACTAAGCCTACCCCAGTGTGCCTGACCTAAGCCTAACACGTGAGAAGGGGAGCAAGTAAGTAGCTTAAGTTAAGTTGGTTTTGCCAAGGTTTGTTTCAAGAATTCTCGTCTAAGGGTTTAGTCAACACCATACCTCTGAATAGAATGATGGAGGATTGGTATCTCCTTCAGGGGTCTCTCTCGATATCCCAGTCACCCGCGAGGGTAAACTGGAAGCGCCGGGACTGGATTTCTCTGCACGAGAAATGCAGCGGCTTCTCTCAGCGCGTCGAGGAAGGAGGGGTGACAGCGTCCGCGGGCAGCTGGGCTGGATGTCTTCGCAGAGGACGGCTGCACGGCTCCTCAAGCGTACTGAACCACAGTTCGCGCTGTAGCGGCGATAATGGTAATCAGTAGCTTCACCAGCACAGGATAGCAGGCTGCAGCGACAGAGTGCTAGTTGTTACCAACACGGGGTCATGCAGGCAGCTGGCATCAGCAACAGGTTCGCTCATTGCTTAAGGCAACGTTGGTAATATTTATACCTGACAGGTGCCGGGTTTGACGCAAGTTTGCTGGACATAAGACGTCAATTAAAGATGTCACTAGGAAGTGACAGTTATCAGTTGCTCATTAGAGTTCCATTACTAATCAAAACATAGCAAGCGGGGATTTCCAGGTTTGCTAAGTTTTTATCTTGTTGAAGAACTCGGAGTGTTATCTTAGGAATATCAGATAGTGACTGCTGCTCTGTCATTGCACTAATTGGTCGCAAAGGAAGTAGCAGAGAGTCATGCTGGAATGTGGCTCTGTTCGTGTGAGGCCAGAGATGACTTTTCAGAAAATCGCACTTGAACGGTTATGCCAATATAGGGAATAAATGGATTTATAGCCGAATAGGGGCATAAGGTCACAGTATCGATCAGGAACCTAGATAAGCACGCAACACCCACTCCACGTATACATGTCCATCAAAATTACTAAAACTAAGCAATTAGATGTATGTGTAACATTGCCCACCCCAAAATACATAAATGCATTCGAAATAGGCGTACTTGCAATACATGGAATTTAGGTACTGTACGTTTTTTTTAAAGCATAGTAATCATTCAAAAAATTATTGCATATGAAGTCAATGAACGATTATGCAAAAGGAATTACACATGAAGTATCTCTGACAGAAGAAATGCGAGATAAATCATCACATAAAAATGCATTGTAAGAACATGTGTGCTAGAGGCTGGTGTTATGTTGTTATGTCTCTAGATGTGTTTAGAAATAGAAGTGTGAAGCTTCTGTTCTCTAAGAATATTATTTACGTTAAGCAAAGAATTGTTCGTGCCAAAAAAGGTCAATATTAGAAAAAATTGTCCAATTCAAAGAAAATAGATTTCCAAAGCTCCTGGCAGTTTTTGTTGATCAAAACTGAAGGCCGAATTCAGAGTTCATGGGAACGCTGTGTGTCGGAAAGCTTCTCAAAAGTTATTGTTTCTCTATGGGTGAGAACATCGTATCAGACAGGCTCGCAAAGAATTGGTCTACAAAATCAGGTGATAGTTCAACCAAGTTAGATAGCGCTGAAACTTGGCAGGTGTGAGAATGATTGCTGTCAGCGAAGTCAGGACCAGCAATGCTCACAGAACGTTGTACCTGGATGATGTTGCTTTTGTCACTCGCTCCACTGTTACCACTTGGCTGTAGTACAGGAGTCTCCACGAATGCCGTCATCAGGATTGGTAGCCGCTGGGGACAACACAATGCGTGAGCCGTTATTGGACTGAGCAAAGTATCGACGTCCATTGGTACTGCTGATGGAAGTGAAAGACAGATGTCCAACACGCATTCATCGCCGCAAAGCATACACCGTAGCACAGGTAAAATGCAATTTTGCCATATCGGTCTGAATGAAAGGAACCAGGTCATGTTTAGATCTCTCAGCCTGGCCAATCCGAGGACGTTAGTTATCCTGTCCCTGTAGCGCATTGCTAGGATTGTCTCTTCCATTCCCATGGGAGCTATGTCTGAGCCGAGGCTTGCCATATCGTAGCAGGATGGTCAAAAATAGAATCCCTGCGATGAGTCCCAAAAATAGTGGAATACCACCAAAGATGGAGTGCACAAAATTAGGAAAGATTCCCAAAATTGCCTGGAAGGGTGTTAGCAGTCCCGTAAAGTCTGTCTTAAATATGCCTGGGATGCTTGTAGCACTAGACATGTTAAGGAGTTGGCTGAACATTTCTACGAAATGCACGGGGCAATTTGTTGATAAAAGGTCATGGACCTCAGTAGCCGTCCTTGCGACTAGAAGATCATACGTCTCTTTAGATGACGTTATAGGCACTGTTGTCTGTAAAAGCACAGATTTCATTTTGCTTAATGTATCAATTCGTATAGAATAGAGATTCAGACGAGGCCAGAGGGGAGTCACTATGTCTGGAGGCCCGCTCGGGAACAATGCTTGCATACAACATTTGACCATGGACGTTACTTGTACTAGATAACTTTTCCCTGGTGCGAGGCCACAGCACCTGTGATCCGTTCTAAGAATGTAACTCCCATTTGCGAGTTGCATAAAGAAGGGCTCTATCTGAGTTGCAGGTGTGACTAGCTGGTGGCATGAGAGGTTGTTTGAATTTCCATCACATGCTCCGTGTAAATTAATACCCTGACACAAAAGTATACCGCTTAGTGAGTGTTTACAGTTGTCACCACTAAGAAATACATTTTTGTCACTGTCACTATAGCAAGAATGAGTGTATGGTAATTTCCATTCGGATTTAACATATCCCTTACCCAATTGTTCATACTGGCCAGCAGGTATGTACTCAAGGCATTTATGAAATCGGAAAGTTGTTATCGGAATTGTGATAATTCCGTGTATTATCCATTCAATGACAGGACTCTCTGACATTGTCAATGGTAATCTCTCGAGTTTCTCGATGCTCAAGATTGTATAGTCTGCTCCTTTCTGTGCCAAACTGATCTGTTTATCAGTAAGGTTAAAAATGGAAAATAATGACGTCGTGTTGATTAAACGCCAAGGCACATAGCCTGAACGAAGATTTTGCAGCGTCCAGCCTAGTTCTATAATAGAGCGTAATTGAGACTGGCCATGTTGTAACATTAGCAAATCTCTGTCTATCACATCAAAGGCAGAGGATACAATATTGTCCAAAGAATATATTCTGGAAGACAGAGTCATTAACCCATTGTCTACCACAGAAAGTGATTTCTCCAAATTAATACGATCAATTTCTCGTATTTTTTCAGTAGTTTCAATTTGCTTTACTTTCCAAGCCTCGTTGTAAGCAGCATAGATACTGGTCGCTATGAAACGCTTTTGACGCTGTTTGCGTGGTCCAAGAATGAAATCGCGCAAATCAGCACCATCTTTTAATAAAGACAAGTGTTGCTTAATTTCAGCCAGTGTGGATGTAGTTAGCCATTCTAGGCAGAGTTTCCCTACACTGTATGTTGTTATAATCCCTGGATGTTGTCTCTGGGAATATCTAGAGTCTAATCTGGTCATTTTTAACCCCTGTGTTTTATTCAGGAACCTATCTTGACAGTTATTTGTGTCTGTAGGCCAGATTAACCACTTTTTCCAATCAGGATGTGTTCTGTTGAAATGTAAAATGTTTGACACGTCTAACTCAATATCAGCTGTTGTATTTTCAGGTATTGGCTTTGGTATAGACGGTGTTTTCATTTCTTTGTTCTTGGCTAGGCCAAGACAAGATGTTTGGTGTACAGTGTCATTTAAAAATAACATTTGTTCTGGTATCATGCAGGTTCTAAACAGTGCTTCTATGCCTTGCACCTGCCAATCTTTTGTACCCCAAATTGTTTTCGTTTCAATATTATTTTTCCAATAATCAAAACCAAATGTCATCATTTTGTCATAAAATGCTTCTGAATATATCAATTTAGAATTTGTCATCATTGTTTTCATGCCTGTTTTATCTAACAGTTTGTAATAAAACGTTTCTGCATCACTGGTGTTAAACCCTGAAAAATATTTGAATTTCTCAAAGAATGCTTTAGAACTGCTTTTAGGTGGTGTAGCACAATGTTCCCATTGATTATACATAAAAACATTTCTAGGCTGTGCAGATTTATGCAAGTAATGATCCCCATAGTGGGTGTAACAGAATAACTGCTCATAACTAGATGAACCTTGTAAATAATCATGATCTGTGAATCTAGCTGACATTACTAAATCAGACATCATGTCATTAATACTGTTAAAGTCCCAATCATCAGAGAATGTACTTGGTGTCACAAAGTCACTTAAGGAAACCTTTAGTTGATGAGGATACTTCAGGATTTCGACCGGACCATAGATCTCATAGTCTGTTTTCTCCCATACTACCCCACCAGGTATTGGAATTGCTGTGACATTTACTGTTGACAGTTCTCTTTTCTTCACGTGGGATGATCTGTGTGGTTTCAGGACTAGGTTGATGTTCTGACTTGCTGTGTCCATTGTAATATATTTTCCTTCAATGAATTTTCCCAAACACAGTACCATGATGAGCCAAAGCAGGAGAAAAAATACACCTAGACCAAACCAGAACTCTAGCCAAGGGGAAATTAGGTAGATTTCCTTCAGTTGATGAAAGAGTTCCGTTGCTTTTTCTTTAAAAGACTTTTTTGTTTCTGGCATCACTTCGGGGTCATTTAAATCTTCAGAGAAGTTGTCGAAGTTGATGAAATAACCAGAGGCAGTTCTGTCAATTGATGGGATTGTTCTTTCAATCTGTCTCTCGGTAGCACTTTCTGATGCCACATCATTGTAGACTGGTGTTGTTTCTTGACGAACTGTTTCAATCTGTGTTTCAAGAGGCACGAGTTCCATGGCATTATTGCATAGTCCTTCATTGTGCACTGCAGGCTGATCGAATGTGATGAGTCTTTCAGTTTGAACCTCTTGGATTGTTGCAAGTTTGGGTATTCTGTTGTTTCTTGGGAGTCCACTGGGCCTACTGTTGATTATAGGCCACATGTTTGTGGTTTTACCAGATCGATGGACACGACTCTGTTCTCCTTTTTACCAGCAAGGGGCGGTAGCACAACTGATCTTGTTCCGGTGACTGCTAAGACAGGTACTGCTTTTCTGTAAGAAGGCCCAAATTCCTTCTTAACCGCGATCTTTTCTCTGACTAGATCCCCAATCTTTGGAATCCAGACAGGCCTTGCTGGGGCTGTTGCGGGTGGTGCCTCGTCAGTGGTACTTGGCTGTTGCTTTAACTTTATGTTGCTTAATGATTTTCTTGTTTCATTCAGTTCCTGTAAAACAGCCAAACGGTCTTTTACTTCAAACTGCTTTGTTTCTTCTTGTACCACTGACATCTGACTATCGAGGTCCTGAACGTTCATTCTAATTCCGAACAATAGTTCGTATGGGCTGAAACCTTTTAGAGAATTTCTTGGCATGTTATTAAGACTAGTCTGGACACTTATTAAATGTTTGACCCACCCAGCGCCTGAACCTAATACCTTCGCAGTTATAGATTGCTTTATATCCCGGTTTTTTCTTTCTACCACACTTGTGCGACGGACAAGAATACCGCAACCCAATTCCCATGCTGGCCATGGCCTCCTTATAGGCTCGAGAGCTGAAAGCAGGACCCTGGTCAGAATGGAACGTGGTAATTGCGCATGTGCCGATATGGACTCGCAAATCTTTTATAACCGTTCTAGCATCAGCCGAGCACTGGGGCCACATCCATATGAACCTCGTACAGGAATCCAATGCTACCATGATATATCTATAGTTACTGTCCCTTTGTAGGGGACCACAGTGGTCCAGGTAAACGCATGCAAATGGTTTATCCGAGATGAGAAGGGGTGTCTGCGCTGGTCGTTTCACTGTTGATACTTTTATCCTTTGGCATATGTCGCATTCTAATACATACTTTTTAGTTTGTATTCTCAAGCGAGGCCACCAATATCTCTGTTTTAATAGTGATACTGTTGCGGAAACGCTAGCGTGTGCAGAAGCAAGCCCTTCGTGTGCCGCTTTTATTAGTCCTAGTCTGTGTTCCTTGTTTGGAATTACTCTATCCCCCACTCCAGGGATTCGAGCAAAAGGAACATTATTTGTATCCGTTAAGTACAAGTACTTTTCAGGAAAGCCTTTTGGGAGTGTTTTCTTATCATTTTTTACTGACGCACTGACAGCTTGTAGAACATCGCTGTCTATTTTTGTTTGTGACCGAGTTATCGCAGCTACGGAAGCCGTTTGCACAGCTGCCTTCGCGGCTTCATCAGCCAATGAATTCCCTGCAACGTGAACGCCATCACGTTGATGACTCAGTGTATGTATCACGTGAGTCTTTTGTAGTTCTTTTTGTAAAAGAGCTACCTCGTTCCAGAGCATTTTATGCTTTATTGTGGCACCTGTGTCATCTTTGTAGTCGTTTTCGATCCAACTCTGCAGTTTATTGTTGTAAGAGTTGACGCAAAAATGAGAATCGCACACGATAAGTGTGGGGAATTCGCGTTCTGCATTTTCGAGCGCCATCTTTAAAGATCTGATTTCAGTTCTTTGAACCGAACAGTTTCTTACAGATTCAGTTTTTGTTACTTTCGGTCGGAATTTACCGCACAGCCAACGACCTTTAATGATCGCACATGCTGCATTGTAGGATTTACTCTCTACATTAAAATGCTGTACAAAGCTATCTGTATAGATTATACAGGCGTATTGTGGGAGAGGCAGAATTTCGATTGGCAGAGGATATTCTTCTTCATATTCTAAATCATTCAGTTCTTCAAATTGCGGGGCGAAATAGTATTTCACATCTTCCGCTCCTAGAGAATCTATACACTGTATCCATTTCGGATCCAGTGACACTGTAGGCAGGTTTACTGGGCTGAATAGCGCCTCGAAGGCGGATTCCGCTGTAAGGATATTAATCCGTTTACCGTGTGCTAGTTCTCTTTCATTTGCTAATGCGATTTGCACTGCGTTCACAGTTCTTTCTGTGCGACTGAATGTTTTTTCTGCTTGTGTGTACAAGTGAGATTTAATTGAAATTGGTACCTTTTCTCCCTCATTAGAGGTTAGGTACGTGAATCCGCATCTTCCTGGGATGACTCGGATTACAAGATCGATCGTGTTGTCACGTGTATCTAATTTTGTTTTTGCTAACATGTCTGTTTGTAGTGATCTCAAAATTTCTGTGTGTCTTTGAGTCCAATTGATTTGTTTTAAATCAGGTTTAATTAGTTCGTAGAGAGGTTTAACCCTCTCTGCGTAATTTAGTATGTAAGTTCTTCCGAAATTCAGAAAACCTAGTATTGATTGTAAATTCTTCAGCGTTTTTGGAGCTTGGAGTACAGCGCACTTCTCTAAGAAGTTGTCCGCTAGGCTTTTCCCTTCACTTGATAATTCGTACCCTAAGAACAGTACTGTCAGATGGGCAATTCGGGACTTTTTAAAGTTGAATTTGTAACCCTCTGCTGCGAACCCAAGTATAATGGTGTTCACTCTTTTCAAGTGAGTATCCAAGTCGTCGTCTGTGAGATAAATATCATCTACGTAAGACAATGCTTCATCATCATAGATTTGTAGTAACTCTGTTACCCTAGCTGAGAATAGTCCTGGGCTGTTCTTGAACCCCTGTGGGAGTCGACAGAATTTTTTCTGCGACCCAAATGCGGAGAAAGCGGTCAAGTATCTGCTTTCTGGTGCAATGTTTTGACAAAAGAAACCATTAGAAATGTCTAATGTCGTTTTATATTTTTTCCTAACTATGTTATTCATTAGGGCTGCACTATGCGAGTTTTGTACTGCAAAAGTTTTGCAACATGTATTAAGATGTCTGTAGTCCAAAACTAGACGATATGAATTGTCTGGCTTGGAGACAGGAAACAAAGGATTGTTCATTTGAGAGGTGCATGTTTCAATCACCCCCTGGTACTCAAGTTGATCTAAGATCTCCCTGACCTGTTTTTTAGCTTCTTGCTTTATGGGATACTGCCGTTGGGCAGTTGGTTCACTTTTTAATTGGATTTTGTGAGGAGGTGTATCCTCATCCCATCCTACATGATTTTTATACAATGAAGGTGCCTGGGCTACTGCCCATTTCCTTGCATATGTATATTTTTTATGAATCGGTATGTGATTCGAGAAGGCAGGCATAATCACTTCTTCGCCACGAGGGCACTCCCTGACAAACTCTGGGGGCCAATCTTTTTCAGCTAACAGAATATCATAGCCTTTTGAGAGCTTATCCCAAAATAGACCTCTTATTTTCCTAGTCTTATCACCCTCTATACGCAATGTTATTTCGTATATTTTATGGGGCTCGCTAAGTCTGGCGTCGGCAGTTTCAACCTGAATGAATTCATTCGTGTCCACTGTCTCCAGATGACTCATCAAGATCTTGCGCGCTATACTGATTTCTGCTGCACTGTCCAACATTGTCAATGCCCACTCCCCGTTTTTCAACTGTGTCCTCAGTATTCTCGGCATGGTTGATTACTCTAATACTGGCTACCTTCTTTGTCTGAAATTGAGATTTCTTATTTTGAGCAGGTTCCTTGTCTTTGGACTTGGTGTGCTCTCCTGGGTCTGACCGTCCTCTTCTTTCCGAATTCTGTGGAGAAGATCGAGAGGGACGTGTATCAATACTTTGATATCTATCAGGTTTTTTTATATTATCCCTATTTCTAAGGTTATATCTTTTCTCAGAGGGCTCCCGTTGGGGAGACTGGCGTTCTCGAGTCGGAGTTCTTTCCCTCCGTCGAGGAGACCTTCCTCTGGACTGGAAAACTTTTTCCTTGGGAGTGGATTGTTTATTTCCATCCCAGCTCTTTTTAGGAGTGTTTGAATTATTTTTAATAAATAATTTTTCAGGATTTTCGAGCAGTTGGGGCTTTACTGGTTTCCCACCCAAGCTGTCTCTACCTAATTCTTCATAGCACTTTTCTATGATTTTTGCAAGCTCAACAGGATCTTTTATATCTGTTTCCCTCAACTTCTGGTGAATCGCCACAGATGCTGCTTCTCCCTTTACGTTGGCTAATAATATAGCCGTGACCTGCTTGAAGTCTTTCAGTAATTTCATACCTAGATTTAAAGCGGGCTCTGGACCGAATTCATTTTGAATCTGTTTTAGCACGTCTGGTATTACCGCCATAGACGGAACACCGTGTGTTTTTGTGTAAATGGAAGCAAAGACTGTACCCCAAGTGTCGCAGTCCTCTACGTGTGGTGCGATTCCCATAGGAAGGCAGATGGTCAAGATTCTGTGTTTCTCAATAGGGGTAGTATCAGGAAATACTGCCTCTATTTGAGTGATTTTCTGGGCTAACCAGAAAGGAATTTGTTCCCGTTTTACGGGTGTTTTACCAAGACATGACTGTATGTTCTGTGGTGTAATTTTTTTTGTGTTCCCCTGATGAGGGGTCAGCTGTGGTGTATTAACAGCTGGCTGGACTGTTGCAGTCCGTATTACATATTGGACTAATTGCCTATGTATTTTTATTAATGTGTTTAGCTGTGCTAACAGCTCTTCTCTAGACATTTTTACAATGTCAGGATGTGGTGTGTAGCTGGCTAGAACCGGCCACGTGGCTCCTGGTCTACCTAGTGGACCGAGCCTGGTAATGTGATCATTGTGTTTTAGGGCGCCATTAAACCAGAGCAGGTGCTCTTGAAATTTAAGTGGAATTTCAACCTCCTCGAAAGGGGCGTACTCATCCGGAGGTTCCTCTATTTTGTAATAGTGAAACTCTTGTGTTATAGCGTTTACCGCTGGAAAGTTTATCCATGAATAGAATACCTCTGTCTGCCGATACTCGTGAGCCTCTATCACGAAAATTACTGTACCACCTTGAGGTGGCAGTCTGTTTTCTATAAGTTTTAAAGTTATAGATCTTCTTAACTGGACCGGGATGATAATAGCATCCGGGTCTGCCTGTAGGAGACTCGAGTCCTCCTCTATTAGTATGGAAGCCAACCTAGCTGCTTCTTCATTGTCTGACATTTTAAAAATGCAGTTTTTGCAGAGTAGGTCTCCAAGGAGACAAAGATTAGATGCACAATATTTTGGAACACTGTATCCTTCAACGTTGAATAAACCAGAGCTTTACATAGGAATCTCTTCCTACTAAGGTCGGGCGGATTTTAACCTTTCACCCACTCCAGACGTCTATTGGAGTATTTACGGGAGAAAGGGGTGTGAAATATGCACGACTGAGTTACTCTATAAGTCTTGCGTTAGTTTATCGCCTTACCAAACGTTGGGCGCCATGTAGTGTAGTTCCTAGTTTCCCACTAGGCCCTGCGCATTGGAATAACATAAACAGTAGTATCGACGTGGAACTGCTTATATTCCAGGCCTCCACTGACTATGCTAAACTTAATTGGGTTGTGTTACCAACTAGCTCAGAGGTCACTGGAAACTTTCTTCTCTGCATAGGAAGTGATCAGCTTCCTTGGCACAGACAAGAAGGGATTCAGCTTTCCAACAACCGTGCAACATGACAACTTTGCTCCTCAGATCAAGAGTCGATCTCTAGGGTCGTGTGAAACAATAGACATAGATTTCACTCAGTCAGTCTAGTGCAGTTTACTTTCACAGTATGTAGAGAATAGAGAGACGGGCGTTTATCAATAAAGGGTTAACATTTATTGAACAGTCTTTCTTCTCGTACAAGAGAAATGTATTGCCACAATTGCAATAACTGTTATTATAAAAAGTACGTACAGTAAGATAAGTATTGCGAAATAGAACTGTAAAAGCATTGATATGATTTCTTAGCCATACAATGGTTTAAAAGTAATAAAACATATATACAGTCATATATACATTAGGCTAACATACTCAACTGGTGCTTCTAACTAAGCCTACCCCAGTGTGCCTGACCTAAGCCTAACACGTGAGAAGGGGAGCAAGTAAGTAGCTTAAGTTAAGTTGGTTTTGCCAAGGTTTGTTTCAAGAATTCTCGTCTAAGGGTTTAGTCAACACCATACCTCTGAATAGAATGATGGAGGATTGGTATCTCCTTCAGGGGTCTCTCTCGATATCCCAGTCACCCGCGAGGGTAAACTGGAAGCGCCGGGACTGGATTTCTCTGCACGAGAAATGCAGCGGCTTCTCTCAGCGCGTCGAGGAAGGAGGGGTGACAGCGTCCGCGGGCAGCTGGGCTGGATGTCTTCGCAGAGGACGGCTGCACGGCTCCTCAAGCGTACTGAACCACAGTTCGCGCTGTAGCGGCGATAATGGTAATCAGTAGCTTCACCACCACAGGATAGCAGGCTGCAGCGACAGAGTGCTAGTTGTTACCAACACGGGGTCATGCAGGCAGCTGGCATCAGCAACAGGTTCGCTCATTGCTTAAGGCAACGTTGGTAATATTTATACCTGACAGGTGCCGGGTTTGACGCAAGTTTGCTGGACATAAGACGTCAATTAAAGATGTCACTAGGAAGTGACAGTTATCAGTTGCTCATTAGAGTTCCATTACTAATCAAAACATAGCAAGCGGGGATTTCCAGGTTTGCTAAGTTTTTATCTTGTTGAAGAACTCGGAGTGTTATCTTAGGAATATCAGATAGTGACTGCTGCTCTGTCATTGCACTAATTGGTCGCAAAGGAAGTAGCAGAGAGTCATGCTGGAATGTGGCTCTGTTCGTGTGAGGCCAGAGATGACTTTTCAGAAAATCGCACTTGAACGGTTATGCCAATATAGGGAATAAATGGATTTATAGCCGAATAGGGGCATAAGGTCACAGTATCGATCAGGAACCTAGATAAGCACGCAACAGCGCTTCCGGAGCGCAAACGTGGCGCGATCTTGGGCGCTTCCGGGTGCGTTTACGCGGCGCGATCGTAGGCGCTTCCAAGGGCACTTACGTTGCGCGCCAAAGTGACGTCATCAAACTTTTACAGAAATACATAATCATTTTCCTTATAAAAAAAAACGGATTTTATTTGTATGGAACGAAATGTTTTGCATTATTATTAACTTTTCATTCATATTTTTTTTCACGAACGACAGTAGCGCTCTGGGTGCGCTTTCAGGTGAGCTCACCGGAAAGCTTACCGGAGAGCTTAGCTGAAAGCTTCCCGGAGCGCGCACCCAGAGCGCAAAAGAAAAAAAATATATTAAAAAAATGAATACTTAAAAAAAACCAGCAAATTGTAAAAAAAAAAAAAGGTTAGAAACTCGATATAGAAAGGAATTAGCATTTAAAAAACCTATGAAATTCACTGAAAAAACCATAGGTTTCACACCAGTTATAGTTAGCTGATAATTTTACTGACATAAAACCATTGAAATTCCCACGTTATAGTTAGTTGGACTCACTATAACTTGCACGTGTAATGCACTGCTGATGACATCACATATTACATCACTCATGACATGGTCAGTGACATCACTCATGACATCACTGATGACAGAGAGACTGACCTACTTTCACTCGCTAATATATGTATTCACTAAGATACACTTAATAAGGCAGATATCCAATTATTTTTTTTAAAAAAAACATCCATTAAGACAATAATTTAAACAAATATTCTTCCATCGACCTTAACATACATATATAAAACATATTTATTTATCTGAAAGACACACATTCACTGGATGGTGTCATCAGTGCATTACACGTGCAAGTTATAGTGAGTCCAACTAACTATAACGTGGGAATTTCAATGGTTTTATGTCAGTAAAATTTCCAGCTAACTATAACTGGTGTTAAACCTATGGTTTTTTCAGTGAATTTGATAGGTTTTTTAAATGCTAATTCCTAACTATAACTGGTGTGAAACCTATGGTTTTTTCAGTGAATATATATATATATATATATATATATATATATATATATATATATATATATATATATATATATATATATATATATATTCCGAACGGTCCACTCCAATTGCGGCTAGACAAACGACCAGCACACCATGCCTTGAGTATCAGCAAAAAAGTTTATTCACGCCCCTACCCCCACAACAGACGCGTTTCGCCCGGAGGCTTCGTCAGTGTTCACCAGTGATACATTTTCAAACGCCATTTAAAGACCACATTTCCTAGACACAAATGACGGTATGTTGTTATTTCATACAATGTGTGGCGGCCATCTTATAATGTGCAAATGCGCAACAGTATGACATTTCATGGCGTAAGTAATAGATAAAGTGCTCAGTGCAAATTGTTTAAAACCATAAGGTGTTCAATGAAATGTATTTTTTCAAAAGTGCTTGCAGGTAAATAATCATGGCAAAGATTGTCGAATTCTGCCTAGTGTGTATTTAGGTGCTTTTCCTTTATGAGACTACATTGATAGTCTACCTAGGCAGTAATGTGCCCCCACAATTGTGCCCTGAATGGGCTTTTGTGTCCTCTCAGTATATTTTACATTTATCCCATGCTGCCCTGGATGGGTTAAAGAGATGGAACCAGGAGGAAGGGGGGCAACAAAATATTACATGGTATGGATGTCAAAGTATTGTCTGGAGTATTGGAAAGTGTGCTGCATTACGGGGACCCAGTGTGGAGATAATGGAATATACAGTTCTTATTCCAGGTGTATCCACATCTCCTCGTTGTTATTAAGACCCCAGGGAACTGTTGTCTTTAGCCCAATTATGTACCTTGACTCTAGAGTACGGAGTCTTTTTTCTCTGTCCCCACCCCTTTCATTTCTTTCCACTTGGTCTATACAGTAAAAGCTCAACAGGTCCCTGTCGCTTTTGTGGAACTCAGCGAAATGCCTCGCTACGGGGTAGGCCTTGTCCCTGTTGGTAATTGCGCGAAGGTGTTCTAGAATTCGCATTTTTACAGGCTTGATCGTACTCCCTATATACCGTTTTTTACAGGGACAGGTAAGACAGTAAATGGTATACTCAGAATTACAGTTGAGTAATTTTTTGATACATTTGTCGGGTACATTCTCATCAGTTTTCCCTGGGTAAGTCTTGGTGGTCCTACTGTTCTTGCATGCCTTGCACGATCTGCATGGAAAGAAACCAGTGGATTTTGTAATGTGGACAGGTTTTTTCTTCTGTGGAATGAAATGACTCTGGACAAGGTGGTCCCCCAGGGATTGGCTCCTCTTATATGTTAGAATTGGTCTTTCTGGGAGAATTTTGGCCATAACATGATCTGTTTTTAGTATATGCCAATTTTTCTGAAAAATGTGCATAATCCTATCTGATTTGGAATTGTAGGTGGTGATCATTCTGGGATTTTCCTCTTTGTTCACCCTTTGCTTTGGTATCAGTAGGTCATTCCTTTGGATTTTATTAGATTTCTCTTCGGCATTTGTTAATGCGTTTCGAGAGTATCCTCTCGTCTGGAACCTTATTTTGGCTTCTTTCTTCGCCCGAACGTACTCCTCCTCAGCCGAGCAGTTTCTTTTTAGGCGAAGAAATTCACCATATGGTATGCTGCCTACTAAGCATTTAGGGTGTTGGCTTGCTGCATGTAGGACAGCATTACCGGCCGTCGGTTTTCTGTATAGCCTGGTCTGTATTGCATCATTTGCTACATAGACCTCCAGATCGAGGTAGTGTACCATGGTGTCACTTATTTCGTAGGTGAACTTGAGGTTCCAGTTATTTTTGTTCAATTCGGCAATGTATTCCTCCGCCGAGGATCTGCTGCCGCGCCACACCACAAACAGGTCGTCTATGTACCTTGACCATAGAAGAATGTTTTCTGTCCAGCGGTCGTTTGCCACCCCCCATGCCTCGTGCCTCTCCCACCAGCCTACGAAAAGATTCGCATAGCTGGGAGAGAAGCACGAGCCCATAGAAGTCCCTCTAACCTGTCTGTACAGTTGTCCTGCAAACAAAAAGATGTTATTGTTAAGACAAAAGGTTATTAATTGTACCAGCATTTCATTATGGTCACGATACTGAATGTGTTTTTGGTCGAGGAACCCTTTAGTTGCAGATATACCGTGATCATGTGTTATACAGGTATAAAGGTTGACAACGTCCAGCGTAATCAAAAGGAAACCCGATTCCCAGGGAACGTTGTTAATCAACCGAAGAAAGTCCTGTGTGTCCCTCACATACGAGGGGAGTTCTTTAACAATGGGTGCGATAAAGCCATCTATGAATCTGGAGGCATTCTCCAGTAAGCTGCCAATGGCCGAAACTATCGGCCTCCCAGGTGGTCTAATGGGGTCTTTATGGACTTTCGGCAAATGGTAGAATGTCGGAAGGATCGGTGATTCGCATTGTAAGTATTGGAGTTCCTCAGTATTTAGCATTCCCTTAGTCCTCCAAAATATCAGCAATTTGTTATATTCCACAATGCTCCTGTTGTATTCCTGTCTGTTGATGGTTTCATAACAGTCTTTGTCCCTCAGTTGCCTTAAAGCCTCCTCCTGGTACTTCTCCTTTGGGAAGATTACGATATTTCCACCTTTATCGGAGGGTTTGATTTCGATTGTTTCATCATTGCTAAGGGATTTGATCGCTTCCCATTCTTTTCTAGTTATGTTCGATTTTCTCATGTCTAGTTTTTCTTTGGCTAGTTTTTCTAAGTCCAAAAGTACAGCATCATTGAAAACATCAATTGCATCACATTGTGTTTTGGGGAGTTTCCTCGATTTTTTCTTCATGTTACTGGGGTCTCTTATTTGTTTGCATACACTCTGTGAAGTTTGGACATCAGTGTTAAGGTCATCTGTTGTCACGGGGGCAACGTCGTTCAATGTCTCCACCAGTTGTGTTAATGTGGCTGTCTCATCACCGTCATAGTGTGATGTCTCATTTTTGTTGTTTCCATTCGTTGGGTGTAGAGCGAAGATTTTTTGAAATTTTAATTTTCGAATGTATTTGAAGAGGTCGATTTTTGTGTCTACCAGGTCAAAATCGTTAGTAGGGCAAAAAAAAAAAAAAAAAAAAAAAAAAATTATATATATATATATATATATATATATATATATATATATATTCACAGTCTTTTAATCCGAAATCGATCCAATTATGTAGGAAAGATGAAGCGCGGACCCAAAGTTCTTTGTGGCAGGTATTTTTATTTTCAAGCACCCTTCATCGCCGCCACGATGCGTTTCAGCCCCACCTGGGCCTTGATCACATGACGCATTGCGATTCTGGAAAGGAACATTTTAAAGTGCCAGTGCAACAAGTGATAATCAGCTGATCTGTACAACGCGAGGTATGGAAGAAAGAATTTCTTTACCCAAAAGCCGGCTCAATACACAAGCAAACAAACTCCGGTATTGCGTGAACTCATAAATAACCACATAAATATATATAACAAGGACATGATACTGTACAATATAAATATATATAAATATGATATGCAATAAGACAGGGTAAAACACAGGCATTTAAAATCGATAAAAACATTTGAAAAAATTTAAAAATGCTAAAAATGCCTGATTAAATACCATAATAGTATAAATGAAGTTGTTGTACCCCCGATGTCCAGTTATAAAGCAGTGTTGAGTGCAAAATAGCAAATGGAGTAAACATGTACATATATATATATATATTCCAAGGAAGTTCTTTGGTGCTAAGCTGATCTGGCCCCTTGCAGCGGCGGGCTTCGGACGGGATCGCCAATCCCACAATGCTCCAACTTTTCGTCCACAGGTTAGAAAGAACGATGTCCAAGCCTCAGTTGTATGCAAAAAATGGATTTAATTCACATCCCACTCGACGCGTTTCGGGAAAGCCTTCCCTTTGTCACGAGTACATTGGTCAGTTACATCCATACTTTTAAAGAAAATCACATGACTTAATTGCATGATAAACATAGCCAACAGACTACCAACACTTCATATGTCTGGAGCTATGCATTGCGCCTTCTGTTTCCATAATTGGGCTAAAGTATGCTTATAACATGTTAATTCAATTGAATGCTTCAGTCTATCATAGTTACCCCTATTCTGTAACGGATAATTAATATTCAGGCAGCATATGTCAAGCATTATAACGAGTCATACTTGTATCCTGTATTGCGCTCTTCGCAATTACTACATTGAGCATTATGCGGAATTTATAATAAATAAAGCTGCTCTGTTTAAATAAACATCATACTTAAACAAAACGTCATTGGAAGAAATTCGTAAATGAGAAAATAAATAAAATTGACGCGGCAGCATAGCAGCCTCGAACCCATGGTCAGGCATACGCTCCTGGTTGCCGAGTGCTCGCGCTATGGGTTGAGCTACCGTTACTCTCAGCTTTCTGCCACATATTATAAGTTACAGTGCATTTGGGTTCTCACAAAAGGTTATTTGTATTGAATGCTTTCACTCTTTGAATGCGAGATTTCGCCCCAGTGGGCATACCTATTTTGTCACCCTTACATCAATATCATGCTTGGATCTTGACTCTTTCGTGAGATTCATCATTCATAGTGATTTACCAGTTCATTTTGGGCATCTTGAAGCATACTAGCACACATAATTAGGACCGGCGCCTTCTCAAACTCTCCCACATTGTTTGGTACCTGTGACAAAATAATAATAAAAACAGTGTTACATAAATTTCAAAACATGTCACATCTTTCATACTTTCATATTTAAAATTTCCAAGGAATTAAGAGCAGTTTTGACAGAATTTAGTACGCACACATTTATCCCAGGTGCACACCTAAGCCTTCATCGCAGTTATGCCCTTGTGGTTGCATTAGTTGGTATTTAATTATGAACCTCGACTCTAGACGTCTAAGTTCCTGTAGTCGGTTCCCACCTCTTTCTCTTGTTGGCACTTGGTCTAGTGCCACATAAGAGAGAAGGCTATTGTTGCTGTTGTGGTGGGACATAAAGTGCCTAGCCATAGGGTACTGCTTGTCCTGATTTTTAATGGCTCTTAAATGTTGCAAGATTCTTTCTTTGACGGGTTTAATCGTGCTGCCCACGTAATATTTGTTGCACGGGCATTTAAGTGTGTACACCACATGATCTGTATGACAGTTCAAATGTTTGTTGATTTTGAACGGCTCACACATTCCCGACAACCTCACTTCCTTAGTATTGTGGCTGAATTTGCACGCCTTGCACTTCCCACATACATAGAATCCTACAACCGGGTTCGATCTCTTTTTGGTCGCAATGAGTGTTTGACAGACTTTGTCTTTGAGGCATGTAGGTTTTCTATACGTGATTTGGGGATGGTCTCTAATGCTACAAGAGATATCCTTATCAGTCTTAAGGGTGCCCCAAAATTTGTTGAGTGCCCCTCTTACTTTTTGGGTTTGGGAGTGATAATCGGTAATGAATCTCACTCCGTCCTTTTCTTCATTGGTATTGGTTTCAGAGGGTTTGGTGTTCTCTCTCTCTTGCACCTTCCGTCTTGCTTCCTTAATGCATTTTTTACTGTACCCTCTTGACTTGAATCTGGTACACATTATGTCTCTTTCTATCTCATAATCTGATTGCCTGGTGCAATTTCTCTTGGCTCTCAAAAGTTCGCCAAAGGGTATTGAATTGACCAGATTGCGGGGATGGCAGCTCTGTGCGTGTAGGAGACTGTTGCCTGCAGTCTCCTTCCTGTACAGAGTTGTTGTGAGTTTATTTCCATCAATGCTGACCTTAAGGTCTAGAAAGTCAACAGTTCTTTCACTGATGTGGCTAGTGAAAGTCAAATTAAGTTCATTAACATTCAAGGTTGCCACAAATTCCTCTGCCTGCTCCTTGGTACCATCCCAGATCACAAAAATGTCATCTATGTACCGGAGCCATGTGCGCACTCCGGTACTGAATGGATTCAGTTTGCTCACAATGAGTTCCTCCCACCATCCCAGATAGATTCCAGCAAAACTAGGGGCAAAGCAAGTGCCCATAGATGTGCCAAGCAGTTGGTGGTAGATGGTACCATTGAACAGAAAATAGTTCTGGGTCAGGCATATGTGGATAATTTCTAAGATCATCTCGGTGTGGAACAGGTAGGATAAGGACCTTGTATTCAGAAAGTGTCTGCATGCCTTGATTCCTAGTTCATGGGGAATGTTAGTATATAAGCTGTTTACGTCTAAGGTCATAAGTAAACAGCTTGGGGCTACTTCAACATCAGATATTTTCTTTAGGAAATCACCTGAGTCTTTTAAGTAGGAAGGTAGCCCTTGGACTATTGGTTGCAGAAAATGATCAACGTATCTTGAAGTGTTTTCAAGGTTGCTACCCCTTGACGACACAATCGGCCTGCCTGGGGGATTGGTAGGGTTTTTGTGCAGTTTTGGGAGTAAGTACAGAGCTGGAATTTTTGGGAATTTACAGTTAAGGAAATTAAACTCCTCCTTCTCTATTAATCCCTGATTGCGCCATTCACTCAGTTTCTCATGGTACGCTTGGTTCTTACTCTCATACACTTTCTTACTGCTCTTCTCATACTTCGTGGTGTCACACAACTGTTTCATACCTTCTTGAATGTACATTTCTCTAGACATAATGACAATGTTTCCCCCTTTATCAGATTTCTTAATGACAATGTTGTGATCATTACTCAAACTCTCAATGGCTAGTCTGTGATTCATATTAAGATTACTCCTCCCTCGCATGTTATTACAAGCAAGTTTCTTAAATTCCGTAATAACACCCTTCTCAAAGACATCAATAGCTTCATTATTGATCATTGGTAGAAAAATGGATTTGGGTTTGAATCCACTCTTACTACTGAGGTCTAGCCTCACATTCTCATTAATCAGATTTAGAGTTGGGTTTTCAATTGTATTGGGGTTTCCTGCAAGATCATGCAGGACTTGAATCATTTCTGCATCCCCAATTAGTGCTGCACTAGGAGTCTCAGAGATAGTTCCTGGTTCACTGTTCAATCTTGTAGCGAACCATTTCCTCAATCTGAGTTTCCTAGTGAATTGAAACAGATCAATGCGGCTCTGTGTGTAGTTAAAGTTAGAGGTGGGGCAAAATGTTAAACCAAGGGACAGTACCTCTATTTCTGCGCTGGTCAGGCTTCTGTCGGAGAGGTTGATTACTCTCTTTGTGTCCTTCATTTGGACTTCTTTTGGCCCCTTGTTCTGGTTCCCACTGGGCTGGATATGTTGTCGTCTGTTAAATTCAATCTTTTTCCGCCTCTGCCTCCTCTTCCTCGTCCTCTTGTTCCGGCGGTTGATGCTTTGCTCTGGGATTCCTGTCTGCCTTTGGCCACGAGCGAGTACTCCGTTAAAATTTTGTCTTTTGGGCTAAGGAATCCAGGCCCCATTTCATTCGGTTGTGCAGTGTCGTCATCATTCTCTTCATTCTGCACTCCTTCATTAGCCTCAGGTCTTGCAGCTCCACCCATTGCTCCCGCTGTCATCACAGCCTTCATTGTGTCAGCTCTTAGGTGGTCATATTTTTTAGAGAAAGTGAGGACTTGGCCTCTCTCGTAGTCCATACGGTCTCTCAAAAACTTTCTTTGTTTTTTCTCTTTTATCTCCTTTTCAAGGGTTTCAAGTTTCTTTTCTAGTCTGCTCATTTCTGTGTCATATTCCTCTTTGGTACACAGTTTAGTTAGCTCCTCTGTAATCTTTTGGATATCCAATGCACATTTCTCACAGTCTTTATTTGCATATTTTACTAAGAGTTTCAGCATGATAGTGGAACACTCATGGCTATTTGTAGCCCATTCATCCACCAATTCAGGATCTGGGTCATTGAAGGTCGGTGTTGTGTAGATTCTTAATCCCCTCGGGATTCTGCCGACCTCCACGTATTTGGCCAATGTGGTGGCCTCCCACCATTTGTTCTGTTCTTGCTTTAAGAGTTTAAACAACTTTGCCCAGAGATCTTGTTTACTACTGTTTTGTGTACCATTCCCCCTGTTGGGCGGTGTGCTGGCATTATTTTCTCCTGGTAGTGTGTCAAACATCTGTTTGGCTGCCTCGTTTCTCTTGGAAAGCCTGGATGTTGCCATGATGTTAATTGTATCGGTTTTCTTTGATCGCGCAAAATGTTGATTTTAAGTGCGCTCCAGTTAGTTGCACAGTCTGCGCGTGTGTTCAGATCCTACACCGCTGTCAGACTCCCGCTTGCCTTTCCCCGTGTGTAAACTGCCCCTTGCACCACCTCGCGTTTGTGTTAGCAATAGACGCGGCTCGGGTAGATTGTAGTGTGCCTTCGCTCTGCACTTACCCGTGAGCTCTCGCGTCACGTTGTTCAGAACGCGGTCGGGCTTCAAAATCAAATCCGTATCGGCGGTTGCAGTCGGAATCTTGCTTCCGTTTCAGGAAAGGGTTAGGCGGGCCACAGCTGTTACAAATAATTCCAAGGAAGTTCTTTGGCGCTAAGCTGATCTGGCCCCTTGCAGCGGCGGGCTTCGGACGGGATCGCCAATCCCACAATACTCCAACTTTTCGTCCACAGGTTAGAAAGAACGATGTCCAAGCCTCAGTTGTATGCAAAAAATGGATTTAATTCACATCCCACTCGACGCGTTTCGGGAAAGCCTTCCCTTTGTCACGAGTACATTGGTCAGTTACATCCATACTTTTAAAGAAAATCACATGACTTAATTGCATGATAAACATAGCCAACAGACTACCAACACTTCATATATATATATATATATATATATATATATATATTACCTACTGGCGGTCGCCAGTAGGTAGTTATAGTTAGGATTTTTTTCAATGTTAAATCTCAAAATTCTATTTGGAATAACTTTGGCACCGGTTGACGAATCTGCCTGAACATTTCCTGAAAATGGCCTCGTCGAGCTCCGGTTCTTCCTTGAAAGTTTGGGGGGGATACGTCAAGCGGGGGCCGAGATAAAAGGGGGGTCCCAAAACGCGTTTTCCCCATGTTAATTTCCGTAGGGCGGTCGATTTCACTTTTAGCTCGAACGGCTGAATGGATATACAGCAAACTTGGCAAAATTGTAGGGACTGGTAGCCCGATGTGCCTTTGCTATGTCTCAAGATATGTATTCCAGTGGATTTTGAGTAATTTAGGTTCAAAAAAATATATATATCTATAGGCGCTCTCCGGTGCGCGCACCGAGAAGCGCTCCAGTCGCGCCACGCGACTTGCGTGCAGAAAGCTGATTGGCTCTTGGGTGTCTGTAAACATTCTAAACAGTCTGGAGCGGAAAGAAAGAAGGATCTATCATTTCATCCATAGAAATATAGCCCACGTGGGCATATATAAATGTGTTTTGTGATGATATTGTACCGCTGATTTTTCCAAACGAAAACAAACCAACCATGTATAGTCCCTGAACCAGCCGGTAAAAGAAGCGTACTGGTATGTGAAAAAATGTGATAAAGTTTAGTGCATCTTAACCTGAAAATTACATGATTAAAAAGATTTTTTACAAAAATATAATAAATAGATAAAGATCATGGAGTACTCAGCTTCATATGCATTACATCTTAACAAATTCAATATGAACACTCAAAGCTAAAATCATGGGACATACCTAATGCTCTTAAAGGTAAGTATATAAATCTTCACTAGTGTTAAGCCCTATTGGTGACTTGGTGTTTAATTCCAGTAAGTAGCGTGTTTCAAAAAGACAAAAGGCGCCTTCACGGTTACCACCCCTACGAAGTGGCGGAACACAATCAATTGCAAAGTAACTAAGATGTATTGGGTTACTTGCATGGGCCACCTCAAAATGCCTCGCCACAGGATATGCCTGATCTTTGTTAGCTATGGCACGTATGTGTTGGAGTATTCTTTTATGTACCGGTAGTTTAGTACTGCCTACGTACCTCAATGCACAGGAACACTCCAACACATACATGGCATGATCTGTTTTACAATTGAGTCTTTTATTAATACATACTGGATGTGGCTTGAAAGGTGTTGTGTAATCATTTCTGTTTTTAGCAAATTTACATGCCTTACATGATATGCACTTGAAAAAGCCCTTCTGTGTTGCTAACCAGTTTTTAGGCGCTTTTATTTCCGGGCTGTTTTTTATTAGACAATTGCCCATAGATCTGGCTTTTCTAAAAGTCAATTGAGGAGTACGACTTTGTTTCGACAGATCGGCACCAATGACAGGGTCATTTAATACCAGGTTCCAGTTTTTCTTTAGGATTTTCCTGATTGCCTTGTGTTGTTTATTATATGTGAGTATAACCCTGCTGATTGATTCCAACTTTTTAAGTGGAATCTGTGTATCATTCTTTGTGGCAAGTGCTTGGTCCCTAGTGAGCAATTGTGTTTTATTAATCGCTCTTTCCACAACCAATGGGGCATATCCACGTGCTAGAAACCTTTGTTTGCTGTTTTCTTGAGCTGCATGGCAGTCTGATTCATTGCTGCATATACGTTGTATCCGCAGCATCTCCCCATAGGGGATGCTCTGAATTAAATGTTGCGGGTGATGGCTTGTGGCGTGCAGCAAAGAGTTACCTGCAGTGGGTTTATGGTACATTTTTGTGGAGATAACATTGTCCTTTATAAATACCTCCACATCTAGAAAGATCACTGAGGATTTACTCATGTTTGCGGTAAACTCAAGATTGAGATGGTTTCTATTTATCTGATCAACAAAATCTATGGCCAGTGACTCGGGACCCTTCCAGATTAAAAAAGGTCATCGATATATCTTAACCAAAGGAGTACATGTTGGTCTATGATGTGTTTAAAGTGCCCCATGAGGACCTGCTCCTCCCACAGCCCCATATTCAAACAGGCATAGCTGGGCGAGAAGCAGGCCCCTATCGCAGCTCCCCTGATTTGTAGATATATATGGTTGTCAAATGAGAAGAAATTATGCTCTAAGCATGTGGTGACCATGTTGACTAGCATTTTGTTGTGCAATGAGAGGCATGCCAGTCTACGATTTAAGTAGTGTTGAACTGCCTTTATACCGTCTTGATGACGTATAGATGTGTATAATGTAGTTACATCCATAGTTATTACAATTAAATCATCACTCTATTGTATTCCCTGAATTTTTCTAAGGAAATCAGAAGTGTCTTGGAGGTAGGATGGTAAATTCTTGACGAAAGTAGTCTATATATTTTGTGGTGTTTTCTATAATGCTACCTACAGCAGAGATAATGGACCTGACCGGGGGTTTAGTTTCATTTTTATGTATTTTTGGAATGAAATATAGTGAAGGAATGATTGGATGATCATTTCTTAAAACACGATATTCATCTTCACATATTAACCCCCACTTTTCCAAGCCATTAATTTACCATAATAATTATTCCAACAAACCTTAACCACATTGATGTTACTTTGTTTATAACATGCAATTTCATTCAATTGGAGGCGGGCCTCCTCCATGTACAGCGTCCGTGGCCACAGGACAATATTTCCCCCCTTGATTTTATTCCTCTCTCTAGTTATGTTTGGCTGCCCTTAAATTGCATGCTTCCCAAAATTCAATTATTTAAAATGTCTGCATCCATTTTCTATACATTTAAAACAAGAATTTGCAATGCAATAGGTCTCGTGTTTATGCAAGTTTAAGCCATTTTGGCATTGTAAATGACAATGCCTTTTATGTTTTTAAACCAAAACATAAATAAAAGGCATTGTCATTTACAATGCCAATAGCATAAACTAGTGTAAATGCGAGACCTATTGCATTGCAAATGCTTGTTATTAGGCAGTGGCCCGTTGGACCAATGCCCACTCTTAAAAAAAAAAAATTGCCAGCCATTTTCAAAGGGGAAGAGGTTCTTTGGGCACCCCTTTCTGGTTTGCGAATGGGTTACCAACATTTTTCAAATGGCAGAAAGATGCAAGTTCTTAATGTATAAATCTCTATCGAGCTTGATCAGAGATTCATAGCGGGCCGCAAATGGACCTACCTCACAGATATTGAGGTAGGTCGCAATTTGCGACCTATTGAGAATCACAAAAATCTCTGGGATGGTGGCCTGCTGGGGTCAGCCGACAAAGTCCATGATTGCTTTAAAATAAATCAATTTATATTGTTCAACGCAGGCTGTTTCCTTAAAGGAAAAGAGGATGATTTTAAAAAGAAAAAAATGAAACTTTGAAGTGTCTTTTTTTTTTCTTTTTTGGCGGAGGCAGTGGCTCGTGAAACCACTGCCTGCTCCTAAAAAAATCTTTTGCCAGCCATTTTCAAAGGCTAAGAGGTTCTTTGGGCACCCCCTTTCTGGTTTGTGAATGGGCTACCACCATTTTTCAAATGGCAGAAAATTGCAAATGTTTTGAGTCTGCAGCTCGGACAGTTCTATCGCCCACCAGAAACGGCGGCAAACTGGGTGACAGCCCTTTTAGAACTCATTGCTCTTTTAGTCATGAAGGCATCGAACTTTTCCCTTATTGGTGAGATGAACTTGCACTTAGAAAATCCTAACTGCTCAAAAGCCGTAGATTTCATTGCTGACCTGGCATCCCTTAATCTAAACCTTATGAACACTGGACCCACACATAATGCTGGACACTTACTTGATCCGTTTGTTTTCCAATATTAAGGAAATTACAACTCTCCCAGCCTTACCAATTTGCTGGTCAGACCACTATTTAGTGAAATTTTCATTCCAAATTGCCACTTCAAGGGCGGAGGATATACCTGAGCAACAACAGTATATTAGAAAATGGAAGAAATTAGATATTGATGCCTTGAACACCTTCTTAAGCGTATCTACGCCTTGTTCTAAATCATCGGTCCACTTCCTATCCACAGCCGTACAGAAATGGCTTGTGACAGCCATAGATACGTGCCTACCAAAAACTAAATTAAAACATCGACCCCCTGCCCCTGGTTCAAAGAGACATTGAAGCTGGAAAACAATTCTGAGCTTATGTGGAGAAAAACGTACTCATCTGAAGCAAAACGGGAGTACAAGACTAAACTAAACAAATATCACGCACTCTGCAGCAAGGCTAGAGACGATTTTGTGTGCTCTACAATTATGGAAGCACTAAATCGGTCAAAAGCTCTTTTTAAAATGGTGAAAGAGCTGGCAGGCTCTAAAACATCACAATCTCCTCTAGACTTAAGTAAACAGCAATGTGACTTATTAGCCACATTTTTTGTTAGTAAAGTGGAAAAAATATATCAGGGGATAGAACAAGCTCAGAAAAATAGCTATCGAGCAGATACTTCCTCACATAGCGCCCTAAGCATTAAGTAGCCCAATAACACTGATCCGTTGCTCCTCCATGGCCCCAGCATTACTCTGGAAAATTGGCCTAAACTCAGCAGGGACATATTCATTGAGCTACTTAGCACAAATAAATCTGGGTCACCAAATGATCCGCTACCGTGCTCGGTACTTAAGCTACTCGACAAGAAGGCAGTGGCTACCATCACAGACCTTTTAAATTTGTCCGTACAAGAGGAAACTGTACCAAAAGAATGGAAACATGCCTCCAATTTTAGACCCACTTCCCTGCTACCCATATTTTCAAAGATTTTGGAAAAACATGTTCACCACTCCTTAACCGAATTTATCATGGCCCAAGACCTGCTGCCTCCCCATCAGTCAGGTTTCAGATCGGGGTTCTCTACAGAGACGACACTACTGGGAGTTACTAAAAATATCCGCTCCTTGATGGATAGAGGTGAAACGGTGGCATTGGTACTTTTGGACCTCAGTGCGGCATTTGATACGGTATCACATACTGTATTAATGAGAACACTATATTCACTAGGTATCAGGGGCTCGGCTTTAAATTGGATTAAATCTTTGCTGGAGGAACGTACCTTTCAAGTTTTCTCTCGCTCTGCTTGCTCTGATGTCCAGATCTTCAAGCATGGGGTACCACAGGGCTCTATATTAAGCCCACTACTATTTAATCCGTATATGTGCCCACTAGCAACGGTAGTGGAAGAAACTGGGCTACAAATGTACTCCTATGCTGACGATTCTCAGCTGCTCTTCTCACTCTCCTCTGGAAACGAGGACAATCCCTCTATACTCAAACAAGGGCTTGGGAAAATTGCAGGATGGATGCAAGAAAATTTTCTTAAACTAAACGGTGAGAAAACCGAAGTGATGATACTGGGAAAAGACAAAAAATGATGGGGCCCCCAACATTGGCCACAAGAAATGGGCCTACTCCCAGTCGCAGTAATGCGAGCACGTAATCTGGGCATCATTATTGATGATTCTTTTAATATGCATCAACAAGCAGTGACAACATCCACCACCTGCTTTGCCATTTTAAAATGGCTAAAAAAGATCTGATGGATGCTACCAGAATCAACCAGGAAAACTGTCATCAAAGCACTAATTACATCTAGGCTTGATTACGGAAATTTACTGTATCTAGGGGCAAAGAAAGCTACGATTCATAGGCAGCAGACCGTTCAAAATGCTGCTGTAAAATCCCTAACACAACCCCCACCACTAATTATATTCGGGATCTCCATTGGTTAAAATTTGAGAACCAAATTAAATTCAAATCGCTTTGCTTTATGCATAACATTTCCACCAAAAAAGACCCAAAATACCTTCAAAATTTGGTACAACCATAGTACCCCTCTCGTGCTCTCCGTCCTTCTGCAGCTAAAAATGTTGTAGTCCCTAAAATTAGACGCTCATGCATGGGTGGCAAATCCTTTTCTTTTCTCAATCAATCAATCACAGGCATTTATATAGCGCACTACTTACCCGGAGGGTCTCAAGGCGTAAGGGGGGGGGGGGGTGCTGCTACTGCTCGAATAGCCAGGTCTTGAGCTTCTTCCTGAAGGAGAGGTGGTCTTGGGTCAGGCGCAGGTCGGTCGGTAGGGCGTTCCAGGTCTTGGCGGCCAGGTAGGAGAAGGACCTTCCTCCTGTTGTCGTTCTTCAGATGCGGGGGATGGCGGCTAGGGCGTGGCTGGCTGATCGGAGATGTCGTTTGGGAGCGTAGAAGTTGATGCGGTTGTTGAGGTAGCTGGGGCCTTGATCGTGTAGGGCTTTGTGTGCGTGGGTGAGGAGGCGGCAGGTGATTCTTTTGTTGACGGGGAGCCAATGCAGGTCTCTCAGATGTCTGGAGATGTGGCTGTGTCGTGGGATGTCGAGGATGAGTCTGGCTGAGGCGTTCTGGATCCGCTGGAGTCTCTTCTGGAGCTTGGCGGTGGTTCCGGCGTAGAGGGCGTTGCCGTAGTCCAGTCGGCTGATGACGAGGGCCTGGGTGACCGTCTTCCTGGTCTCGGTTGGGATCCACCGGAAGATCTTCCGTAGCATGCGCAGGATGTTGAAGAATGACGAGGAGACGGCGTTGACTTGTCTGGTCATGGTGAGGGAGGAGTCCAAGATGAAGCCCAGGTTGCGTGCGTGGTCTGTCGGTTTGGGTGCGCTGCCCAGGGCGGGGGGCCACCAGGAGTCGTCCCAGGCGGAGGGCGAGGAACCCAGGATGAGGATCCTCCTCCCCTCCATAAGCGCCTTGAAACCCTCTGGGTATGTAGTGCGCTATACAAATTTCATGACTTGACTTGACTTGTCTGAGTTCAGTTTTAGGCGGCTGGTCGTCATCCACTCGGCTACGTCTTTCATCCCTTCGTTAAGGTTGGCTCTGGCGGCGGCGGGGTCGTTGGTCAGGGACCCACATTATGGAATTCGATGCCCATTTCAGCCCGAAACTAGACCAACTACATGCGCTTTAGGAAAGCCCTTAAAAGCTGGCTGTTCAACATCTAAGCTGGTCCTTGTTCACAGTAAAATTATTCATCTTTCAAATGCGCCGGGAAACCCTTTGTGGGTAGCTGTTGCGCTATACAAATTAAATGAATAATAATAATAATAAGCCCAAAACATTCATACATAACATTTATATTTGGCCGTAGGAAGGGACGCCCTTAACATCCCCCCCCCTTCCAAACACCGGAGAGCAAAAGCTGAATTGTGATTCAGTAATAAGTTGCTTTCACAATTTGGCCTTCGTACAACCCAAATAGAATTTTTGCGGTCACAAGTAGCCCGGTTCTTCAAATCGGGTCTTTTGCATAAACAAAAATACTTCTAGACCCCCCTCCCCATAACCCCTCCAGCGCCAAAGCTGCCGCGTTTCATTGGTGTCCGTTCTTATGGAGTCCGAACGAGCCTCCAGTTTTCGAATAAGTTCGAGATTCTCAGTATTAATGCGTGCGAGCCCTGCCTAGCCATTGAGAGGTCTTGTCCCATTGGTGTGAGATAACAAGACTATCAGATATCTCGGGCTAAACATTTCCAAATCCACTTCAGATTGGAGGGGACTGAACTGGCCAGGTCTGACGTCACTGACTCTGAGGATAAGGAGGGGCCTGGATGTGTCATGGCTGCAGAGGGGAGGTCTTTGAATAAGCATCCCCCACCCCTGATAATTATCCAAATGAAACAACGGCGGACCTCCTATCTGCACCTCGCGCCAATTCCAATAAATAAGTTTGCCGTGCAGACCACCCCAGTGCCAGCCGTTGTATGACGTCACTGTGCCCAGATCAGAAACTATTTTGCCAAATGGGGGTGAGCAGCTCAATAAGTCCAATAGGCAAAGATTGATAGAAAAGTAACTTCTTTATTCCAAATTGTTTAAGATCATCAGATGCAGAAACTCCACCCCTGCTACACCTGTTCCAGGTCAGCCAGCAGCTCCCCCTGTGACTGACCTCTGACCCCACTCCTGCTACACCTGTTCCAGGTCAGCCAGCAGCTCCCCCTGTGACTGACCTCTGACCCCACCCCTGCTACACCTGTTCCAGGTCAGCCAGAAGCTCCCCCTGTGACTGACCTCTGACCCCACTCCTGCTACACCTGTTCCAGGTCAGCCAGCAGCTCCCCCTGTGACTGACCTCTGACCCCACCCCTGCTACACCTGTTCCAGGTCAGCCAGCAGCTCCCCCTGTGACTGACCTCTGACCCCACCCCTGCTACACCTGTTCCAGGTCAGCCAGCAGCTCCCCCTGTGACTGACCTCTGACCCCACCCCTGCTACACCTGTTCCAGGTCAGCCAGCAGCTCCCCCTGTGACTGACCTCTGACCCCACCCCTGCTACACCTGTTCCGGGTCAGCCAGCAGCTCCCCCTGTGACTGACCTCTGACCCCACCCCTGCTACACCTGTTCCGGGTCAGCCAGCAGCTCCCCCTGTGACTGACCTCTGACCCCACCCCTGCTACACCTGTTCCGGGTCAGCCAGCAGCTCCCCCTGTGACTGACCTCTGACCCCACCCCTGCTACACCTGTTCCAGGTCAGCCAGCAGCTCCCCCTGAGACTGACCTCTGACCCCACCCCTGCTACACCTGTTCCAGGTCAGCCAGCAGCTTCCCCTGTGACTGACCTCTGACCCCACCCCTGCTACACCTGTTCCAGGTCAGCCAGCAGCTCCCCCTGTGACTGACCTCTGACCCCACCCCTGCTACACCTGTTCCAGGTCAGCCAGCAGCTCCCCCTGAGACTGACCTCTGACCCCACCCCTGCTACACCTGTTCCAGGTCAGCCAGCAGCTCCCCCTGTGACTGACCTCTGACCCCACCCCTGCTACACCTGTTCCAGGTCAGCCAGCAGCTCCCCCTGTGACTGACCTCTGACCCCACCCCTGCTACACCTGTTCCAGGTCAGCCAGCAGCTCCCCCTGTGACTAACCTCTGACCCCACCCCTGCTACACCTGTTCCAGGTCAGCCAGCAGCTCCCCCTGTGACTGACCTCTGACCCCACCCCTGCTACACCTGTTCCAGGTCAGCCAGCAGCTCCCCCTGTGACTGACCTCTGACCCCACCCCTGCTACACCTGTTCCAGGTCAGCCAGCAGCTCCCCCTGTGACTGACCTCTGACCCCACCCCTGCTACACCTGTTCCGGGTCAGCCAGCAGCTCCCCCTGTGACTGACCTCTGACCCCACCCCTGCTACACCTGTTCCGGGTCAGCCAGCAGCTCCCCCTGTGACTGACCTCTGACCCCACCCCTGCTACACCTGTTCCAGGTCAGCCAGCAGCTCCCCCTGAGACTGACCTCTGACCCCACCCCTGCTACACCTGTTCCAGGTCAGCCAGCAGCTTCCCCTGTGACTGACCTCTGACCCCACCCCTGCTACACCTGTTCCAGGTCAGCCAGCAGCTCCCCCTGTGACTGACCTCTGACCCCACCCCTGCTACACCTGTTCCAGGTCAGCCAGCAGCTCCCCCTGAGACTGACCTCTGACCCCACCCCTGCTACACCTGTTCCAGGTCAGCCAGCAGCTCCCCCTGAGACTGACCTCTGACCCCACCCCTGCTACACCTGTTCCAGGTCAGCCAGCAGCTCCCCCTGAGACTGACCTCTGACCCCACCCCTGCTACACCTGTTCCAGGTCAGCCAGCAGCTCCCCCTGAGACTGACCTCTGACCCCACCCCTGCTACACCTGTTCCAGGTCAGCCAGCAGCTCCCCCTGTGACTAACCTCTGACCCCACCCCTGCTACACCTGTTCCAGGTCAGCCAGCAGCTCCCCCTGAGACTGACCTCTGACCCCACCCCTGCTACACCTGTTCCAGGTCAGCCAGCAGCTCCCCCTGAGACTGACCTCTGACCCCACCCCTGCTACACCTGTTCCAGGTCAGCCAGCAGCTCCCCCTGTGACTAACCTCTGACCCCACCCCTGCTACACCTGTTCCAGGTCAGCCGGCAGCTCCCCCTGTGACTGACCTCTGACCCCACCCCTGCTACACCTGTTCCAGGTCAGCCAGCAGCTCCCCCTGAGACTGACCTCTGACCCCACCCCTGCTACACCTGCTCCGGGTCAGCCAGCAGCTCCCCCTGAGACTGACCTCTGACCTCACCCCTGCTACACCTGCTCCAGGTCAGCCAGCAGCTCCCCCTGTGACTGACCTCTGACCCCACCCCTGCTACACCTGTTCCGGGTCAGCCAGCAGCTCCCCCTGTGACTGACCTCTGACCCCACCCCTGCTACACCTGTTCCAGGTCAGCCAGAAGCTCCCCCTGTGACTGACCTCTGACCCCACCCCTGCTACACCTGTTCCAGGTCAGCCAGCAGCTTCCCCTGTGACTGACCTCTGACCCCACCCCTGCTACACCTGTTCCAGGTCAGCCAGCAGCTCCCCCTGTGACTGACCTCTGACCCCACCCCTGCTACACCTGTTCCAGGTCAGCCAGCAGCTCCCCCTGAGACTGACCTCTGACCCCACCCCTGCTACACCTGTTCCAGGTCAGCCAGCAGCTCCCCCTGAGACTGACCTCTGACCCCACCCCTGCTACACCTGTTCCAGGTCAGCCAGCAGCTCCCCCTGAGACTGACCTCTGACCCCACCCCTGCTACACCTGTTCCAGGTCAGCCAGCAGCTCCCCCTGTGACTGACCTCTGACCCCACCCCTGCTACACCTGTTCCAGGTCAGCCAGCAGCTCCCCCTGTGACTGACCTCTGACCCCACCCCTGCTACACCTGTTCCAGGTCAGCCAGCAGCTCCCCCTGTGACTGACCTCTGACCCCACCCCTGCTACACCTGTTCCGGGTCAGCCAGCAGCTCCCCCTGTGACTGACCTCTGACCCCACCCCTGCTACACCTGTTCCGGGTCAGCCAGCAGCTCCCCCTGTGACTGACCTCTGACCCCACCCCTGCTACACCTGTTCCGGGTCAGCCAGCAGCTCCCCCTGTGACTGACCTCTGACCCCACCCCTGCTACACCTGTTCCAGGTCAGCCAGCAGCTCCCCCTGAGACTGACCTCTGACCCCACCCCTGCTACACCTGTTCCAGGTCAGCCAGCAGCTTCCCCTGTGACTGACCTCTGACCCCACCCCTGCTACACCTGTTCCAGGTCAGCCAGCAGCTCCCCCTGTGACTGACCTCTGACCCCACCCCTGCTACACCTGTTCCAGGTCAGCCAGCAGCTCCCCCTGAGACTGACCTCTGACCCCACCCCTGCTACACCTGTTCCAGGTCAGCCAGCAGCTCCCCCTGTGACTGACCTCTGACCCCACCCCTGCTACACCTGTTCCAGGTCAGCCAGCAGCTCCCCCTGTGACTGACCTCTGACCCCACCCCTGCTACACCTGTTCCAGGTCAGCCAGCAGCTCCCCCTGTGACTAACCTCTGACCCCACCCCTGCTACACCTGTTCCAGGTCAGCCAGCAGCTCCCCCTGTGACTGACCTCTGACCCCACCCCTGCTACACCTGTTCCAGGTCAGCCAGCAGCTCCCCCTGTGACTGACCTCTGACCCCACCCCTGCTACACCTGTTCCAGGTCAGCCAGCAGCTCCCCCTGTGACTGACCTCTGACCCCACCCCTGCTACACCTGTTCCGGGTCAGCCAGCAGCTCCCCCTGTGACTGACCTCTGACCCCACCCCTGCTACACCTGTTCCGGGTCAGCCAGCAGCTCCCCCTGTGACTGACCTCTGACCCCACCCCTGCTACACCTGTTCCAGGTCAGCCAGCAGCTCCCCCTGAGACTGACCTCTGACCCCACCCCTGCTACACCTGTTCCAGGTCAGCCAGCAGCTTCCCCTGTGACTGACCTCTGACCCCACCCCTGCTACACCTGTTCCAGGTCAGCCAGCAGCTCCCCCTGTGACTGACCTCTGACCCCACCCCTGCTACACCTGTTCCAGGTCAGCCAGCAGCTCCCCCTGAGACTGACCTCTGACCCCACCCCTGCTACACCTGTTCCAGGTCAGCCAGCAGCTCCCCCTGAGACTGACCTCTGACCCCACCCCTGCTACACCTGTTCCAGGTCAGCCAGCAGCTCCCCCTGAGACTGACCTCTGACCCCACCCCTGCTACACCTGTTCCAGGTCAGCCAGCAGCTCCCCCTGAGACTGACCTCTGACCCCACCCCTGCTACACCTGTTCCAGGTCAGCCAGCAGCTCCCCCTGTGACTAACCTCTGACCCCACCCCTGCTACACCTGTTCCAGGTCAGCCAGCAGCTCCCCCTGAGACTGACCTCTCACCCCACCCCTGCTACACCTGTTCCAGGTCAGCCAGCAGCTCCCCCTGAGACTGACCTCTGACCCCACCCCTGCTACACCTGTTCCAGGTCAGCCAGCAGCTCCCCCTGTGACTAACCTCTGACCCCACCCCTGCTACACCTGTTCCAGGTCAGCCGGCAGCTCCCCCTGTGACTGACCTCTGACCCCACCCCTGCTACACCTGTTCCAGGTCAGCCAGCAGCTCCCCCTGAGACTGACCTCTGACCCCACCCCTGCTACACCTGCTCCGGGTCAGCCAGCAGCTCCCCCTGAGACTGACCTCTGACCTCACCCCTGCTACACCTGTTCCAGGTCAGCCAGCAGCTCCCCCTGTGACTGACCTCTGACCCCACCCCTGCTACACCTGTTCCGGGTCAGCCAGCAGCTCCCCCTGTGACTGACCTCTGACCCCACCCCTGCTACACCTGTTCCAGGTCAGCCAGAAGCTCCCCCTGTGACTGACCTCTGACCCCACCCCTGCTACACCTGTTCCAGGTCAGCCAGCAGCTTCCCCTGTGACTGACCTCTGACCCCACCCCTGCTACACCTGTTCCAGGTCAGCCAGCAGCTCCCCCTGTGACTGACCTCTGACCCCACCCCTGCTACACCTGTTCCAGGTCAGCCAGCAGCTCCCCCTGAGACTGACCTCTGACCCCACCCCTGCTACACCTGTTCCAGGTCAGCCAGCAGCTCCCCCTGAGACTGACCTCTGACCCCACCCCTGCTACACCTGTTCCAGGTCACCCAGCAGCTCCCCCTGAGACTGACCTCTGACCCCACCCCTGCTACACCTGTTCCAGGTCAGCCAGCAGCTCCCCCTGAGACTGACCTCTGACCCCACCCCTGCTACACCTGTTCCAGGTCAGCCAGCAGCTCCCCCTGAGACTGACCTCTGACCCCACCCCTGCTACACCTGTTCCAGGTCAGCCAGCAGCTCCCCCTGAGACTGACCTCTGACCCCACCCCTGCTACACCTGTTCCAGGTCAGCCAGCAGCTCCCCCTGAGACTGACCTCTGACCCCACCCCTGCTACACCTGTTCCAGGTCAGCCAGCAGCTCCCCCTGAGACTGACCTCTGACCCCACCCCTGCTACACCTGTTCCAGGTCAGCCAGCAGCTCCCCCTGTGACTAACCTCTGACCCCACCCCTGCTACACCTGTTCCAGGTCAGCCGGCAGCTCCCCCTGTGACTGACCTCTGACCCCACCCCTGCTACACCTGTTCCAGGTCAGCCAGCAGCTCCCCCTGAGACTGACCTCTGACCCCACCCCTGCTACACCTGCTCCGGGTCAGCCAGCAGCTCCCCCTGAGACTGACCTCTGACCTCACCCCTGCTACACCTGTTCCAGGTCAGCCAGCAGCTCCCCCTGTGACTGACCTCTGACCCCACCCCTGCTACACCTGTTCCAGGTCAGCCAGCAGCTTCCCCTGTGACTGACCTCTGACCCCACCCCTGCTACACCTGTTCCAGGTCAGCCAGCAGCTCCCCCTGTGACTGACCTCTGACCCCACCCCTGCTACACCTGTCCCAGGTCAGCCAGCAGCTCCCCCTGAGACTGACCTCTGCCCCCACTCCTGCTACACCTGTCCCAGGTCAGCCAGCAGCTCCCCCTGTGACTGACCTCTGACCCCACCCCTGCTACACCTGTTCAAGGTCAGCCAGCAGCTCCCCCTGTGACTGACCTCTGACCCCACCCCTGCTACACCTGTTCAAGGTCAGCCAGCAGCTCCCCCTGTGACTGACCTCTGACCCCACTCCTGCTGCAGCTGGTTTGAAGGACACACTCAAGCCTGTGCTGGATCACAAGGATAGTGTCCAAAGGTCCTGGTGGTGCGAGCATGGAGACCAAGCCAGAATCAAACCATTGCTCATTTCTTTTCAAGCATTCATTGGTAACTTTCAGGCTTAAGACGGCAGTTTAGCAAATTACAAATCAACTGAATCAGTTGTGTGCAAAGAAAAAGTTCCACAGCGGATCTTACAGTAAGCACGTCTATTTTCCAATGTCCCTCTTGTGTCCAATTTGAGCTGTTATGCTGAATGCTGTGCTGATAACCTCCAGGACCTGCTGCGGTTTTGGTCCTACTGGAAATCCAGACAAAGACTTATAAAACAGAACGGAGGCAGCACCAAGGATGAAGTAGCCAGGACAATGTAGTATCAAAAATAAATTCTTTTATTTTCTCATTTATAGGACAGCCAACGCGTTTCGCTCCCCAACCATGGGAGCTCCGTCAGGGCGAGAGTATTGGTCAGAACTTGAAGTGATGAAAAATGACGTCAATGGGACCGTAGGCTTCGAACAGTACAGATGCCTATATCAAAATTCCGTTATCCGGATAGTATTTTAGCCACGTCAGGGTTTTTTATACATAAAAGACACAATAGGTCCAAAAAAATGATGTTCCAAAATTAGTGTAAAATTTCTGGTATCCAAAGAATGGTGTATGCGCAGACCATAATAAGCTGCCACCAAAATTGCTCAAGAGCCTCCTTTCAGTACGGTGTCCCCATCAGCTGATCGAATCCGTCATGGGGACACCGTACTGAAAGGAGGCTCTTGAGCAATTTTGGTGGCAGCTTATTATGGTCTGCGCATACACCATTCTTTGGATACCAGAAATTTTACACTAATTTTGGAACATCATTTTTTTGGACCTATTGTGTCTTTTATGTATAAAAAACCCTGACGTGGCTAAAATACTATCCGGATAACGGAATTTTGATATAGGCATCTGTACTGTTCGAAGCCCACGGTCCCATTGACGTCATTTTTCATCACTTCAAGTTCTGACCAATACTCTCGCCCTGACGAAGCTCCCATGGTTGGGGAGCGAAACGCGTTGGCTGTCCTATAAATGAGAAAATAAAAGAATTTATTTTTGATACTACATTGTCCTGGCTACTTCATCCTTGGTGCTGCCTCCGTTCTGTTTTATGAATCAGTTGTGTGGGTTCAACAGCAAAGCAGATCTTTATTTGATTGATGGAATAATGTTTATTTAATTGCACCTGGGTCAAAGGTGTCAGGGTGACGTTTAATCTTTTATTTATCGTTCCCCGCATGGACATGTTCAAAGTCAAAGATGCTTTATTCGGTTTGTAAAGAAAATACAACCATATAGCAACAGACATAAAAATGTGCACAATACTAAAGCAAGCTACCATAAAACACAATGCTGCAAAATAGGGCTTAAAACGAAACCCTACACGGATAATTCTGTATCTTAATATACATTTAGCAGCATCTATAGAACATAATCATTAGGCCATTCGAAAAATACATTTAACTGTAATATTGACAATTATACGATCTTAGTTATGTGCAAATATGCAGTTAAAGTGCTAAGTATCGTCTCTATATTAGTATATGTGCAAATTGGCAATTCAAGAGGAAAATTCGACAGCATCCTTCCTAAAGTGCAATATGCAATTAGCAGCACCTAGACTAGCTATTCACAGAGAATGATGATAAGTGGACAAAGTGCAAGTGCTAGGCCATTCCAACAGTGAATATTATACAGTAGCAGCAATTAGTCCGACAAGCATATGTGTGCAAATTAGCATAAAAATACATGATGTTAACATCTTGTTTTAAAGTGCATAGTACGTTTAGCAGCTGGAGAAAAATTCATATAATAATTGATTTTCTTGCAGAAATACATTTAAAATATAAGTGGCCACATAAAAACATACATCTGGGGACTCTAGATTAAACACTAGTTTCATTGCTGTTTGTAAATGATGCGTATTACACTTTAAAAAGATGGGTTTCAAGTAATGTTTCCTAAAAGAGGTATAAAAAGTACAAGATGACATAAAGTGACACGTGCTCTGTTTTGATTTGCCATCACATGGGCACAAACAAGTTCCAGGTTTTTTAGGCGCAGGGAAGGCCACCAGGTGATGCACAATTCCTAAGCGGAGACGGGTTAACACAAATCGATGGGAGGGAACACTAACTGTTACAAGGTAAGATTGGAAACCTGCATTGATGTTATATTGTTCATAGAAATTGAATGTGCTCTGTTTATCATATTTTTTCATTCTAGTCTCTGCTGTATAGTTCAAAAACGAGACCTTCAATTCCCGCTTTGATAGCATGGGATCCATTATTAAATCATTAAAAATATCCAGACCATACAATGTTTTATACCAATGATGTATATGGTTCAGCCAGGGGATATTTGATCGGCGGTCGAGTTTAATACAATCAGTTACTACGTCCTGCGTAAACTTTGTCTCCTCCTTTGCCCAAATTGAACGGCATAAGGACAGGGGACGGAGGGCAATTAAGTCTTTAACATAATACAAATCTAGTTCCTTATGTATTAACTCCGTTGAAGCCGTAGCTGGGGCACTGATTAATCTTTTTAAAAACACATTCTCCTTCCCCTGAACAGATTTGGCACTCTGTGCATCGTACCCCCAAACTCCGGCCCCATATAAAGCTGAAGAGATGCATCTGGCGTTAAAAAGGGTTAGCATTTCATAAATTCTGCGATCCCCTAATTTAGCAGCAAATCTAAAAATACAATTTGTATTCCTGCCCATTTTAAAAAGAACACTTTTTTGTTCATTTATCCATTTCCCGTCTCCTGAGAAGGTGATGCCTAAATAACAGAAACTGTTAACTGATTCTAATCTCCCCCCTTCTAAAAAAAAGGGTTTATATTTTCTTGGTTTCTTACCACACACCATGGTAACCGTCTTCCCTTTATTAATTTTTTATTTCCTATTTTCAATAAATACGTGGAATTGATTAATTAAATGCTGCAGTCCATTGTGGGTCCTAGAAAGGAGGACCGCGTCGTCCGCGTATAAAAGGACTGGGATAGGGTTACCGTTTATAGTTGGTGCATCTGCATTATTCTTTCTTAAAGTTGTATCAACATGGACATGTTGGTTCCCGGGAACCGTCACCTGTGGCCGGTATTTTGCAGGAACCTCTGATGAACCCAGGAGCAGCCGTGGGAAGAGCCGTGGACGAACCCCTGGTGGTCACCAAGGCCATCTGGGCAAGGGTCTGGTGAAAAGGACCCTCGTGCACCGTGCCAACTCTGTGCACAGAGCCCAGGGCGGACCCTAGGAAGCGTCATAAGGTGGAGAGGGGACTTCTTTACATCCCCACTGAAGCAGGGGCGTAACACAGGCCCCCGCCGTGCGGGGAGGTGGGGGGGCAAGCGCCAGGGGGCCCTCTCAGCACATTACTGTGGCCAGAGAGCTCCTGATTGATTACCCACCGGCCCATCAAGTTTCGCTACGCCAGTGCACTGAAGCCGCAGCACCCAGTTCCCTGTCGAGCGGGGTCTGGGCCTCCTGCAGCCTCTTCAACCAGTCGTCCCACCACGAGCAGGCGCTTCTCCACCTTGACGAGGCATCACTGCGGACCTTGTTTAATGGCCTAGATTCTAGACCTCACTATCATGATTAAAGGTAGCAAGCTTAATACAATGATGTTCAGGAAAAGCACAGACCGTAACAGTCTCTTGCATTTCACAAGTCACCACCCTAGAGCACTGAGGGTCAATTTACACTTCGGTCATTTCTTAAGGGTCAGGAGGCATTGTAGCAGTACAGAGAACTACAATTCTCTGCAGAAACCTCACTGACAGAGATTAGCCTTCAAGGGAAGTGTCCAAAGCCAGGAAAAGAGCACAACACAACCACAGAGAGAGCCTCCTAGAACGCAGGTTGAACGATCCGATCGAGAATCAACCCATGACTTGTGTGACAACCTTCACACCAGCATCCTGTTAGACCTGGCACCTTGGCGTGAGTCTCCCTTCCACTTCTTGCTGAGGTGCCTCAGATGTTTTGCTGGTGTTTGCTGCTCAGGGCACTGCGCCACGGCCAATCCGTGCCGCAGTGCAAGTGCTCCCAATGTAAAGTGTATACGTGTAATTGATTTCTATGATTGGCTTATTGGATTTACTGTCAGTCCCCAGTAAAGTGCACCAGGAGTGCCAGGTCTTGTAAATGCTGATACGGCTCATGGGCCTGCAGTGCGGGTTGCGCCACCCACAGAAGCCGCCTTGTAAAATGTGTCTCGGTCTGCCATTGCAGAACCTGCGTGCAGTCTGGTACTGTCATGCTGGCTGGGTAAGTGCCCACACTTACCAGCCTCTAACCTTTCCCCTTACTTCATATCAGTCACCCCTTTGGTAGGCCCACGGGCAGGGTGCATTGTAAGCATAAGGTAGGACAAGCCCTGATGTGTGTGGCATGTCCTAATAGTGAATTACAGCCATTCTCGTTAGGTTTCACCTGGGGCCGGAGCTCCTAGCTCCGCCCAGGAGAAATCTTATGTCCTACAGTGTGTGGCTTAGTCCCGCCCTCTGTTCCATTGGCTAGCTCCATAAATGGAGGCTAGCCATTGGAACAGAGATCTGTCCGTCATGGCCGGACCAGATTCGTGGGCGTTCCTGCATTTTTTCCCTCTCCACTTTTTTTGCATCGTCATCGGGCGGTGGGCGGAGTTTCGTATTTTTTTTTTTTGGTGTTTGTTTTCGTCACTATGCCGACCAAGGCCGCCGGAAGAAGTCCAGGTGAGTGCCCGTTCCCGCTGCTTCTGCGGGTCATGCACTGTACACAGAAATGTTTTCCCCAGGGTTCCAGCATTGAACTTGCAAGAAGCTATAGCTGCACTTCCTACTCTAAAAACAAACACCTCTCTAGCACTGGTACTGTATGTGCTCTCCCGCTGCGCCTATTGCACTACAGCTGCACGGTGCAGGCAAATGCCCCCTCTAAAGCCCATGCAGGCCCGCACTGCACTCCGAAACGCTCCATGTGCTGCGCTTGCACTGTGCACCGAGAAGTTTGCTTGGGGCTCATGCACTGTACAGATAGGTTTGATCTGCCTGCAGTGGACACATATGTTTCTCTGTAGCTCCCGTAGGCCCTCGAGTCCCGCTTTGAAGGGGGAGGATGCTTTCTTGGCTGCGTTCCCTCCCCGAAGCCCCGGGGCCTCGGCTGCTGCAGGAGTGAAACACAAGCGGCCTCTTGCATCAGATAGCGGCGGGAGGCACGCACGCTGCTCTGCACGCGGGACTGCCGACGTCAGCAGAGTCCGCAGGACCCACCTGGAGTCTGGGCCCAGCTGCCTCCAGTGACCTGAATCTTGACCCGCTTGTGGCACGTACCAAAAAAGAAAGGGGGGGAGGGGGGCTATTAATGAGATTTAGAGATAAAAGAAGACATAGCACACCCTACGCGATGAGGAACTGTTAAGAGTCCTACAAGCAAAAATTGCTGCTCAATATAAAGAACACAAAGGCCCGGCTACATGCACTTTCTCACAGTAGACAGCTCTTTAGACATGCCACGTTGTAGAGAGAGAGTGCAAGAGTGCAAGTTTTGACATTTTTAAAGGAACTATAACTCATTAGCATATTATAATCACAGAAACTAATACCACGTTAAATTCGACAGGACTATCAGCACTATCATTTAAATGCTAAAAACATCAACTTTGTAATTAAATAGGCACCAAAAGCTCACTAAAGGAGTCACATAGCTTTCACATGCAATGGAACAGCCCTCCTCCCCATCAATTGGGGTCGGTCTGATAACGTGAGAGGTCAACCAAAGCTCAGAATGTGCGAGTCGAGTATGACATGAGGCGTCTGAATACAAACTCTAGAGTGGGTTTTATAGGAGGCGGGGGCTCTCAGCTCTGTGCACCTGCACTTACTGTATGCAACAGGGAGAGCCATCACGTCTCAGCAGGAAGCCGGTGCTCTGCAATATCTCTCTACTGCTCCATTCAAGGCAGAACTAGACGGAAGAGGGTTGGTTCCCTTTCCTTTGAGATATGAGTTGTAAATATCGCAATTAATACTGAAAAGCACCCAACCCTGGGCAATAGCTTTATATTTCTTCGTGTCACTAAAGCAGTGTTGTAATGGGTTGTATCACACGTCGTTTTAGCTCTGCTGCCTTCTCAAACACCAGCCCCCTCATACCACCTGCAGAGTGCTTCAGCTCTGGAGCCATGTTTTGATAAAGCCAGACCCGAATATTGCCATATTAAGCCATGGTACTCAAAGCAAAACTACTAGGTGTTCTCGCTGACACTAAGAATAGATCGACCCAGATATGTACATACAATACCATATTGGACGGGTATATCCTAACTTTGTATCAAATGATTCCCCGTTGACTGCAAGTCAAAGGGACACGGCTTTGTAAGTTCTGGGATTTCCTTCATACAATCATTAGTTTCAGACGTGTTGGTCGAATTGAAGTGAATCAGGACTACACATCCCAGAATGCACACGTGTCTAGCTTCTGACTGCCCTCTACAACCAGCAGCGTGTTGCTTTGCCAGAGCCACTGACCTCCTCCTGACTCACCACCTGCAGCATGTACAGCCGATTCTTGCCCATGTTTGTAGCATGAGCCACTCCTGCCCACTAGAGACATGTCACAAGGGGCGCTAAGATTCAAGCCGACGTCTGGGCTTCGAGTTCTCCTGTGCCTCAGTGAGAGGGTGCACGTGGATCGGTGTTACTCGTGTACATTCTGCGGTGGAGAGTTCCTTGCCTCGATTTACGCTATACATTCAGGGTCCAGTGTGAGAGCTGTGTGTGCTGTGAGGGCTGTGAGGGCTGTGAGGGCTGTGAGGGCTGTGAGGGCTGTGAGGGCTGTGAGGGCTGTGAGGGCTGTGAGGGCTGTGAGGGCTGTGAGGGCTGTGAGGGCTGTGAGGGCTGTGAGGGCTGTGAGGGCTGTGAGGGCTGTGTGGGCTGTGTGGGCTGTGTGGGCTGTGTGGGCTGTGTGGGCTGTGTGGGCTGTGTGGGCTGTGTGGGCTGTGTGGGCTGTGTGGGCTGTGTGGGCTGTGTGGGCTGTGTGGGCTGTGTGGGCTGTGTGGGCTGTGAGGGCTGTGAGGGCTGTGTGGGCTGTGTGGGCTGTGTGGGCTGTGTGGGCTGTGTGGGCTGTGTGGGCTGTGTGGGCTGTGTGGGCTGTGTGGGCTGTGTGGGCTGTGTGGGCTGTGTGGGCTGTGTGGGCTGTGTGGGCTGTGTGGGCTATGAGGGCTATGAGGGCTGTGTGGGCTATGAGGGCTGTGAGAGCTGTGAGAGCTGTGTGAGCTGTGTGAGCTGTGTGGGCTGTGAGAGCTGTGTGAGCTGTGTGAGCTGTGTGAGCTGTGTGAGCTGTGTGAGCTGTGTGAGCTGTGTGGGGTCTGTGGGGTCTGTGGGGTCTGTGGGGTCTGTGGGGTCTGTGGGGTCTGTGGGGTCTGTGGGCTGTGTGGGCTGTGAGAGCTGTGAGAGCTGTGTGGGCTGTGAGAGCCGTGTGGGCTGTGAGAGCCGTGTGGGCTGTGAGAGCTGTGTGGGCTGTGAGAGCTGTGTGGGCTGTGTGGGCTGTGTGGGCTGTGTGGGCTGTGTGGGCTGTGTGAGGTGTGTGAGGTGTGTGGGCTGTGTGGGCTGTGTGGGCTGTGTGGGCTGTGAGAGCTGTGAGAGCTGTGTGGGCTGTGTGGGCTGTGTGGGCTGTGTGGGCTGTGTGGGCTGTGAGAGCTGTGAGAGCTGTGAGAGCTGTGAGAGCTGTGAGAGCTGTGAGAGCTGTGAGAGCTGTGAGAGCTGTGTGGGCTGTGAGAGCTGTGTGGGCTGTGAGAGCTGTGAGAGCTGTGTGGGCTGTGAGAGCTGTTGGCAATGTAAATAACAATGCCATTTATTTATAAGTAAAAAATAAATAAATGTCATGAGCAATGCCAATAGCTCTAACTTTTCCAAAGGCGAAACCATTGCATTGTAAATGCTTGTTCACTATTGCAAGGCTACCTTTTCTCATAGGCCAGAATGGGCTGCTGGATTATTACACTCTATAATCCCAGTAGCCTCAGAGAACATGATAGGAAGTAAAGTTTAGTATGCCTGAACTCAGAATAATAAAATACTTCTTTTAGTAAAGTTTATTTTAATATCCTGTGTTTGCAAATGCTACTTTTAGAAAGTTAGCATTTGTTTGCCTAACCATCTCGGCCCACCTCTGCTCTTGTGTATTTGCTGTATGGGTTGTGTGAGTGACAGGGCTGGGGGAAGACAGGTGGTGAATAGAGAGATTACGCCAGGTTGGGTGGGGGAGTGCCCCTCGACTCTGAATAGATCTGTTCTCTGCCACCTCAATGCCGGCTCTGCCCCCTGGAGAGCAGCAGACGACTCTGCCCTACACCTTGTAAGAAGTGAGGGGAAGACCGTCAACAGAGTACTCCTGGACTGTACTTGTCTTCACATTGCTGGCTCCACCTCCTGTGGAGCGTCTGCGGGGCCTGCCCTGCTCACTGAAAAGAAAAACCAGACTTCGCAAAACAAAGTACTCAAGAGCTGAGATGGACTATGCAAAGGCCCTTCTGGCCGGGAAAAACAAAAGAAAAGGTGTATAAAAAGAGGAGGTCAGCTCCTCTCCTACCAAATCAGATCCTGTTTTGACCACGACGAACCTCTGCCTGACTCGAAGGACCAAGAATAGCTGAAGGAACAAACCTGTCCCTGACCGTGGGGACTGGCCTGCAGTGGTGCCTTGCTGAGAACGGAGAGGAAAAGACCATAGAGGACTTTGAAGACTTGTGCCTGAAACGATCTCCAAGGGCTTGATCTCAAGCTTGCCCCCTGAACTGAACCCCAGGACCAATGGGTTCAATTCATCCTGTGCTCATCTGCTGCTGGGCCCTTAAGTTCTCTTCTCTCACCGGAGTTGTGACTCGGGGGGCCTTCGCCCTTCTAAGGTCGTGACAGCTCGGAACCTGTTCGCACCACGGAAGAGAGTGCCGCTCAAGCTTGAGTCGCTCTCCCCATCAGTGCTGTGCCGCCCGCTCTCCTGACATCTCGACTGCTACAGAGCGAGTTGTGCACATCTCATCTTCTCCCGCCGGAATCTGCACGGAGCGCATCTGTTAGCCCCGGACGGTCCGTACGTCGATACGTACCCGACTGTCTCGCTTTGCCCTCCTGCATCTCAAGAAGGCCTTCTGTACATTGGTACCGGAGGCCCGGTGCTGCACCTGTCTGCCCGATAACGCAGTGACCCACACAGATCCACAGGTACGACCCGGCGTACTAAGAAGAAGTACGTCCCACAGGCCTGAACAGCGCCTCGCCCCGTGAGTTGCTCCAGACCCCAGATCGCCGCAACCCTCCACCGTCCCACTCAGCCGCGTCGTACCTCGAGGGGGCTTCGAGACGGATTAATCCTCAGGGAACCACCGGCCTCGTCCCGGGTCCGCCCTCACCTGAGGCCGTGCCTGAAACGCCTTGGGCACCCGCAACAAGGTGCACTTGAGCTCGTTCCCGAGTTCACATCGGATCCAGGGTCTGCAACCTTTGTTTTCCCTGCCGTCCATCATCCCCCACCGGGTCGCTTCACCAGCACGAAGCGCGCATTGACCTACAGCGTACCTTGCTGACAAGAACCCTAAGAACTATTGCCTATTTAAATCTGGTGGCCTCAATCACTAAACGTTATATGGCCTTGTAATAATCCTGCATATGAAGTATATCTTTTACATAAAGTCTACGTATTTTTGATACAACCTGGCTTACGACTGGTGTCCGTCTGTGGTGGGTCAGTGGGTTTACTGTATGTAAATGCTTAACTATCTCCCTGAAGATTAGCCTTGTCTGCTCGCGCCACAGTACCTAGAGGGTGAGCAAGGGTTATTTCTAAGGAGTAGTTCTCTTACCCTGACTAGAGGAGAGGGTCCCTGTTTGTCACAAGTGCATACCTGTGCCAATCAGAGACCTCGAGTCTAACATTGGCGGCAGCGGTGAGCATTTCGAACTTGCATTTGTGATTTATGTACAGTGAATCATTGATCACCACGTCGTGAGAGCAGACCTCTAACGCAGCCACAGATTTATTGCCCTTTTTAATTTCGCTGAGAGATCTCCGATCGTCGAATCATGCCTGGTTCACTCCCCGTAAAAGCAGCCTCTATCATCTCTGGACTAGATGATGTTGATTGGGAAGGACTTGAAAACTACAGAGTGGAGAAGCTAAAAGGTTTCTGTCTGAAGTTCCGAGTCGCCCAAACAGGGTGCAAAAATAAAGCCCAACTCATCAAGGCACCGAGAGCCTGGAATGAATCGAGAGAACCAGAGAATCAGCTGGTGGTGGATCCACCAGATAGCCTTGTCGAGGGGAGCTGGCAGACAGGGCCGCAACCAGAGCGCATGAAGTAGAGATGGAAAAATTGAATGGACAGATAGAAATGGAGAAACAAAGATTGGCAATGGAGGAGAAAAAACTCCAAATGGATCATGACAGGAGAGTAAAGGAGTTGGAGCTGAAACCAAAGAGTTTGGACACAACTCCTCCTGGTGGCAGCACAACACTGGTGCAGGTAGAGTCAAGGGTGTACATGCCGAAAGATGTAGTAAAGGAGTACTTCAAAGGGGATGACATAGGACAGTGGTTCCGGGCATACGAGGTAGCCATGTCCTCCCAGCGGGTCCCTGAAAGAGATTGGGGAGCGGGGTTGTGGGGGAAGTTCCTTAGCGAGGGGGCGCAACACCCTGTTAGATTTGCCCTCTGAAGTATACAATTCCTAAACCCACATGAAAGAGGCCTTAAGGACCAGGTTTGGGCTAACTCCTGAAATGTATAGACAGAGGTTCAGGGGTAGTACTAAGATTCCTGGGGGTACCTATGTGGAGTATGCAACCTTTTTCTGCAGAGCACTGGATGGTTGTGTAAAGGGTAGCAAAGTGAATGCTTTTCAAGGACTTCTTGATTTAATGGCATGGGAGCACTTGTCCAGTAATTGTTTTCCTGAGCAACGCCAGCACGTGATTGATAGCAAGCTGTCCAACCCGAGGAAGCTTGCTGAGGTGGCGGACCGCTGGGTCAGCACCAGGGTCCACGAGGGTCACGTGGGAGACTCAGCCAAAAGTGGGCAGGGTCCCCAGCAGAAGAGTGGGGGGGGACAAGGGAAAACAGAAAGGGTTCCAACGAGGCCCCCAAAGTAATCCCCAAGGGAACCAAGGGAAAGGTTCTCAGCCTCCTCCACCTCCAAAGCAGAACGGGGCCCCGACAGGTAAACCTATTCAAAGAGGGCCCATCACCTGTTACAGGTGTGGCGACCAGGGTCACATTGCCACTGATCCTAAGTGTAACTTATATGGAAAACCCGCACCCACTGGTGCTCCCCCCGGCAAATAGCTACTGTTAATTTTGGGGAGAAAGTAGCCGTCCAAGATGCGGGGCAGCCCGTTCAGATGACCTTAGTCTCGCTAGAAGATAGTGAGATGATCCCCGAAAACTACTTACCCTCTAACACTAAGAAATATGGGCAAGTAGTGACCATCAATGGAAAGAAAGTCAAAGCTCTTAGAGACACAGGAGCCAGTGTGACTGCAGTCCGGCAGCAACTGGTGTCTCAAGAGCAGGTTGAATCCCATGCCTACTGTAGGGTTGTCAATGCTGACAATTCTGAGAGCTGTTGTCCAATGGCTCAAGTTCCCTTCGAGTGGGGGCGGGGGGGTCTCTGGTACTCTGCAGGTCGCTGTGAGAAACGCCATGCCTGTAGACTGTTTGCTATGGAACGATTTGGAGAACTCCCCTTGGGAAAAGGTGGAAAAGATGACCCATCTGCGGATGGTGGGTTTACCCGATTGGGTGTGCGTGACCACTCTGTTAATGGCAGGTAGTAGGGGTGTTCAAGAGGTCCTGGAGCCTGAGGGAGAGGCCTAGGAGCCAGCCTTAGAGGAAGGGCGTGGGAGACCGGCCCCTGAAGTTCCCACTGCCCAGGAAGGAGCAGACCTCGAGGGGGATGCCCTGGAGCCTACCGGGGATCAGATCGCCGAACTGGGGGACCTACCTGAGCTGACCCATTGGCAGCTGGACGGAGGCCCCTCCAGGGAGGAATTCTGCCGGGAGAAGAAAGAGTGCCCTTCGCTCAGGCTGCAGACCAGGCCAATGGTAGTCAGTCCGGGACACACTTCGTTTACTGGGAGAACAACCTCCTGTATTCAGAGCCTAAGGTTGCTGAACCAGGGTCAGTCCGTGTGCTGGTGGTACCCAAGAAGTTCAGAGCCTTCCTACTGGGGCTGGCTCACGATGTACACTTAGCAGGAGATTTGGGGATGGACAAGACCTATGACAGGCTTGTCACCCACTTTTATTGGCCCCAAATGCACAGAATCTCCGATACTCACTGTAGATCATGTCAAACTTGTCGGGCAAGTGGGAAGAGTGGGAGGAAGTAGAAGGCTCCGCTCCAGCCCTTCCCAGTGGTCAGTACCCCATTCCAGCGAGTGGGAATTGACATTGTTGGGCCTCTGGACCCCAAGACATCCATGGGCAACAGGTTCATCCTGGTCTTGGTGGACCATGCCACCCGGTACCCTGAAGCCATCCCTCTGAGAACAGTGACGGTCCCCGTGGTGGGACGGGCACTGATGGGAATGTTCTCCCGTGTGGGATTCCCTCTAGAGGTGGTGTCTGACAGGGGCACCAATTTCATATCGAAGTATATGAAATCCCTTTGGCAAGAGTGTGGTGTAACCTACAAGTTCACCACCCCTTACCATCACCAAGGAAATGGGTTGGTTGAGAGATTCAATCAAACCCTGAAAGGCACGATTATGGGCCTGGAAGAACCCATGAGGTGTAAGTGGGACGTCCTCTTGCCGTGCCTTCTCTTTGCATACCCCGAGGTACCCCAAAAGTCTCTAGGGTTCAGTCCCTTTGAGCTTCTGTATGGTCACCCCGTGAGAGGACCTCTGAGTCTGGTAAAGGAAGGCTGGGAGCAATCTCCCAGGAAACCTCCCCAGAATGTATACAGTTCAATGCTGGCCTTCAGAAACCAGACCAGGCGATTCAGGCAACTTGCGGAGGCCAATCTGGAAGCCAGCCAGGAAGAGATGAAGCGGTGGTATGACCAGAATGCCACTCTAGTAAAGCTTCAGCCTGGACAAAAGGTGTGGGTCTTGGCGCCCGTGGAGCCTTGTGCACTTCAGGAAAAGTGGACAGGTGCATTTGAGGTTGTGGAGCGCAAGAGTCCTGACACCTACTTGGTGGACTTGCAGTCTCCTAGGAACCCTTTGAGGGTCCTACATGTTAACCGCCTTAAGCCCCACTTGGAGAGGTCCGAAGTGGGCATGCTCTTGGCAACTGATGATGGGATGGAGGAGGAGACTGAGCCTCTTCCTGACCTCTTGGTAGCCTCTGAGCGAGATGGGTCAGTGGATGGAGTTAACCTCTCACCCACACTGACGCCCGAACAACAGGATGACTGCTGCCAGTTGCTGGGACAGTTTGCAGATCTGTTCTCCCTGGTTCCTGGTATCACAGATTGGTGCGTCTATGAGGTGGATACTGGAGACAGCTTACCGAGTAAGCATAAGGCTTACCGAGTAACTGACAGGGTCAGGGCCTGCATCAAAGAGGAGGTCTCGAAGATGCTTGCTCTTGGGGTGGTTGAGTCCTCCAGCAGTCCTTGGGCCAGACCAGTGGTCTTGGTCCCAAAGGCTGCAGCGCTGGGAGCCAAACCCGAACTCCAGTTCTGTGTAGACTACCGAGGACTCAATTCAGTAACCAAGACTGACGCGCACCCCATCCCCAGAGCTGATGAGCTCATCGATCGGTTAGGGGCTGCTCAGTTCCTCAGCACTTTTGATTTGACATCTGGGTACTGGCAGATCGCCTTGACTGATGGGGCCAAAGAGAGGTCAGCATTCTCCACACCAGTTGGGCATTTCCAGTTCTGGGTTATGCCATTTGGGATGAAGAATGCCCCTGCCACCTTCCAGAGATTGGTCAACCAGGTGTTGGCTGGGCTGGCCGAGTTCAGCGCCGCCTACCTTGATGATATTGCAGTGTTCGGTAGTACCTGGAAAGAACACTTGCAACACCTCGGGGAAGTGTTGACGGCACTGCGCAAGGCAGGCCTCACGATCAAGGCAAGCAAGTGTCAGATCGGGCAGGGTTCAGTGGTTTACTTGGGATACCAAGTAGGGAGCGGCAAGATGGCGCCCCTGCAACCCAAGATCGAAACCATCCTTGCTTGGGAACCCCCCCCCAAGACCCAAACTGAGGCGAGGGCCTTCCTAGGACTCACCGGGTAGTACAGGAGGTTTGTCAAGGGGTATGGCAGCATCGTTGCCCCCATGACAGAGCTGACTTCGAAGAAGCAGCCCGGAAAGTGATCTGGACTGACACCTGTCAGGAAGAATTTGACACCCTGAAGACGGCCTTGTGCACGGCACCCGTGCTCCTGGCCCCTGATTTCTCCAAAGAGTTCTTAGTGCAAACAGACGCTTCAGAGCATGGTGTAGGGGCTGTTCTCTCACAGATGACTGAGGAGGGCTGGGACCAACCTGTAGCCTTCATCAGTAGGAGGTTACTTCCACGGAAACAAAAGTGGAGTGCAATCGAGCGAGAAGCATTTGCTGTGGTCTGGGCCTTGAAGAAGCTAAGACCCTACTTGTTTGGGTCTCACTTCCGAGTTCAGACAGACCACAGGCCCCTCAGATGGTTGATGCAAATGAGGGGTGAGAATCCAAAGCTGTTGAGGTGGTCCATTTCCCTACAGGGTATGGAATTCACGGTGGAACTTTGCCCTGGCACGGATCACGCCAACACTGATGGTCTGTCCAGGTTTTTCCGCCTTAGTGAGTAGGAACTCCCTGGGGTAGGGTAGTTCTCCCGACATTTCAGCTGGAGGGGACACGTGTTAGACCTGGCACCTTGGCGTGAGTCTCCCTTCCACTTTTTGCTGATGTGCCTCAGATGTTTTGCTGGTGTTCGCTGCTCAGGGCACTGCGCCACGGCCAATCCGTGCCACAGTGCAAGTGCTCCCAATGCAAAGTGTATACGTGTAATTGATTTCCATGATTGGCTTATTGGATTTACTGTCAGTCCCCAGTAAAGTGCACCAGGAGTGCCAGGGCTTGTAAATGCCGATATGGCTCATGGGCCTGCAGCGCTGGTTGCGCCACCCACAGAAGCCGCCCTGTAAAATGTGTCTAAGGTCTGCCATTGCAGAACCTGCATGCAGTCTGGTACTGTCATGCTGGCTGGGTAAGTGCCCACACTTACCAGCCTCTAACCCTTCCCTTTACTTCATATCAGTCACCCCTTTGGTAGGCCCACGGGCAAGGTGCATTGTAAGCATAAGGTAGGACAAGCCCTGATGTGCGTGGCATGTCCTAATAGTGAATTACAGCCATTCTCGTTTTTTTCACTATTGCAATGCTACCTGTTCTCGTAGGCCAGAATGGGCTGCTGGATTATTACACTCTATAATCCCAGTAGACTCAGGGAACATGGTAGGAAGTCAAGTTCAGCATGCCTGAACTTAAAATAATAAAATAATTATTTTAGTAAAGTTTATTTTAATATCCTGTGTTTGCAAATGCTACTTTTATAAAGTTCGCATTTGCTTGCCTAAACATCTCGGCCCGCCTCTGCTCTTATGTGTATTTGCGGTCTGGGTTGTGTGAGTGACAGGGCTGGCGGAAGACAGGTGGTGAATAGAAAGATTACGCCAGGTTGGGTGGGGGGAGAGCCCCTTGACTCTGAATAGATCTGTGCTCTGCCACCTCAATGCCGGCTCCACCCCCTGGAGAGCAGCTGACGACTCTGCCCTACACCTTGTAAGAAGTGAGGGGAAGACCGGCAACAGAGTACTCCTGGACTGTACTTGTCTTCACAATGCTGGCTCCACCTCCTACGGAGCGTCTGCGGGGCCTCCCCTGCTCACTGAAAGGAAAAACCAGACTTCGCAAAACAAAGTACTCAAGAGCTGAGATGGACTATGCAAAGGCCCCCCTGGCCGGGAAAAACAAAAGAAAAGGTGTATAAAAAGAGGAGCTCAGCTCCTCTCCTACCAAATCAGATCCTGTTTTGACCACGATGAACCTCTGCCTGACTAGAAGGACCTAGAGAAGCTGAAGGAACAAACCTGTCCCTGACCGTGGGGACTGGCCTGCAGTGGTTCCTTGCTGAGAACGGAGAGGAAAAGACCAGAGAGGACTTTGAAGCCTTGTGCCTGAAACGAACTGCAAGGGCTTGATCTCGAGCTTGCCCCCTGAACTGAACCCCAGGACCAGTGGGTTCAATTATGCCTGTGCCCGTCTGCTGCTGGGCCCTAAAGTACTCTTCCCTTGCCGGAGTTGTGACTCGGGTGCCTTCGCCCTTCTATGGTCGTGACAGCTCAGAACCTGGTCACCCCGCCGCAGAGAGCCCCGCTCAATCTTGAGTCGCTCTCCGCATCAGTGCCGGGCCGCCCACTCTCCTGACACCTCGCATGCTACGGAGCACGTTGTGCGCCTCTCATCTTCTCCCGCCAGAATCTGCACGGAGCGCATCTGATAGTCCCAGACAGTCCGTACGTCAATACGTACCAGACTGTCTCGCTTTGCCCTCCTGCATACTAAGGCCCGTGCCGCACCTTAAGAAGGCCTTCCGTACATTGGTACCGGAGGCCCGGTGCTGCACCTGTCTGCCCGAGAACACGACGACTCACACAGATCCACAGGTACAACCCGGCGTACTAAGAAGAAGTACGTCCCGCAGGCCTGAACAGCGACTCGCCCCGTGAGTTGCTCCAGAGCCCGGATCGCCGCAACCCTCCGCCGTCCTGCTCACCCGCCTCGCACCTCGAGGGGGCTTCGAGCCGGATAAATCCTCAGGGAACTGCCGGCCCCGTATCGGGTACGCCCTCACCTCAGGCTGCGCCTGAAACACCGCGGCACCCGCAACAAGGTACACTTGAGCTCGATCCCGAGTTCACATCGGATCCAGGGTCCACAACATTTGTTTTCCCGGTCGTCCATCATTCTCCAATGGGTCGCTTCACCAGTGCGAAGCGCACAACGACCCACAGCGTACCTTGCTGACAAGAACCCTAAGAATTATTGCCTATTTAAATCTTGTGGCCTCAATCGCTAAATGTTGCTGGTCTTGTGATAATCCAGCATATGAAGTATATCTTTTACATAAAGTCTACGTATTTTTGATACAACTGGTGTCCGTCTGTGGTGGGTCAGTGGGTTTACTGTATGTGATCATAAATGCTTAACTAACTATCGCCCTGAAGATTAGCCTTCTCTGCTCGCGCCACACTACCTAGAGGGTGAGCAAGGGTAATTTCTAAGGAGTAGTTCTCTTACCCTGACAAGAGGAGAGGGTCCCTGTTTGTCACAAGTGCATACCTGTGCCAACCAGAGACCCCCGAGTCTAACACATCCAATGCAATTAAAAAGATCCTTAATCGACACTGGCAGATTCTGAACGCAGGAACGCTGGAACTAAAACCACCCCGGTTCGCGTTCGAAAGATCTAAAAACATAAAAGATATTCTGGTCCAGACTAGACCAAAGACGAAACCGTTAGGTCTACAGACCACCCTTTGGCAATTACCGGCAGTTAAGGGACATTTTCCTTGCGGTACATGCATTGTCTTCTCTTTTACAAGCACACATAAAACAATCACGCTGAACGACTCCTTTACCTGGGAGTTGAGGGGCCACACGAATTGCAACAGTACAAACTGCATTTACCTCTTGACCTGCCTGTGCGGTCTATACTACGTGGGGATGATGACCCGCCAAATCAAAACACGCATCTCCGAGCACCGAAGAAACTTCCGTTGTAAAAAGAGTAACACCAAAATGTGCAGACACTACATGGAACAAACCCACACGGCGGATTCACTCAAATGGCTAGTCTTGGAGGCCAACCCCAGGACCTCCAAACAGAGCCTGTTCTTTAAAGAACAAAGGTGGATACACCGCTTATCCACTGACAGTGCAGGCCTAAATGAGGAAATACCGTGGAGCACCCTGTAATTGACTGCACAATGCAGTGCACAACATAGGCTCTTCTTACCGGTGAAATCTAAAGTATAAAGAAGTCTTTAAATACACATACTAGACTGAGAAAACCCAGACTGAGACCCACATTATTACACATGTCTCACCGGACCCACTAACGACCGAATGAGAGACTCCACCTGGTTCTCCAGTACACAATATAGCTATACACCTCGGCACAGTTTGCATTAGGCAAGCCACTGTTTAACTATAAATCAATGACTTCGCCATGGGTGATTCACCTACACCTTCCAGGTGTTCGGCTAAATATTAGAATCCCCCTTGTGCAACTTAACTACACAGTCTAGAAACTTGTTCAGTCCCAATGAGAGTGAAGCAGATTGAAAATTCAATACATCCACGGCCTGGCTATACCACTGTCATGGCCGTCAACCGCACTACACTGATCACATGACCTGCAACACTTGCCTTGTCACACACCGGTTGTGAACCTTCACCCACAGTAACATGACATGACTGACGAACTTAAATCAAAGGCCGCTGGGACTCCAGTTACCTCCCGGACCCGGCGGCGTGGGGTAGGTCTTACTGGCAAACACACAGGCGACTACAAATAAGTAGGAAGCATGGATGTGGGCTTTGAATGTGCCGGGGGGGGATCCCGTAATCATTGTAGATATGAATTGGCCCCATAATAACTTTTGACGGGTTTAATTGGGTGTAATTACTCAGTCAACAATCCCTTTTTATACCGTAGTCTCCATGCGCTATCCTTTATCACGATAAAGACACGCACTGCTGAGTTCTTCTACAAACGCAAGCACGTAACCGGGGCGCGTTTCAAACTCATACTGTGTTGTGTTGTAGTATTCTTGTTAGGAATGTGGGTAGTCTTTACATACTGAGACTTCATGAGACCCGCAACGACTGCCTTGAGTCTATATGGCCAGGCGGTACCGCGCACGGGAGCACTCAAACACGGGCAACTCAGGAACTGTCAATGGTACATAGAGAGGCTCCCAAATTAAGGGCCTGGTAGATGGATGAGGTTAATGGCCACCATAGATGCAATGTTTAACACATCGTCCGATTAGTAGAGCACGTTACTATTGTTACCAGGTAAGGGCAGCTATCACCATGGCCGCCTGCACATACTGCTCGCGCAGTACACACGTGTAACTTAACTCCCTGACATAGCCCATATACCTCCTGAGAGATTGCACCACGAGTCAGCAATGCCTTTACTTTATATCTCATCATGGTTAACTCAGTTACACACCCGCACTTGATATAAGCTCAGCTAGACAGCGGTGTTCCAGATATTAGAATGCAACACAGGATATTGGCAGATATTCTATACCCAGATGTACCAACTGAACCTAAGACTTATTCAGAGTACAGCATTTCTTGACCTTCATCTTCTTAACCACACATTTCCTCCTTAAATAACAGCCAAATTGCGGATGACAAGCCCGATGTTCAGTCCGCCGGGTACTGTTGTTGCCTACACATTCTAACCATTAGGCGAGTTATGTGTTCTCACCACGGAGGTGTCTGCTGTTGCTACATATGTTTTTAACCTAGTATTTCCACAGGGGCATGCCCACTCCTTTCCTCACTGAGGAATAACTTCAACATAATCGCCAATGTTTTAAACCACATGCTAGTTGCACTTCATCTAGTATGACATGATGGAATGTACAAAGTCACCCTTTTGATTTGTTTGTTTATAGACCATTGTGATTTGCTCTTTTATCTCCAAAACACAGGTAGATGCAGCACAACACAGGTATAATACATTGAACATAATTCCTTGAAGTAGATATGATTATCCTTAACATGTTCTAAACACTAGATACTCAGGTACATCACAATTACATAGACAGTTGCTCCCTTTAGACAATCTCTCTAACTAGGTCCTGAAGAATCTCCAGTCATTGTACACACGCGAGAAACATGTCGACCATTCAGAGCACACACTAAACTGCGACTCGGGACAGGAAGCATCATTTTCCAGCGAGTACCAGTTAGTATTCCCTTTTACTTAAAGCAGGGGACCCCCAGAATAAACTTGATCCTGGTACCCTTAGCTTTATTTTAACTCACAGAACACGTCTACACTATTCTGGCCCCACACCCTCACTTCACCTGACGGCAGTTGGATAGCAGATCTCCACCAAAGTGCCCCTCTTTGAGGTGTTGCCCATTGGGTATTGCACCGCCGACCAAACGAGGAGCAGCCCAGATGATGAAGCATGACACCTGAAAGGGTGTGTGAGGGCATTACATCCAACAAAATGGATGCCCACTTGTAGGACCCTTTGAGAGCCTACAACATCCACGTGACACGTACATTCATCAGTTTGAGGTACAGCTCAGCCCTATTTGTATTACATACTTGTTTAATGACCCTCAGGGTGGGCTTTAACCTCCCCCACCAAGGGGTGCACTTTGAGATAGTAACATGTGGCACGTAAAAAAAAATGTGAAGTGATGTCATAAACTGACGCAGCCACTCTCCGCAAGCCCCATAAGATCTTCAAATGGCTCCCCATCGGCACCAGATGCACCGGCACCAGCCAACTGGACTACGGCAACACCCTCTCCGTGGGCATCACCTCACAGCTGCTAAACGGACTCAGCAACGAGGCTCTCCTCGACCTCCTGAGGCGATCCCACATCACCTATCACCTCAGAACACTACACTGGCCCCCGTTCATAAAAGTTGTCAGTCCACAATACTAACACCTACAGGGTCTGCACAACCAAGGACCAGCAAACATTAACCCCTTGGACACTTCCTATCTATCTCTACCCCTCCCTCCTGTACCACAAAAGGAGCGGCCGTCACTCCTTCATGCTTGGACACCAAACCTGTAATGGACTCCCTCTCCCATACCCTCCGGGCAAGCCCGAGGCATCTGTGCGGACAACTGCAAGCAGTGAGTGCCACCCTGGCTTTGTAAGTAGAACAAGACAATTGTGTTCTCTGCGAATAAGTACTACCCTTTTTTTTCTTTTGGATGAGAGGGAAAAACACTTTTAGGGCTAGCTGGATAGCTAGCAACTCTAGGTAGAAGATGGGGACTCTGTTCATGTGGCAGCCACACCCCTTGAGTGTTTAACTCCTACGAGTGGGGGGAGGCTTCCATAGTGATGGTCATCTGTAGCACTCAAGACAATAAGGGCCCGCCTTGTAACCAGTTGTTGCATTTGAACACTGCAAAGAGTGAGGAGTACAGCCCTTACCACCTCTAGATCTTCCAATGACTGTCTACTTGCGACTGTGCTGCTAGCCACTCCAATGGGCACATGTGTAACCAGCCATGTGCTACTATACCAATGCAGGGGGCCAGCATGCGGAGGAGGCACATGACCTTTGAGTTACCTGATCTGCCTGAAAAAGAGGGAACAGTACTAGGAAAGCTTGGACCCTTGCAACCAGTATCACTGACTACCAGCTAACCTCATCACTCAGCAACTCCAGCCCAACCATTGCGGAAAACTATGACACCAACACCACAGCCCAAACCCGACACAGATGGATCTCCAACAGCGCCAACACCATAGCCCCCCCTCAAGAAAAAAACCAACACCCATGCCAAGAAAGCTAAATGGTTCACCACCGAACTTTGAGAGTCCAGATGCACTTGCCACTGCCTCAAATAGGCCTGGAGGAACACCAAATCCACAGAAGCCCACAACAACTTCAGAGCCGCCTCCAACCACCACCACCAGCTCATCAGAAAAACTAGGAAAAAAGCAATTGAAGACAATCTCCACTCATGCACAAAACAGCAAAGAACTCTTCATCATCAAGGAGTTCACCAACCCACCATTGAGTCCACCTACATCCCTTTACACAGACCTCAGCGACAAACTCAGCACATTTTTCCACCACAAAATCAACAGCTTCTACGGTAACTTTGACGAAGACAACCCACACACTGAACCCTCACCAACCACCCCGACACCCTGAAGCCAGCGATCGATAACTGGACAGCCCTCACCGCCGAAGACACACTGAAGACAAAGTCAGTCCACTCCGGGGACCCCACGGACCTCTGCCCACCACATTTTCAATAGAACCGCCAACACCATAGTACCCGTGCTCTGCCACACCATCAACCGCTCCCTGGCAACCACCTGGTTCCCTGACGACTGGAAACACACTAAGATCAACCCCCTCCTGAAGAAACCCTGGGGCACCACACCAACCTCAGCTACCCCACCAACCTCAAACACTACAGACCCATCTCCCTGCTCCCGTTCCCAGCGAAAGTCATCGAGAAAGCCATCAACAGCCAACTCCCCATATTCATCAAAGAGCACAACATCTTCAACTTCTCCCAATCCGGCTTCAGAAAAAACCACAGTACAGAAACCGCCCTCCTTGCCGCAACAGATGACATGCGTACCTTACTGGATAAAGGAGAAACAGCAGCCCTCATCCTTCTCAGCGGCGTTCAGCAACGTCTCTCACTGCACCCTAATACGCAGAATCCATGACGTAGGGATCCAAGACAAGGACCGACTGGATCCTCTCCGGCAGAACGCAGCGAGTCAGACTCCCCCCTTTCCTCTCAGACCCTACAACTACCACCTGCGGAGTCGTCCAGGGGTCCTCCCTCAGCCCTACGCTCTTCAACATCTACATGGCTCCGCTCACCCCCATCGTCAGAACCTACCGACTCAACATTGTCATACGCAGATGACACACAACTCATCCTCTCCCTATCCTACAAACCCAACACCGCCAGACAACTTTCGAGAAGGCATGGAAGCCGTTGGCAAACCACTGCCTACAACTAAACACAACCAAAATGGAAGTACTCATCATGGGCCCATACCCAGACGCCTGGAACACCTGGTAGCCCCCTGCCCTCGGAAGCCCATGCACCCCCACAAACGCAACCTGGGAATCATCCAGGACTCAGAGCTCAAAATGGACTGCCAGATCAACTCGGTCTCATCCTCCTCTTTCCACACCCTCCGCCTCCTACATAAGACCTCACTCACGCCCTGGTCACCAGCAGGCTCTACTACGGCAACGCACTCTATGCCAGAATAAACTAAAACCTCACCCGCAAGCTACAGATCATCCAAAACGCAGCCGCAAGACTGGTCCTCAACCTGCCAAGCCACATCTCCCAGCACCTGCGCACACTCCACTGGCTCCCCATTGAAGTTAGTCACCTTCAAGATGCTAACCCACACTCACAAGGCCCTCCACGACACCAGACCAGCAGATTCAAATTATATGCACCCCAATGGACCCTACGATCAGCCCAGCTCTCCTCAGCCGTGATCCCCCACACCAGAAAGAACAGATCGGGAGGCCGCTCCTTTTCCTTCCGCGCTGCCAGTACCTTGAACGACCTTCCGCTCCACCTCAGACAGATAACATCGCTTCCCACCTTCGCAAGAAACCTCAAAACCTGACTCTTCGACAGACCCCCTTCTTGATTGCATGGAACCTGCAACCCCTCCCCACCCACACACACACACACACACACACACACACACACACACACACACACACACACACACACACACACACACACACACACACACACACACACACACACACACACACACACACACACACACACACACACACACACACACACACACACACACACACACACACACACACACACACACACACACACACACACACACACACACACACACACACACACACACACACACACACACACACACACACACAGAGTGGAGAATGGCCCAAGGTAGGGCTGCACCAGAGGCTGGAGAGTAGTCTGTTGTATTGAGGATAAAGACTAGGTTGTGTAAGATAAGTGTGGTGGTTTGAGTGCACGCTCGGCACTGCTGTTCTGTTACACTCTTGATCAGCCAATCATTTAAGCGAGAGAAGACATGGATGAGGTGTCTTCAGAGGTGAGCGGCTGCTACAAGACACTTTGTAAATCCCCTGGGTCACCCCGAAGGGCAGCTCTTTGAACTGAATGCGACCACTTACCACAAACCAGAGTAACGGGCAATGTGCAAGTAGGCATGCTTCCGGAAGAAGCCACTTAGCTGTAGTAAAGGAATTACATCGTGGAGCGTTACCATACGGAAGTGCTAATATGGACAGTCTAGGCCGATATGAACCATATATCATTTATGGGACTGAAATTCAGTCCAATGCACCCATTACCATACGGAAGTGATAATATGGACAGTCTAGGCCGATATGAACCATATATCATTTATAGGACTGAAATTCAGTCCAATGCACCCATTACCATACGGAAGTGCTAATATGGACAGTCTAGGCCGATATGAACCATATATCATTTATGGGACTGAAATGCAGTCCAATGCACCCATTACCATACAGAGTGCTAATATGGACAGTCTAGGCCGATATGAACCATATATCATTTATGGGACTGAAATTCAGTCCAATGCACCCATTACCATACAGAGTGCTAATATGGACAGTCTAGGCCGATATGAACCATATATCATTTATGGGACTGAAATTCAGTCCAATGCACCCGTTGTGAACTCCATATCAAACCCCAACTCGCCTCTACATAGCTAGGCAAGCACGGAGACCCCGGTCCAAGTATACTGACTGACAGGTAACGGGGGTGGTACACAACTGGTAGACAAATGCACGGAGAGGGAACCTTCACTCAATCCCACAGATTGGCCCCAATAAAGCAGTGTTTCTGAGCCTATCTCCCTTGACTGTTGTACACATGGCCAAAGGTTCAATGTGCTCTCCTAGAACACCTAAATTCAGATGTCACATGAGTTAGAAACAAATAGCCTATCATGACAGTACAGTGATCATGCACTCTCCATGCCCGACATCTGGACACACAACCCACTGGCCACCTTGTGTCCACACAAAGTCGAAGCCCACCTGTACTATGCATTAGACAACTTCAAAGGCAGAAACTTGAATTCCTTAACGTACAAGGATTGGCAGAAACATTACCTACGTTGAACTGTATATAAGAGTATGGTGGATTGTAAATGGACAGTCCTCAGACCCTGTAACGTTTCTACCGGTCGCTATGTTCAAGTTAACAAATTGTTCGTTTTGATAAAAGCGGATTGTTTTTTTTAAAGTTATTTTGGGCCAGGCCAGCACTCTCCCCAGCAGCTCCACCTCAGCCTTGAGTCCCCCGCAGCACTGGATTCGTGCCAGCAGCCCGCCCAGCCTCCTGGCGATTTCAATCAAATATGTGTTTACCTTCTTGCATTTGCATTCACTCCGCATTCCAGAATTGGTTTTTAATGCAGCATTTACTAATTGTTTTTTGACCCCGCATTCCGCCTGCTATCTCTGCATTGTTAAGCCTGTTGTACTGCTGCTGCCCCTTCCACCACAACAGACTCCACTCCTGCCTCCCACCCCCCTACCCTACTTAATGGCAACTGCTGCACGGTCGTTCAGCGGCCACATGCCGCTGGGGTGCTTGAAGCAAGCCCGTCTGCACCCGTCCACGACACGACCAGCACCAGGAACCTTGGTTCGCCTAGAACCCATTGCTATGACTCAAACACCCTCCACGCACTCAATGCCGGAAGACACCAACTGTGCAAGATCCTCACCAAACACCACCCATATATAGTTCTCATGCAGACCCTGTCACAAATCCTTCACCATCGACGAAGCTCCCACAACCAAAGGCCTGCCTGATACATGCACCACCAAAACCTTGACATGCATCCTCCTCAACGTGCGCTCCCTACACCGACACGCAATAGAAATCAGTGTTGTTTCTATCTAGGACCCTAATTCGATATTCCAAATTCATGCCTTATGTGGTTATAACAAATAATATCCTTATAAAGGCATAAGAATCATATCCATATTTAGTAATAGCCCATGCAGTCCAAATATGGCAAGGCTACTCCCATAGACTCCTAGAAAGTAAAACTCGTCCTTTAAACAAACCAAGCCTCCAGCAGCCCGGGAAAACCCCCTGCTTTTGTTTTGCACAAGAACTCCTAGAGTCTAGAAAGAACTGTTAGTTCTTAGTGACATCTTATGTCCAACCTTACGTCAAACCCGGCACCTTTCAGGTATAAATATACCAACGTTGCCTTAAGCAAACACACGGTGGTTGGGAGCAGAGCGACGTTCTACTTGCCCTGGAACCCATCTATTGCGAGAGCCGAAGTAAACCACCCCTCCCTTTGACGCACTGAGAGAGACGCTGTCTTTCTCCAGCTGAGAAAATCCTGCTCCGGTGTTCCTAAGTCACCCTCACAGGTTGCTGGGAGATCGAGTCCTGAGAAACGAGATACAAAACCTCCATCATTCTATAACCAAGGTACAGAGCCGATTAAAACCTTAGAGAGATTTCTTGATTCAGATTCTTGGCAAAAACCTAACTTACTTAAAACTGCAACTTACTTACTCCTTCCCACGTATTAGGCTTAGGTCAGGTACACCGGGGTAGGGGTATCTTAGAAGCACCAGTTGAGTACATTAGTCAATGGTTTTATGTATGTATATGTATATTTTATCTATTTTAAAGTATCATATGGCTAAGAAACCATATCTATGCTTTTACAGTATTATTTTATAATACTACTTTTACTGTACGCACTTTACTTCATGATAAGTATTGCAATTGTGGCAATTAATTTCTCTTGCATGAGAAAGAAGACTGCTCAATAAATACCACCTTTTATTGAAAACGCCCGTCTCTCTATTTCTCTGCACTCTGGTGAAATTAAGCATGCATGACAAGCATCTGCTTCAGCCACACCACCCAGACTCTGGATGTTCCACCACCGCACGCAAGGTCACAGAGGAACACCTAGACACTACACTCCAAACCCCCTCCCCCCCCCCAGCACCACGACCAACAACTCGGCAGCCATAGAATTTTACTGCTGGATCACCTGCTGTGCCGATTAGCTCACACCCCTCCGCCACCCCACCAACGGCTTCTGAAGGCCGCCTGGTTCACCACAGAACTACAAGAAGCCAGACGCTCCTGCACATGCCTAGAGAAAACCTGGCGAAACCAGACCACAGAAGCACAGAATAACCACAGGAGTGCCCGGAAGGAATATCACCAGCACATAAGAGACATCAAACGTACCTTCATAAGAGAAGTCCAGACCAACGCGACCAACTTCAAGGAACTGTTTAACGCCATACAGCATTTCGCAAAACCCTCCAGCAAAGCCACGGATGTCACACCTTCTCAGGAACTCTGCAACAAGCTAAGCCCCTATTTCCAACTGAAGATCAAAGTCCTCTACGACAACTTCAGTGAACCAGATCTGGACACCACTACCCCCTACCCACCGCTGCTGATAAGCCAGCCATCATGACCTGGGCCCCTGCCAAACATCACAGCGACCATGAAGTAAACCCACTCATGAGCCCCAACAGACCCCTGCCCACTGCACATATTCCACAGGGCTGCTGCAATTGCACCCGAACTAGGACAGACCATCAACATCTCCTTCAGATCAAGCATCTGCCTGAACTGAAAGAGGTTAAACCCCTCCTCAAGAAATCAACTGCCAACCCAACGGACCCATCTCTCTTTCCCTTCGCAGCCAAAGTCACAGAGAGACTCGTAACCGCCCAGCTGACTGCCTTCATCTAGTTCAAGTTCGGGCATTTGTATAGCGCGCTACTCACCCAGAGGGTCTCAAGGAGCTTGGGGAAGGGGTTCATTATTTGTCGAATAGCCAGGTTTTAAGTTCTTTTCTGAAGGAGATGTGGTTTTGAGTAAGGCGGTGGGGAGTGAGTTCCAGGTCTTGGCAGCCAGGAAGGAGAAGGATCTGCCACCCATGGTGGATTTTCGGATGCGCAGGACTATGGCGAGGGCTTGATTGGACGATCTTAGTTGGCGGGTGGGTTTGTAGAAGGACAGTCGATTGCTGAGGCATTCGGGTCCCAGATTGTGGAGGGCCTTGTGTGCGTGGGTGAGAAGACGGAACATAATTCTTTTGTTGACGGGAAGCCAGTGGAGGTCTTTTAGGTGTCCGGTGATGTGATCTTGGCGAGGGATGTCCAATATGAGTCTCGCTGATGCGTTTTGGATGTGTTGGAGTTTTTTCTGTAATTTTGCTGTGATTCCTTGTATTACCATAATCCAGTCGACTTGTGACCAGTGCGTGGGTGACTGTCTTTCTAGTCTCGAGGGGGATCCAGCGGAGGTCTTTTTGAGAATGCGAAGTATGTTGAAGCAGGAGGATGAGACTGCGTTGACTTGTCTGGACATCAAAGAGAGCTCCATCCTAGATGCAGCACAGTCTGGATTCCGCAGCAACTGTAGCACCGAGACAGCCCTTCCTGCCACTACTGACTACATCCGCATGCTACTCCACCAGGGACACTGCGGCCCTCATCCTCCTAGACCTCTCCGCAGCCTTCAACAACGTTTCACACCACACACCCAGCAGCCAGACTTCACGACTCAGGGATATAAGGAACCGCCCTCAACTGGATCCAATCCTCTCTCTGGCAGAACCCAGAGGACCAGAATCCCTCCCTTCCTCTCCAAACCCCCACCCCTTGCTGCCACAGTCAGACAACATGGGCTCAGCATTGTATCCTATACCGAGGACACCCAGCTCATCTTCTCACTCACAAAGAATCCAGAATACACAAGACTGTTTCCAGGAAGGAATGAAAAGCGTGGCAGGCTGGATGAAGGACAGCTGTCTAAAGCTCAACTCAGAAGACAGAGGTCCTCATCCTCCGACCCTTGACCTCCACCTGGGACAACACCTGGTGGCCCTCTGCCCTCGGGAACCTGCCCACCCCAACAGACAATGCACAAAACCTCGGCATACTCCTAGACTTCTCCCTCTCCTTGAGCAGCCAGGTAAACGCCATCCCTACCACCAGTTTCAACTGCCTGCGCATAATACGCAAGACCTTCAAGTGGATTCTCCCGGATTGCAGAAGGACCGTCACCCGCGCGCTCATAACCAGCAGAATGGACTACGGTATCACCCTATATGCCAGAATCAACAGAACTCTTCTGCACAGACTGCAGACCATCCAGAACGCTGCGGCTAGACTCGTCCTCCGGGCACCGCGCCACAAACACATGACCCAACACCTACGAGACACCACCGGCTCCCCGTCGAAAAGAGTCACCTTCAAACTCGTCACCCACGCCTACAAATCCCTCCACAACATCGGACCCAAATAACTCAACAAGAGTATACTTCCACGTACCCAAACGGAACCTCAGCTCAGCCGACCTCGCCCTGGCAGAGGTCCCCTGCATTCGCAGAAACAGAACAGGAGGGAGATCCTTCTCCTACATCACAGCCAAGACCTGAAACAACCTCCCTGTGAACATCAGACAGTCCCAGACCCTCCACACATTCAGGAAGGACCTGGCTCTTAGACTGATCCAGAGCTTCTCCCTCTCTCCCCCCTAATGCCTGAGACCCTCACAGGTGAGTAGCACGCTTTACAAACCCCTGATTGATTCTAACTGGATGTATTTTGAGGGGCCAGAGGTAGAGAAAGGGTCTTCGTGACTAGGGGTGGGCGGAAAATCCGTTCCGCTCGCGGATTTTGCGGATTTTCGGGAAATCCGCAATCCGCGAGATTTGCGAATCTCCCGCAAAATCCGCAAATCCGCGAGCGGCGGATTTTGCTCGCACTGCTCGCACTGTTCGCGTGAGTTCGCGCCCCGCGAATAAGTGCAAAATTGCAGAAATACGATCTTAGCAAAACTGAAAGTAACTACTTACCAGGTTCAAAAGTTCAGGCTCATCATTAGTAGCCATTTCCTGTAGTGCTTCCTGAGGGGCCCCTCCAGAGTTCAGTTGCCAGTTGAAACTATTATGTGACCCTGCTCTGAACCTCAGAATAGTTACACATATGCCACAAAGGTCCTGAATTACAGCTAAGGGAGACAAGCAGGAGCCAGGCTGGAAGTTAAAATCCATTAATCAGCCCCTAATTCATTATTGTCAGTTGGGGCAGGGCAGGTGTTGTAACTAATTTTGCAACAATGAAAGCACTTAGCAAGTGCAAAAGATCACTAATCAGGGCGCACTAAGGAAGCAGGTGCCAGCTAAAAAAATATTCTGTGACACATTAATCAGCCCCAAATTAATTCAGGTCACTTGAGGCAGGGAAGGTGTGCTTTGCTTTGCCGAAAATAATGTACACTGGACAACCAGAGGGTGTGGTGATGAAACAGAGGGTGGCATGGGTGGGCCAGAGAGTGGCATGAGTAGTCAAAGAGTGGCAGTGGTGACAGAGAGTGGCAGTGATGAAGAAGAGTGTCCCAAACAGGCTGGACACGTAGAAACAACAAGTTCGCGAAACTTGCGACCCGACAGGTAAGTTCGCAATTTGCGAAAGTGTACAAAACCCTCGCGAACTGGCAGAAACACGGGCGAACACAAAAAAAAAAAATATCCGCAAATTCGCGGGAATTCGCGGATTTTGCGGATTGCGAATCCGCGAATCCGCAAAATTCGCGAACGCGAGATCCGCAAAATTCGCTCATGCCTATTCGTGACCAGCCCTTGGGATGAGGCAGTGTACCCCTTTGCAGGGGAGTTGTTGGAGCACAGGTTCTATGCTTTCCTCCCACCCTACTTGCTTAGTAGTGTCATCTATTGAAGAACACACTGGTGTTCCGGGGAAAGAATCAGTGGGAGGAAGGTTTGGTTGTGAGAAGTCTAAGCAGTGTCCCTCTGCTGTGCTTTCAAGAATAAGCATGGGTGGAAAACCGTTACGCTCGTGGATTTTCGGTAAATTCGAAATCCGCAAGATCCGCGAATTTCCCGCAAAATCCGCAAATTCACACGCAGCGGATTTTTTTCTTGGTGACACAATTTTGCTGCGTGCGGTGTAAGTTCGCAATTGCGAACTAGTACAAAACCCTCGCGAACTGGCAGAAATCCTTGCGAACTGGCAGAAATGCTTGCGAACACAAAAAAGAATTCAGCAGGTTCAAAAGTTCAAACTCATCATTAGTAATGACTCCTTGTAGTGCTTCCTGACAAGGGCCCCTCCCGAGTTCAGTTGCTAGTTGCAACAATTATATGACCCTGCTCTGACCCTCACAGCAGGCTCATAGAATAGCTATGAGTAGGCCACAAAGGTCCTGGGGAAAAAAAAAATTGTACTGCAACAGAAAGCAAATTACAGATAAGGAAGCAGGTGCCAGACTGGAATTTTAAAACAGTGACACATTAATAAATCAACCCCAAATTAATTCATGTCAGTTGAAGCAGGCAGGTGTGCTTGCTTTCCCCCCCCCCCCCCCCATAATCTACAGTGATGATGAACCAGAGGGTGGCATTGATGCACCAGAGGATGGCATGGCTGAAACAGAGGTTTCTGGGAACCTGTGATGATGAACCAGACGTAGAAACAACATAATTGTGACCGTTGCGTGCCGCATGTAAGTTCGCAATTGCAAACTGGTACAAAACCCTCGCGAACTGGCAGAAATCCTTGCGAACTGGCAGAAATCCTTGTGAACACAAAAAAAAATCCGCAAAAACACGGATTGAGAGTTCGCAAATTCGCAAACGCCAGATTCACAAAATTCGCCCATGCTTAATCAAGAACTAACTGGTCAGGTTATCTCCATCCAGTGGGACACAAACCCTTGCAGTCTCCCCAAACAGGTGGTAAATGGCCATTGGGAGAATTTTTTTTTGGGGGGGGGCTGTAAGGTAGTCACTTTCGCAAGTGCAGCTCCTTTGGGGATGTGCCTTTGCCACTGTCTCTACCATACTTGTACCCTCCCCCCAGAGGGTGTCTGTGTGAAAGGAAATGGATGCTTCTGGGAGGGAGTGGTCCCTCACGGTGCTGTGAGAAACAAAAGGAACCATGAGCAGATGGGTTTGTAGGGCATCCATAACCTTTGCGGTCTTCCTTTTGTTTTCTTCAGCATCTGCTCAAAAGGTGCTCCCATCAAAGTGCAAAATGACCACATGCTGCTGCACCCGACTTAGAGATGGACACATCCAGATGTGGTGGCAGTAAGGACACTTCAGTGAACACAATGGGCAGCACATCTATGGCACAGAGGGCACACCCACGGCTTGTATTGGATGTTCTTCCACTCAAATACCACTTCCTGCCCTTTTTTCTGTACTGGTCAGAGGTGTTAAGACACTCCAATTCATTCCAGTGAGCCCCATCATAGCATGCGTAAACCTATGGCAATAGCGATATGCCATTGTGTAGCACACGGACCAGTGATGAGTTTACCTGCCATGTCTATTCCTTTGCTCTTCTAGTCAAGTGTGGTGTGCATCTCCACGACCTGAAAGTTGGCACATTGTTGGGCAGTGTGTACCACCAGGGAGTCAGGTGGATGTTGCTCCACAATGGAAGGAGAAGCATAAAGAGATGGTTTATATTTCTTATTGACCCTAGGCATGATATCTCTGGGCTTTATTGGTACTTTAAAGTGGTCATGAGTGAGGTTAAACTGCGCCCCCCCCACCCCCTTTAGCAGGGGTAAGGCTTTCATGAGGGAGTAGCACTCTTGCTGTTTATTGATTTCCATCTTATGATAGAGTCATCTTTCGAGAAATCTCATGGTATGAGTGCCGTGCGGCAGGGATCTTGGCCAGATAGCAGTCAGGGTCGTTATCCCATGGATATTGATCTATTCAACTCACCGGTCTTCATAAGGGCGGGGGGGGGACTAGGAGGCGGCAGGGCCAAGACTAGGAGGCGGCAGGGCCAGAAGGGGGAGACTAGGAGGCGGCAGGGCCAGAAGGGGGAGACTAGGAGGCGGCAGGGCCAGAAGGGGGAGACTAGGAGGCGACAGGGCCAGAAGGGGGAGACTAGGAGGCGGCAGGGCCAGAAGGGGGAGACTAGGAGGCGGCAGGGCCAGAAGGGGGAGACTAGGAGGCGGCAGGGCCAGAAGGGGGAGACTAGGAGGCGGCAGGGCCAGAAAGGGGGAGAAGGCAGGGCCAGAAAGGGGAGACTAGGAGAAGGCAGGGCCAGAAGGGGGAGACTAGGAGAAGGCAGGGCCAGAAAGGGGGGAGACTAGGAGAAGGCAGGGCCAGAAAGGGGGGAGACTAGGAGAAGGCAGGGCCAGAAAGGGGGGAGACTAGGAGAAGGCAGGGCCAGAAAGGGGGAGAAGGCAGGGCCAGAAAGGGGAGACTAGGAGAAGGCAGGGCCAGAAAGGGGAGACTAGGAGAAGGCAGGGGGGGGGGGACTAGGAGAAGACAGGGCGGGGGGGGGACTAGGAGAAGACAGGGCGGGGGGAGACTAGGAGAAGACAGGGCGGGGGGGGGGGAGACTAGGAGAAGACAGAGCGGGGGGGAGACTAGGAGAAGGCAGGGCCAGAAAGGGGAGACTAGGAGAAGGCAGGGCCAGAAAGGGGAGACATGTCATGTGCCAAGGCTTCTAGAGCACAAACTCAGTGGGTTGGTGGCTTCTTCAAAATCATCTATTAAGATATTTTGCCACTGGAGGAGCCAAGCAAGAGCTGCCCAGTCAGTGTGTAGGAGGGGTTGCTGCCGCCGGGTCCAGAGTTCCTCATGGACACAGGATTGGCTGTTCTTGTTCTTTGGAAGCAGCTGCCCTGGACGCCAGTAGTTTGGGTATCAAAGGCCATTCTGGCAGCACCAAGCCAATTTTAGGCTCTGAAAGTCTTGCTTTCTTTGATGGCTTACAGGCTGGTTTTGTGGTCTAAACCAAAGATGTGGTCGAAGGGCATGGCTTTGGCGACGATGGCTGGGAGGACATCTGGTCAGGAGCTTGGTGCCGACCATGGCCTTGTGGCAGACTGGAGGCCCATGACTGGCCTGTGAGCTGGAAGTTAGACCCTCTGGAAGGCTGTGCTCAGCTTGGGAGTAGTTGGAGGAGGCCTGTGTGTACCTACTGAAGCAACTTAGATGCAGGATGCTGGCTAGAAATGAAATGAATGAAATGAAAAAAGATTAATAAAGGGCATGGCTGCCCGGGAGCGTCCCAGCGCTGAGGTGCAGAGGAGATCTGAGGGAAACTCGGGGGGGGGGGGTGACAGGTGATATTATGGGTCTTGTGGGAACAGGTGTGTCTTCAGGAGTTTACGAAATTTCAAGTAAGTCGGTTCGGATCTCTGCTCTTCTGGTTGGGGGGTGAATCTCCACGCCCTGAGTGTTGGCACGTCATTGGGTGGTGTGTACCATCAGGGAGTCTGGAAGTTGCTCCCAGATGCCAGGAAGAGCATAAAGAGATGGTTTAGATGTCTTATTGACCGTAGGCGCGATCAATCTGGCCTTTATTGGGTCTTTAAAGATGTCAGGAGCGCGCTCAAGCTCCCCCCTTTAGCATGGGTAAGGCTCTCATGGATCTGAGCAGAGGGTTTCCATGAGGAAGTTGCTCTTGCAGCTGGATTTCCACCTTATGAAAGACAGTTATCCTTTGCAAGACCTCATGGTACGAGTAATGTTGTCCGGCAGGGATCTTGGCCAGACAGGTCAGGGTCATGATCCCATGGGGATTGACCTAGTCAACCCACTATCTTCATAGGGACGTGAGCCCAGTGGCATATATATGGGGGTTGGAGACCTATGACTATCATCCCCACCCCATGCCAAGCCAGAAGGAAGGGAACCCAGGGGTGACTGAGGGCAAGCGGTTGACTAGTATTGGTGGGGAGGGATTAGGTGGAAGGAGCCGAGGCAAAGGAGGTTGGGGAGGGATTAGGTGGAAGGAGCCGAGGCAAAGGAGGTAAAGGAGGGGAGGGGTGGAAGGAACCGAGGTAAAGGAGGGGAGGCGTGGGGCGGAAGGAACCGAGGTAAAGGAGGAGAGGCGTGGGGCGGAAGGAACCGAGGTAAAGGAGGAGAGGCGTGGGGCGGAAGGAACCGAGGTAAAGGAGGAGAGGCGTGGGGCGGAAGGAACCGAGGTAAAGGAGGAGAGGCGTGGGGCGGAAGGAACCGAGGTAAAGGAGGGGAGGCGGAAGGAACCGAGGTAAAGGAGGGGAGGCGGAAGGAACCGAGGTAAAGGAGGGGAGGCGGAAGGAACCGAGGTAAAGGAGGGGAGGCGGAAGGAACCGAGGTAAAGGAGGGGAGGCGGAAGGAACCGAGGTAAAGGAGGGGAGGCGGAAGGAACCGAGGTAAAGGAGGGGAGGCGGAAGGAGCCACGGTGGAGGGGGGGGGGGGCGGAAGGAGCCACGGTGGAGGGGGGGGGCGGAAGGAGCCACGGTGGAGGGGGGGGGCGGAAGGAGCCACGGTGGAGGGGGGGGGCGGAAGGAGCCACGGTGGAGGGGGGGGCGAAAGGAGCCACGGTGGGGGGGGCGAAAGGAGCCACGGTGGGGGGGGGCGAAAGGAGCAGAGGTAAAGGAGGGGGGGGGGCGAAAGGAGCAGAGGTAAAGGAGGGGGGGGCGAAAGGAGCCGAGGTAAAGGAGGGGGGGGGGGCGAAAGGAGCCGAGGTAAAGGAGGGAGTGGGGGGAAGGAGCCGAGGTAAAGGAGGAAGGAGCCGAGGTAAAGGAGGAAGGAGCCGAGGTAAAGGAGGGGGGGGGGCGAAAGGAGCAGAGGTAAAGGAGGGGGGGGGGCGAAAGGAGCAGAGGTAAAGGAGGGGGGGGGGGCGAAAGGAGCAGAGGTAAAGGAGGGGGGGGCGAAAGGAGCAGAGGTAAAGGAGGGGGGGGCGAAAGGAGCCGAGGTAAAGGAGGGAGTGGGGGGAAGGAGCCGAGGTAAAGGAGGAAGGAGCCGAGGTAAAGGAGGAAGGAGCCGAGGTAAAGGAGGAAGGAGCCGAAAGGAGCCGAGGTAAAGGAGGGGGGGGCGAAAGGAGCCGAGGTAAAGGAGGGGGGGGGCGAAAGGAGCCGAGGTAAAGGAGGGGGGGGGGCGAAAGGAGCCGAGGTAAAGGAGGGGGGGGCGAAAGGAGCCGAGGTAAAGGAGGGGGGGGGCGAAAGGAGCCGAGGTAAAGGAGGGGGGGGGCGAAAGGAGCCGAGGTAAAGGAGGGGGGGGGGGCGAAAGGAGCCGAGGTAAAGGAGGGGGGGGCGAAAGGAGCCGAGGTAAAGGAGGGGGGGGGCGAAAGGAGCCGAGGTAAAGGAGGGGGGGGGCGAAAGGAGCCGAGGTAAAGGAGGGGGGGGGCGAAAGGAGCCGAGGTAAAGGAGGGGGGGGGCGAAAGGAGCCGAGGTAAAGGAGGGGGGGGGCGAAAGGAGCCGAGGTAAAGGAGGGGGGGGGCGAAAGGAGCCGAGGTAAAGGAGGGGGGGGGCGAAAGGAGCCGAGGTAAAGGAGGGGGGGGGCGAAAGGAGCCGAGGTAAAGGAGGGGGGGGGCGAAAGGAGCCGAGGTAAAGGAGGGGGGGCGAAAGGAGCCGAGGTAAAGGAGGGGGGGCGAAAGGAGCCGAGGTAAAGGAGGGGGGGGCGAAAGGAGCCGAGGTAAAGGAGGGGGGGGGGCGAAAGGAGCCGAGGTAAAGGAGGGGGGGGGCGAAAGGAGCCGAGGTAAAGGAGGGGGGGGCGAAAGGAGCCGAGGTAAAGGAGGGGGGGGGGCGGAAGGAGCCGAGGTAAAGGAGGGGGGGGGCGGAAGGAGCCGAGGTAAAGGAGGGGGGGTGGAAGGAGCCGAGGTAAAGGAGGGGGGGTGGAAGGAGCCGAGGTAAAGGAGGGGGGGTTGGAAGGAACCGAGGTAAAGGAGGGGGGGGTTGGAAGGAGCCGAGGTAAAGGAGGGGGGTTGGAAGGAGCCGAGGTAAAGGAGGGAGTGGGGGGGAAGGAGCCGAGGTAAAGGAGGGAGTGGGGGGGAAGGAGCCGAGGTAAAGGAGGGATTGGGGGGGAAGGAGCCGAGGTAAAGGAGGGATTGGGGGGGAAGGAGCCGAGGTAAAGGAGGGAGTGGGGGGAAGGAGCCGAGGTAAAGGAGGGAGTGGGGGGAAGGAGCCGAGGTAAAGGAGGGAGTGGGGGGAAGGAGCCGAGGTAAAGGAGGGAGTGGGGGGAAGGAGCCGAGGTAAAGGAGGGAGTGGGGGGAAGGAGCCGAGGTAAAGGAGGGAGTGGGGGGAAGGAGCCGAGGTAAAGGAGGGAGTGGGGGGAAGGAGCCGAGGTAAAGGAGGGAGTGGGGGGAAGGAGCCGAGGTAAAGGAGGGAGTGGGGGGAAGGAGCCGAGGTAAAGGAGGGAGTGGGGGGAAGGAGCCGAGGTAAAGGAGGAAGGAGCCGAGGTAAAGGAGGAAGGAGCCGAGGTAAAGGAGGAAGGAGCCGAGGTAAAGGAGGAAGGAGCCGAGGTAAAGGAGGAAGGAGCCGAGGTAAAGGAGGAAGGAGCCGAGGTAAAGGAGGAAGGAGCCGAGGTAAAGGAGGAAGGAGCCGAGGTAAAGGAGGAAGGAGCCGAGGTAAAGGAGGAAGGAGCCGAGTGTTAGACGGACCGGGAGGGTCGGCCGAGGATAAGGGGAGAGGTCTCCGGGGAGAGCCGTCTCCAGCGATCGTACAGACAAGTAACTTCCCCCCCACAGACGGACACCACACAAGGTTAAAGTTCAACGAGACTTTATAGGCAATTCTTTAAGTTACGATGGAATGGTACAAGGAGGTCTGGACTCAGGGGTCCCCTCGATTCTGGTCTCTGGTTTGGGAAAAGGGTAGCGGGACAGTCTTGTTACCAAAAAGATGGAAATAGCTCTCAATCCTCGAGCTCGGCGTTCGAGATGATCGGGCCGCGGCGGAGCCAGCAGGTCCCGAGATGGACGAAGGAAACGACGGTCCGCGGCGGAGCCAGCAGGTCCCGATGAAGATGATGGTTACAAACGGTCCGCGGCCACGCCAGCAGGTCCCGACGACGATGAAGGATATGAAGGTTACGAAGGTTGCGGCAGCGCCAGCAGGCAAGACGATGGTGCACGAGACAGAGCTACGGCAGCGCCAGTAGTCCGTCAAGGATGAGTTCTTCTCTGAGTCTCTCGACTCCAAGATACAACCGCCTTCCTGCTCTGGAGCTGCCCCAGTTATAGGGCTGGTGTTCTTTGATGTCCGGACCCTCGCACTTGGAGGTCGGGAGGTCCGGGATGAGGGAGTCCAGACACCCAGCAGGGGGGTGGAGCCAGCGCCCGGGGAGGCGATGGGCGAGCGGCACTTGGCGGGGGGAGAGCCATCGACACCTCTTTCTCCCATTGACTTGCCAAGTAGCCCGCTCACCTCCTGGGTGGATGGTGGTGCCGGGATGTCTGAGGCCTGGCCAGGCCCAGGGTTGAGGTCGATCGGGGGCCAGGCGGCCTCGTGGTGGAGTGTCCAAGATGGCGCCCAGGATGGGCGCGCAGGCCGGCAGTGGATCGGGCCCACGAGGTCGACATGTTCGAGGGCAGGGGTCCCCGAGGGGACGGAGGACGTGTAATGGTGGTGTGTGGTACCTGCGTGACCGGGCTCGGGCCTGGTCGGGCCGGGGAAGAGCGGCCCTTCATGTGGCCTGTCCAACACCGAGGTAAAGGAGGAAGTGGGAGGAAGGAGCTGAGGTAAAGGAGGGAGTGGGAGGAAGGAGCCAAGGTAAAGGAGGGGGGCGTGGAAGGGTACCCATATCATGTGCCAAGGCTTCTAAAGCATAAACTCAGTGGGTTAATGGCTTCCTCAAAATCTTCTATTATGAGGAACAGGGGCCTTTGCCTCAGGAGGAGCTGAACAGTATTTGCCCAGTGTCAGGGTGTAGGAGGATTTGCTGCTGCCGAGTGCAGGGTTCCTCTTGGATGCAGAGGATGGGCTGGTCTTGTTCCTTGTAAAAAGCTGCCCTGGACACCAGTAGTTTGGGTATTGAAGGCCATTCTGGTGGCACTGAGTCAATTTTAGGCTCTGGAAGTCTTGCTTAGAGGCTGGTTGCACCATGTAAGCCGAAAAGTGGTCAGATGGCATGGCTTTGTCAAGGACTCTGGCACGGATGGCTGGGAGGACGTCTGGTCGGAAGCTGGATGCCAACCATGGCCTTGTGGCAGACTGAAGGCCCATGACTGGTCTGTGAGCTGGATGTTAGACCCTCTGGAAGGCAGGGCTCAGCTTGGGAGTAGTTGGAGGCGGCCTGTGTGTACCTACTGCAGCCAACCTAGATGCAGGATGCTGGGTAGACTGACTCACCCCCTTCGGTGTCACAATGAGCTTTCCTCTTGCAAGAAGACCCGAGCCTCTGCGCTAGAAGTCAGACTGCTACAGGTCACGTGTGGTGTCCTGGTCAGAACAGGGGCAGAGACACATCCATCAAAGCGAAGGCATTGACAGTGGTAGCAGGGGGTCCTTGGTATGCCTCGGCTGTCATTATAAACAGGAGGCCTCCTGATGTTCCAGGGACGGAGGTCTGTCCTAGTACTTGGCTCAACACTCTGGCAATAATAGGATAGAGTTCTTTCCATCACAGAAACGGTGTTGGGGAATAACTGGAGCGCTGCGGAGAGGCCCCAGGTGGGGCATCAAAGGTTTTAGTCGTGGAGCCGAGTGAGATCATGTGCAATGCCTGGAACTGGAGAGTATACATGACGATAGGTAGAACCAAAGAGTGAAAGATCCGAACGGGCCTGCAGACACCATGTGGCATCAACCTAGACCTTGGCGGACACATCTGAACCAAGCAGCGGAGAAAGAATGAGTGGAGCTGATGCCCCTGCACATTATCAGCAATCAGTGGAGTCACTACATCTTGTGACTAATGACTTTACAGATGAACAACTTGCCCACGTCTGAGCCCAACACTAGATTTGCAGGTGTATGCATAGCATGAGTATATGAAGCCATACATGCCACAAAAACACAGCTTCTAAGCAACACCAGGAGTGCAACACCCATTGGGCTCACCAGGCTAAAGCGCCCCCCCCCCCCGGTCGTATGTGTCAGCCCGGGCCGAGACAGCCCGGGCCATGACAGCCTCACGGCCTGGCTACCCTCTTACAGCTGCACCCTAGTAATTCACAAGTCTTTAAAATATCATTTACTTGTTAATGAGGCTTTTGTTGTGTTGCCACCCCTTCTTAGAGCCACTCTGCCTCTGGCTGGAAGAATTAGCCCCCCTGAATTCTTTCAGCCCGCCTTATCAGTGTCGGTTTGGAGAGGGATTGGGTGGTTGGGGGAAAAAAAAAAAAAAAGGCCAGGACACTTCCATGCTGGGGGAAGAGAATCCTATAAAATCCTACAGGAGGGCGAGTGGCAGAGCCCTTTCACTGTTCTTCCCTCCCCCGCCCCTCCAAGAGCAACAAGAAAATCCCCCGCCCCTCCAAGATCAACAAGAAAATCACATTTCAGAGCATTTATTTACCTTCAGTGGTACAAAAATATGTTATTTTTACAAATATTCACATTATTTGGTCCTTCAGAGATGGACATTTAAGAGGTAATGTGTTCAGACTACCCATTAGTTGTCCTAGTTTACAAAAGTTACTAAGAGCAGAACTACTTCGCTTCCCAAAGACCTACACAAACGCTCACCCCTGGAGAGCTCCATGCAAGTCCCTAGAGAACTGAAACCTGAGCGGGGTTAGACAAGTGCTAGTGAAGGAGCCCTCAGCCTAGGTGCAGGCGGCTACAGGGTGCTTTGCCACCCAACACTTGGGAGTAAAGGCTACTTCTAGTTGGGTGCAAGGGGCTGGTGGGCGGTAGAAGTGCATCTTTTGAGGTGGCCAGCACCCACCAGTGATCATCTGACTGGGGATCACTGTTTCCCATTCCCGTTGATCGGGCGAGACTTGCGGGCATCCGACTCCAGGAAGGCCTTGAGGTTGGGTCGTGCAGAGAGGCGCTCAACGTATGCGTGGAGGAGAGGGAAGTCTTTCAGGCAGTCTGGAGCGAGCACCAGGTGTGCGAACAGGATGTCCAGGAGAGCATAGTCCGCGTACGAGATCTAAGGGCGAGAGAAGGCAGAGTTAAGAGGCGAGACCCTGGAAGAGATGGAGGTCAACCACCACAAGAGATGAGCCACTTACCTTGTTTCCAACAATGAACTCTTTCCCGCCATGATTCTTGGACAGGAGACACTCAAAGGGTTGAAGATCTTTAGGCAGGTTTTCAATGTATGGAGCCTTTCCATCCTCCTGGGGGAGGGGAAAAAAAAACAAACTGACTTAGTCATCAAGATCCCTGGTCATTTCAAGACTGGGGTTGAATGGCAGTCGACATCTTCAAACCAACATTCCTTCCGATTGAGGCGGAGTGATGTCAAAGAAACGAGATCCCAGAACACAACCACCCAATCTGATCAGACTTACAAGAGCAGGTGGGCAAGGGGCCGGAGTTGGACCCACCAATCCGTGTCTGTTTATAGATCTCCACAGGGGGTAGCTCCATTAGGAAAAATATAAGGTACTCAGAATCTGCTAGGAGCATTACGTTGACTTGGTTGTATTAGGATCCTAAATAGTTTAGATCTGCCACTTTAATTTAAACAAGTGCTCAGTGAAAAAATAAAATGTTACTCACCGTGTGAACATCCCTTAGTGGCATGTAGTCCTGCAGAGTGTGCCTTCTTCCTCTATCTGGTGTTGGACTTGACGTATACAACTTGTTTTTCTTTGAATTAAGTCTGAGTTATAAGTCCTACTGACCACCTATCCTTGGCATCGCACATGGCATTGCCTCCATTATTAGATAGATTTTTTGGCGTAGTAGGGCAAGATTTAAAATTGGACATGAAAAAAATTAAAAAAATAGAAAACTACCATGCCAAAAATAAAGCTAACTTAAGCAACGGAAAACATTTCTGCAGCAACCTCAGGCAATTGGGGAGGAAGGTAGGTGTACCTTAATCTACAGCGCTACATGCCACGAACAGATGCTTGCAGGGTACGGAACACTTTCCATTTGTGGCATGTGGCTAGAGATGCACATGCAGTGCATAGTCTGAAGCATCCTTCCAAAGGTTGTGGTTTAGCAGGAGGATGCTGCAGAAGACTTAGTGTGCCCAAGAACGCCTGGCCAGCTCTAGCGTGTGGTCTAGGCAGGACATCCACACAGCAGTAAAGGTATGAGGGATAGACCAAGAAGCTGCATTTCAAATGTCAGCTGTATATTACCCAAGGCCATACAAGTTCCTTTCTTTTGAGTGTAATGTGGTCTGGACGGGCAAGGTTCGATTTCCTTTGGTAGACCAGGTCTGTATGCACCTGACCAGCCATTGTGAAATTTCAGTTTTAGAAATGGCACATCCTTTATGGTGTTTGCAGTAAGAAACAAACAGCAGAGTCTTACGGACAGGCTTTGTCATATCAATACACTGGCTTGGACCGCCGCCTTCCTCTCCGGCAGAACCCAGAGCGTCTGCCTCTCCCCTTCCGCTCCATAGCCACGGATATCTGCAGTGTTCCCCAGGGCTCATCCCTCAGCCCGACACAGTTAGTCTGCATGGCCCCCCTCGCCCACGTCGCCCGCCAGCACGATCTCAACATCATATCACACACCGACAACACCCAGCTGATCCTCTCCCTCAGAGACCCACACAACGCCAAATCCAACCTCCACAAGGGAATGAAGGCAGACGCCGAATGGATGAACAGCTGACTGAAGCTGAACTCAGACAAAACGGAGGTCCTCATCCTCGGATCCACCCCCTCAGCCCGGGATGACTCCTGGTTGCCAACCAACCTGGGAACAGCACCGACACCCATCGACCACGCAAGCAACCTGGGAATCATCCTCAACTCCTGCACTTCAAAGCAGGTCAACGCCCTCTCCTTCTGATAAAACACGCTCCGCAGAATCTACAAGTGGATCCCCACCGAAACAAAAAAAAAAAAAAACGCACTCTACGCAGGTATCCCGGCCAACACCTACAACAACTGCAATGCATTCAAAATGCATCCGCCCGACTGATCCTCAACGTCCCCCACCACAACCACATCACCCCCCACCTGAAAGACATACAATGGCTCCCCGTCGAAAAGAGGATCACCTACAAGCTACTCACCCACGTGCACAAAACCCTCCACAACACCGGACCAGCCTACCTCAACAGCCAACTCAGCTTCTACACCCCCACCCAACAGCTCCACACCGCCAGCTCTGCCCTCACCGCTGTCCCTCGCATCCAACATTCAACTTCTGGCAGCCGATCCTTCTCCTACCTTGCCACCAAGACCTGGAACACGCTCCCCACCCACATAAGGCAGACCCAAGACCTACTCGCCTTCAGAAGACTCCTCAAAACCGGGCTCTTCTAGCAGTAGCAGAAATCCCATCCGCCCCCCACCCCACAGCGCCTGAGACCTTCACGGGTAAGTAGTGCGCTCTATAAGTACTATGATTGATTAATACATTTCATTGGGGCACTTGACATAGTGTGAAAAGCACATTCTGCTACAATTGGGAGTGTAGAAAGATTGGCAGGTCGCTTGTTTGATGTGAAAACTGGAGACCACAGGCAGACATTTTGGATTGGTTTCAAGAACCACCATCTTTATGCACTTGGAAAAACAGTTCTAAGCTAAGATCATGTATTTCACTGACAGATGTGCTGGTTCCCCAGCTCCGAGGTCGACCGCTCTAGCCCTTAGGACACATTTGTTTTCCTAAAAGCTCTTGGCTGAACATTAGCAGAAAGCAATTCAGAAACATTATACAAGTGAAAAAGCAATAAGTGAAGGCCACTAAATGGCAGGGGGGGGGGGGGGGGGGAGGGTCAACGGCTGACTTCATGGGCGATGGTAAAAGTGGTGTGATTGCTGAGAAGCTGTGCTTTAAAGTGTATACTTTACATTTTGTAAACGTGGCTCTTGACTCCGATAATGTTCACTTTGAGAAAATTGAAGTCAAGAATCTCTAGAGGAGATTCAGCTTCTCTGGACCACCACATAAGCCAAGCATTGGCAAAATCAACACTCCTGGCTTTACTGGACCAATGCATGTAGATACAGGCATTCACATAAACTAACACGGTAAGGTGTAAACTGCACTTGTGCACACAGCTCTTGTAAACAGATTACGAACAGATCAATGCATTAAAAGAAAGAAATGGCTGGAGGGAAGAGTGGCTCTTGCCATGCCCCACACCCCCACCGCTTTGATGCGGGGCAAGGCTCGGGTGGTTAAGAGGAAATCCATGGAGGGGCCAGCGTCAGGTGGCAAAACAATAAGGAGTCTTTAGAGTGAAGGTTGTCCTGCAGCAGGACAAAAGTTATGTTATGTATTTTATTTTGTATAGCGCACAGATGCCGCAGCCAAGTGGCGTCCCGGCGCTTTGGAGATTGTGTAACACAGCAGAGATGACCTAGAAAAAGGGACTAAACTGTAGAATAGGAAGGTTTTTAATGCCTTCCTAAAAGGGAGCAATTCGGGGATGGAACGGAGAGGGGCAGGCAAAGAGTTCCAGAGAGCTGCCGCCAGCACTGAGATAGAACGTCCACCCATTCTAGCTTTTTTGAAACGTGGCACCATGGCAAGATTTAATCCAGCGGATCGAAGGGCTCTAGAGGGGGCATAATGAAGAATAGTCTGCGAAAGAATAATTTAAGAATTTTAAAAGTTAAGCAAAGAGCTTTAAACTTAATTCTTTGCCCTACAGGTAACCAATGGAGATCTTGGATAGTTCGACGAGCAGAGACGAACTTCGGAAGGCCAACCAGCATCCTGGCCGCCACATTTTGGACCCTCTGGAGGCGGGTTAGCTCTGCCTGATTCAGGCCCAAAAACAGAGAGCTGGCATAGTCCAATCTGGTAAGAACCAGGGCTTGGACTATAATCGGTCTGGTGTCCGCATCAAAAAACTTGAATAGGTCGGAGACACTGCAGAGTACCAAAGCATGTGCCAGCCACACGTTTAGTGTGGGAAGTGAAAGAAAGTTTGTCATTGAACCACACCCCTAGGTTTCCAACTTCAGCCACGGGAGTGGGAACAGGGCCTAGTTCAGATGGCCACCATTGATCTCCCCATAACCCACTTTCCCTACCAAAAATGATAACCTCGGTGGATCACTGAAATAATATCGACTGACAAAATATCGACTTGCCAAAATATCGACAGTCAAAATATCGAGTTTGTATCTACAAACAGGTAAGTACAAAAATATCGAGTACAAAATATCGTTAACAAAAATATAGATGTAAAAAATATCGACTTTATTAAAAACAGTGTTAAATTAATATTAAATTTTAATTACTAAAATATACTTAAAACGACTTAAATTAAATTATAATAATTAAATAATAAATGAAAATAATAAAAATAATTTTTTAAAATCTTATTTGTTGACCCTGAACCCTAAAAATACCCCTTTACCCAAAAACCCAAAACTGACCCTGAACCCTAAAAATACCCCTTTACCCAAAAACTGAAAACTGACCCTGAACCCTAAAAATACCCCTTTAACCATGAACTGAAAACTGACCCTGAACCCTAAAAATACCCCTTTACCCATGAACTGAAAACTGACCCTGAACCCTAAAAATACCCCTTTACCCATGAACTGAAAACTGACCCTGAACCCTAAAAATGCTCCTTTACCCAAAATGTATCAATTTTATTTAATTACCAATTAATTATTAATTAACAATAACAATAAAAATATATTAGAACATTAGGTGTAATTATTTTAATAATTAATATTATTTTTTCAAAATTAATTACTTAAAAATAACACAAAATTATATATATTAAAAATGTACTCTAATTAATGTAATTAACTAATTACAATTAATTAATTAACAATTATTTACTAATACAAAATATATTCAAAATTATATTAATTAATTAACTGATTAATATTAATTAATTATCAATTAATTATCAATTAAAAATATGAACACACATATTAATTAATTAATTATTATTATTAAATTACTTCCCACCCTATTCCCCTAGAAACCCACAACCCGCTACAGAATTACATTACGCAATTATTAACAAAACAAAATTCATGTAATAAAATATTTTATAACATTAATACACACTATTCACACATATTATTACATAAAAATACACTATAAAATATTATATATTATTAAAAAATCGATATTTTTGCTATCTATATTTTATACAGTCGATATTACTTCACTTACCTGAAAAACGATATTTTTGTAGTCGATATTATGTCCAGTCGATATTTTGTCCAGTCTATATTTAAAACTCGATATTATGTCCAGTCGATATTTTGGAGTCGATATTTTGTCTCTATACCAACCTCGGTCTTAGAGGCATTAAGTTGGAGTCGATTGTTCGCCATCCAGCCTGCCACAGCTTTTAGAGCTGACTGAAAGGTGGGGGCATCCATGTTGCAGAAAGGACAAAACTGCAGCCAGAGTGGGTCGAAGGGGCTTCACATGCACCATGCAGGGGGTGTTGAGGGAGGTGCGGGGGTGCGTCCTGGAATAACCAGGTCACCAAAAGGATGGAAAAAGGCACAAGATGCATTCTTGGAGCTGAAGCCGACAGACCATCAAGAACCATGGTTTGCTTGAGGGACCTTAATGACCTGGCGCCATTTTATCAGAGCCGTGTTCCAAGTCCCAGGAGCAAAGTACACGGACGTGCTCCATCCAAGGAGGGAGACAGTAGGCGGGAGAGGTGGTAGCAACACTCACGTAGTTCTGGTAGATCATCTTGACGTACTTCATGCGCAGGTCTTCCACGCCATCGGCGACCATGTCCATGTTGGCCGCTTCATGGTTGTCCTTTCCGTAGAGATCTGGAGAACAGGGCGTGAGTGGGTTAGATGCAGACATGCTGAGCTTCCCTTCTTTATACACATGCACTCTGCCTGCTCCCACCCCATTCCCTGCAGATTGGGGGGGGGGCTTGTCCCACAGAACAGTCACTCCCCAGGAAGGTCCAGCTTCAACTGGTCAGAAGTCCCAAGCTCCTGAACATGGAGCTTTTACCTTACACTTAATACCCACCATTAGACATTGATGTTACATGCATGTTCATAGGCTCTTGCCCACACTCCCCACCAGACATGGACCTTACATGCACGTTCACAGGTGCTTTCCACATTTACGTTAATACATTAACAACAAGCATTGGCACGTTTGACGGCCAGGAGCCAGTGGTAACAGTGATTCAGTTTACCAGACACACCAATGTTACCGTGGTCTGTCCTGTCCACATGCCTGCCACCCTTACTGCTACACAGGCTTTTAACTACAGCTTGGGACTAGGTCCGCTTACAAGATAAACCGTGGCCTTTCCTGGAGCGGACACTCGAGACAGAATGATTCTTTGCTTGAAAGAGGCCATGACCTGATGGAGGTGTTTCCACACTGACATGGACCTTGCATGCACGTTCACAGGCTTTCCACACTCCCCACCAGATATGGACCTTACATGCACGTTCACGGGCGCTTTCCACACTCCCCACCAGACATGGACCTTAAATGCACGTTGTTAGACCTGGCACTATTGGCATGGATCTCCCTCCCATTTTTTGCTTCTGTCTCCCCTGTGTTTTTCTGGTTTTAGATGCTCTGGGCGCTGTGCCACTGCCATTCAGTGCCACAGCGCAAAAGCTCCCTATTGTAAATTGACTGTATGAATGTTTATAATCCTAATTGACCCAAGGAACAGGATAGGAAAGTCGAATTTAGTATGCCTGAGCTCCAAATATTAAAGTGCATCTTTTAGTGACGATTATTTTTATATTCTAGGTTTAAAACTACCACTTCTGGGAAGTAGGTATTTTCTTGCCTAAGACTTCCAGTGTGCTCTGCTGTTATGTGTATTGGCTGTCTGGTTTTGGAGGGTCAGGACAGGCTGAGCCCGACCTGGATTGAAACGAGAGATCTGCAGTTGGAGTATGGGGAGGGGTGACTGATCTGAGCAGGGCTGTGCCTGGCAAGGTGAATGATGGCTCCACCTCCCACCGTGCGTCAGAAGGCCCCGCTTCCTGAAAGGCAGGATGCAGCCTGGTAACCAAAGTCCTCCTGGACGACACCAAACTGGTTCTGGCTGGGTTCAGTGATTTGTGACTTTTTGAAAACAAAGACTTTTGGGGTAGAAAGTTCTGTGCTGTAACCCCTACAGGGTGCGTTACTTCTGGATGTCAAGACGAACCTCTGTCCATGTTGAAACTTTCATCCTTCTTGCTGAAGCAACTACCCAAGGGCCTGATTTGAGCTTGCCTACTGCCAAGTCTCAGGGACATTAGACTTCACCCATCAGGATTCTAATTCCAGAGCTTCTAGTTCTACTGCAGGAAGCGCAGGCTGAGTCATTGAGCCGCTATTGTGGGCCACCACAGCTGAGGAGCTGTTGCCGCGGAGAGCCCGCATACGCCTGTTAGGAAAGTCATTGCATCCCTATCGCGGGCCACTGCAGCTGAGGAGCTGTGCCGCTGAGTGCCCGCACTAGTCACCACTTTGAGGATCTTGTGATCACCTGTGTGTGCCGCCGGGTGCCCATCATTAAGCACCGTCCCAGGATTATCGTGAGTGCACGCTGCCGACCGCTACAGCTGGGAGCTGTGGCTGCTGCGATTCCACCTGTCATCCCCGCGGCTCCCTTGTGAGGCTGCGTGCCGTGCCCCTTTAAATCTCAGGTACATTGTGCATCACCGGGTTGCGTGGACCCCGGCCTCAAACTAAGTTCGTTCCACACGCTTTGAGTGCCTTTATTGCTTTTGAAGTTAATCTGTAATTATGTGCATTGTGGTTTCTGGAGCGCTTTTAAGCACTGTGTTCAGTCTATATAAAGAACTATTTTTCTATTACTACGAGGTGTTCGTTTGTAGAGTCCTTCCTGCATTTGTGTATGGTCATAAATGCTTCACACACTGCCTCCGAGATGTCTGTCTGCTCATGCTACTTTACCACAGGGTTGAGCAGGGGTTATCAAAGGGTGTAGCCCCCTTACTGTGACTTAAGGATTCCTATTTAGACCTCAGTGCCCGCCGCTGCCAACTAGAGATCGCTACTTCTAACAAACGTTCCCAGGCTCTTTCCACTCCCCACCAGATATGGACCTTACATGCACGTTCACAGGCTCATTCCCACACTCCCTACACCCCCCCCCCCCCATGTGAGTGACTGCTGCAAGGATAGTGAGGGCGCCCTCCAACTCACCCAGTCTTGACCAGCAGGGTTCAGTTAATTCCCTGGGTAAAAAGTGCAGTCTACATCCTGCTGCGACTGCCTGCCTTCTCTCCTTGTGAGCCTGTCCCCTGATCCGTCAGCAGCGACAAGGAGGGTGAACGGAAGGCACCCTGGCACAGCCCCAGCACAGGCCGCAAGAACGGCTCGACTCATGCCAGGTTTAGCTGGGGTCCCCACAGCCCTTGTAGGCATTATATAGATTGACAGCTCCCTGCACTGAGCAGGAGGGCTCTGGTGCTGCAGCGCCCCCCTCCTCCCAGCCACAGACTGGCACCTCCTATGGCTGAATTAGTGCGGTGGCCATCCTGACGGACACTGGGCATCAGGTCCAAGAGTCCTGTGAGGGGCTCGTGTCCAGCGAGCAGCAGGGGGCAGATCTGGAGTCTCACCAGGAGGGCAGGCAAGAGGAGGACTCCGAAGCCAAGACCGTGGCCACCCCAGGACCCGTGGGTGGAAGCCAGCTCTCCGCTGTCAGAAGCGGCCGAGGGCTGGACTGGTTACCATCCGGTCCCACTGCAGCCCCGCGGTCAGTACTGGTCAGACTGACGTGTGCTCTGTAACATTTACCAAACATTCAATGTTTTGGAGTCTCTCCCTCGCAAGCTGCGCCTTAAGATTCGAAAAGCCACAGTAGTGAAATGCAGGTGTGTGTGTCACATTCCCGTTCACAACTGCATGTGCAGGCAGTTTAAACACTCAAAAGTGAGAGTTCACCGGCCAATATTGAAAATATCAAAAAAGTGTAGTGTGTAATTAACAGGCTATCTGAGTTAGCGCAACCCTGGCTGCTTTCTGCTCACAAATGCACCCAACGAAGAAGAAAGTCAAGTAAACATGTGCACCCATGAACGCATTTAATAAGCTCTTGTTTGTGTCCCAAAGCTGGATTTCTCTGGTGAGCAGCAGAGAGCAGGCACACGAGAGGAGGTCTATTAAATCCCATTACAAGCAGGGCAGAGACCCTCGCCCTTTCATCGTGGGGCAGAGACCCACGCCAATCCCTTGTGGGGCAGAGACCAGTGCAGCAGGGACCCTTCAGGGAACAAACCATAGATTCTTGCAGTTTTACCTTCTTACCGTGAGCTTGCCCATCGCATCAGAGCACTTCCCAGGAGCACCAGTTCCAATACACATAATCTGTTTATAGGTAGAGCCTAGCGCAGCGCGCATGCGCTGCTCTAGGGGAGGGCCTCTTGAAATCACTCCAGACTTCCAAGTGACTTCTACAGTGTGGGTCGGACTCCTCCCACACATCACATTGGCTTTTGCATGTGGCTTTCAAAAAAGAAAGCACGCAAATGGCCAAAAGCGGGGATATGTCCCGCCTTTTCTGAAAACGTTCACTCCCATGGCCTATGGGTCTCAGGAGCGAGCGGAGCCAGCAGCGGCACGCAGTGTGCCAGCTGCATTCCAGGATTGGGTTACTAATTAACCCAGCGAGGTCGCTTACACTTTCGCGACTGCTTCTTTTAATACAAGAGCCTAATTTATAAGATGCCACATACACTAGCTTTCTGATAGGGCTATTACAACTAGGAGGATTGGTTTGTTTTAGAAATAGTATGGGGTCTAATGCTATTGCGCAGCACAATAATAAGCAGACACTATGAAGTGGCGAGTGCCGAGGAGGAGTCATGCCGCTCCACCCACACCATCCCACACCATCCCACTTGATTCCAACAGGGCATTTTCCTGCCATTTTGCTAGTGAGACTGAAGGATTCTGTTAAAGCTACGAGCCTCGTTATGGTGACTTGAAGGGGCAGCCAATAAGCACCTCGCTTCATACAGGCCTCATCCAATTGTAGCGCACTTTGCTGCAGGGTGAGCTTTACCCTCTGACAGTGAAGGTGGGCTCCATTTGTCTGGCTTAGCTGGTCACCTGACAGCAAAGCCTCCTCCACCTGCTGCAGCTCCAAGCCCAGGGAACTGTCCTGGACTAATCGGGGCCAGCCAGGCAAGAACCAGGGGGCCAGCCAGGCAAGAACCAGGGGGCCAGCCAGGCAAGAACCAGGGGGCCAGCCAGGCAAGAACCAGGCGGCCAGAGTTCCTGGAGGAACCATCTGTGCTGACCAAAGATCAGCTTAACAGTGAGCTGCTGGCCGGGGACCAGCACTAGGACGTATATGTACCGCTCTACCACAAGCACCTAACTGTGTGCAACAAAGGCAAGAGTCGTGACTTCTCCAGCAACAAGGAGAGGGAGGCCACGCCAGCCCAGGGCAGGCCTAAAGTGAGCGCCTTTTAACAGGAGTGCATATGTTCCCAGGGGGTTGTTGTGGGCTCCGGGGAGTAGCACAAAGTAGTCCCGACGATGTGTGAAAGGGAATGGAGTCTTTAAATAAGATTACACCTTTAGGCAAGTGTACAAGGCCAGAATGGCTGCCTGTGTCCGTATGGTTATCCTGGGGTTGAAAAGGGTGATCAGCTACACAGCATTGGGCGTTGCTGCTGGGTTTAACAGTATTAAATAAATGCATGGTTTGTGGTGCAGCTCCAGCCATCAAAACTCCCAGAGGGCGTGCTAATCAACCCAGCGCAGGTGAACCTTTTACTGCACAGTGCAGAACGCAAGGATTTTCCCGACTTTTGGTTCTTGGCTAGCCGAACGCAAGGCTTTGGATGTGTGCAGCTGCCCACTAGCCCAGCTGTTGCGCTTGTTGGTTTGCTCTGCTCTCGTCCAATTCCCTCTCTGCTACACTGACAGGCTGAGTTTTGTTGCCAAGGATTCCTTCTGACTCCTCGCCTCTCCACGGTCCTCTTCCCCATCTACCCAATTATTTTCTTCCCTCTCTCTCCTCAGCCTCTCGTTCTCCTGACCCATTCTTCTGTCCCACTCTATCATTACCCCAGGTTCTGCTCTTACTCATGCCAACCCTCAAACCCCAAACTATCTATCATCAATCCTCCTTTCTACTGACTCCACCCTCTCCCTATCAGCTTCTCTTCTCTCTTCCACCTACTCGCCTTTTCTCCTTTGTGTCCACTCCCTTCCCCTACTGTCTACACGTACTGTCATCCACTGTGCACCCCGTATTACCTCCATTATCCATCCCTCTTCTCTTCCCTCACTCCTGCATCTCTCCCCTTCACCTTTACCTCCCTCCCTGTCTCTCTCCCTCCCTCCCATACCTCTCTCATCCTCCCACCCCTACCTCACACTTGACGTTCTCTCCTTCCTGCTACCACTCCATGCCTCCTCCTTCCGTCACCTCTGTCCTCTCAGCCATCTTCTATCCTATCTCCCTTGGACCTACCACCCCCTTTCCCAAATTCCTCTCTCCCCTCACCCCCCCTTTCTGTTCCCATTTTCCTCTGTCCCTCTTCCCCTTCTCCGCCACAGGCCTCGGTCCGCCTCTGCCTCTCCCCCCCCCGCCTCCCTCCCCTCCCTGCCTCCCTCTTCCGCCCCCCTCCCTCCCGCCTCTGCCTCCCTCCCCCGCCTCCCACACAATACCAGGATCAAACACGGCAGTGATCCTTAGCAAGGAGCAGCCTTTCAAAGACACTTCCTGTGCTAACGCCCCCCTCGTCCCCCCCCCCAACCAGGTTAGGTGTCCCCTCTCCCAGCCCCCGCTCACCGTGGTTCCGGGCCAGGTAGCGCAGGATGGCGTTGGACTGGTACAGCTCAAAGTCTCCATCTTTAAAGCCCGGCAGCTGCCCAAACACCTGTGATGGGGAAGGACAGGGGGTGAAATGAACAAGCACCTAGAAATCCAGGACAGAATATCTGCCCTCCATTTCCATCCCAAACCAACAACATTCCCTGGCCTGCTCATTCTACCACCCTCCCCCCACTAGGACTGCTCCCACTCCACTAGAAAGACTGTCCCTTCAGTGCCCCCCCCCCCCTCTGCCCAACAGAATAGCAGCTCACCAGCCTCCCTCCACTAGGAACACTGACCCCCTCGACTGGTCCACTGCCTCCTGCTCCGAGGCTTCCAGGGACACCACAGTCTCAGATTCTGCCATGGCTCCTGAAGTGTGGGGCTTCCTGCCACAACCCCCCCCCCCCCCAATAGATTTGGGTTTAATTCATCATGTTGTTGCTCACCACCCCAGTTTGGACCCAGCCATATGGAAATCAGTCTCGACCCTATTCCTCAAGGGACAGTCCAGCGCTGACTCCCTGGACCAGAAACAAGCATCAGAGGACCGTTTCTGGCGGAGTCTCCCAGGGGTGGGGGGCGGGGAGGGGGGGGGGAAGAGCGAATGTGCCACAGGGGCTCTTGGGGCCCAGTCTGAGCCAGATGTCAGGCACTCAACACCCATTAGACTCATCTGGCTTCAGGCCCCCGTGTGTTTCAAAGCATTTGTAAAGCGCACTACTTACCCATGAGGGTCGAGGCGCTAAGGGGTGGGGAGTGCTGCCACTGTTTGAAAAGCCAGGTCTTGAGTCTTCTGAAGGTCAGTAGGTCTTGGTCTGCCGTAGGAGATGGGGAGGACGTTCCATGTCTTGGCGGTGAGGTGGGAGAACAATCTGCAGCCGGTGGTCACTCTGATGCCGGGGACAGCGGCGAGGGCATGGTTGGAGGAACCGAGCTGGCGGATAGGGGTGTAGAAACAGTCTGCTGTGGAGGTATGCTGGTCCGTGTTGTGGAGAGCCTTGTGTGCGTGGGTGAGGAGCTTGAAGGTAACCCTCTTGTTGATGGGAGCCAGTGGAGGTCTCAGGTGGGGTGTGATGTGGCCACGGCAGGGTATGTCGAGGATCAGAGGTGTTCTGGATGCTTTGGAGGAGTTTGGCCGAGGCTCCTGTGTAGAGGGAGTTTCTGTAGTCCAGTCTACTGCTGACCCTTATTTCTACCAACAAGGGTGCTTAGTCTGAGGGAAAAGTTGCGCTCCACTGGATAATTGGCTAGGTAAGTGGTCTATGTTTTCTGGTGTGATGCTACTAGGAAAGGGGTGACCCTAGCAACCCTTGACAATGTTATGCTACGCATACATCTACAATTTAAGCAACAAGACCTGTGCACACAAAAAAAAAAAAAAAAAAAAAACCAACAAGTAATATGTTGTTAGTATTTTTAGAAGAAAAATGAAGGGCAGTTGGTCGTTGGACATGTTGCTTTTATGGCGCCAGCCGAAACGTGTTTCAATGGAGTGCAATACACTCCAAATCTTCAGGGCTAAATCCTAATGGATAGTGCAGAAAATCCCCCACAACTGGTGATAATTCCGACCCAGTCAGGGTGTTGGTAGATTGTTCGGTGGGTGAAGGCCAGAAGAGTCAAAAGAAGCGGTTTATGAGGTTTTGAAAGGAATAAATCTGTTGGGTGATAGACTATTGCCGTGCCTTTTGACACCATGTTGGAAATGTACAAATTTAAGTCTGTGCAAGAACTGCTTCCCGAATCGGAGCCGTGTTCTGTTCAGTAGTCTCTATGTCTGTCCCGCAGTGAATACTGTGTTCCACTCATGGCGATGGACAGGGTATGTCGAGGATCAGGTGTGCAGAGGCGTTCTGATGTGTTGGAGCAGTTTCAGGAGTTTGGCCGAGGCTCCTGTGTAGAGTGAGTTTCTGTAGTCCAGTCTCCTGCTGACGAGGGCCTGGGTGACCGTCCTTGTTTCGGTGGGGATCCACTTGTAGATCCTGTGGGGCATGTGGAGGGTGTTGAAGGAGGAGAAAGACAGCATGGACCTGCTTCGTCATGGAGGGTTGAGTCAGAGATGACCCCTAGGTTGCGTGCATGGTCGATGGGTGTTGGAGCCGTTCCTAGAGCAGTCGACCCAGGCCGGGGGGGTGGGACCGAGAATATGAGGACCTCCGTCTTGTCTGAGTTCAGCTTCAGTCAGCTGTTTCTCATCCATTCGGCGATGGCCTTCATAGAGGTTGATTTTGGCACTGTCGGGGTCCTTGGTGAGGGAGAGGATAAGTTGGGTGTCACTGGCGTAGGAGAGGATGTGGAGGTCGTGCAGTGGGGCGACGTGGGCAAGCAGTGAAATTTAGATGTTGAACAGTGTTGTGCAGGGGGGGGGGGGGCGCAGAGGAGGCAGCGGCCGGAGCTGAGCAGGCGCTTTAGCGGGAACACTGGTGAGGGGACAGTAAAACGAGCAGTACAGGACAAGATGCAGCTGGAAAGAGTAAAATCACAAAAGGGCAAAATACAGATACAAGGGGCACAGAGCACAAAAGCGCTGGAAGAAGGCAGCTGACTTACAGTGGCGGTGAACTCAGGCAACAGGGGGTAAAGGCACGAGCACACAGGTGTTGCTGTGAGGCGTGGGGAGCGGACTGACCTGCAAGCAGGTCGGGCCGAGACAGCTTCCGGGGCTGGTGACACTCTAATTGCAGCCGCATCCGACTACTTCACAGGTCTTAAAAATACCATTTACTTGTTAATGAGGCTTTTGTTGTGTTTTCACCCCTTCTGAAAGATACTCTGCCTTTGGCTGGAAGAATTAGCCAGTCCCCTTCCCCCCCAAAAAATTTCAGCCCCCCTGAAATTTGGCTCTAGTTGCCCACCAGATGTGCACATCTTGGGCCACTGCGAGTCCATTAAACCTCTAGCGCCTTGCAGTGCCCCACAGCACCCTGGGAGCTTTGGAAGTCACACCCATGCAGTGGTTCTCTTCCTACCCCACCGGGGAGGTGGGGGCCCTAGTTGTGGATACCAAGGACCCCACCTCAGCACCCAAGCGGTGGTTTTCATCCTACCCCACGGGGCAGTATTTACCACGGGGCCCGTGGCACCCACTGCACTCCACATCTGGACCAGCTGCTAACATGTACCTGGACCAGATAAGACTAGACTCACGGGGAGGGGCCCGGAGACCTTCAGGGACAGCTCCTTGAGGAGAGGAGCTATAGAAGAATGACGGGTGAGCATTATATAATGGCGGCTCGAGCATCAGAGCCAGGACTGGGACAGAACCAGAGGAGAGCAATGTGCTGAAGATCACACCGAGCCAGTGAGAGCTGGGACTAGGGCCCACAAGACCTTCAGGGACAGCTCCTTGAAGAGGCGCTATAGAGGGGGAGACCGGTGAGCATTATATAATGGCGGTTCGAGCATCAGAGCCAGGACTGGGACAGAACCAGAGGAGAGCAGTCTGCCGAAGATCAAACCGAGCCAGTGAGAGCCGGGATTAGGGCCCGGAGACCTTCTGCAGGGTTGCCCCGGGCCCACACAGGGGGCCCTCCTAAGAGGGCGGCCCCACTCAGTGCCACAGGATGGTACATGACAAGTCAGGTGTTTGGGATCCTCGAGGGTCCCCTAGGCCGACGTCATTTCCGGCCAGGAGATGGCAGGGGAGAGGTACTTCTACCTCTCCCACCCTCTGAGCTCCCTTTTTTTCTACTGCCCTGATGCAGTTTGAGCGCGCAGGTGGTCTTCGCGTCTTGGAAGTTTCCGCGTGCGTCGTTTGGCAGGGTGAGTTTGGGCGAAGTTGGGCTTTAGGGCCTGTTGCCCCTGTGGTGTTCGGGGCGGATTGGGCATGTGATGGTGTGCGCACGCTGCACATGCAGTTGTTTTGTGGCATTGTGCGCGCAATGTCTGCCCTTTGGTCTCGTGTGGGTGTTGTTGCGGGGCCCCCTTGCGGAGTGGCGTCTGGTTTTGTGGAGAGTGCTACCTTTGTCCCGGGGATAGCTGTGTTGGTAGAGCGGAGGTCGGCTTTTGGGGAGGCTGACGTGTATTCCTGGGAACCCTCCTCAAAACTAATTTCTGCCTTTGTTGCTTTTCTGCACGGATACCATGAGTGGTGCCCTGGGGGTCCGGGAGGGGAGGTGTAGGGAGGGGGCGGTAAGGGGCAGTCTTTCCTGCGTGGTGCCCTGTGGGTCCGGGAGAGGAGGTGTAGGGAGGGGGCGGCAAGGGTAAGGGGCAGTCTTTCCTGCGTGGTGCCCTGCGGGTCCGGGAGAGGTGTAGGGAGGGGGCGGTAAGAGTAAGGGGCAGTCTCCTGCGTGATGGCCTGGGGGTCCGGGAGGGGAGGTGTAGGGAGGAGGCGGTGAGGGTAAGGGGCAGTCTTTCCTGCGTGGTGCCCTGGGGGTCCGGGAGGGGAGGTGTAGGGGGCGGTAAGGGTAAGGGGTCGGCTTTCTGTGTTTGCAACATAAGGGCGTTATGTAGTATTTTTCTCCATCCCTAGTGGGGTTGTCATCGAGTTGCTCATGGACAAGTCCGTTCTTTTCTTTGTGGGTACCAGATCGACTAGTGGCGGCGCTTGTAGAAGTCTGGAAATTCTGCTTTTGAGTGTGGGTGCCTGAACCGGCTCACCTGTCTGTCTCCTATAGACAGGGAGGGTTTCCGGTCGCATTCTGAAGTGCTATGGTATGGTTTACAAGCAGGGGTGTAGCTAGAGCTTGTGGCGCCCGGGGCTAGCCCTCAGATTGCCGCCCGGGGGAGGGGGAGGGGGTTGGGACGGTGGGCACTTTAAATAAATCCCACCACCAGGGGCTTAACAAACACCCCCGCAGCCCCCGCAGTGCGGGGGGCCTCACTCTCTACAGTTAATGAAGGGGGCCCCCAGGGGGGCCGGCCCCCTCAGCTCTTCTGAGGGCTGTGAGAGAGGCCTGCGCTGAAGCAAGCCTCTCTCCCTCTGTGTCTGAAGCAGGTGCAGCCTGCTCCTTCCCCTCACCCCCTCCCTCTGACTAAAGAGAAACAAAGTATCAACATTGTTTCTCTTCAGTCAGAGCCGGAGGCATCCCTGGGACAAGGACGGGCCCCAGAGACAGCAGTCCACTGCTCCTCTGAGGCAGTACAGAGCCCGGCCCCCCCCCTCTCTCCTCTGATAAGCAAAGCCCACCCCACAAGAGAAGAGACAGGGACACGGGTGGGGGCCCCACCCCACAAGAGAAGAGAAGAGACAAGGACAAGGATTGGGTGGGGGCCCGGCCCACCCCACAAGAGAAGAGAAGAGACAGGGACAAGGATGGGGTGGGGGCCCCATCCCACAAGAGAAGAGACAGGGACAGGCCCCCACCGAGAAGAGACAGGGACAAGGATGGGGTGGGCCCCCACCCCCCCCCACCCCACAGGAGAAGAGACAAGGACAAGGATTGGGTGGGGGCCCCATCCCACAAGAGAAGAGAAGAGACAGGGACAAGGATGGGGTGGGGGCCCATCCCACAAGAGAAGAGACAGGGACAGGCCCCACCCGAGAAGAGACAGGGACAAGGATGGGCTGGGGGACCCACCCCACAAGAGAAGAGAAGAGAAGAGACAGGGACAAGGATGGGGTGGGGTGGGGGCCCCACCCCACAAGAGAAGAGAAAAGACAGGGACAAGGATGGGTGGGGGCCCCATCCCACAAGAGAAGAGACAGGGACAGGCCCCACCTGAGAAGAGACAGGGACAAGGATGGGCTGGGGGCCCCACCCCACAAGAGAAGAGAAGAGACAGGGACAAGGATGGGGTGGGGGCCCCACCCCACAAGATAAGAGAAGAGACAGGGACAAGGATGGGGTGGGGGCCCCACCCCACAAGAGAAGAGAAGAGACAGGGACAAGGATGGGGTGGGGGCCCCACCCCACAAGAGAAGAGACAGGGACAAGGATGGGGTGGGGTGGGGGCCTCAGAGAGCAAGAGACAGCACATAGCAGTGCTCGGGACCCTGACAAGGTGTTAGACGGACCGGGAGGGTCGGCCGAGATTACGGGGAGAGGTCTCCAGGGAGAGCCGTCTCCAACGACTGTACAGATAGTAACTTCCCCCCCACAGACAGACACCACACCAGACTGAAGGTTAACGAGATTTTATAGGCAATTCTTAGGTTACGTTGGTATGATACAAGGAGGTCTGGACTCCGGGGTCCCCTCGATTCGAGTCTTTGGTTTAGGAAAGGGGTAGCGGGACAGTCTTAGTTACCATTTGAAAGTGGTGGGGCGTAAAAATTGGGGGATGAGTGTTGCATTGTGAGGGAGCCAGACTGACTTAAGGCGGGTTTGCAGTGGGGTTGAAGAACTTCCCTGTGAGAAAATGTTGAAAAAAGGAGTGGTAAATGGAGTATTTTAAAGCAAATTTGAGCAAGCAAGAAAATCTATTGTGAACATGAAGTCTTGAAATATTAAAATAAGAAAAGAATTGCAAAGAACAAAATGGCATAAAAGTCTACAGAGTCGACTTTATCACCTTTAAACCTGCAGGCACGTAACCTCGCCTTCAATGCGAAAACCAGTGTCTGCATATGTTTTTTTTTAAACTGCATTATACACTTTCAGCACTGTAGCCAGCTCCTCCGATAATCTTATTTTAAGAAAAAATGATCTAACTGTCAGGCGAATTCAAGTGATAATATTTTGGGGAAAATCCAGTAAATCAACCAAAGAAAGAGAAATGAATGTATTGCACAAAGGTTCCGTAGTTATTAATATGGTATGCAGTCAAGCCACTCCATTAAGATAAAAAAGATTACCATTACTTATACATTGTTCAAACTAGGTTCATAAAAGACAATAAAAAGAAGCACATCTCATTTACTAACGCGCACACTTATTTACCTAAATAAATCATCATGATGGTTTCTCATTGTGGGCAATGAAATGCCGGTTCTAAAATTCTATAATTACCGGCGAGCAGCAGTCATGAATCATTTGGGGAGATAAGTGTGCGTCTGATACAAGTGGAAGCTGCAAACGTACACAGAGAGCAACAGAGGTGTGCCCACTCTAGTGCTACCGAGATCCGACCTCGAGATAAACAAAACCGACTCCATCCAAAAGAGAAAACAACATTTAACTGGCACATTGTAATATCACACGTCTTCCTGGTTTTCAGACTAAGCACGCAGGCTGGATTTATTTTTTAATCTATGTACAAGTGACAAATTAACAGTCACGGCCAGCATGACGGGTAGGGTGGAAATGGGGTCATCGTGGGACCATGGGGGGGAGGCGGGAGGGGTTTAATTAAAGAAAATAAAACTTGCCGTCTCGGCCTGCATTACGGGGCAAAGAAATACGCTCAGATATTCGAGGACGGATTATTTATTTTTCAAGTTTGAATATCTGAGGAGAGAGAGTATGTTCGTATACATTTCTGGTAGTACCAGCAGTGGGGATACTAAAGTTACAGACTGCAGGCCAGGTGCTTGGTGGAATTTGTGTAGGCTTGCTTAATGCTACCTTTCCTTTCAGTCACTGTAAAAACGTGAACTTCACTTACTAGTATGAAACCTCTCTCGGAGTGTACTCGATAGATGACGTCTTCCCACCGACGCAGATTACAGCAAGCACCAGGCGGTCCATCCGTAGTAGGCACAAGACAGTCACGACGACGCACGAGTCACATGGTCCACTCTCCTTACCTTCGTGCTAATTATACTTTCACTATCACTAGTTGTTGTGTGGGAGCACTTGTGCGCCACGCGCGGTGACATCACTGCAGTTTACTGAGTTTAGGGAAATGGCCAATCACAAACGACATGGCTGATTATAGCCATATGTGATTGGCCATACTGTGCTGCCCTCAGCCAACACCCACGCGCGGTCCCATCCTGCTGCAGCAGCCAATCCTGGCGTAGCGCTATCAGCACCACTGCGCCAGGATTGGCCTACGAGCAAGAGACTATCTGCCCTAAATGAGCCCGGGGCCCCGGGTCCTGCTATGTGTGTGTGTGCTAGAGAGAGGGGAGGGGGAGGGACGGGCTACACTGTGCGCATGCGCGGGAAAGTCAAAATATTGAAGACTCCGGGTTTTAGCTTGCGCAGTCACTGCCTGCTGCTTGTCTGTGCGCTGCCTGCCTGCCACTCTTTCTGCTGCAGCCCCGCCCCCCACGGCCCACTACCTTATGGATGCCCGATTCAGTCATCAGTCGGGCTGGTACCGGAACGGTCGCGCGCAGTGCTCGGGTGCCTGACAGTTGCGCATTTATTTTAAAATAAGTTAAGATTGATTGGCAGTGCAGGTGCGGTCGTCCATGGCATGGGATAGTGGGGCAACGCCCCAACGCCCCCAATGGACGCACCGCCACTGGGTTGGGACGGTGGGCACTTTAAATAAATCCCACCACCAGGGGCTTAACAAACACCCCCGCAGCCCCCGCAGTGCGGGGGGCCTCACTCTCTACAGTTAATGAAGGGGGCCCCCAGGGGGGCCGGCCCCCTCAGCTCTTCTGAGGGCTGTGAGAGAGGCCTGCGCTGAAGCAAGCCTCTCTCCCTCTGTGTCTGAAGCAGGTGCAGCCTGCTCCTTCCCCTCACCCCCTCCCTCTGACTAAAGAGAAACAAAGTATCAACATTGTTTCTCTTCAGTCAGAGCCGGAGGCATCCCTGGGACAAGGACGGGCCCCAGAGACAGCAGTCCACTGCTCCTCTGAGGCAGTACAGAGCCCGGCCCCCCCCCTCTCTCCTCTGATAAGCAAAGCCCACCCCACAAGAGAAGAGACAGGGACACGGGTGGGGGCCCCACCCCACAAGAGAAGAGAAGAGACAAGGACAAGGATTGGGTGGGGGCCCGGCCCACCCCACAAGAGAAGAGAAGAGACAGGGACAAGGATGGGGTGGGGGCCCCATCCCACAAGAGAAGAGACAGGGACAGGCCCCCACCGAGAAGAGACAGGGACAAGGATGGGGTGGGCCCCCACCCCCCCCCACCCCACAGGAGAAGAGACAAGGACAAGGATTGGGTGGGGGCCCCATCCCACAAGAGAAGAGAAGAGACAGGGACAAGGATGGGGTGGGGGCCCATCCCACAAGAGAAGAGACAGGGACAGGCCCCACCCGAGAAGAGACAGGGACAAGGATGGGCTGGGGGACCCACCCCACAAGAGAAGAGAAGAGAAGAGACAGGGACAAGGATGGGGTGGGGTGGGGGCCCCACCCCACAAGAGAAGAGAAAAGACAGGGACAAGGATGGGTGGGGGCCCCATCCCACAAGAGAAGAGACAGGGACAGGCCCCACCTGAGAAGAGACAGGGACAAGGATGGGCTGGGGGCCCCACCCCACAAGAGAAGAGAAGAGACAGGGACAAGGATGGGGTGGGGGCCCCACCCCACAAGATAAGAGAAGAGACAGGGACAAGGATGGGGTGGGGGCCCCACCCCACAAGAGAAGAGAAGAGACAGGGACAAGGATGGGGTGGGGGCCCCACCCCACAAGAGAAGAGACAGGGACAAGGATGGGGTGGGGTGGGGGCCTCAGAGAGCAAGAGACAGCACATAGCAGTGCTCGGGACCCTGACAAGGTGTTAGACGGACCGGGAGGGTCGGCCGAGATTACGGGGAGAGGTCTCCAGGGAGAGCCGTCTCCAACGACTGTACAGATAGTAACTTCCCCCCCACAGACAGACACCACACCAGACTGAAGGTTAACGAGATTTTATAGGCAATTCTTAGGTTACGTTGGTATGATACAAGGAGGTCTGGACTCCGGGGTCCCCTCGATTCGAGTCTTTGGTTTAGGAAAGGGGTAGCGGGACAGTCTTAGTTACCAGTGAGTTCAAAATAGCTCTCAATCCTCGAGCTTCGGCGTTCTTGATGATCGGGCCGTGGAGGAGCCAAGCAGGTCCCGAGATGGATGAAGGAAGGATGACGGTCCGCGGCGGAGCCTGCAGGTCCCGGTGAAAGATGACGGTTACAACGGTCCGCGGTCACGCCAGCAGATCCGGACGACGATGAAGGATGAAGGTTACGACGGCTGTGGCAGCGCCAACAGGCAGGACGATGGTGCACAGGACAGAGCTACGGCAGCGCCAGTAGTCCGTCCAGGATGAGTTCCTCTTTGCGTCTCTCGACTCCAAGATACAACTGCCTTCCTGCTCTGGAGCTGCCCCAGTTATAGGGCTGGTGTGCTTTGATGTCCGGACCCTCGCACTTGGAGGTCGGGAGGTCCAGGATGAGGGAGTCCAGACACCCAGCAGGGGGGTGGAGCCAGCGCCCGGGGAGGTGATGGGCGAGCGGCACTTGGTGGGGGAGAGCCATCGACACCTCCCTCTCCCATTGAATGGCCAAGTAGCCCGCTCACCTCCTGGGTGGATGGTGGTGCCGGGATGTCTGAGGCCTGGCCAGGCCCAGGGTTGAGGTCGATCGGAGGCCAGGCGGCCACGTGGTGAAGTGTCCAAGATGGCGGCCCGGGCTGGGCGCGTGGGCCGGCAGTGGATCGGGCCCACGAAGTCGACATGCTCGAGGGCAGGGGTCCCTGAAGGGACGGAGGACGTGCAATGGTGGTGTGTGGTGCTTGTGTGACTGGCCTCGGGCCTGGTAGGGCCGGGGGAGAGTGGCTCTTCATGTGGCCTGTCCAACATGCGTCCCCCCCAGCTGAAGGCGGGGAGAGTCACCCATCCTCTTGGGGACTCTCTTCGTCGAGGCGGAAGAATCGTGACAGGCCATCCGCGTTGGCGTGGTCGGACCCAGGCCGGTGTTCGACTGTGAAGTCCATACCCTGCAAGGATATGGACCAGCGTAGCAGCTTGGGGTTTTCCCCCCGCATGTGCATCAGCCACTGCAGGGGTCGGTGGTCGGTCTGCACCCGAAAGTGGGTGCCGAAAAGGTAGGGCCGGAGCTTCTTGAGGGCCCATACCACAGCGAAGGCTTCCCTCTCTATGGTGCTCCAGCGTTGTTCCCGTGGTAGGAGTCTCCGACTGATGAAGGCCACCGGTTGATCAAGGCCCTCGGTGTTTACTTGGGACAGGACCGCCCCAATGCCCTGATCGGAGGCGTCCGTCTGGACGACGAACTCCCGGCTGTAGTCTGGGGCCTGGAGCACAGGCGCGGAACACATGGCGGCCTTCAACTGTTCGAATGCCGCTTGACACTCTGGGGTCCAGTTCACCTTCTTGGGCTGATTTTTTGACGTGAGTTCGGTGAGAGGCCCCACTATGGTACCATAGTCTTTCACGAACCTTCGGTAATAGCCCGTGAGGCCCAGGAAGGCTCGTACCTCGGTTTGGGTAACAGGGGGCTGCCAGTCCTGGATGGCGGCAATTTTCAGCTGTAGAGGGGCCACTAGGCCGCTTCCCACCTGGTGTCCGAGGTAGGTCACAGACCCTTGTCCAATTTGACACTTGCTGGCCTTGATCGTGAGGCCAGCTCGCTGAAGGGCTTGCAGCACTGCTCGGAGGTGGTGGAGGTGCTCGGTCCAATGGTGGCTGTACACAGCGATGTCGTCTAGGTATGCGGCGCTGAACCCTTCGAGCCCCGCCAGGACCTGATTGACGAGCCGTTGGAAAGTCGCTGGTGCATTTTTCATGCCGAAGGGCATGACCGTGAAATGGTAATGGCCATCGGGGGTGGAGAAGGCAGAACGTTCTTGTGCTCGGGGTGTGAGGCCGATCTGCCAATAGCCTGCTGTCAGGTCGAAGATGCTAAGGTAGCGGGCAGCTCCCATTCGGTCGACCAGTTCATCTGCCCGGGGGATGGGATGTGCGTCCGTTCTGGTGACTTCATTCAGGCCCCGGTAGTCGACGCAGAACCGGAGTTCTGGTGTGGTTCCGGGGGCGGCTGCTTTGGGGACCAGTACGACCGGGCTGGCCCATGGGCTGTCTGAGGGCTCGATGACCCCGAGCGTGAGCATCTTAGCCACTTCCGCCTGGATGCAGGCCCGTACCCGATCAGGTACGCGGTAGGCCCGGTGGCGGATAGGAGGGCTGTCTCCGGTGTCCACATCGTGCACACACCAGGAAGTGACACCTGGGGTGAGGGAGAACAGACTGGCGAACCGTGACAGGAGGGCTTGGCACTCTTGGCGTTGTTCTTTGGTGAGGGTCTCCGAGAGTCGGACCCCCTCTACGGAGCCGTCTTGCTCCTGGGTCCGCAGGAGGTCAGGGAGAGGCTCGGAGTCGTCTTCAACCCCATTGTCTGTGGCCATCAGTAGGCTGAGTTCTGTTCGTGCAAAGTGGGGTTTCAGTCTGTTGGTGTGGAGGACTCGGAGGGGGTTCCGGGAGGACTCCATATCGATCAGATAGGTGGCAGGACCCTTGCGCTCGATCACCTTGAAGGGTCCCGTCCATTTGTCTTGGAGAGCGCAGGGCTCCGTGGGGGACATGACCCATACCTGTTGTCCCGGTTCGAATTCAACGGATGAGGCGTTCTGGTCATACCACTTTTTCATGTCCTCTTGACTGGCCTCTAGGTTGGCTTTTGCTAGGTCTCTGAACCGCCGGGACTGGTTGCGGAGGGTGAGGAGGTACCGGAAGACATCTGGAGGGTTCTTGGCCGGAGGCATCTCCCAGCCTTCTTTGATCAGGCTGAGCGGCCCCCGCACTGGGTGCCCATAGAGCAGTTCGAATGGGCTGAAGCCTAGGGATTTCTGGGGGACCTCTCGGTAGGCGAAGAGGAGGCACGGCAGCAGCACATCCCACTGGCGACGGAGGGGCTCTTCCAATCCCCCGATCATTCCTTTCAGCGTGCGGTTGAACCGCTCAACAAGTCCGTTCCCTTGGGGGTGATAGGGGGTCGTGAAGCGGTAGGTGACCCCACACTGTTGCCAGAGAGATTTCATGTACTTAGAGATAAAGTTCGTGCCTCTGTCGCTGACGACTTCTCGGGGGAACCCCACACGGGAGAAGATCCCCATCAGGGCCCGGCCGACCACTGGGGCTGTCACGGTCCGGAGAGGAACAGCCTCAGGGTAGCGGGTGGCGTGGTCCACTAGCACCAGAATGAAGCGATGTCCTTGTTTCGTACGCGGGTCCAGGGGTCCCACAATGTCTATTCCGACCCTCTCAAATGGGGTCGTGACGACTGGAAAAGGTTGCAAGGGGGCCTTTAGTTTGCGGCCGCTCTTCCCACTGGCTTGGCACGTGGGGCAAGATCGGCAATGCTGGTGCACATCGTTCCTCATTTTGGGCCAGAAGAAGTGGGTCACTAGGCGACTGTAGGTTTTATCTTGTCCTAGGTGCCCTGCCAGGGGGACATCGTGGGCCATGTTTAACAGGAAGTCTCTAAAGCAGAGGGGTACTACTAGTACTCGGTTGGCCCCCAGCTCGGCGATTCGTTGCTCACTGTATAACAGATCATTGTCCCAGTAGACCCAATGAGTTCCGGAGGTATCCCCTGCGCTTTGGGCGAGCGCTTGTTGGCGGAGTCCCTCAAGGGAGGGACAGGTCTTCTGTTCCTGGCGAAATTGTTCTTGTGTGGGTCCCCCCTCTTGGGCCCACTGGTCAAGGTTAGCGAGGTCGGAAGGTTGCGTCGGTTCGAGGGGGGTGTCATGGTCGGGGGTTTCGGCTGGGGCGACCGGAGGCGGTGGCGCCGGCCATTCTGGTTCTTCCGGGTGAGGGTTGGCACGGGCGGCCATGGACCGGGTGGTGACGCACGCCCAGTCCGGGACGCCCAGCATCCCCAAGTGTTCTTTTCGCTCCACGGCTGCCCACGGGGAGCTTTCCAGGTCATTACCGAGGAGGCAGTCCACGGGGGCGTCGTCTCGGACCGTCACCTTCAACATGCCGGAGACCCCTCCCCACTCAAAAGGGACGCAGGCCATCCGACACAGACTTTCCGAGTTGTCGGCTGATCGCACAGGGCAGAGAATGTTCGGTAGATATTGTTCTGGGGTCACCAGGTGACAGCGGACGGCTGTCACACTGGCCCCGGTGTCCCGAAGGGCTTCGGCCCGTTGTCCATTGATGCTCACCCATTGGCTGTACTTCTGGGTGTTAGCGGGTAGGGGGACCCGCGGGACCATGTCTCTTCCCCCTAAGCACGCGAGAGTCATGGCGGCTGGCTCCCACTCTGGATATTCTTGCTCGTCTGTTTCTTGCTCCTCGGAGATCTGTTCTTCCCCTAGTGCTGCGGCGGCCACATGGCGGGGTTTTGGACTCTGATACTGCGGGCAGCTTGGGTCGTTTGCATAGTGGCCGACTCGTTGGCATCGGTGACACGTGACGTTTGCTCTGTACCCCGGTCGCGCCGGGGTGCTGCCCCGGTTGGCCGGGGGGGTGGTGCTGGTAACGGGGGTGGCCGGAGTATTGTCTCTTCCTCGTCCTTGGCCCCCTCCTCCTCCTCTGGCTCGGTGGTGACCATGGTTGCTCCTGTTCTGCTCGTAGGACCCATTCCGGCCCACTCTGGTGATCTCCCACCGGTCAGCTTCGGCTGCGAGCTGCCGGGGATCGGTTAACTTGCTGTCGAGGAGGTGCTGGCGGAGTTCAATGAAGCAATTGTTCGACAGATGCTCCCATACCATCAGATTGAACAGTTGCTCGTAGGTCGTGACGTTGTTCCCTTTGATCCAGCCCTCGAAAGCTCGGCTAAAGTACGTTACATAGTCCACCCAAGTTGTACCCGGGATGCGTGTGCAGTCTCGGAACCTCTGACGGTACATCTCGGGCGTGAGGCCATAGCGGGTGAGGAGGGCCGCTTTCATATGGTCGTAGGAGGTCATCTGGTGGTCTGGGAGCTGTAACAGGGTATCGCGGCCCTCATTGAGGAATCTGCCCCATAGGCCGGCTCCCCAATCGTTTCTATCGATCCGGTGCGCGGTCATAGCGATTTCATATGCCTTGAACCATTGCTGGATGTCGTCCTCTCGAAAATACTCTCGGACCACATCCTTGGGGATGTGTACTTTTTTCTCCGTGGTCTCGGGCACCCCTGCCTCTTTATTCTGTTTGCGCAGGTTGATCTCAGCTAGGTTCCGTTCGTGCTCGTACTCTAGTTTCTTTTCCTCGAGCTCCCTTTGCCTTTGTTTCTCCTCTCTTTCCTCTCGGATGCGTAGGTGCTCTAAGTTTATTTTTTGTTCGGCCAACTTGAGTTCTACGTCCATCTTGAGTCGGGCCATTTCTAGCTCGTGTAGCCGGGTTTTTTCTCTTTCTTGGATCTCGTCTGGCGAGAGACCGGTTCTTTGCCCTTCCGGGGCCGTGTTGCTTCCTTTCGCGGTGCTTTGCTCAGGGGCTTCGGTATCCCCGGTCTCTGCCCAAGATTCTAGGGCGTGCTTAAAATCGTCCTTGGTGCTTAGTCCGGTGGTAGCGATACCTAGTTCGATGCAGAACTGCTTTAGTTCACGATGGCTGTACTCCTCTAGTTTTTCCATTTGGAACTTCTCCGTTGATCCGCTCTCTTTAGTTGTCATAGTGGTTCGTTGTGGGGTGAGCTACTCTCTGTACGTATGCGGTGATTCGGATCGCGCCGCTGGCCACCAATGTTAGACGGACCGGGAGGGTCGGCCGAGATTACGGGGAGAGGTCTCCAGGGAGAGCCGTCTCCAACGACTGTACAGATAGTAACTTCCCCCCCACAGACAGACACCACACCAGACTGAAGGTTAACGAGATTTTATAGGCAATTCTTAGGTTACGTTGGTATGATACAAGGAGGTCTGGACTCCGGGGTCCCCTCGATTCGAGTCTTTGGTTTAGGAAAGGGGTAGCGGGACAGTCTTAGTTACCAGTGAGTTCAAAATAGCTCTCAATCCTCGAGCTTCGGCGTTCTTGATGATCGGGCCGTGGAGGAGCCAAGCAGGTCCCGAGATGGATGAAGGAAGGATGACGGTCCGCGGCGGAGCCTGCAGGTCCCGGTGAAAGATGACGGTTACAACGGTCCGCGGTCACGCCAGCAGATCCGGACGACGATGAAGGATGAAGGTTACGACGGCTGTGGCAGCGCCAACAGGCAGGACGATGGTGCACAGGACAGAGCTACGGCAGCGCCAGTAGTCCGTCCAGGATGAGTTCCTCTTTGCGTCTCTCGACTCCAAGATACAACTGCCTTCCTGCTCTGGAGCTGCCCCAGTTATAGGGCTGGTGTGCTTTGATGTCCGGACCCTCGCACTTGGAGGTCGGGAGGTCCGGGATGAGGGAGTCCAGACACCCAGCAGGGGGGTGGAGCCAGCGCCCGGGGAGGTGATGGGCGAGCGGCACTTGGTGGGGGAGAGCCATCGACACCTCCCTCTCCCATTGAATGGCCAAGTAGCCCGCTCACCTCCTGGGTGGATGGTGGTGCCGGGATGTCTGAGGCCTGGCCAGGCCCAGGGTTGAGGTCGATCGGAGGCCAGGCGGCCACGTGGTGAAGTGTCCAAGATGGCGGCCCGGGCTGGGCGCGTGGGCCGGCAGTGGATCGGGCCCACGAAGTCGACATGCTCGAGGGCAGGGGTCCCTGAAGGGACGGAGGACGTGCAATGGTGGTGTGTGGTGCTTGTGTGACTGGCCTCGGGCCTGGTAGGGCCGGGGGAGAGTGGCTCTTCATGTGGCCTGTCCAACACAAGGCTGGGAGTGGGGGCCCCCAGACAGAGTATTCTCCAGGGCAAAGCTCACATGAGAAGGGACGAGGCAGCAAAATGGTGCCCTCAGGTAAGCCCTCTTGAACACACCATGGGCATCCGCAAGAGGGGAGGAGGGGGGCCGAGAAGGGCGCAAGGCAGAGGGGAGAAGGGCGCAAGGCAGAGGGGAGAAGGGCGCAAGGCAGAGGGGAGAAGGGCGCAAGGCAGAGGGGAGAAGGGTGCAAGGCAGAGGGGAGAAGGGTGCAAGGCAGAGGGGAGAAGGGTGCAAGGCAGAGGGGAGAAGGGTGCAAGGCAGAGGGGAGAAGGGTGCAAGGCAGAGGGGAGAAGGGTGCAAGGCAGAGGGGAGAAGGGTGCAAGGCAGAGGGGAGAAGGGTGCAAGGCAGAGGGGAGAAGGGTGCAAGGCAGAGGGGAGAAGGGTGCAAGGCAGAGGGGAGAAGGGTGCAAGGCAGAGGGGAGAAGGGTGCAAGGCAGAGGGGAGAAGGGTGCAAGGTAGAGGGGGAGAAGGGTGCATGGCAGAGGGGAGAAGGGTGCAAGGCAGAGGGGAGAAGGGTGCAAGGCAGAGGGGAGAAGGGTGCAAGGCAGAGGGGAGAAGGGTGCAAGGCAGAGGGGGGAAGGGTGCAAGGCAGAGGGGAGAAGGGTGCAAGGCAGAGGGGAGAAGGGTGCAAGGCAGAGGGGAGAAGGGTGCAAGGCAGAGGGGAGAAGGGTGCAAGGCAGAGGGGGAGAAGGGTGCAAGGCAGAGAGGAAAAGGATGCAAGGTAAAGAAGGGTGCAAGGCGGAGGGGGAGAAGGGTGCAAGGTGGAGGGGGAGAAGGGTGCACGGCAGAGGGGAGAAGGGTGCAAGGCAGAGGGAGAATGGTGCAAGGTAGAAAAGGGTTCAAGGTGGAGGTGGACTAGGGTACAAGGGGAGGGGGAGAAGGATACAAGGGGGAGGGGGGAAAGGTGCAAGAGGGAGGGCAAGAAGGGTGCAAGGCAGAGGAGAGAAGGGTGCAAGGGGGATGGTGATTAAGTTAAAAATGTGCCCCCCCTGGAAACATTTCTGCTGACACCCATGGAACGCACACTACTTTGTGAGGGAGAGTGGGAGAAAGTGGAGAGAAACAGTGGAGAGAGTGGGAGAAAGTGGAGAGAAACAGTGGAGAGAGTGGGAGAAAGTGGAGAGAAACAGTGGAGAGAGTGGGAGAAAGTGGAGAGAAACAGTGGAGAGAGTGGGAGAAAGTGGAGAGAAACAGTGGAGAGAGTGGGAGAAAGTGGAGAGAAACAGTGGAGAGAGTGGGAGAAAGTGGAGAGAAACAGTGGAGAGAGTGGGAGAAAGTGGAGAGAAACAGTGGAGAGAGTGGGAGAAACAGTGGGGAGAGAGTGAGAGAGACAGTGGAGAGAGGGGAGACAGTGGGGAGAGAGTGAGAGAGACAGTGGGGAGAGAGTGGAGAGAGACAGTGGAGAGAGGGGAGACAGTGGGGAGAGAGTGGAGAGAGACAGTGGAGAGAGGGGAGACAGTGGGGAGAGAGTGGAGAGAGACAGTGGAGAGAGGGGAGACAGTGGGGAGAGAGTGGAGAGAGACAGTGGAGAGAGGGGAGACAGTGGAGGGGAGGGAGACAGTGGAGGGAGACAGTGGAGGGAGACAGTGGAGGGAGACAGTGGAGGGAGACAGTGGAGGGAGACAGTGGAGGGAGACAGTGGAGGGAGACAGTGGAGGGAGACAGTGGAGGGAGACAGTGGAGGGAGACAGTGGAGGGAGACAGTGGAGGGAGACAGTGGAGGGAGACAGTGGAGGGAGACAGTGGAGGGAGACAGTGGAGGGAGACAGTGGAGGGAGACAGTGGAGGGAGACAGTGGAGGGAGACAGTGGAGGGAGACAGTGGAGGGAGACAGTGGAGGGAGACAGTGGAGGGAGACAGTGGAGGGAGACAGTGGAGGGAGACAGTGGAGGGAGACGCAGAGACTGACTGACAGAGATAGACTGATTGACTGTGAGAGAGACTGACTGACAGAGAGACTGACAGAGAGAGACTGATTGACTGTGAGAGAGACTGACAGAGAGACTGATTGACTGTGAGAGAGACTGACAGAGAGAGACTGATTGACTGTGAGAGAGACTGACAGAGAGAGAGACTGACAGAGAGAGAGACTGACAGAGAGAGAGACTGACAGAGAGAGAGACTGACAGAGAGAGAGACTGACAGAGAGAGAGACTGACAGAGAGAGAGACTGACAGAGAGAGAGACTGACAGAGAGAGAATGACTGACTGGGAGAGAGAGAGACTGACTGGGAGAGAGAGACTGACTGGGAGAGAGAGACTGACTGGGAGAGAGAGACTGACTGGGAGAGAGAGACTGACTGGGAGAGAGAGACTGACTGGGAGAGAGAGACTGACTGGGAGAGAGAGACTGACTGGGAGAGAGAGACTGACTGGGAGAGAGAGACTGACTGGGAGAGAGAGACTGACTGGGAGAGAGAGACTGACTGGGAGAGAGAGACTGACTGGGAGAGAGAGACTGACTGGGAGAGAGAGACTGACTGGGAGAGAGAGACTGACTGGGAGAGAGAGACTGACTGGGAGAGAGAGACTGACTGGGAGAGAGAGACTGACTGGGAGAGAGAGACTGACTGGGAGAGAGAGACTGACTGGGAGAGAGAGACTGACTGGGAGAGAGAGACTGACTGACAGAGAGGGACTGACTGACAGAGAGGGAGACTGACTGACAAAGACTGACAGAGAGAGAAAGAGACTGAGAGACTGACAGAGAAAGAGAGACTGACTAACAGAGAGAAAGAGAGAGACTAACAGAGAGAGACTGACTGACAGACTGAGAGAGACTGATTGAGAGAGAGAGACTGAGACTGACAGAGAGAGAGAGACAGAGAGACTGACAGAGAGAGCCTGACAGAGAGAGACTGACAGAGAGAGACTGACAGAGAGAGACTGACAGAGAGAGACTGACAGAGAGAGACTGACAGAGAGAGACTGACAGAGAGAGCCTGACAGAGAGAGACTGACAGAGAGAGACTGACAGAGAGAGACTGACAGAGAGAGACTGACAGAGAGAGACTGACAGAGAGAGACTGACAGAGAGAGACTGACAGAGAGAGACTGACAGAGAGAGACTGACAGAGAGAGACTGACAGAGAGAGACTGAATGACAGAGAGTGATAGAGTGACTGACAGAGAGGGACTGACTGACAGAGAGAGAGAGAGAGAGAGAGAGAGAGAGAGACTGACTGACTAAGAGAGACTGAATGACAGAGAGAGATAGACTGACTGACTGAAAGAGAGATACTGACTGACAGAGGGAGAGAGACTGTGATGGAATTGGGGTCAAAGTGTGTATGAAGCTATGCAATGCCTCTTAAGATTGCTATTGTCTAATAAAAATAAAAATGTATTATCAAAATGTGCTCTTTGTAGTTATATCTGCTTTTGAAATACTGCATTGTCGCTTTGTCCAATGTTTTAAAACGGAAACGGGAAGGAGCAGTGAATGCACTTTTGTCAAAGCTAAACGAGGAGTGGGCCCGATGTTGTATATCATGACAGGAGTCTGCATCAGGAAACCCACCTAAAATTGGGCAAACTTCCCCGGCCTACTGATGGCAGGGACCCTGTAATGAATGGACCGCCACCTATGATAGCCTACGGGCAGACTAAGCCCAACCTTTAACTCCACCCTCCAGTGTTACTATTAACGGCTGCATTGGGTACAGTGGCGTAACAATCGCCCGCATCCCCTGCAGTACGGCGGGTCGCTGGCCTGAGAGCTCTAGACAGGCATGGAGGATGGGAGGGGGGCCCCCTCCGTGTAGTTTGCAGGGGGGGGCCCTCATGTTTCGTTACGCCACTGCCCACCACAGCCCAATAGCCTGTTAACTGTCAAAAGCAAAACCTTTTATTCACATCTTTTTGTAGAATCAAATGATTTGCATCAGCCTTTAGCTTGTTTACTGCTGCAACAAGTTTGCAAATACATCTCATAATCACCCCCCACCTGTCTCAGCTGCTTAATAGCCCTTCTTCAGGCTCTGTGGTGGTGTCTAGGATTATGGAGCAGGTCAGGCCTCAAGCACTAGTATGCCACAGTTGTCGACAGTCAATAGAACACAGTTATGAAAAAAGTCAGGGAACAAGATTGTACAGCCAGAGACATTCTTTGTAAAAGAAATAGCTTTTTAAATGAGCGTCAAGCCTAAAATGCGCGGGCAATAAATGGATTGAAGAAAACGCAGCATTTCAAGCTCTGAATGCATCACCTGAAACAGGTGGATTAAAGCGGAGACCCTGCAATACAGGAAATAATGAGATTGGTGTCATTCTCTGTGTGCAATGCTCTCCAATGGCAGTTTTCGCAGAGGGAACAGTGAATGGGGTGTTCTGATTGTTACAGTGCTGGGCAGGCCAGCACCAAGGTGTGCACTGACAATATGCATTGTTAGAGGAAGCAACTTTTGTAATTAAGACTGCAACCGAGAGCTCCCTAAACAGCGCAGAGAAGACCTTGAAGCACTTTAAGGCGACACCACTCAGCTGTGGGATGTACATGGACAGCGTTGAGAACCCCCGCACACTGGTTCCAGCAACCTGCATTAACAGCATAACAACATCACCTTGGGGCGAACATACAGGGGCCTCACAACCCTTGAGTGGGGTCCCTATTCAACCCCAGGCCAATGAACGAATATCTGAGCTACTGGAGAATATGGGCCCCTCTGACAGTCTGCATGGGGTGGTCAGCTGAGTCATATCGCCGCTCCTATTTATGTATGCAGTTTTATGCAGCGCGGACTTTACCTGAAGGCGTCAGAGCGCTTCACAATAGGAACAGTAATGACACAGAAAATTGCAAGTGAACAAATTACAAAAGCAGACGTAAAGTTACGTGAGGCAAAAGTGACAATTGTGAGCAAACAAAATACAAATGGTAGAAAATGGTGCATTACAGGAGGAAAAAGTGACAAGTGTGCAGGTTACAAAGGCGTACAAAGTACAATTAGAGGTATAATACTGCAATATTTGGCAGGCACTCCAGCACAAGAACAAACGTTACGTAGGCAATGGCGGCACGTGGGCAAGTATCAAAAGCACACAAAATGTGAGAGGTAGCAAACAGTGTGTTACAAGAGGAAAGTGGCGTGTGCATGTTACAAAAGAGTCTTTTCAAGCAGGTATAATGACACTAATAGGAACTGGGAAAATCTACCAAGCTCCAGTCCCCTCACTGCCCACGTTGTATTCCACTGTCCTGCCACTCAAAATTGTTTAATGCTAGGCAGACAGTGTCCAAAGCAGGAGGCCCTCTCAAGGCTAGGCCCCGCTCCACATCTCTTGCCCACCAGTATCAGGATGTACAGTCCTTGCTCGCCCATCACTTATTCATATCTGCCATCCTCAAGACTTCTTTGCTAGGGTGCCCAATGAAGGCCGAAGGAAAAATGGCACATTCCCTGTTCACTCCAGTTGAGACTGGACAAGGGAGCTAGTCATTCTACATTATGTTTCATTCCAAAATGGTATAGTGCCTCGGACGTTGCGAGGGCTTTACCAGATACTTCAACCATGCTATATGAGGGCTCCTATTCAAAGTCTCGACAAACCACAGTATGTACCATGCTATTTATTTTTGAGTGTGCTGCCTGTTCTAAGCTAACAACCTTCTCGTTTGCAGATAACCTACCTACAATACCACTACTTAGTATTACATAATGCTTTCAAAAAATTACCAATATTATTAATTCTCCAGATAAACCTTGAATACCCAACACTGAAGACCTATTTGAACATTCTCTCCATCCACTGGCGCATGATCTCCCTCTACCTCGCTTATTCTCTACTTTAAATTGCCTCTTGAACATTAGACAATCCTCTCCTCTTCTGCAACCTGCACCTCACAGTTCTATCCACTCCCCATCTCTTCAAACAGAAAGCCTGGTGTATTTTTCAAACCCTTTGATGCATGTGGAATGATTTATTACTTTGAGCACAACAGCAGTATGCTACCACGTAATGAACATTAGAAAAATGTACTCATGTCTCCTAATTTTATTGCACTAAAGCAATAATTCAGTGGTACTTCATAAAATGCGCTAATGAAACAGCCTGATTTTGAGCCACCCCGGCATCTCTTCTACCCACAGGACAATGTGGTTAACGTTGCTACCATACACTTGTTCAACTTGTCTAGACATACTACCCCCCTTTTCTCCCATGGTTCTTTTTAAACTTGATTTCTCATTTTATAGGTGTATTATACATAGGCAATGGTGGCACTTGTGCAAGTACCAAAAGTCAACAAAGTGTGAAAGGTAACAGTGTGTTACAAGAGAAAAGTGACGTGTGCAAGTCACAAAAGAGCACCAAACACAGGTACAAGGATAATTCTGCAATAAATAAATGGCTAACACTCCAACCATAAGAATACACTGGGAAGGCACTTCCATAGTCATGGAGTCCGACGAAGGTTGCCACATACTTGGTTGGGCGCCGTCAAGCGGCCCCTAGCCGAGAACTTAATGATTGACGCCCCTCTGGAGGACTCTGAGCGAGGCTGGGCGGAAGGGGAAGGGGGCAACAACCACAACGGTCGGAGCCGGAGGACTGACGAGGACGTCACTAACGCGGGGCGGGACTTAGGCCGCGCCCGCGCTGCAGCCTGCACACCCCTGACCTGCTTGTAAGTTTTTTTTAACACTGCAGCAGGCACAGTGCAAATGCGGGTGGCGGCCACGGCACTGGAGGCCCGTTGCGGCCGCAGCCGCCTTAATAATTTATGTGGGACACTGCTCCCCCAAGAATCCCAAATACATTATAAAGGCCGCCGCAACAGGCCTCCAGTGCTGCGCGGCCGCCTCAGAAATGGTGCCGCCTGGGGCGGACCGCCACCCCCTCCTCCCCCAGCTACGCGGGTGTTTACAAGCACACGAGCATGTTCGCAGGCCTAGACTCTTTGGAGGCTGCAATTTTCTGCCTGCGACGACAGTGCCCAGTGTTGCGTCGTGCAGGCCTTGGTCGCATCGTGACTATCACGGGTTTCATCTTGCACCAGGGCTCGGTCTGCCTTTCAGAAGTCACCGCCGTACATGGAAGGTGATCCTGCGAGGAGACACCCTTCCCCCATGCCCGGGTCCAACCGCGCAGGCCATGCCCGGCTGGGTCCTCTGACTCATCACGGGTGGATGGTCTGTCCCACCGCGTGAGGGACGTGGGGGTCGGCACTCGCGGGCGTTGGATCGAGACCTTCGCTGGGGGCTAGGCCTTCTCGCGGCTCTGTGGGGTCTGTTAAAATGGCGATTTTTTTCTTAAGGTGCTGCTTTGGTGTTTATTGGGTGGCCATGGTCCCCATTAGAAGTTTGGTAGATGCCCTGTGGCTCTCGTGGAGTAAACACTGCACATTCTCGGATTTCTTTGTTTGTCAGATGGGGCAGGAATAGTGTGGGGGTCGGGTTTGGCTCCCCGCTGCCACAGTCTGAGAAGGAGGGGGGCTAGGGCACGTCCGTGTAGGTGCCACCTCCCTTATCCACAGTTTGGTCGCACACGAGTTACGCTGGGCGGTACTGTGTCGTTATGGCCATCCCGCTCGCTGTAGCAGGGAATGTTTTTGGGGGTTGGCAACATGCGTCTGGGTGCTGGCTTGTGTCACGGCCGACAACCCTCCCCCCACCCCCACTGTCATATGGATTTCCTAGGGGGGATTGCGCAGACGGTATGAGCTTCAAGTTGGATAAAGATGGGTTATTTCTGTTGGGACGCATTCTCCGATGGGCAGAGCTCCTTAGGGTAAGGTGTGTGCAGCACGGACCTGGGATAGCCAGCTCAGGCTTACTACTGTGGTGGGCCAATTGGTGCTGCACATGAGTGAATGATATAGTACAGCACCTAGTTTACGGGTTCTGTATGGGACCATCCTTAGCAACAGCGGCTGCGCACATGGGTAGCAGTAAAGCTGCTTTTAGTTTGCCCAGGGTTGGGGCTGGCAAGGTCATCAGCTTGGCGGCCAGAAACGGAGTAGGAAAAATCATATCTGTGAAGGTGCAATGCGCACTCGGCAGTCAAGCAAGCCAAGTTTCAGCAGAACCCTGGTATACTGTCGGGAATAAATGCAAGGTTATGGGTTACACTTAAAAGGCCTTTTCTGTGAGCAGGGGGCGCAAGTGAGCCATTCCCAGGAAGGTGCGATTGGCCTCGATAGAGCTGAAATGGAGAGGAGGGGGCACTAATGCAAACAACTCCAGAGCCCCCTCGCGGCCATCGTACGCAAACACAACCTCAGCATAATCTCCTACGCCGACGACACCCAGCTGATCCTCTCCCTGACCAACGACCCCGCCGCCGCCAGAGCCAACCTGCACGAAGGGATGAAAGAGGTAGCCGAGTGGATGACAACCAGCCGCCTGAAACTGAACTCGGACAAGACGGAGGTCCTCATCCTGGGCTCCTCACCCTCCGCCTGGGACGACTCCTGGTGGCCTCCTGCCCTGGGCACCGCACCCAAACCGACAGACCATGCACGAAACCTGGGCTTCATCCTGGACTCCTCCCTCTCCATGACCAGGCAAGTCAACAACGTCTCCTCGGCGTGCTTCAACATCCTACGCATGCTACGGAAGATCTTCTGGTGGATCCCCACCGAGACCAGGAAGACCGTCACCCAGGCCGTCGTCACCAGCCGACTGGACTACGGCAACGCCCTCTACGCCGGTACCACCGCCAAGCTCCAGAAGAGACTCCAGCGGATCCAGAACGCCTCAGCCAGACTCATCCTCGACATCCCACGAACCAGCCACATCTCCGGACATCTGAGAGACCTTCACTGGCTCCCCGTCAACAAAAGAATCACCTTCCGCCTCCTCACCCACGCACACAAGGCCCTACACGACCAAGGCCCGAGCTACCTCAACAGCCGAGTCAACTTCTACGCTCCCAAACGCCACCTCCGATCAGCCAACCACGCTCTCGCCGCCGTCCCCCGCATCCGAAGAGCGACTACAGGAGGAAGGTCCTGCTCCCACCTGGCCGCCAAGACCTGGAACTCCCTCCCTCCCTCCCGACCTGCGCCTGACCCAAGACCACCTCTCCTTCAGGAAGAAGCTGAAGACCTGGCTGTTCGAGCAGTAGCCCCCCCCCCCCCCCAGCGCCTTATGTAGCGCCTTATGTAGCGCGCTTTATAAGTGTCACTGATTGATTGATTGAGAGCACAGCTTGCAGTCCGTTGAGCTGATCAGGGACATTACTCATGTTCACTCCATGTCCCCTGATGAAAAAGGATTGCATGTTACCAGTCGCTTTAGTCAAGCGAAGTGTCCTTGGGAGATTGTCAGCTAGCATTAGGATCGGCATTGGGGTGGTCAGCCGGCTGGCAGGCCTTTTCATACGTAGGGTTATAGCTCAGGTATGTCCAAGTATGGGTTAGGAGACCAGAAGCCAGACAGGGGATACACGTTCACAGGCCTGTAGAGCGGCAGAACCGATGGGGTCTCTTGGTTTGCTGGTCAGCACAGCTGTCCTGAGAAGGAAAGGACCTGTCCTTGCTTGAGCTGAGGGAGGCCTTTGAATGAACAGGATGTAGGTAACGAGGTCTATCGTGGTGGGGGCCCTGGGGTGACGGTGGCCACACCCAGTGCTGTGATGGAGTTACAGGGCAATCCAGAGGCTGCAAGGTACAGAAGGGTACCCTCTGCAGGAGCACAGGAGCACTGCAAGGGTGCGAAAGCCAAAATCCCCAGGGAGGTGCTCACGTTGGACCCTGGAGGAGCGACAGCATCCCGTTAGTCCTTCAGGTGGTTGTGAACGTGAGCAACTGGGGTTGCCTGGAACTCTCCGACTCCCCCCCCCCCCCCTTCCCCCCCTTAGCTGGGGGGTGGGCAAGAGTAAGGGTCGGACTGCCGGTCCGCCAGTGGGAGGGGCTAGATCCTCCCCCAAATCGACAAACAGCAGTTGGTGAGGGCCACCGGGTAGGATGGCTCCTGAGGCGGCGAGGGGCGGCCTTCCCTGGGATCGCCCGCAAGATAACCCACCATGTTGGCATATTTGTTATGTAAATAAACCTGCAGCAATTTTCTCCACTAAAAAGGTGTTGTGTCCGATTATTACTCTGAAGTGTTGATGTTGGAGGGATGGGGAGTGTTGCCGATATTGGCACTAAGGGACAGCTCCTTGAGGAGAGGCGCTATAGAGGGGATCATGGGTGAGCATTATATAATGGCGGCTCAAGCTTCAGAGAGGACTGGGAAAGAAGCAGAGGAGAGCAGTGTGCCGAAGATCACACCGAGCCAGTGCGAGCCGGGACTAAGACCAGACCCACAGCGGGGCGGGAGGCCTCGGAGCTGCCCTGCTCGTGGGGGTGGGGGGGGGCTAGAACCGGGTGTGAATGCGCCGCTGTGGGGCTCACCTGGCACAAGGCCCGTGTGGGGCCCCGCCTATGCTCAGGGCGGTGAATTCAGACTGGCCCCCGGAGGATGGGGGGCTCGGGTTGCTCCAGTGCACAATGTCCCCACCCCCATCCCCCCCCCCCGCCAGGCTCGGGGCATCGTGTTACCAGCCCAGCCTGCTGTACAGTCAGGGCGGGGACCGGGGGTATCAGGGACTGTTCAACACACCCCACCTGAGGGGGAGGGGGTGCAACCAGAGAAGGTTTGAAGTGCAGCACCCGATTTTTATTTATTTATTTATTTTTATTTATGCATTTTTATATAGCGCGGACTTTACCCGAAGGTGTCAGAGCGCTTCACAAAAGGAACAGAAATGAAACATAATGAGAAACATTACAAAAGAACAGATTACAAAAGCATATGTTATGTTAAATAAGGTAATAGTGACAATTGTGAGCAAACATTATATATGAGGTAGTAAAAATTGTGAGCAACCAAAAATACATGAGGTAGTAAAAAGTGCACAAGAGGAAAAGTGACAAGTGTGCACTTACAAGAGAAAACAGAGTATATTTGAGGTATAATACTGCAATAAATGCTGGCACAAGAACAGGCGTCACGTAGGCAAGGTGGCCCTTGTGCAAGTATCAAAGGTAAAAACATGTGAGAGGTAGCAACCGTGTGTTACAAGGGCAAAGTGGTGCGTGCATGTTGCAAAAGGGCACCGAACACAAGTACATGGAAAATACTGCAAAAAGGCAGACACTCCAACGCCAGGAATACACTGCGAAGGCACTTCCATGGTCATGGAGAGTAGAATTTATCAGTAGTGGGAAGCCTTCCTCCAAATAGCAAGAGGTCGTGAATTACTTTTGGAATTACCGATAAAGCAGCAGTGTGGCCAACCTGAACCCTGCAAGCTAGGCTGGGGCACACTAGCGTCTTCTGACCCACGTCCAGGCGCCTGGGCCTCGGGTACCCCCGCCCCTCCTCACACCCCGATCCACTGGCCGGCCTGAACCGGGGGAGCACCGGCTCAGCGCCACGAAGCGCGTCCCAGCGCCTCGGGGCCACCTCCAGGCGCCTTCCAGTTACCCTCGCCAGCCCAGCTTACACCCCCAGCACCCCGGGTTAGTCAGACTTACGCATTTCTTTTTGAGGTCTCCTTGGGTCCAGAGGTCAAAGGTCACGACGTCCTCCTTCCAGTCCTGCCCTTGGTCTGCCAGCAGCATGCGGGCCGCCTCCGCGCGACCTGAGGATGGCAAAATGTGGCATTAGAGGTGCAATAAACCACCAAGGGGCAGCAAGCAAGGGCAAGAACCCCAGGGGCAACTAGCAAGAGGTGGCATGAGGGACAATAAAACATGGGGAAATAACCCAAGGGGCAAAAAAACCTAGGGGGCAGCTAGCAAGAGGTGGCATTAGAGGGGCAAGAACCCAGGGGGATAACTCAGGGGGCAGCATGCAAGGGCAAGAACTGGCATTATGGGCAATAACTCTGGGGGCAGCAAACCCAGGGGCAGCAAACTAGGGCAAGAAATGGCACGAGATGGGCAAGAACACCCTTTGTTTGCCCCTGGGGTTATTTAAGGACCTCATTTATTCCCTTGTGTTTATTCTTGCTTTTGCCACTTTGTACAGCGCTCCGATGCCCGCAGGGGCCATGTGCGCGCTTTAGAAGACTCTTCAAATAAGTAAACGGCCTGAGAGGGCGAGTGGGGCAAGAACCAGGGGCAGGTGGCAACAGAAGAGGCCTGAGGGGGAGGGGCGGGGTCTCGAGGGTCCGGTGCCCCCGAGGTCCGTCTCATCCACGGGCCTGGGACTGGATTCCTTGGAAGAGACCTCGGCGGGGTGCCGGGGCCCCTCTTCCAAGGGGCCCCGAGCCACCTCCTAACCCTAGATGTAGAGGCTATGCTCACCCATAGGTGGCGCCCCCAGAGGCCCCCCTGCGGCTCAAGGACCGGACTCGGAAGAGACGGGACACCAGGAGCCGCAAAGGAGCCGCAAAGGAGCCTCCCCCCCCCCCCCCCCTCCTCCTTTGCTGGCTGGATAGTGCCCCTCCTGCTGGCTGCTGCCCCCTCTCCCCCTGGCTGGCTGGCAGGCGGGTGCCCCCCCCTTTGCTGCCCTCCCCTCCTCCACCAGGGGCGCCCCCTCCCTGGGAAGGGCCTCGAGGCGCTGCACTCACCTCGCACGTTGAAGTAGATGAAGGTGTAGCTGTGCACTGGAAGAGAAAAGGAAGCGTTAGGGAGTCTCGGGGAGGTCACAAAGGAGCATTGGCAAAGACAACAGGCCTGGCACTTAAAGTACGAATACCAGGAGGACAGCAGCGCACAGACCTCGCAGCGCTGCAGGGCGAGGGGGCTCGGGGCCACGATTGCTGCACCCCCTCGGAGGGGGAGCCTAGAATGGATGGCTGGCCTTCCCTGCCCCCTGAGCATTAGAGCGCTTTACAAGTCAGTAAAGCGAGTGCTGTGCCCGTGTTCAGGGGGGTGGGGGGGCAGGGAGAGCGGTCTGACCAGGTCCGGAGGAAGGCCGAAGGCGGGAAGTGGATTGAAGCGCCAACCCTGGAGAGGGTGAACTGGCAATGGTGGGCGCTGTAATAAAGGCAAGGCGCTGGACAGGTGTGTCCTGGGCACCGAGGCGGGGGGGACTCAACACAGGCGTCTTTAAAGTCTCGATCCTTACAGGCAGTGCGGGACCGCGTCAGCTCGAAGCGAGGCACTTTATGCAGACATTGAAAATCTAAGTGCCAACATCTGGGGGGGTAGGTAGACGGTCAGATGCGACCCGATCCCGGCGCTGCCGCAGACTCACTGTTGCTCGTGGGCGTCCCGGGTCTGGTGCTGAGGCTGTCGTGCCTGACGCCGGCTGGGCTGGGCAGTTGCTGCTGAGGCCGGCGGGGTTGGGGCGGCGACACTTCTACTGCACCTGTGGACTGGACCAGGAGCCGGTGGGATGCTACGGGGTTTCCTTTTATAAGCCCCAGGGAGTCACATGACCAGTGCTGAGTCATTCAAGGAACGACCCCTCCCCCTCCCTAGAGGGACAGGGGCCGCTCTGATCGTGTGCACCCAGGCCGTGCACTGATACTGTGCACGCAGAGCGCCAAGCGTGCCACCCGGGCTGTACACTGATCCAATAGTATACGTGACGTCTCGTGTGCACCCCCCCTACCCCCCTGTACACCTATGGGCAGTGCCCGAGCCCTGTGCATCAGACGACGGACTAGACTGAGCACTGAGTTACAGGCTGTGCTCTGACAGTGCACGCAGACTCTGCTCTGTGACTGAGCGTTCACTTGGTCTGTGCACTGAGCCCATGCACGAGCACTGTGCACTGAGCCCATGCACGGAGACTGTGCACTGAGCCCATGCACGAGCACTGTGCTAGCGCCGGTGCACGCAGACTCTGCTCTGTGACTGAGCGTTCACTTGGTCTGTGCACTGAGCCCATGCACGAGCACTGTGCACTGAGCCCATGCACGGAGACTGTGCACTGAGCCCATGCACGAGCACTGTGCTAGCGCCGGTGCACGCAGACTCTGCTACGTGACTGAGCGTTCACCTGGTCTGTGCACTGAACTCATGCACGGACACTGTGCACTGAGCCCATGCCCGGGGACTGTGATCTGACAGTGCACGGACACTGTGCTAGCACCGGTGCACGCAGACTCTGTGACCATGCATGCAGACTGTGCACTGAGCCCAGGCTCTGAGACTGTGTTCTGACAGTGCACGCAGACTGTGCACTGTGGCCGTGCCCAGACTGTGCCTGTTAGAAATGGGGTTTCTGTTCGGCTAGGGCACGGGCCGAAGCTAGGCAAAAATCTCCCTCTGGTCAGGACAAGGGAGTTACACTCCTAAAATAACCTCTGCTCACCCCCTTGGTAGCTTGGCACGAGCAGCCAGGCTTATCTCCGCGGCAGTTTGTAAAGCATGTGCACAGAACCCACAGTAATACAGTGTATGCCCTTCAAACGGACACCACACCAGATTAGAAAAATATCCAATATTTTTTATATATTTTTATATAATTAAAAGAAGACCAAAAACGACAAAAATCCACAGTCCTGTATGAAAAATGTCTGTAGTTACCTAAATAAGTTTAAAGCAAAGTTCCTCGATGTCGGTAGCTTCGTCCAGGGCTGGCGTCGTGAACAACAAATCCAACCGTTCTGACTGGTCGCGAAGCAACTATGGTGACGAGAAGACCCGTAAACAGTGCCTGAGAGAAATGCAGGGAGATGTGGCCCTTGAAGTCCCTCTCATTGCAGGTCGAGCTCCTCTCTGATGGAATCAGGAGCGACGGTGTCGGCAGGCGGTGGAGGCTGCCGTGCAAAGTGCAGCGGTGCTGCGTGCGGTGCCCTCAGGCCGCGGTGCGAGCAGCGGCTCGGTGGCGGCGTCAGATGGCGTCGTCAGGGAGACCAGGTTCACGGAGCGAGATGAAGGCGGTGCTCGTCACGATGCTGGCAGGTCCACGGTGCAAGCAGCGGCGTTGTAGCTGAAGCGCTGTCGTCAGCCGGCGTCGGTGGGCCAAGGCTACGGTGCGTGTGAGAAGTTAGCCTGGCATATAATGTCCACTAGTTCTAGTGGGCACCTTGCACCAGTCGAATCGACCCTTATTGATGGTGATTGTAAAGTCAACCTTATAGAAAGCTATCCTAGTGGTAGCATGAACCAGCAGTCTTCAGGCTAAGACTTCAGTAGGCGAGTTAAGCAACCTGTTTTACCAATTATAATCCCTTGAGTACCAAATGAAAGGACACCACACAAGGTATATACCAAATATATATGTATTTAATCTAAACACAACCCCGCTGCACTCTTTATGAGGTCAGAGGTAAAAATACAATAGAAGTCACACAGTTAATATACAATAAGTTGCACAGTATACGTTATTCCCTAGGGGGTTCACTAACCATATACTAAGAAAGTGGTATAAGTACCACAAGAAAAATAGAAAGCAGGCCTAGGGCCGGTGGAATCGCTGAGGCTACACTAATCGACCAAAGGTTAGGAAGGAGGAGGCCCACGGGAGTCGCGTGCAGTGTCTAAACACAGGTGCGGGTTACCATTGACTTTCTATGGAGTTCGTAAAAGTTACAAATATGCAATTTAAGGACACTTCTGGATGGACTAGGATGGAACCCTTTTAGACTAGGACACTTGAAGAGTCAAGACCCATGGGAGCACCGGAGTACTCTTGTTACCTCACCCAGGGAAGCCGGGTGCATAGGTGTCTTTTCTTGTCGTGTTTCGTCATCGTTTTCTATTGAGAGCTGCAAAGAAGTGCTGCAGGCGACCAGAAGAAAAGTGACGGGGTGGATCCAAGAATGGATCAAAGATCTGAAGAACCTGAAAGCAGAAGGGACAGAGTCTGGGCCACTAGCCAGTGACCAGGAAGGAACCATGAAGGAACCAGGCGATGTCGCATAATTGAAGGTGAAGAATGTGGGTTTGTCTCTTCAGCCACGAGGTCCAGGAGGCATCGACGATGAATAGGCGCTGGATTCGAGCTATCCCACAATGGATCTAGATAACTGCGGTGTCGGTATCTGGATTGGACCTAACAAGCCTTGGCAACCGCAACCCATAGCAAAATTGGCTCTGTTGCAGACCAGCAAGGTCTGTGGTGCTTCTCCATTTCATGGAAGCTGGAGCAAGCCTTGAGCAACCAGGAAAGCAAGTTAGATTCAAGATGGCGTCTTCAGGGGGGCTCACTAGCCAATGGGCAAAGAAACGGGAAGAGGCATCAAGCTCAAATGCAGAGGCGGGGCCCACGGAACACTCATGGAGTGTGGGGGCCTGGGCTCCAGTGCAAATGGTGCTCGGGGATGGGGCTTCTCCTACCCCAATGCACAACTTACTGAGACTTCAGAAAAGGAGTGCAGGTAGCAAAATGCAAGATGTCCGGTCCCACGTCTCTCGTGTCCACCACGGGTCTCAGCTTTGCTGTGGGTGTGGGTCGGCATCAGAGAAGTCTGGAAGTCCAGTTTTTGTTCGCAGAGTCTTCGGGTTCCAACGGGAGCCTCGAAACTGCCGACCGGCAAAGTTGTTCTTGGTGCCTGTTCGCATAGGGTGGTCACTCCTTGACCACAAGGGAGATGTCTTCCATCTTCCAGTCAGAATGGAATGTCGAAGATCCAAGATATGTCTTTCAAAGATTCGCCCAGGATAATTTAAAGTCCTGGGGACACAGCTCCTATACTTATACTAAGGATGGGGGCTGGATTTCCTGACTACGTCCCTCCTACGGGTGGACCTGAGAAGGGGGTGGTTACACCCCTTTCCCTTTGTCCAGTTTTGTGCCAGAGCAGGGCTGGAGTGCCCCAGAAACTGTTTTGAACCGGGCTATGCATGGAGGACATTGTGTGCCCCAGGCAGTGTCTGGAAAAGCATCTGCTGATGCAGCCCTCCCTGCCCCAATGCACAAAACCCTGTCTGGGGAGGTGCTGGTACCTCCTTGGACAGGAAACCTATTGTCCAGGCCTCCCCTGTCGGAGTTTCGTCCAGCAGCAGGAGGTCAGACTGGAGAACCTGACATTATGGGCCAGGCGGCGCAGGGCACGCCTGAGATCTCCGGGTTCACCTGCTTTGGCAGACAGAGACACGAGACACTCTGATGGTCGTAGAAAAGCAGCTTTATTATCTGCAGCTAAGCACAGTTATCCTGTAAGTACACTAATGGTAGGTTCTCAGGAGACTGCCACTTCATTCCGTGGCTCACAATCTCTTATAGTGAATATGTTTACAATGCCAACTCCCAAAACATAAGAAACTGACAAATAGGAATAGTTTGTAAACAAGCTATGGAATGTCTAAAACACACCCTTCTTTCAGACCTGGTGTGCTCTCCTCCCCTCAAGTTAATCAACACTTAATGCCCGTAATTCAATTTGCAGGTGGTAGAACATGTTGAATGCTTCAAAGGACAGTCTATGTAACAAGAGAACACACGAAGAGAATAGCGAAGGCCAGTTAAACAAGATAGAGACAAGAAGAATGGTGGGACCCAAACAGTGGAGTAAGACATGGATTAATCAGTCTAGACATACATTTACAAAACTCGGGAGACCCTGACATTGGTTTAGTAAACATGGGCAAGAGTTACTCTTTAACAGGAGAGACACATAGCAGCTGAAAGGGCTAAAACATCACGTTCACCACGTTCGCCGTGCTGCCTGAGTGAGGCAACACAAAATGGCGGGTAAACACAAAATGGCGGCTAGATACGAAGCAATGTCGAATACCACGTAACCTCAGACCCTCCTTTTGCCATACTCAGGCAAAGCACAAAAGACTTATGTTAGTCTGAGTCAACATCGATGGTCATGAGGTCACTGAGGTGTTGCTGCAACATCATTCTAATGTTCTCTGTTTCCTGTGTAACTTGCTTAGAAACACACACAGTGGCACAAAGTCCACAAATGGCTGGACCGCACTGTAAACAAAGACAACAAGAAAAGATGATCGTTAGAATCGCTCCAAGGAAAGTTAACACTTTCCATCCCAATGTGGACAGTAGTCCCTAAAACCATCCCATCACAGACCAATCTCCAGTGTCCTGATGAATGGACTCGGAGATGACATGTAGCTTAGAAATGGCTTGGTATACCGTAGGGGCATTATCCGGAACGTAAACGCAGCAACTAGACCCAATCAGTTTACAGACTCCTCCTTTATCTGCAAGGACAATGTCTAGAACCATTCGGTTCTGCAAAGTCATGAGGGAATCCGCCTGAAGTTCAGCTGTCAAATTATTCAATGCTCCAGAAGTTACATTTATGGTAGCATCGACCACACAAACTAGGCGTCTGATGTTTCTACTATTAACCATTGGACCCCAAAAAGGAAGAAACCCTTTCAGAAAATCTCCTCCCTCTTGTCCAGCTGTGTCTTCTGCATCAATAACCCCTCTACCAAATCTCTTTCTATGGTGATCTGCAGGAGCAGTATATGTCGGAGGAAGAAGGAAAGCTATATAACATGTTCCCGAGAAATGTGTGGGAAGCCATGTATAAGTGTGGGGGTTTGCGTTGGGGCAACAGGGGGGGGGAGTCACTGAGCCAGAGACTTTAATGAATGATCTCAAAGAAGGAACAGCATACACTTTGGAATCAGCACCCATCAACAAAGTTGTTCTTGTGAAATACAAGTAATGTCCTTTGCGATAATAGGAAACATCCGTGTCAAATGAACAGGACCGAGCTGGATAGACGTATATTTTAAATCCTTTATTTTTTTGTAGACAAATGTTCCAAATCACAATGAATTTTTCTTTTTCTCTTTTCTAGCCAACGCGTTTCGTCTCTTTTGATGAGACTTCTTCAGGGCTCAAAACACCTGTTTTTGCACTAAGCGGTATGGGCTGGAGAATTCTTGGTATTCACAAAGAACTTGTAGAATCTGTCATATCCTATGGGTATTCAGGAATGACTCGAGACCGGCATGGTGACCTGCTACTCAAACAGCGTGGATTCGAAGTAGTTCACTACTTCGAATCCACGCTGTTTGAGTAGCAGGTCACCATGCCGGTCTCGAGTATATTTTAAATCCTTTATTTTTTTGTAGACAAATGTTCCAAATCACAATGAATTTTTCTTTTTCTCTTTTCTAGCCAACGCGTTTCGTCTCTTTTGATGAGACTTCTTCAGGGCTCAAAACACCTGTTTTTGCACTAAGCGGTATGGGCTGGAGAATTCTTGGTATTCACAAAGAACTTGTAGAATCTGTCATATCCTATGGGTATTCAGGAATGACTCGAGACCGGCATGGTGACCTGCTACTCAAACAGCGTGGATTCGAAGTAGTTCACTACTTCGAATCCACGCTGTTTGAGTAGCAGGTCACCATGCCGGTCTCGAGTCATTCCTGAATACCCATAGGATATGACAGATTCTACAAGTTCTTTGTGAATACCAAGAATTCTCCAGCCCATACCGCTTAGTGCAAAAACAGGTGTTTTGAGCCCTGAAGAAGTCTCATCAAAAGAGACGAAACGCGTTGGCTAGAAAAGAGAAAAAGAAAAATTCATTGTGATTTGGAACATTTGTCTACAAAAAAATAAAGGATTTAAAATATACGTCTATCCAGCTCGGTCCTGTTCATTTGACACGGATGTTTCCTATTATCGCAAAGGACATTACTTGTATTTCACAAGAACAACTTTGTTGATGGGTGCTGATTCCAAAGTGTATGCTGTTTTGTTTAGGACTTTTGTCCTTGAGAGGAACTTATAGGGTTGTGTTCCTAGGTCTCTCAAGCACCATCATATTACTTTAAGTCACGGACTACGACAAGTGCAGGTACTTTGCTCCAACCCTTCCTTTGTCAGTTTGATCTCAAAGAAGGTTTTATTTTTAGATAGTCTTTGCGGCTCCTGCTTGTTAGTCTTTCCCTTGCAAATGCAGCTGGGTCCGTCTTAATGTTCTGTTGGTAATCCAGGTTTTCCGGTGGTGCAGGGTGTTAGGCACGTCTTGGAAACCGGTACCGCAAGGGAAGAAAAGAAAAAGGGATTTAGGGGGACGTCCGGTCTGATACGAACAGGGGAACCAAGTGCACAAGTGACAGTGTTTTATACAGGTTTGTGAGGGTTTGGTGCTTGTGAAAGGGACCGGTAGCAGACTGTACAAATTTACACTTGGGCTCAATCTATTCGGGGGGATGATAGCGCCGCCCCACCCAACCCGATACTTTGCCCCGTACCTTGTGAAGCCACGCTCCCCCCGTGGGAGTGTGGCGGGGCGAAGCGCAGAACCGTTGGCCTCCTGGCTTGTCGCGGTCGTCTCCCGTCTCTCCTGCACGGTCCTCTTTGGTTGTAGTCTTCGGTTCCTCTTCCCTTTCCAGTTCACCGTCTCCTTCCTCTACATCCGGGGAATCGCTGTCCGCCGTCTTCCTGGTTCGTCCCACCTTATGTGATTGTTGGACTTGGCCCGAAGGGCAGGTTCACCCCTAGACTTTTTGCCTTATTTGTGACCCTGTGTTAGTGATTTTTGGGTCTCTGCGCACTTTCCCCTGAGTCCCAGAGTGAAAGTGCGTGCGTGTAGTATGGCTGGCCTGCCCTCCCATAGGAATGCATGGGGAATGTGTGTATCCCTGGTAGTTCCTGATGCGTGGGGAGTGCAGGCTCGAGTTTGGTATGCCTAAACTCGTGAGAGTGAATGCTGCAAGATGGTGTCTGCGGCATGTATGTGTCTAGTTGGGAAGTGCTACTTCTGGACATTGAGATATGTGTACAGTGAGGGTGCTGGAGCGTGATTGGCTGGAGCTGGCTGGCATGCCAGGCTCCAGGAAGTCTGGATGGGTCTGCCCGGTGGTGAGTGGGAGATTAGCATGAGTGATGTGTGGGAGGAGTGTACCTGGGTCCTGGATGGGCTGGGTTTTCCCCACACAATGCTGGCTCCGCCCCCCTGTGGTGTGTCTAACGACCCTAGCCTCCCCAGTAAATGAAATGGGTGGTTGGGCCATCAAGAGTGCTCCAGAACCAGCTGCGACTGGTTTTCCCCCCACCCTGCGCATTGTAACAAAGGAATTTACAGTATAAGAAGGGGCTGTGTCCCCTTGGAAAATGTTCTACTTTGGAATCCTGCCAGAGGGGGCTTTTGCCGCTGCTGGGGCCAGAAGGACCGCCACTTGGGGAGTCTCCCTGCCTGGAGACCCAGTGTGCTGGCTCTGGCCCAGCCTTGCCCCCCCCTGCCTGCCTCCAGCCCTGCTGGAGCCCTGTCCTGTCCTCCAGTGCTGGGGAGCACTGAGGACTTCGTTGCCTGCAGCCTGAGAGCGCTGCTCTCTGCCCTTCAGTGCTAGGAGCGCTGAGATCGCCTGCCTAGCGCTTGGAAACGCTGGATTTTACCCCTAGCGCCTGGGAGCGCTTTTTGCTGCTGTTTAGCGCTTACGAGCGCTTACTTGTGCCTGCAGCGCTTGGGAGCGCTGTGGTCTGCAGAGGCCGGTGCCCACCCGGCCTCCGATCGCCCCGTGTGGTGGTTTGACGGCGCGGGTGCCACCCCGCTCATTGCCGTATTATTTTGCCCAGGTCCGTGATTTATTGGATTCACGAGGGAGCCCACTCCTCGGATCCTGGGAAGCCGCCTGCCTGCCTAAAACGGGCCGCCGCGCTGCCCGCGACGACCCGGAAGTGCTCCGGCCGGCCGGCCAATCAGAGCGCGGCCCCGGAAAGGCCGACCGGAAGTCCCGCCTCCCTCGCCGAGCCGCGAGAGAGCCTGCCGAGGCTCCCCGAGAAGGAAGGAGAGCCCCGGGACCAGCGGGAGAGACCCGCCTCCGCTGGAGAGACCAGCGCAACCCGGTAGGTGCCTGCAGAGGAGGGGGGAAGCGTCGGGACACATTGCCGGTGTCCGCCCCGCCCCCTCTCTGTAGCGCGACCTCGCGCCTTTGTGTTTTTGGAGCCTGAGGGCTCGGGGGCATTGTGTATTGAAGAGCCCAGAGAGGCTCCAGCGTCCCGCACATTCCTTGTCTAGCGAGCCAGAGAGGCTCGTGGGCGCATCTACGAAGAGCTGAGAGAGGCTCTTGAGGAGCATTTTGTCCGTGCCCCGGGGGCACCAGTTGATTTAGAGCCCAGCGTGGCTCTTGGCCAGCATTATTGCTTTGGGTCCCCAGAGCGAGGGACCCCCCAGCCCAGCGAGGCTGCACCTGTTCGTTGCAGGAGCCCTGAGAGGCTCAGCAACCCCCCCTTGCTAGTGAGAGAGCCTAAGAGAGGCTCACCAGCGCCACAGTGGTGGTTCCTTGAGCCCAGAGAGGCTCCAACCTTGCGCTAACTTTCCCTGCTCCAGTTGTCCAGCACTTAGTGGACAACTGCCACGTTTAGGCCCTGACATTGGGACACCGGGACAGTCACAGGTGGTGACTGGTGAGTTTGGGGAAATTGTTATTGATTCTGCACCTCTGAATGTTACGGCATCATGTGTTTTGCTTGCACCTCTGAATGGGTAGATTATTCATCATGTGTTCTCTTTGTCCTTTTACACCTCTGAATGTTACGGCATCATGTGTTTTGCTTGCACCTCTGAATGGGTAGATTATTCATCATGTGTTCTCTTTGTCCTTTTACACCTCTGAATGTTACGACATCATGTGTGTTGCTTGTGCACCCCTACAGGTAGTGTGACGTGTAGGTGGTTGTTTTCTCCCTAGTACAGGTGGTGCTAGAGAGGTCCTGTTACCAGTGATTACTGGTTGTATGCTCTACTGTTATATTTTTGTGCTACAGTAATTATTTCTAAAAGTGCTGATACCCTTGACAGTGGTCTAGGTGGCCCTGTCCTGTACAAATATCCCTTGTAAATTCCGCCCGTGCCTGTTGGCACCGTGTAATAAGATATGTGTTTTATCTGATGTATATTTTTATAATACAAAGGCTATTTTTACATAACCTTGTGTGGAGTGTTTCCTTTGTGGTGGGCCTTGGGTGTTGTTGCTGGGGTGCATGCGCCAATACTTAACTTACATCGCCTCCAAGTTTAGCCTTGACTGCTCGCGCCACGTTACCTAGAGGGCGAGTAGGGGTTATCTTGGCGTGTAACTCCCTTGCCCTGACACTTAGAAATGGCGATCCCTGACTGACCTCGACGCGAGTCTTGGCCGGCCAGGGTCCCGGGTCTAACATTGGCGGCAAGCGGTGAGGATAAGAATTTGTGTTTGCGATGTACCACAGTAGCAACTGGCCACTACAAAGCTCTGCATTTTAGATGACCACATTTTTGGGGATTATTGTGTTTTGGTGAAGTTCCATTGTTTCTTCTCCTGAAGAGTGTCATTTGATAATTGTGTTCAGTACATTTGTCCCCCGCCCTGCTTCCAGAGTTTGGTACCTGTGTCACATGTGGTCAGGTTGAGAAGTCAGGGGTGGTAGAAACTGCCTTACCGATCCGAGGGGAGGGTGTGCGTGGATGAATGGTGTGGTTTCCTGGACGCATGAGTGAGTTCTTTTTTTAAGGAGAGTGGAAGTTTTGGAATTGTGTACTTTTACTTCAGATTGCTAGTTCCCTTGTGTTGCACGTGTCTGTGAGCATCCTGTCAAGATGGAATCTCCTTTTAACCTGTGTGGCCTGTCTAAGTACAGTGTGCATGAGTTGGTACGGTTATGTAAGGAGGGAGACATCCCAGTGAGTGAGTCAGGCACCCAGTCCAAGCTTAGGGATAACATGATCCTGTGGCAGAAGAGTGACTGGGAGCGTGAGCACAGTGAGAGGGAGAGGGCCCGGACCACACACCATGAGGGTGGTGGGTCTGAGGGGAACCCTGAAGAGTCTGAAGTGGAGAGTGAGTTTGACAGTGAATGGACGCCAGCAGAGAGCGAGTACCCCCTAGATAGGGAGTCCCTTGCTGGGTCCCGTGTCAGATGTAGCACCCCATCCCTTTCCCTGTCCCCAGAGGAGTGGATGGATAGGAGAGAAGAGAGGGAGCACCAGCTGGCCATGGAAAAGCTCAGGTTAGAGTATGCCTGAAAGATGGCGCAGCTGGGTGTGAATGAGCGGATTGCAGAGGCTGAGAGGGCCTTGGCCAGGGAGAAGATAGCCCTAGAGTGTAGGTTATCCCCTGCCCGCAGTCTTAATTTTCTGGATCCCCCAGGGAGGGTGGAGTCCAGTGGTGGCAGCTATGTAGAGCCCAGTGCGAGCAGTCCCACTCCCAGTTCCCCCAGTCTGGTACCTGTTTCCCCAGAGGAGGAGTTAAGGTTGAAATTCAGGGGCAGTAGGAAGCTGCCTCACCAGTCGTGGGAGGAGTTTGAGGATGAATGTTGTGGGACACTGTTTGATTGGGTGAAGGTTAACACGAGAGATGATTTTGATGTCTTGTTTGATCTGATTGTCAAGGAGCACCTGCTCAGTTGTTGTTCTCCAGAGTTGCGCACACACCTGTTGGGGTGTGGATTGTCTGAGGCATGTGAGCTTGCAGATGAAGCGGACCGCTGGGAGAGTGCGAGAGGTTCTGTACAGTCACTAGAGAGTGAGTCCAACAGCAGTGGTACAGGGAGCTTCCAGCCCAGCGTGGTGGAAGAGGCTCAGTGTAGCCCAGCTAGGTCCCAGTATAGTGGGAAGGGTGAAGGGGCTGACTGCCTGGCTCAGTGGAGCAGGAGTCAGGGGGTGGCTGAGAGCACCCCGAGGCCCGAAGCCCTGTCTCAGAACTTGGGTGGTCTCTTGAGGGAACACCAGGTTGGGGACCTAGGCTGTCCTGTTAGTACACTTGAGGAGGATCTCCTAGTGTCTAGGGAACCTGGAGTGTCTGTAATCAGAACTCCAGGGGTTCCAGTGTCCGGCAGTGTCGCTCCAGTTGGGAGGGCACAGAAGTCCGAAGCGAGGAGTGATTGGGGGACGAGTTTCCCAGTGGATGCACCAGTGGACCAGAGACTAGCCAGTTGGGCTAGGTCTTGGGTGGACCCGGGTGGCGCCACTTCTGGTCTGGGGGATCTTTGCGCCCTGTCAGGTGGACAGGAGGCGGGAGATCTGCGCCAGACAGACCGTCACACGACACATGGGTCATGTGTCAGCCTCAGGGGGATTGCGTGTGGGTCCCCAGAAGTCCTGGAGTGCCAGGCAATTATTCCACCAAAGGTTTTAGACCGGAGGTTGGGAGGCCAGGTGCAGGTTCGGCCTGACCTGAAGGGTAGGACGACTGTAAGCAGTGTCCTGACCGGTTCTTCCAGGGGAACTTCTCCAGTTGGGAGAGGGCAGACCTCTGGAAGGGGGTGCAGAGGGTGGGAAAGCCCACCTCTGACCCCGGCGCAACCTGAGGGGTTAAACCCTGGGTTGGAGTGGCGTTGTAAGGGTACCCCTCGCAGGAGGAGGAGGAACCCTGGAAGACGAGGTAAGGGAAGGAGAGCCTTCCCTGAGACTCCTGGTCCGCCTGAGGTTGTAGACCCAAGGCTGGTGAACCAGTGGCAGTCTAGTCCTGTCTTGCAGACAGGGAGAGTGGAGAATGGACACTATGTGCCAGGGGTTACTACCCCCCGCTCTGCGAATTGGCAAGGACCGGTGGCACCTGGGTGGCCCAGGGCCGGGTCCTGGCCGCGGACAGCTGAGGAGTACCAGTGGGGTAGCCCAGTTGGTCCTTACAGGAGCTTTAGAAGGAACCCTAGGGGTTCACCGTGGCATAGAACAGGAGAGTGTCCCGGCAGTGGCGGGCCTGCGTCCGTGTTCTATCGCCCCAAGCAGGGAAGTCCATCACGGTGGTGATTGTTCTCCCCTGCGTTTTGGCTGGAAGGGGGTTGTGTTGGACTTGGCCCGCAGGGCAGGTTCACCCCTAGACTTTTTGCCTTATTTGTGACCCTGTGTTAGTGATTTTTGGGTCTCTGCGCACTTTCCCCTGAGTCCCAGAGTGAAAGTGCGTGCGTGTAGTATGGCTGGCCTGCCCTCCCATAGGAATGCATGGGGAATGTGTGTATCCCTGGTAGTTCCTGATGCGTGGGGAGTGCAGGCTCGAGTTTGGTATGCCTAAACTCGTGAGAGTGAATGCTGCAAGATGGTGTCTGCGGCATGTATGTGTCTAGTTGGGAAGTGCTACTTCTGGACATTGAGATATGTGTACAGTGAGGGTGCTGGAGCGTGATTGGCTGGAGCTGGCTGGCATGCCAGGCTCCAGGAAGTCTGGATGAGTCTGCCCGGTGGTGAGTGGGAGATTAGCATGAGTGATGTGTGGGAGGAGTGTACCTGGGTCCTGGATGGGCTGGGTTTTCCCCACACAATGCTGGCTCCGCCCCCCTGTGGTGTGTCTAACGACCCTAGCCTCCCCAGTAAATGAAATGGGTGGTTGGGCCATCAAGAGTGCTCCAGAACCAGCTGCGACTGGTTTTCCCCCCACCCTGCGCATTGTAACAAAGGAATTTACAGTATAAGAAGGGGCTGTGTCCCCTTGGAAAATGTTCTACTTTGGAATCCTGCCAGAGGGGGCTTTTGCCGCTGCTGGGGCCAGAAGGACCGCCACTTGGGGAGTCTCCCTGCCTGGAGACCCAGTGTGCTGGCTCTGGCCCAGCCTTGCCCCCCCTGCCTGCCTCCAGCCCTGCTGGAGCCCTGTCCTGTCCTCCAGTGCTGGGGAGCACTGAGGACTTCGTTGCCTGCAGCCTGAGAGCGCTGCTCTCTGCCCTTCAGCGCTAGGAGCGCTGAGATCGCCTGCCTAGCGCTTGGAAACGCTGGATTTTACCCCTAGCGCCTGGGAGCGCTTTTTGCTGCTGTTTAGCGCTTACGTGCGCTTACTTGTGCCTGCAGCGCTTGGGAGCGCTGTGGTCTGCAGAGGCCGGTGCCCACCCGGCCTCCGATCGCCCCGTGTGGTGGTTTGACGGCGCGGGTGCCACCCCGCTCATTGCCGTATTTTTTTGCCCAGGTCCGTGATGTATTGGATTCACGAGGGAGCCCACTCCTCGGATCCTGGGAAGCCGCCTGCCTGCCTAAAACGGGCCGCCGCGCTGCCCGCGACGACCCGGAAGTGCTCCGGCCGGCCGGCCAATCAGAGCGCGGCCCCGGAAAGGCCGACCGGAAGTCCCGCCTCCCTCGCCGAGCCGCGAGAGAGCCTGCCGAGGCTCCCCGAGAGGGAAGGAGAGCCCCGGGACCAGCGGGAGAGACCCGCCTCCGCTGGAGAGACCAGCGCAACCCGGTAGGTGCCTGCAGAGGAGGGGGGGAGCGTCGGGACACATTGCCGGTGTCCGCCCCGCCCCCTCTCTGTAGCGCGACCTCGCGCCTTTGTGTTTTTGGAGCCTGAGGGCTCAGGGGCATTGTGTATTGAAGAGCCCAGAGAGGCTCCAGCGTCCCGCACATTCCTTGTCTAGCGAGCCAGAGAGGCTCGTGGGCGCATCTACGAAGACCTGAGAGAGGCTCTTGAGGAGCATTTTGTCCGTGCCCCGGGGGCACCAGTTGATTTAGAGCCCAGCGTGGCTCTTGGCCAGCATTATTGCTTTGGGTCCCCAGAGCGAGGGACCCCCCAGCCCAGCGAGGCTGCACCTGTTCGTTGCAGGAGCCCTGAGAGGCTCAGCAACCCTCCCTTGCTAGTGAGAGAGCCTAAGAGAGGCTCACCAGCGCCACAGTGGTGGTTCCTTGAGCCCAGAGAGGCTCCAACCTTGCGCTAACTTTCCCTGCTCCAGTTGTCCAGCACTTAGTGGACAACTGCCACGTTTAGGCCCTGACATTGGGACACCGGGACAGTCACAGGTGGTGACTGGTGAGTTTGGGGAAATTGTTATTGATTCTGCACCTTTGAATGTTACGGCATCATGTGTTTTGCTTGCACCTCTGAATGGGTAGATTATTCATCATGTGTTCTCTTTGTCCTTTTACACCTCTGAATGTTACGACATCATGTGTGTTGCTTGTGCACCCCTACAGGTAGTGTGACGTGTAGGTGGTTGTTTTCTCCCTAGTACAGGTGGTGCTAGAGAGGTCCTGTTACCAGTGATTACTGGTTGTATGCTCTACTGTTATATTTTTGTGCTACAGTAATTATTTCTAAAAGTGCTGATACCCTTGACAGTGGTCTAGGTGGCCCTGTCCTGTACAAATATCCCTTGTAAATTCCGCCTGTGTATGTTGGCACCGTGTAATAAGATATGTGTTTTATCTGATGTATATTTTTATAATACAAAGGCTATTTTTACATAACCTTGTGTGGAGTGTTTCCTTTGTGGTGGGCCTTGGGTGTTGTTGCTGGGGTGCATGCGCCAATACTTAACTTACATCGCCTCCAAGTTTAGCCTTGACTGCTCGCGCCACGTTACCTAGAGGGCGAGTAGGGGTTATCTTGGCGTGTAACTCCCTTGCCCTGACACTTAGAAATGGCGATCCCTGACTGACCTCGACGCGAGTCTTGGCCGGCCAGGGTCCCGGGTCTAACAGTGATGCTCCCGCGATGACGTCTCCGATGGGCGGAGTCTCGTCACCTTCGAGTTCCCAGTTAAAGGCGCCATGGTCTCTTCCGATCGCGTATTCCACTCGCCCGATTCAGCTGACCAGTCCTCGAATGCCGTAGGGGCGGGCTGCTGCTGAGAGGGGAGAGAAGCTGGTAAAAGTGGAACAGCCGACCACCAATTGTGATCTTTGTCCTGTTCAGTAGAAGGGCATACCACCCCGTTACATCAAGCTTTCTCGTGACAGATAAAATATGTACCTTGAGATGGCACCAACGGTGAAGGAGTCAAGGGTGTATAGACATATATGTGGGAACAATTACTCCTTTCTTGCTTAATTTTGGTATTCTGGCCATTTATTTGTAAACACACATTACCTCTCTGGGGTAGATCCCAAATTGGTGCAAATCTCTTCTGTTTAACCTTAATCAGTAAGACTAGTGACATACCGAGTCACGTTCCATCCATCATATGCTCTCTTCTCCTCCTTGGGAATTTTAATAATATCAGCAATTTTTGCCATGGTCACTATTCCCTTTATCAAAGAGCTGTGACTGAAATCCACTCCACCATTATAGGACCCACCAGGAGGATATAGGAGTAGGTTCTGGTATGCATTAGAAAACATAGCCAGATAAGCCCAAGCAGAACCTTCATATGAAAATGGAAGGACTAAGTAAGGCATCCCTCTCTCTGTATTATGGGGCATGAGCCCACAAACCCAGCAATCAGTAGTATTTACTACCAATTGATGCTGATGTAGCAATTGGATAAATGAATTGTTAAAATACTCCATCTTCTCATCTGCTCATGGTCTGGGAGTGAGTAAAATTTGTGCGGAGAAATAGTAGTAGAGGAAATCAAAGAAGTAGAAGTAGGGACAGGTGTCAGCTGTATACTGTGTACGATCCATCCTACACATGCTAATAAACTGCATAAACATACTGAAATACATAATGCCACGCCACAACGACTGAATAATTATTTCTTATAATGATTTATTTTCATTATCTAAACATCATTCTCTTTTCCCGCGCTATCCATTACTCTAAAGGCGTTGCTCACAATAATCTTCCTTAATCACTTGGCTGTGATTATTAGCCGTCCTATGACACTGCAAGTCCTGTTGACCTAGTTACTATTCAGGTCAAAGCCTAAGACTCCTACCGTGACCCTGCAACTTCATGGATAATGAAAAGGAATGTTTCTCGTTTTAACAAAGGCAAAATTAGAAAACACAGAATTCAATTGTCTTTAGGCAACCTTTTTCTCAGGTTGTATTGTGTCTTGTCAGGTATCGTTTGGTCCTTGAATAAAGTCTCTGGATCCAATGTGTTTAGTCGTTGGTGTGGGGGTACAGCTTCCTGCAAAACGTTGTCATCCTCTTTCTCAGAACTAGTCCAATCCAGGCGTGTACTGCTGAACGGTACAAATCTGGGTACCTTCTCACATTCGCTATCACCAATGCCTTCTCGGACCCACTGGTCATAAGGTAAAGGCAATGGTACCCTCTTACAGTGCACGCCGTGGATCCAGTTTCGTTTTCCGACGACTTTCACTGCTGTACGGGTTGTCAGTAGAACTTGTCTCGGCGGTCCCCAACGAGTTTCCAAATTCTTCTTCCTCTGAAAATTTTTCAGACACACCCAATCGCCAGGTTGGATAGAGTGTCATGGATCTGAGGAGGCCTCCGGCAAACCGTTTTGGACCTGTTGACGAATAACACGCAATTTAGTGGTGAAATCGTGCAAATAATCAACCAACAATGGATATGGAATGTCTGAATACTTTTTTGGGCGAGGGACTCCCCAGACATTGGCTGGGCGTCCAAAAACAATCTCGTATGGGCTAAGCCCCAAACGAGAATGGACAGTCGTTCTTGTTGAAAGAAGTGTCAAACAGGGATGCATGCTGGCTCCCCTTCTCTTCAATCTATTCATTGCGGACCTTTCAAGCTCTCTAGAGAAAGTAATCAGCCATCCACCAAAAGTAGGAGGCACGGCATTATGCAATCTCTTATATGCCGACAACTTGGCACTGTTCAGTCTCACCAGAGTGGGGCTACAGAGACTCTTGGACGCCTTAATGCAATACACGGTTAACAACCAGTTAGAAATTAACATGAAAAAACTATGGTTGTTCCGTTTAGCAAAAAAAGCTACAGCGGTGGAGGCTGGACAATAAACAAAGAAAGCATCTCAATCGGCAAATCGTGCAAATACTTAGGGGTCCATTTGGACTCCAGGGGAAGTTTCACCAAACAGAACACTGTGATTGCAGCCAAGGCTACAGCGTTAATGATATCCTTGGCTAAGCTCTCGAGGAGACTCTCAGGCCCCACGGTTTTGCCCTTACTGGAAGTGCTTAGAGCAAAGATCGGGCCCACACTTTCGTATTGCATAGAGATCTTTAAGGGAAAAATGAATAATTCCTTAAATGAACTGACAACTAAACTCTATAAGAAATTGCTTCACCTGCCGAGTTCCTCCTAGCCAGCACAGGTCAGACTAGAGCTGGGCTTAACTAACTATGAATCCTCTAATGTTGGCTCATGTCTTAACCTGATCCACAAACTAAGACAGGCAGAAGCTGGTACTCTGGAATGAAATCAGTACGAGCAATCCGGGGGGAACATTTGGCCACCTCCTAAATGACTACATCCAACAAATGTCTGCTGCGGATCTTTCGGCCCTTAACCCAAGCCAGACTGTTTTCAAAAACACAATTAAAAAAGCTACAAGACTGAAATCCCTGATCATGGACAAAGCTCTCCTTGTGAAACGTAGCCATGCTTGGGCAGTAATCAACTGCTATAAACGACTATCCCAGACAAATTACCTTTCAATAACATTCTCCTATCACCTAAAAAGATGCCTGATCGCCCTAAGACTGGGAGACTGGCGCTTCCTTCAAAATCTCCCTGTATGGCGTCAAAAAAGGGTTGATCAAACGTGCAGAGGGTGTGGGTCAGCAAACGAAACTTTTTTGCACGTGCTTTGTATATGCCCTTGCCTTATTCTCCAACGTTGACGCCTACTCAGGCCGGAATGGAACAGACTGGGAGTTCGGACTTGCAGACACGCCATTATTGCTGCTCTGTCCTCAGAGAACACTGTTTTAAACATAAAATTGGCCAAATTCGTTCAGCATGCTTATAGTCTTCTAGAAAAATTGGACCACTGTGCAGAATAATATGTATTTAACGCCATCTGCATTGTCGGGAGGGCTAATTTCTAAATTGACACGTTGCTGTAAGCACTGTTAAGCAGGCCACATTTTATTTTGTTTTTTTCATTTTCTTAACCTCTTTTAAGTTGTAAGATTGTTTTAATGTGCTGGAAGAATCTTTTAAAGATATGTTTTATATATCTAAATAAAGTATGTTTACACAAAAAAAAGTGCCAAAGGCAAGGCATCAGGCCAGGAAAGGCCTGTACTGGTCTGAATCTTTGCTAACTTTAGTTTGAGAGTGGCATTGTAACACTCTAAAAAACGTGCTGACTGAGGGTGGTTTGCCGCATGGAATTTCTGTCTAATACCAAGACCCACACACGCTTTCTGCATAATCTGACCTACAAATTCACTCCCATTGTCACTCCAGACAATATGCGGCAAACCAAACCTTGGGAAAAATTCTTTCAGAAGGACTTTGGCAGTAGACAAAGCAGTATTTTCCTTTAGGGGGTTAGCCTCTATCCATCTGGAAAAGGTGCAAACCACCACCAGGACATACTTAAGATTGTTGAAACGTTCCATATGGATGTAATCTATTTGCAGTACCTCAAAAGGATACGTAGGGGGAGCAAAATGACCTGCTGGAGCTGGAGTTCCCTTTCCTGGATTATGCATCAAGCAAACAATGCAATGTTTCACTACATTTTCTGCACATTTAGGAATATTTTCGTTCTGCCACACTGGAGCTAGGAGTTTACATATACCCCTTGCATTAATATGGGCTGGTCCATGAGCCATAGTGACCACAGGTAATACATACGCATCTGGTAACAACCATCGCTGATGCTCTGACAATTCCGTCCAACATCCCATCGTATCCAACATTCCCGTACTCTCTTTCCACTTACTCAATTCTTTCTCAGTTGCCTCCTTCTGAATCATTTTCACGCTTTCTACTGTGTCTTCACACATACCAGCATCTGGGACCCAACTTGCCGGTCCTGCAACGTACATGCGACTTTCAACATTCTGTGCCGTTTCCCTCGCTATTTCATCCGCAAATGCATTTCCTCGACCCACGTCATCAGTGATCTTTTTATGCGCACTACACTTCACAATCGCTATTTGGGTGGCCGAAGCAATTGATTCAAGAAGGTCAGTCACCAACTGACCACGCTGTATTTTAGTGCCGTGGGAGGTAAAGAATCCTCTTTCTCTCCACAAATGGCCGAAGCTATGGGCAACGCCAAACGCGTATTGACTATCTGTGTAGACAGTCACTCTCTTTACTTTTGCCAACACACATGCTCTCGTCAATGCAATCAACTCTGCAGCTTGCGCTGAATTCTGTGAAATGCGTGCAGTTTCCCTCTATCTTATGTAGAGTTGTAACAGCATAAGCTGATGTCGTCTTGCCCTTAGGAAGCTTAAAACAAGACCCATCTACCTACAGGATCCCATCTGGATCCGTAAGTGGTATATCTTTCAAATCAATTCGACCTTTAGTTTCTTCTTCCGTACAAAGAAAACAATCATGATGATCCTGTGCATTTTTCTCATCCAAAATAGGCAACAATGTTGCTGGATTCAGAACATTACATCTCCTGATATGTATATGGCTAGCTAAAAGTGTCAGCTCATATCCAGACAAACGGGCACTCGTTAAGTGCTGGGTTTTTGTCCTGTTCAAAAGAGTATCTACTGCGTGTGGCACCATAACATTAAGAGTATGATCCAACACCAATCAAGCAGATTGACGAATGGAAATTGCTGCTGCCACTGTTGCTCTAAGACAACTGGATAATGCTTTATCAACTGGATCTAATGTAGCCGAGAAATAGGCACATGGCCTTTGTTTGTTTCCGAATTGTTGTGTCAAAACTGATAATGCACAACCTTCTCTTTCATGAACATAAAGTGTAAAAGGTTAACTATATTCTGGAGTACCCAACACAGGAGCTGAACACAAAGCAGTACCTAAGTCAGAAAAACTCTTTTGACATTCATCAGTCCAAGGAAGAGGTTGGGGCGTATCTTTCAGAGAGAGTGCCAAGAAGGGTTTAGCTAATAGAGAAAAATTTGGAATCCATTGTCTACAATAAGAGATATTGCCTAAGAAAGCACGCACCTCTCTTTGTGTGGATGGTACAGACATTCGTGCAATTGCATGGATACATTCTGAGGTCAATCGCCTTCCCTCTTTCGACAAGAGATGACCTAAGTAGGTAACCTCTTGGCGACAATATTGCAATTTAGAAAGTGATACTTTGTGGTGTAGATCAGACAAATGTCTCAGAAGTGACACAGTCACCTTCTTGCAGACATCTTCCGAATTGGCAGCCACTAACAAATCATCCACATATTGGATAAGAGTAGCACCTGATGGCAAAGAAAAAGTGTCAAGCTGAGATTTCAAAGCTTGACTATAGATGGAGGGACTCTCACAATAGCCTTGAGGTTCACGCTTAAATCAAAAACTTCGGCCTCCGAGAGAGAAACCAAAGAGATCCCTACTCTCCTCAGCAATGGGAATGCTAAAGAAAGCATTTTTGAGATCAATCCCCGAAAACCAGGCTGCCGAAGCAGGAATTATAGTAAGCAAAGCAGTGATATCTGGAACAACAGGAAACTGAGGGACAACAATTTTGTTGACCTCTCGGAGATCAAACACAAAACGATACACAGGTGACTGAGAAGGATCAGTGCGCTTTAGAACAGGCAGAACAGGACTATTACAAACATTTCCTCTAGTCTCTTCGACCACACCCTTCTGAACCAAATCATGATCAATAGCCAACAGAGCTCTCTCACCATCGTTAGAGATTTTTTATTGTGGAATACGTGGTAACTGAACATGAGGCTTCACAGTAATCACATAAGGTGGAATTTGAAGCAAGCCAACATCATTCGGACCCGTAGCCCAGAGTGTAGCAGGAAGTGAACGCAGTTCGAGTGGCAGTTGGTCTTTAGATACATAAATCGGCGAAGTCAATTTATCACCTGAAGTAAGATGTACACCAGAGGGCGAACAATACAATTTGGCATGCAGGCGTTTCAATAAGTCCAAACCCAATAAATTCTCTCCGCAACCCGTCGTGAAAAGAAGTGGAGCTTCTAAATCGTACGGACCAAGGGAGATAGGCAAAGGACAAGAAACGGGGTTGCGAACTGGGGCGCCAGAGAATCCAACAGAAACATTTGTTAAACCAGACAAAGGTGCCCTAGGGAGTTTGGAATGCATAATAGAACTTCTCATTGCACCAGTATCCAAAAGAAATGGTTCTGTAACACCCAATGCTACAACATTAACATAAGGTCCATCCTGATCAACTGGAACTGATACGACTCCCTTACTCTGTCTATGGCTGTCCTAGCAAGTGTGGAAATCAGTATTCTCACCATCTGTGCAATAATCGTCATTGTAATATTGTGCAGACAGGGAATTCCGCTGGTCAAAATAGTTTGCAGAGTCCTGAGGGGGAGAGGGACGTCGTTCCTGAGACGACGCACCACGTCCTCTACCTCTGGATACTGACCGAGAATCACCACGACCCTGTGGTGCTATTGCTCCGCCATAACGCTGCAACAAAATCGGACAGCTATTCTTAAAATGACCTTCCTCTTTACAATAGGCGCATTGGTTAGGACCCAACGGAAATCGCGGAACTGGAGATACTGGTTTCTGCAACAACTTCTGAAACTGTGGAGGCTGTTGAAATTGGGGCTGAGCAGAATGAGGAGGATAAGCCTGTTGCAGAAGAACCTTCGTTTTTAATTCTTTAGTCTTTTTCTCCACTTTTTCCTTATCTTCCTTATCCCTATTCTCATAATATCGAGCAGTAGCTAATATCTGGGCAGTTGAAGAAACAGCCCATGCACTCTTAGATTGTTTCAGTTTATGTGAAAATTCCGGAAGTAAATTAAAAACGAATTTATCTACAAATTATCGATGTCCACCTTCAGTACTCATATCTTGACCACTATGGTCGATGAAAGTCTCTTCGAAATGAGTAAAGAAATCAATCTTTTGTTTGCACGCTGCCAACTTATCCCAGTTAATGCGTACAGCAGGCATCATTGTTTTCATAAGATCTATTATTCTACCGGGCAACTCCGTAATCAGATGATCAAGTTTGGCACCACCTACTTGTCCTTCATCTGCAGCCGTAATAGCATCCCAATTACGACCTAAAGCTTGATCATGGTCTTGTCTACGAATTTTAGCCCATAGAGCTTGTGGGACTATGTTTCCCATTAGTAAATCAATAACCGCCAAATTCATAATACATGCATTAACAGTCTGAGATAATTCTTTATAATACCCAGCAGGATTCTTACGAGGGTCCGGTAAAGACTGCTTCAGTGCCAGCACTTCTGATCTTTTCCAAGGATCATGTACCCATAAGCGCTGAAAATGAGCCGCAACAGCCGGATTAGCACCTGCTTGTGGAACTGCATCTCTCCATATTGGAGGAACTTCTCGCATAGGATATTGTGCCATTTTACGATGAACCGCAGGATCAGGCTCAAGAGAATTTTGAGAGAAGAAGGAAGATCGGAAAGTAACAAGCTTCTGAACAGCAGGCTCTACATCAGGACCCACAATAAGTTCCTTAACAAATTGATCCTGTATTTCGAACAAATCCTGTGGAGGTGAATCCAAATCCATCTCTTCCCACCCTTTGATAAGAGTGTTGCACATAACATTAAAGACATACCTCTGCGTAGGTGCATTCCATTGCAGAAATGTGTCTAAAATATCACGCACACTATACTGTAGACCACTCATGATCCAATTACGAGCAAGAGAATCTATTTTAGCCCGTTCTTCCAAATCTGGGATCTGACTACGAGATTGTCTTCGAGACGAAGCAGGAGAAAAGAAAAGAGATCCAAGAAAAGGTGACAGAAGACCAGAAACAGTTTCAACTAAACGTTTTCGAACTGTAGGAGAATCTGATGCTAAAATAGGAGTCAACGTATTCTGTAAAACAGGGGAAGAACAAGGAGCAAAAGAAGCTAAAGGTAAAGAAGACTGAGGCACAGAAGATTGGGGTACAGAAGTCGGTGGCAATGGGGGCAGAGGTGGAATCACAGGAAGAGGCAATGGTGCAGGAACCAGAACAGCTGGATTAGCAACATGTTGTACAGGAGGTGCATTAGCGCCTAGCACATAAGGTGGAGGTAACGTCAAGAGATGAGAGACAAAAGGATCTTCGTCAGAACCCTTACTCTTTGAGGCAGTAGGTAACACAGGATAACATCTATCTATTGCCATACGATGCTGTCGTTCCGAAACCTTAACCATCTGATCAGCTTCATCATTTTTCAACTGTTGGGCAGCCTGTAAAATCGTCATATTCTGCTCTTTCTATTCTTTCTTCATCTGCTTAATTTCTTTCTGTTTGGCTTCCTTACGCCAGAGGCGGAAAGAGTCAAACATTGCCGGCCGGGCTTTCCTCTTAAGTAAAATCGCTGCTAAATTATCTAGTATAGCAGGCTCAAAGGTGCCATTTTGTGGCCACCGTAGAACACAATCTTGTTTAGTATATCGAATCCATGTTTCATTAAAGATAATAGGACCTAAACCATGTTTTGAATAGAGCTCATAAGTGGGAGTTCAAACCGGAGGAATCGGACAAGTATCCTCTAGCCGGGAATCCCTAATACAACCAAAACAAAAACATTTCTTAAACTTACTAAATCCAGGCATTTCGTAACGAACTGGACTACTTACAAACGTCAAGGGATTTGTGGACAATATAGTCACAGCACAAAGGTACTTACCCCTTGGCTTCGGTTAGTGCACTAATCAAATAACAAAAACAAAGAGTGGGCGCTACCCACAAATACTTAACTAAATGTTTTCTCACACCAACAGATGTCCGTCTAACGTCTCGCGATACTTAATCTTCACCAGGGGCCAAAGCTGGGCGACAGTCAGGGCAGCAGTCGTCAGCAGCTACCGGGAAGGAGTAGCCGCGCTTCAAAAGACCTTCGGTCCACTTCGACATACAGGGGTCGCTCACGTGGTTCTTGAAATCCTCTGGAATTTTCTTGCGAAGCTCCTCGCGATCCTCGGGCAAAACTACTACCACTGAAGTCGCCCACACGTTTGGCGCCAATTGGAGAACCTGACCTTATGGGCCAGGCGGCGCAGGGCACGCCTGAGATCTCCGGGTTCACCTGCTTTGGCAGACAGAGACACGAGACCAGGGGCGGTGGGTGACATTTCAAAGTGGTGGGGCGCAAAGTGATGTGCATACAGCACTATCGCGAGCGAGCGCAGCGAGCGAGCCCGAACCCCAAAAGGGGGGTTTGGGGGATTACCCCCCCCCCAAGAAAATTTTGAAAAAAAGAAGAAAAATCATGCATTTTCAAGCAAATTTGAGAAAGCAGGAAGATTAATAAAGCAATTGTGAAAGTGCAGTTATTACATTTATAGATGGCATAACATGGGTAGCAGCTTATTCAGTATAACCACAGAGCTTCATACATTCCGTCCTATTACGCTCAGGTGCTGAATTCAGACTATAAAGAAAATTTTGAAAAAAAGAAGAAAAATCATGCATTTTCAAGCAAATTTGAGAAAGCAGGAAGATTAATAAAACAATTGTGAAAGTGAAGTTATTACATTAATAGATGGCATAACATAGGTAGCAGCTTATTCAGTATTACCACAGAGCTTCATACATTCCGTCCTATTACGCTCAGGTGCTGAATTCAGACTATAAGACTTTCATGAAAATCTCAGCTCTAAGAGTAGAAGAAGTTGCACAGCAGTTGGGAAACAGCCTTCACAAAGCATTGGGAAAATGAGAGGCAATTACTTGAAAGCAAACTGAAAGCAATGCATCAAGTAGTAACTTAAAGCAATGCATCCAGCAAAACAGTGCATGCAGTCAACCATACAAAAGTAAACTAAACCAAAAGTGTGAACCTGTGAACCTTTACTTTGAAAGCAGGGTGCTAGTCAACAGGCCAGTCGCATACATTTAAACTGAAGAAGAGTACACCTCAGCATGCAGGCACCAACATAAAAGCACCAAGCAAGTCAAACAGTTTAATGAAAGAAAAATTAAAGCAATACTTCCAGCAAACTAGACAGTGACTCAAAAAGTAAACTGAAGCAAGTGCACACTGAAAGGAATGCGCAGTCATAAGTCAGACATTCACATAAAAGCAACTTACCAAGACACCCAATCAATTACATGGGAAAAAACTTGAGCCAATGCACCCAGAAAACCAGACCAGCACACCAAAGCATCCCACCCCTGATAGGATGACAGCTGTGCTCTTAGGGTCACCTCTCAGTTTTTTGGCAGGGTTGAGCACCCCCCAGTTTTATGCCCTGTGCGCCTGACCAACGACCCCGCCGCCGCCAGAGCCAACCTGCACGAAGGGATGAAAGAGGTAGCCGAGTGAATGACGACCAGCCGCCTGAAACTGAACTCGGACAAGACGGAGGTCCTCATCCTGGGCTCCTCACCCTCCGCCTGGGACGACTCCTGGTGGCCTCCCGCCCTGGGCACCGCACCCAAACCGACAGACCATGCACGCAACCTGGGCTTCATCCTGGACTCCTCCCTCTCCATGACCAGGCAAGTCAACAACGTCTCCTCGGCGTGCTTCAACATCCTACGCATGCTACGGAAGATCTTCTGGTGGATCCCCACCGAGACCAGGAAGACCGTCACCCAGGCCCTCGTCACCAGCCGACTGGACTACGGCAACGCCCTCTACGCCGGTACCACCGCCAAGCTCCAGAAGAGACTCCAGCGGATCCAGAACGCCTCAGCCAGACTCATCCTCGACATCCCACGAACCAGCCACATCTCCGGACATCTGAGAGACCTTCACTGGCTCCCCGTCAACAAAAGAATCACCTTCCGCCTCCTCACCCACGCACACAAAGCCCTACACGACCAAGGCCCGAGCTACCTCAACAGCCGAGTCAACTTCTACGCTCCCAAACGCCACCTCCGATCAGCCAACCACGCCCTCGCCGCCGTCCCCCGCATCCGAAGAGCGACTACAGGAGGAAGGTCCTTCTCCTACCTGGCCGCCAAGACCTGGAACTCCCTCCCGACCGACCTGCGCCTGACCCAAGACCACCTCTCCTTCAGGAAGAAGCTGAAGACCTGGCTGTTCGAGCAGTAGCGGCACCCCCCCTCGCCCCCCCCCCCCCCCCCCAGCGCCTTGAGACCCTACGGGTATGTAGCGCGCTTTATAAGTGTCACTGATTGATTGATTGATTGATTGATTGATTGATTGAAGGGGAGACAGGCAAAAGGGGTCATAATGGGACATCTGGCACAGCCACTTTGTAATCGAGGTCACCCACCCAGCTCAAGACTGAGTTACAGGCTGATCTTAAATCTTTAAACAATCACAAGGGTCTCCAGCTAGTTGGTTCTTGAGCCAAAAGAGTCCTCAGCTCACTGGGAGTCTTTACATCGCGCCTGAGATGACATGACAATGTCCCTTAATCCGTAGCAACTGTGGGGACTGGTCTGGGTCTGACTTGGTATATCAGAACTGCCCCATACCTTACTGCATTAAAAACATTCAACAGTTTCTGGAGTGAGCCACTTGTACAAGTGGACATAAGTACATCAAAACTCTGGAACTGTCACAAGTAAGCAATCCGAAGTCTTGGCAGCTGTAAATAAACACTTTGACTGTCAGATCACCAATTAGCAATTAAAAGGCTTAAAAGCTCACAAAAAGCAACTTAATTACTCCAAATGTGAATGTCACTTCAGACCAGCTTTCGTCTTTCCCTTTATTTTAACTCTGCACACTCCAGCAGGCTGCAATCACTAGGGAGGAACACATCCAGCTCACAATTTGACTTTCCAACAATAAAACCAGCAATTTACAGAGTATTGGGTTGTGACAATCAAGGGTTCACCGATTTGGACAAATGCCAAACACCGTCACAAGCTTTCATACAATGAAATCTCCTAGCTTTCCCAGACTGCAGCCTTCAATATTTATGCTACCTGTCCAAGCACTCGATGGAGTTGCCGTAGGTTTAGGGCCGTATTTCTGCCTGGCATGAAGCCGGAAAGGTTGGGTGTATTGATTTGGTGATTATTTGTATCAATCGGAGAGCCAATGTTTTTTAGAGGATTTTGACTTCAGCATTTAGAAGGGAGATCGGTCTGTAGGAAGAACACTTTTCCGCCGGTCTGCCCTCCTTATGTATAACCACTATGAAAGTGACTTGTTGATCCCTGGGGACCATCTCTTTCACATGAATCTCCATATACATCTTGTACAGGTATGGTTTTATTCTGGGTGCTGTAAGTTTGTAAAGTTCTACCAGGAATCTGTTGGACCCAATTCCCTTGCCTGATTTTATACTACGATTTGACTGGACAATTTCTTCCTCATTTGAGTCACTCCACATAAATGCTTTCTCCTCGGTGGAGAGAGTTGTGGGTAGCAAATCACTGCGAAAATCACTGCGAAACTCGCTGTAGTTATCCAGGCAGGGGAGTAGAGGCGTCTATAATAGTCTGCAAAGGCATTTGTGATATCTTGGGGATCAGTGAGTGGTTCCTCGCCCTCCAAGCAATTACCGGAAACCCACTGACTCGCTCTCTCTCTTTTACCCAACCATGCAAAGTGCTTCCCTGTCTTGTCACCAAGTTCGTCTATGCGATGTTGTGTTGCTCGGTGATTCGTTTTAGCCGCATTACCCCACTAATTTTAAATCAATGCACATGGCATACCTGTTAAGAATACATTCGTACAACAGACTCAATTATCTGCCCATTCAGTGTTATTTACCTTACAACACAGAAGTAAGGATTTTATTTTGCATATAAGTTATTACCAACAATTTGTGGCTAAATCCTCTTGGACTGATGAGGCAGCTGCAGCAGAATTACCAGGGCCTTAGGAAAGAATTAAAGGAGGCTCTTTCCCTAGTAGTTAATAGACCCACCACATCAACTACACAATACATTTAACCCTACAGAGTGGCGCACAACAAAAACAGTGGTGTTAGGAAACAAGATGGCATCCAGAACGACATCCCACCAGAGTACAGACGGATTCAGTCAAAGAAGAAGAAAAACTGAGGCAATTAGAAAACATCGGAAAATCAAGCACGGAAGAAGAATAGAATCCGAGAAAAACAGCAGGATTGTGATTTTATTGTGGAAAGGCTGGACATTTTGTAAAAGATTACCTACAATTGGCAGGAAACTCCTGGACTCGACTGTAAATGGAGAACCCCAAACGTGTCCCATTTCTACCCAGAGCTTCGTGCTAAAGTGTGAAAAATATGGAAAAGAGCCTTTTCAACCCCCAGTAAAACTCCTTACAGCCCAGGGGTCCTTAACCGTCCTGACCGTGATTGAATTGTGGTGCCTCAGGCTGTTTTACGGGCCAAAGATGTCATAACTATCATTGTCTGCCAGAGCAACCAAAAAAAAAACACAGAAGCTACTGCGGGAATCAAGAGTAAATCACCTTTTTAGCGGATCTGGCTTTAGAGAATGAACATGTCGACACTATACGATTTTACCTCATTAATACCCCTGCGTTTGCTGTAGTTTTGGAAAGCACAAAGCATCACTTTTTTTATCTAACACTTGTGCTCAAAGCTGCTGTCCTGAAGAAAGATTGAACTATGCTCTGCCTTCCTTCCTTTTATCTATGCTGGCTTGTACGTTGTACAGAGACAGCTCATGCTCTCGCTATTGCCCATATCAAGCAGATCGCCCACATATTTTGTGGAAGGAAAGCATCTCGCAAACATCTGGATATCAAGGCTGCTCGCAAGAGCACTCCTACCACTGGCAGAATAAAGAATCCTCACCATTTAACCTCTTTGATTTTCCAGCTCGCAGGCACGCACAGGGAGCTAACACATGCTTTTTAAAACAATTCAAGAACAAAACACACGGCACCATTAAAACAGTTCCGAATTTACATCACAGCTGGATCGAGTGACTTGTGGGAAATCGGCACTGTGTGAAAAAGACGAAGAAAGAAAAAACACAATAGGCACTGTTTTTCCAGGACTTCTCGTTCCTTCTCTTAAAAGAGTAATTCGCCCAGAAATTAAAGAACCTAGGGGACAGTCTCCGAGCACCTTATCCTTCCTTCACTTGCATTTCAACCTAAATGTAAATGTGTATCCAGCAATATTCGGAACGCGCATAACCCTTGTTTAAGCCCAAGCTAAGTCGCGAGATTAGAGTGTACTGGGAGAGCAACGAATACAACAACATCATCACAAAGACAGCAGGCCCCTCAGCGCCCGAAGGCCCTCCCTTACTAAGACAAGCCACTATATATACCCGGCAACAACATATACACAACACCCGATCCAAAACACTGCAGCGACCCTGCCTCAGACCTATGACCTCTGGAGACAGGAATACCGCCACTTGGACCCTAAGGCACCGCAGTGACCCTTCTGAAACCGCACAACCTCTGAAGACAGAATTACCCCACGTGGCCTCCCAGACATAGCTGCGATCCTGCCCCAGCCGCACAACCTGTAGCAATTGCCCCCGACTACAGAAGGAAGCAAGTGCTCCACCTGCCTTTGGGGACAGGAATATCCCGTCATGGACTCTAAGTTAAGACAGTAATCCTGCCCCACACCACACCCTTGCCTCCCGCACCCACCCGTGCGCGAACGTAATCGGGCAGGAGAGTCAGGCCACACTTGGCTGCCACCGCCTCAAAATTCCCCTGCCGGGCCCGTAGGGAACATGTGAAAAACTGGGTCGGGGCTCTGCTGTGACAATTGCAGGGGTTGGGAGGGGGGACCAGGGAATTAGAATAAAGAAGGGAAAACTTACCTGACCACCGATCAGCGCCGCCTGCATCTTCTAAGTTCTGGGACCTTGGAGCCTTCACTGGAGCGGAAACCCCGCCTTCCGTCTGTCCTCACCCAATCCTGGCACTGGAGCAGCGCCAGGATTGGCTAGGAAGGCACATTTGCTGCTTGCCCTGTCGCCCTTTGGAAACCCGGGCTGTGGCAGCAAACAACCACCCCTGGGTCCCGCTGGGGAACTTACAGTGCGCATGCTTGAGAAAGTTTACAACTTTCCCAAGCATGCGCACTGTAAGTTCCCCAGCGGGACGGTCTGCTGCAGCCTGAGTGTGGACTGTCACTCAAGCTGCAGCAGGCCACCGCCACCTGTGATGCCGGCGGCTGATCTGTTGCAATGCAATGACGTATTTTATTTAGAAGAGTGGCCGGCGGCCGCAATGCGGGTCCATGGAGGCTGGTGGGGCTACGCCCCTAGGCCCCAATGGACGCACCGCTGCTGCACGAGACACTCTGATGGGTGTAGAAAAGCAGCTTTATTATCTGCAGCTAAGCACAGTTATCCTGTAAGTACACTAATGGTAGGTTCTCAGGAGACTGCCACTTCATTCCGTGGCTCACAATCTCTTATAGTGAATATGTTTACAATGCCAACTCCCAAAACATAAGAAACTGACAAATAGGAATAGTTTGAAAACAAGCTATCGAATGTCTAAAGCACACCCTTCTTTCAGACCCCGTGTGCTCTCCTCCCCTCAAGTTAATCATTACTTAGTGCCCGTAATTCAATTTGCAGGTGGTAGAACATGTTGAATGCTTCAAAGGACAGTCTATGTAACAGGAGAACACACGAGGAGAATAGTGAAGGCCAGTTAAACAAGATAGAGACAAGAAGAATGGTGAGACCCAAACAGTGGAGTAAGACATGGATTAATCAGTCTAGACATAGATTTACAAAACTCGGGAGACCCTGACATCGGTTTCGTAAACATGGGCAAGAGTTACTCTTTAACGGGAGAGACACGTAGCAGCTGAAAGGGCAAAAACATCGCGTTCACCACGTTCGCCGTGCTGTCTGAGTGAGGCAACACAAAATGGCGGTTAAACACAAAATGGCGGCTAGATACGAAGCGAAGTCGAAAACCACGTAACCTCAAGACTTGGGTCTGTGGCAGCAGCATCCATTTTGTGATGCTGAGGCTCTGTTTAACTTTAACCTGGTAATGCAGTAACTACATGTCTTCTTCCTCTAGAAGGGTGGAATGCTACCCCCGCCGCCAGGACTGGCGGGGGGGGGGGGGTAGTGTTTCATAGTGTTTGACACCTTACACAACATGTTTTGATAAAGCCAAACCAAAGTTAGCATTAACCGCGAGGATTATAATGCACTTAAGAGTATATGGTATGGCTATATCATAGAACAGCTATGAGGAGATGGTTCCGAAAGCTGCAGAGGGGCTCAGCTCATGCTAGGGCACCCTCTCACATAAAACCAAGCACTCTGCCTCCAGGATTGTCGAGGCCTCTCATAGGAGTAAGCTTATAGGTGTATATGTGTCTATATAGATATGTAGATATGGGGATACTATATCTAAGTAAGGGGTGATTACACCACCTTACCCAGGCTGTGTGAACAGACCTGTGGTGTCAGTTTGGAAGGCAAGCCAGGGGTGGCACAATACATGCTGCAGCCCCTGGTAGGCCTAAGTTGCACCTATTCCCTGGGTACCTATGGTACACCATACAGGGGCTCACAAGGGTGACCCAGTAACCAATTTGGTATGTACCTAAAATGCATGGTATCAATTTAGAGAGAGAACAGCTGGGCTGTGGGTCTGTTTAGCAGGCCCAAAGCCACACTAAAGTCGAAAAAACAGAAAATCACAGCAAAAAGTTGGGAGACCATAGGAAGCAGACCCTACTCTCCTACACAACCCCCACCCCCCCAATGCAGGGACATTAAACTAACCTTGACCAGTTGAGTCTTCATGTTCTAAGTGGAAATATCTGGAGATTCCAACTGCATTGGCAGGGTCAGTCCCAGGACTATGTTCCACTGTAAAGTCCATCACCTGTAGGGAAATGGACACCCTAAGCAGTTTGGGGTTTTCACCCTTCATCTGATTTAGCCACAAGAGGGGCTTATGGTCTGTCTGAACCTTGAAGTGAAGACCAAACAAGTATGGCCTCAGCTTCTTCAGTGCCCAAACCACAGCAAAGGCCTCTCTCTCAATAGCTGACCAACGTTTCTCTCTAGGGGTCAGCCTTCTGCTAATAAAAGCTATTGGCTGGTCTTGACCATCTTTATTCAGTTGAGATAGAACAGCTCCCACACCCAACTCAGAAGCATCTGTTTGAACAATGAATTCTTTGGAGTAGTCTGTACTTTGCAGAATTGGTGCAGTACACATGGCCTGCTTCAGGTCATCAAGTGCCTTTTGACAGCTGACTGTCCACTGAACTTTCTTTGGCATTTTCTTGAAAGTTAAGTCATTAACGGGTGTCACTATGGAACCATACCCCTTCACAAATTTCCTGTAATACCCAGTCAGGCCCAAGAAAGCTCTGACCTGAGTCTGGGTGGTTGGAGCAGTCCAGTCCATTATGGTCTGGATTTTGCTCTGCAGTGGTTGAACCTGGCCTCCACCTACAAGGTGGCCCAGGTACACAACCTGACTCTGCCCTATCTGGCACTTGGTAGCCTTGATAGTTAGGCCTGCTTTTTGCAGGGCCTCCAAAACATTCTTCAGGGGAATCAGGTGATCTTCCCGAGTGGAGCTCAATACAGCAATATCATCTAGATAAGCTGCACAGTAGTCATCCATGCCATAGGGAATTTGGTTCACCAACCTTTGGAATGTGCCAGGTGAATTTTTCAGATCAAAGGGCATTACCACAAACTGATAATGCCCACCAGGGGTTGAAAATGCTGTCTTTGGCTTTGCATCATCTGCTAGTCATCTGATCTGCCAGTAGCCAGCTGTCAGGTCAAATGTAATAAAAAACTTGGCAGATGCCAATCTGTTAGTGAGTCCACCTGCCCTGGGTATTGGATGGGCATCTGTCCTAGTGACAGCATTGATGCCGTTGTAATCCTCTCTTACCATCTTCGGTGGGAGGTGTAGGCACCAGGACTGCTGGACTGGCCCAAGGGCTCTCTGAGGGCTCAATGACTCCCAAAACCAACATCTTTTGGACCTCTTTCCTGATACAGTCCCTGACATGATCAGGTTGCCTGTAAATCTTACTTTTAACAGGCAGACTGTCCCCAGTGTCCACTTCATGAGTGCACCAGGTAGTCTGATTTTGAGTCAGGTAAAACATATGTCTGTAGGACTGTAGAACTTGTCTGCAGTCCTGCTGCTGTTGGTCAGTGAGGCTGCCTGCCAAGGCTACACCATCAACTGAACAATCATCAGGGTTCTGAGAGAGCAGGTCTGGGAGAGGGTCACTCTCTTCTTCCTGTCCCTCATCAGTAGCCTTGAGCAGGCCCATGTCTGCCCTGTCAACATATGGTTTCCGTCTGTTGACATGAAAAACCCTGTGGGGGCTCCTGGGAGTTCCAAGGTCAACCAAATAGGTGACTTCTCCCTTCTGCTCAACAATAGTGTGGGGCCCACTCCACTTGTCTTGTAGAGCTGCTGGGGCCACAGGCTCAAACACCCACACTTTCTGTCCTGGCTGGTAAACAGTCAGTACAGCCTTTTGGTCATGCCAGGCCTTTTGCAATTCCTGACTAGCCTCAAGGTTTTTAGATGCCTTTTTCATGTACTTGGCCATCCTGGAGAAGAGACCAAGTACATAGTCCACAATGTATTATTTGGGAGGTTTGAGAGGTAACTCCCATTCCTCCTTCACCAGACAAAGGGGTCCTCTTACAGGATGCCCAAACAGAAGTGCAAAAGGGTTGTAGCCAACCCCGCTTCTGTGGGACCTCTCTGTAAGCAAATAAAAGGCAAGGCAGCAGGATGTCCCATCTCCGCCTGAGCTTTTCAGGGAGACCCTTAATCATGCCCTTTAAGGTCTTGTTAAATCTCTCAACTAGGCCACTGCACTTTGGATGATAGAGTGTGGTGAACTTGTAGTTCTCTCAACACTCCTTCCACATTGCAGTCAGATATCCAGACAAAGTTTGCACCTCTGTCTGAAACAACCTCCTTCGGAAAACCCACTCTTGAGAAAACTCCCAGGAGGGCTCTTGCCACAACAGGTGCTGTTGTGGTCCTCAGGGGAATAGCTTCTGGGTATCTGGTGGCATGATCCATTACCACCAGAATAAATCAGTCTCAGAGGCTGTTTGGGGATCCATTGGTCCAACAATGTCAATCCCTACACACTCGAAGTGAACCCCCACCACAGGTAGTGGTATTAGGGGGGCGTTTGTGGTGTCACCTGATTTGCCACTGGCTTGGCAGGTGACACAGGAGCGATGAAACTCCATGGTATCCTCTAACATATGAGGCCAGTGAAAGTTAAGGACCAGCCTGTCCCAAGTCTTGTTCTGCCCAAGATGTCCTGCAAGCGGAATATCATGGGCTAGTGTGAGAAGGAACCCCCTGAATGCCAAAGGTATGACCAACCTCCTGGAAGCTCCAGGCTTAGGGTCTCTAGCCTCTGAATACAGGTGCCCATCATCCCAGTAAACTTTGTGGGTCCCACTAGCAATCCCTGCAGCCTCCGCAGCAGCTTGCTGTCAGAGAGGTTCAAGAGAAGGGCAGTCCAACTGTGCCTGCCTCAGATCGGTTCTGGAGGGTCCCCCTGTCCCAAGAAACTCAACCTGATCAGGCTCAAGCTCTTCTAGGACAGTTTCCTCCTGGGTCTCACAATTAGCTTCCTGAGCAGGCTGATCCTCTTCCTGTGGCAAGGGGGCAGGCACAGCCTTAACCCTACTGCTTCTACTCCTGGTAAGCAAATGGTCCATTGTTCCAGAATCCAGGGCCCGATTCACAGAATGAACTTAAGTCTCAATCCTAAACTTATTACTATTTTGGTATTCACAGAAAGCACTTACTACTTTTAGTATTAACAGAAGTTAGGATTTTGTCTTAAGTTTGTCTTAAGAAACTTAAGATAGACTTAAGACAAAATCCTACCTTCTGTGAATACCAAAAGTAGTAAGTTCATTCTGTGAATGTCAAAAGTAGTAAGTGCATTCTGTGAATGCCAAAAGTAGTAAGTGCATTCTGTGAATACCAAAATAGTAGTAAGTTTAGGATTGAGTCTTAAGTTCATTCTGTGAATCGGGCCTGTTCAGTGTTGCAATTTCTGACCTGTGACCTGGTCACAGCAAGGACATGTGCTGATATCCCCAACATTTCTGCATGGGTCCTATACTCCACTTCAGCACAAGCTGAAGTCTCCAGGTCATTTCCAAGCAAAAATTCTACAGGGAGGTCTGAGCTAACCACAACCTTTTTGAGGTCAGTTAGCCCTCCACAGGAGAAATTAACAATTGCCATACTGTGAGTGGTAGTGACATTGCTAGCATTGGTCACTAGGTAATGGTCACCTAGTATGATCTGTCCAGGGTCCACAAAGCCAGGTGTCACCATTGTGACTCTAGCACATGTGTCCTTGTAGGCCTGAGCCACTTTGTCATTAATTAAATGAGTTTGTCTGTACTTGCCCAAGTTATTGGGACTCACAGTAGAGGACAGAATGATGTCCGCCATCACAGATCAAAACAGCTTGAGTTGGTATTCTGACTAGGCCAAAATCCATCTCAGTTTCCTGGGTTAATCCTACTACACGTTTCTGTTGAGAACCACCACTTGGAGCTGAACTAGGGGGAACAGTTGCCTTAGGGGCAATGGTGGGTGGAGCTGCCTCTTTCTTGGTGAAATCACTGGTCCAGTGAGTATTTACCTTACAAAACTTGCACCATGGTTTCTTTGGGCCATCTTTCTTTTTAGATTGTTGGAAACCCCCACCATTAGAAGCTTTTTGTGGACCTTGAGAAGACTTCTGGTCTTTTGCTTTCTCCCCACCCTTTTGGTCTTGCTTCTTCTGGTCACCACCTCGGTTCTGTACCTTCTGCTTCACCCTGGTTCTGACCCATTTGTCTGCCCTCTTACCCAATTCCTGTGTAGAGGTCAAATCAGAGTCAATCAGGTGTTGATGCAATAGATGGTTGTTAGAATCGGCTGGTCTCTAGTTGGCAGAGGTATACACTTCTGACAAATAGGGACCCACCTCCTCTAGTCAAGGCAAGGGGATCACACACTCAGATAACCCCTGCTCACCCCCTTGGTAGCCTGGCAGAGCACGCAGGCTTATCTCAGAGGCAGTGCGTTAAGCATTTATGACCACATACAGTAATAAAGTGAATACACCACAAATGGACACAACACAGAAGGTATTATAAAAATAAGGATGTTTATATAAGGCTTAGCACAAGACCAAATAACGACAAAAATATACCACAATCTCAATAAATACTCTTTGGAAGGAAGAATAATAGTTCAGGAAAAGTTTCTTCTTAGTAAATAGTTCTTTAGCAACAAAGGTAACTTCTTCTCTAAAGCACAGTTCTTGACAACAATGTAACCCCCACTGGGGTCACACGACGTCGAGGTAAAGCTATTCCAAAGGTTCGGCGTCAACCGCGAGGAGCGCTACGTCGAGCCCAGAGTCGGAACAGACTCCACAAACACAGTACCTTTTAGAATGAAGAAAACGATGATCCACAGCGTCGAGAAGTATTGGCGTCGAGACGTCGGTAGAGCTTCGGAGTCGGGGCGACCCGCAGCAGCGTCGAGAGATGTCGGGCCGGAGCAGCACTCACAGTGGCAAAGCAGGACACAGCGTCGTCGATGTCGTCGTTGCAAGAGTGAGCGGCGCTCACGGCATAGATAGGGTCTGCGATGTCGAGGCGATCGGTAGTGGCGTCGCTACTGGCGTCGATCGGGCCCAGCGTCAAAGGTGCGGGACACTGGAGTCGTACTCACAATGTCGAGCTGGATTCGATGGAGTCGGCGGCGTCGCGATTGCTTGTTTCTTTAGATGTGCTGGACTCCCACGTTCCAGCAACAGGCACATTTAGCAGATGGTGAAGTCCTTTAGCCCAGTGACCTCAACAGGAGACTGACTCTTCCAGCCCTTGAAGATTTTCTTGGAAAAGCTTGAGTGCACACTCTGTTCCTCTTGTTCCTTGGCAAAAATAAAGAAGCAACTGCCGCATTCCCCCCCAGCAAACAGCACTCTGACAGTCCATGGATCAGCAGGCTTCTTGTCCTTGTGGACTCTGATGAAGTAGATGCTGACCAGAAGGAGGTTGATGAACCTGACCTGGGCAACACAGGACTATTTGGCGGTGGAGAGGGACATGGTAGCCCGCCCCCCCCTCTAACCTTCCAAATAGGCCTAACAGTGGAAACAGAAGGCGCAGATCACTGTCCAAGGGTTTTGATCATTCGGATTCCTCAGTAGGGTCCAATGTCTCTGCTCTGAGGAGGATGTCTTCCCCTCAGAGAAGGGAGCATAAAGCTAGGATGAGAGAAGCCAAGCTTAGGATCAAGAGGAAAGAAGTTGCCCTTGCAAAAGAGACCCTGGCTCTTGAGAGAGAAGAAATTGTGGGCTAGAGCCCACTGGTGGCAGCATAATTCCTAAAGATAGGGAAAGGTCTAATGACCATAGAAACCTGAACAAGATTGTCCCTCCCTATCAGGATGGGGATGACATCCACAAATGGATAACTGCTTTGGAAAGGGACTGCAAAGTGCAGAAGGTCCCCAAGGAGAAGTGGGCAGCAATCTTGTGGCTCTCCTTTGCAGACAAAGGTAGAGCCAAACTCGTCACTGTAAGAGAAGAGGATGCCGACAACTACTATGTCCTGAAGAGTGCTCGGATAGATGTGTTTGGCTTAACCACTGAGCAGTATAGGTTGCTGTTCAGAGACACCCAGAAGAGACAGACTCAGGACTGGACTGATTTTGTAGATTGTGCTACTAAGGCTCTGGAGGGCTGGTTACTGGGCAGCAAAGTACACAACTTTACAGGAGATTATACTTTGATTATGAGGGAACAGATCCTTAATAATTGTCAAAACCAGCTTCTACATCAGGACCTGGTGGACTCTGATCTGACCTCTCCCCAAGAATTGGGAAAGAAGGCAGACAAATGGGTCAGAACCAGGGTGAGGCCTACAAATCAGGGTGGTGACCAGAAGAAAGATTCTACCATACCTCATGAGAAAAGTGGGATAAATCTAAGGACAAATCCACTCCAGGGCCCCAAAAATCCTCTGGGGGGTGGGGGGGGTTGGGGGGGGGGGGATGGGGGTCGGGTCCCAAACTCCTTCCTCTAATGTGAAGAAACATTATTGCCAATATGTAAGCAACCTGGCCACTGGAAAACTGACAGCAGTTTCCCAAATGACAGTAAGGAACATATCCCTCCAATTAATACTCCAACACCTCCTGTTACTACTAGTAGTAATCCCCCAGATGGTGGGAGTGCCCCTAAACATTTGGCTGGGTTTACTTGGGGAACTCAGGCGGACTCTGGCTGACCCAGGTCCCCTACCACAGCAACTATAGTCTGTGATGGTGGAATGGGGTTTGCCAACTTCACTGCTTGTCCCAATACCTTGGGCAAGTACAGACAGGAGCCCGATATCAATGATCAGACAGTTGTGGCCTACAGGGACACAGGGGCTAGTATCACCATGGTGACTGAGCATCTAGTACCCTCAGAACAACTGTTAGCTGGGTTTAGCTACCAGGTGGTGAATATTGATAGAGTGAAGACAGATCATGCCATGGCAGTAGTACATCTCAGCTGGGGAGGTGTCACTGGCCCAAAGAGTGTGGCAGCGTCTACAAACTTGCCTATAGGTTGCTTACCGGGCAATGATCTAGAAACCACAACCTGGGCTGAGGTAGAGAAACAGACCCATTCCAAAAGGATAGTCCTTCCTGAACAGGTTAAGAGGGCTATGATGGTCACGGCCCAGACCAAAACAGATTTTTGTGTTGTGAAGCCTGAAACCATGGATCCCTTCACACAGAAAGCGCATTGGGGAGGTCTCCTTCCCACCAGACTTTAGGTAAGAGTCAGCCTCCTCAGGGAACTGACCCTACCCCTTGTGAAGGAACTTCCCCAGAGGTAGTATTGTATTGTATGGCGTTTTTGTAGAGCGCGTGGTTACCAGAAGGCATCCCAGCGCTAGGATAGAGTCACACTCTGGGGGGTTACGGGGAGAAGGACAAAATCATTTGGGAAAGAGGTATGTTTTCAGTGTTTTTCAGAAGAGAAGATGGCCGGATTCCGCACGAAGTTTAAGTGGGAGAGAGTTCCAGTGTGAAGCCACATTAACCGAGAAGCGGCGGCCTCCGGTGCGTCAGTCAGGCCTGGCCTGGCAGAGCCCCTGTCAGTGGACCCTTCCAAGGTAGCACCCAGTCTGGAGCAGGTATCCTGCCCCTCTCTACCCTGCCTTGACCAGCGCAGGCTGTAGAGGTCAGTGGACCCCAAAGGGTCCCCTGTCCAGAGGAACCCCCCCACCTCCCCAATCAGCAGATTAGGGACACCCAGTCCAGCAGCCCTAGCCAGGTAAGTACTCAACCTTCTGAGGGATCTCCCTTACCCTTGTGTAGGAACCTCCCCCAGATGGACTGTTGGACACAGGCAAACCTGGGACCCAGTGGTCACAAACCTGACCTGTCCCTCCAGTGGTCCCAAATCTGACCTCTCCCTCTAGTGGTCCAACCAAAGGGACCCAACCTCCAGCTGAAGGTAGCCAAAGGTTGACCCTGAGAGCACAGTGCAACTCAGTCATGGAAAGAAAGGCACACATGGTGGATAGTGATTGGAGGAAGCTGAGCCCATCATTACTATAGCCTCACGCCCGCACCATCCTTTTTCTTTGCCAAAACACAGCACAGGTAGAGATTCCCTATGGTGGAGACCCTCAGATACCCTTAGGGTGAGGGATTGCTTAGTGGACCATGAGACAGGGGGTAACCATGCTAGTGCAGGTACTTCCTTATCTTGCCGCTTAGTCAATATAGGCTTACCTGGAAAAGGCTAGCCTTATCTCCTTTCGTGTGTGTGTGTGTGGGGGGGGTTAGTAAGGTGGAATCTGACTATTTGGTTACCCCCATTTTTTTCCTGGTGTTTTGCTGGTTATCGACTTAGCTGCCCTGGGACCCTGCTATTCAGGGATCCAGACTATCTGCTTGCTCTATAATATGGACTCCATGTACTTTAGGTAGATACCAGATTGGTTACTGGGTCACCCTTGTGAGCCCCTGTATAGTGTACCATAGGTAGCCAGGGTATAGGTGCATCCAAGGCCTACCAGGTGCAGCAGCATGTATTGTGCCACCCCTGGTTTGCCTTCCTAACTGACACCACAGGTCTGTTCACACAGCCTGGGTACATTGGTGTAATCACAGCTTACTTAGATATAGTATACCTATATCTACCTTTACATATATACACCTATAAGTCACTCCTATGGTAGGCCTCGACAATCCTGGAGGCAGAGTGCTTGGTTTTGTGAGAGGGTGCCCTAGCTTGAGCTACGCCCCTCTGCAGCTTTCAGAACCATCTCCTTATAGCTGTTCTATGATATAGCCATACCATATACTCTTAAGGGCATTATAATCCTCACCGTTAATGCTAACTTTAGTTTGGCTTTATCAAAACATGCTGTGTAAGGTGTCAAACACTTTGGAATACTTAACCCCCCGCCAATTCTGGCAGCGGGGTAGAGTTCCACCCTTCTAAACGGAAAAGACATGCAAGTTACTGATTTACATGGTTAAAAAGAGCCTCAACATCACAAAATGGATGTTGCTGCCACAGACACGAGTCTGACCTGTTACTGGACAAAACTCCAGAAGGGGAGGCCTGGACAATAGGTTTCCTATCCAGGGAGGTGCCTGCACCTCCCCCAGACAGGGGGTTTGTGTATTTGGGCAGGGATGGCTGCACTCAGTGAATGAATCTAAACATTGACTGGGGCACACAAGGTGCTCCATGCATAGCCTGGTTCAAACAAGCTGCTGGGGCACTCCAGCCCCTGCTTTGGTGCAAAACTGGACAACGGGAAAGGGGTGTAACCACCCCCCTTCTCAGTTCCACCCATAGGTGGGACCTAGTCAGGTAATCCAGCCCCCATCCTTAGTATAAGTATAGGAGCTGTGTCCCTGGGATTTAAGATGATCCTGGACGAATCTTTGAAAGACATATCTTGGACCTTTGACATTTCATTCTGACTGGAAGACGGAAGACATCTCCCTTGTGGTCAAGGAGTGACACCCTGTGCAAACAGGCACCAACAGAACTTCACCGGTCTGCAGTTTCAAGGCTCCCATCGGAACCCGAAGACTGACTCAAGAACTGGACTTCCAGACTTGTGACCCCGATCCACAGCAAAGCCAAGAACCATGGTGAACACAAGAGACGTGGGACCAGACATCTTGGACATTTTGCTATCTGCACTCCTTTCCTGAAGCCTCAGTAAGTTGTGCATTGGGGTACGAGAAGCCCCTGCCTCGAGGACCATTTACACCGAAGCCCAGGCCCCCACACTCCGCGAGTGTCCTGTGGGCCCTGCCTTTGCATTTGAGCTCGACCAGTCTTCCCAGTTCCTTGCCCGTTGGCTAGGGAGTCCCCTGAAGACACAATCTTGAATTTACTTTGACCTGGTTGCTACAGGCTTGCTCCAGCTTCCCTGAAAAGAAGCGCCACAGACCTTGCTGGTCTGCAACAGAGCCAATGTCGACATCCTGCTTGGGTTGCGGTTTCCAAGGCTTGTTTGATCCAATCCAGATACAGACACCACAGTCATCTAGATCCATCATGGGACAGCTCTAATCCAGCGCCTTATCATTGTCGATGCCTCCTGGACCTCGTGGCTGAAGAGACAAACTCACCTTCAAGCACCCGATATCACCTGGTTCCTTTCTGGTCACTGGCTAGTGACCCAGACTGTCCCCTCTTTCAGGTTCTTCACATATCCGATCCACCCGGACCCTTTTCCTCTGGTCGCCTGCAGCACTTCTTCGCAGCTCTCCAAAGAAAATGACAACAAACCCTGACACGAAAAGACACCTATGCACCCGGCTTCCCTGGGTTAGGAAACACAAGTACTCCGGTGCTCCCGTGGGTCTTGACTCTCGAAGTGTATTAGTTTAAAAGGGTTCCATCCGGAAGAGTCCTTAAATTGCATATTTGAAACTTCTTCCTTTCCCATAGAAAGTGAATGGTAATAGTCGGTGTTTAGACACTGCACATGTCTCCGTGGGCCTCCTCCTTTCTATCCTTTGGTAGAGTAGAAAAGCCCCAACGATTCCACAGGCCCCAGGCCTGCATTCTAACTCTCACATGGTACTCATACCACCCTTAGTATATGGTTTGTGAGGCCCCTGGGGCATAACACATACTGTGCAACTTATCGTAGATTAACTGTGTGACTTGTATTTTTACTTCTGACCTCATAAAGAGTGCAGAGGGGTTGTGTTTAGATTAAATACATATATATTTGATATATACCTTGTGTGGTGTCCTTTCATTTGGTATTCAAGTCATTATATATGGTAAAACAACTTGTTCAACTTGCCTACTGAAGTCTTAGCCTGAAGACTGCTGGGTCATGCTCCCACTAAGATAGCTGATCTATAAGGTTGACTTTACAACCACCATCAATAAGGGTTGATTAGACAGTGCAAGGTGCCCACTAGAGCTAGTGGACATTATATGCCAGGCTAACTTCTCACATGCATCTCCACGCTGTGAAAGTTGGCACATCGTTGGGCGCGTGTACCACCAGGGAGTCAGGTGGATGTTGCTCCACAATGGAAGGAGTAAAGAGATGGTTTATATTTCTTATTGACCCTAGGCGTGATCACTCAGGGCTTTATTGGCTCTTTAAAACCGTCAGGAGTGAGCTTAAGCTGCGCCCCCCCCCCCTTTAGCAGGGGGGTAAGGCTTTCATGAGGGAGTAGCACTCTTGCAGTTTATTGATTTTCATCTTAAGAAGGAGTCCTCCTTTGAAAAATCTCATAGTACGAGTAGTGTCGTCCGGAAGGGATCTTGGCCAGATAGCAGTCTGTGTTGTTATCCCATGGAGATTGACCTAGTCAACCCACCGGTCTTCATAGGGGTGTGAGCCCTATGAAATAGAGGAGAGACGAGGACAAGGCAGGGCCAGAAGGGGAGACTAGGACAAGGCAGGGCCAGAAGGGGAGACTAGGACAAGGCAGGGCCAGAAGGGGAGACTAGGACAAGGCAGGGCCAGAAGGGGAGACTAGGACAAGGCAGGGCCAGAAGGGGAGACTAGGACAAGGCAGGGCCAGAAGGGGAGACTAGGACAAGGCAGGGCCAGAAGGGGAGACTAGGACAAGGCAGGGCCAGAAGGGGAGACTAGGACAAGGCAGGGCCAGAAGGGGAGACTAGGACAAGGCAGGGCCAGAAGGGGAGACTAGGACAAGGCAGGGCCAGAAGGGGAGACTAGGACAAGGCAGGGCCAGAAGGGGAGACTAGGACAAGGCAGGGCCAGAAGGGGAGACTAGGACAAGGCAGGGCCAGAAGGGGAGACTAGGACAAGGCAGGGCCAGAAGGGGAGACTAGGACAAGGCATGGCCAGAAGGGGAGACTAGGACAAGGCAGGGCCAGAAGGGGAGACTAGGACAAGGCAGGGCCAGAAGGGGAGAAGAGGACAAGGCAGGGCCAGAAGGGGAGAAGAGGACAAGGCAGGGCCAGAAGGGGAGAAGAGGACAAGGCAGGGCCAGAAGGGGAGAAGAGGATAAGGCAGGGCCAGAAGGGGAGAAGAGGATAAGGCAGGGCTTCTATATAAGCTTCTAACCGGCCTGCCAACACCATGTGGCATCAACCTAGAGCTTGGTGGACACATCTGAACCAGGCAGTGGAACCGATGCCCCTGCACAATACTGCAATCAGAGGAGTCACTACACCTTGTGACTCGTATGGCTTCAATCAGGGGTTTATAAAGGGCACTGCTCACCAGCAAGGCACTTAAGGTGCTAGGGGGCGCAGCTCCGGATCAGTCGAAGAGCCAGGTCTGGAGGTGCTTCCTGAAAGTGTGCAGGGTTGGCGAGAGTGATGTTCACAGGGAGTTCGTTCCTGGTCTTGGATAAGGTGTAGGAGAAGGCTCTCCTGCCTGTTCCTATGGGTGTGGGCGACCTCTGCCAGGGTGAGTTTGGCAGAGCGGAGGTTCCTCTTGGGTGCATGGAAGGAGACTAGGTATTTGTGTCCTATAGTTAGGGATATGTGGGTGATTAGTTTGAAGGTGACCCTCTTCGACAGGTGTCAGTGGATGTCTTGTAGGTGTTTTGTCATGTGTTTGTGATGCAGTGTCCAGAGGACGAGTCTGGCTGCGGCGTGGGTGAAGGCCTTTCTACAGTCAGGGGGCGCGGATCCATTTGAAGGTCTTGGAGGAAGCGCAGGCAGTTGAAGCTAGTGGAGGAGACGCGACGAGGACGATGCCAAGGTTTTGTGCTTGGTCTGTTGGGGTGGGTGGATTCCAGAGGGCCACCAGGTGTTGTCCAAGGCAGAGTTGCAGGGTCAGAGGATGAGGATCTCAGTCTTTTCCCAGTTGATCTTCAAGGAGCTGTCTTTCATCCATGTTGCCACGTTCTTTCTTCCTGGAAGGAAAGTCTGCGGTCTTCAGGATTCTTCGTGAGTGAGAGGATGAGCTGGGTGTCGTCTGCGTAGGATACAATGCTGATCCCATGCTGTCTGATGACAGAGGAGAAGGGCCATGTAGATGTAGAGCGTGGGGTTGAGTGAGGAGCCTTGGGGGTACTCTGTAGTGGATATTGGTGGGTTTGGAGAGGAAGGTAGTCTGATTCTCTGGCTTGCCAGAGAGAAAGGATCGGATCCAGTCAAGGGCAGCTCCTTGTATCCCGCGTTATGAAGTCTGGCTGCAAGAGTGCGATGAGAAACTGTTGAAGGCTGTGAAGAGGTCTTCAAGGATGAGGGGTGGGGTAGTTCCTGGTCTACTTCCTAGATGAAAAACGTGCACACATCCGAGCACAACACTAGATTTGCAGGTGTATGGCTAGCATGTGTATATAAAGCCATACATGCTACAAACATACAGCTCCTAAGCAACACTGTAGGGTGGGAGGGGGACTTTGTGTTGGGTAAAAGGCCAGGACGCTTCTTGCTGGGGAAGAGAAGTATCTAAAATCTTGCAAAAAGAAGGCGAGCGGTAGTTTCCTTTCACTGTTCTTCCATCTCCCACCCCTCCAAGAAGCAAGAAACATTCACAATTCAGAGCACTTATTTACCTCCAGTGGTACAAAAAAACATTCAAAGATTCACATTATTTGGTCCTTCAGAGACGGACATTTAAGAGATCATGTGTTCACAGACTGCCCATTAGTTGTCCTGGTTTACAAAAGTTATTAAGAGCTGAACTACTTCGCTTCCCAAAGAGCTACACAAACGCTCACCCCTGGAGAGCTCCATGCAAGTCTTTTGAGACCTGAAACCTGATTGGGGTTAGACAAGTGCTGGTGAAGGAGTCCTCAGCCTAGGTGCAGGCAGCTACAGGGTGCTTTACCACCTAACACTTGGGAGTAAAGGCTACTTCGAGTTGGGTGCAGGTGGCCAGCATCCACCAGTGATCATCTCTGACTGGGGATCACCGTTTCCCATTCCCGTTGATAGGGCGAGCCTTGCGGGCATCCGACTCCAGGAAGGCCTTGAGGTTAGGTCGTGCAGAGAGGCGCTCAACGTATGCGTGGAGGAGAGGGAAGTCCTTCAGGCAGTCTGGAGCGAGCACCAAGTGTGCGAGCAGGATGTCCAGGAGAACATAGTCTGCGTACGAGATCTAAGGGAGAGAGAAGGCAGAGTTAGAGGCAAGACCCTGGAGAAGATGGAGGTCAACCACCACAAGAGACGAGCCACTTACCTTGTTTCCAACAATGAACCCTTTCCCGCCGTGATTCTTGGACAGGAGACACTCGAAGGGTTGAAGATCTTTAGGCAGGTTTTCAATGTATGGAGCCTTTCCATCCTCCTGGGGGAGGGGGAAAAAACTGACTTAGTAATCAAGATCCCTGGTCATTTCAAGACTGGGGTTGAATGGCATGCGACATCTACAAATCAATATTCCTTCCGATTGAGGCTAAGTGATGTCAATGAAACAAGATCCCAGAACACAACCACCCAATCTGATCAGACATACAAGAGGAGGTGGGCAAGGGGCCCAGAGTGGAACCCACCAAACAGAATCTGGGGAGCAAAAGAATGATAGATCAACCCAGATCCTTGTGACTGGGGGTGGGTGTTTGCTTTGCCCAGCATTTCGTCCATCAATTGTTTCTTTCTCAAGATGAATTGTGACCAGACAATTCCAGTCAGTTCTTCCATGGTAATGCTACCCTACATTCAAGTTAATACATCTAAACAACAAGCATTGGCGCGTTGGATGGCCAGGAGCCAGTGGTAACAGGGATTCCGTTTACCAGTCACACCAATGTTACCGTGGTTTGTACTGTCCACATGCCTGCCACCCTTACTGCTACACAGGCTTTTAACTACAGTTTGGGACTAGGTCCGCTTAAAAGATAAACCGTGGCCTTTCCTGGAGCGGACACTCCTAGAAACAGAACGATTCTTTGCTTGAAAGAGGCCAGGACCTGATGGAGGCAGTACTCGACGCCTGATTGGCGGTTGCATGTGGTTAAAGTGACTTAGTCTATCCTCAGAAGATGGTTTGGGACCTATTTTTGGGTTCGCTGAAACAGTCATTAATACTACTCCAATTCAGAAAAGTTATACAAGTGAAAAAGCAATAAATGAAGGCCACGCTAAACGAGTGGGGGCGGGTTCAATGGAGGGGTTCATGGCAGAGGGTAATAGTGGTTTGATTGCTGAGAAGCTGTGCTTTATTTTTTAGTGTGTACTTTACATTTTGTAAACGTGGCTCTTGGCTCTGATAGTGTTCACTTTGAGAAAGAAACCCAAGTCAAGAATCTCTAGAGGAGATTCAGCTCCTCTGGACCACCACATAAGCCAAGAATTGGCAACACTCCTGGCTTACTGGACCAATGCATGTAGAGACAAGCATTCACATAAACTAACAAGGTATGGTGTAAACTGCACCTGTAAAAAAATTATGAATAGATAAATGCATTAACAGAACGAAATGGCTGGAAGGAAGAGCAGCGCTTGCCATGCCCCACACCCCCACCGCTTCGATACTGGGCAAGGCTCGGGTGGTAAAGAGGAAATCCATGGAGGGGCCAGCATCAGGTGTGAAAACAATCAAGAGGCTTTAGAGCGAAGGTTGTCCTGCAGCAGGACAAATGCAGAGAGGACAATACTGCAGCCAGAGTGGGTCGAAGGGGATTCACATGCACCATGCAGGGGGTGTTGAGGGAGGTGCGGGGGTGCGTCCTGGAATAACCAGGTCACCAAAAGGGTGTAAAAAGGCACAAGATGCATTTTTGGAGCTGAAGCACAGACTATCAAGGACCAGGGTTGGCTTGAGGGACCTTAACAACCAGGCGCCATTTTATAAGAGTCCGTGCCAAGTCCCAGGAGCAAAGTGCACAGACGTGCCCCCTCCAAGGAGGGAGACAGCAGGCGGGAGAGGTGGTAGCGACTCACGTAGTTCTGGTAGATCATCTTGAGGTACTTCATGCGCAGGTCTTCTACGCCATCGGCGACCATGTCCATGTTGGCTGCTTCATGGTTGTCCTTTCCGTAGAGATCTGGAGGAACAGGGAGTGAGCGGGTTAGACTTTGGAAAGAAGGGGGCCCCTACATACCTAACCTCTTAAGTGCTGCGTCAGGGCATTGGCCGACGGCAGCACTACCTCCCCAGTGCTGCGCACGACCATTGAACGTCCATTCAGCACTAGTTCCAATGGGCAGCGCAGCACTGGGGAGGGATGTTAGCGCGCATCAAAGGTGCTAATGAACTAGCTATACGCAGGGAAAAAGAAACACATTAGGAAAAGGACTATACCAAGTTAAATGAACATATGACAATATATTCTAGGTGTAATGCACAAACATAACCACTTATTGTGATCTATGAACTGATCAATACAGATATTACTATAGAAATATAGATTTGTTTATTTTACAAATCTTTTGAATTTAGTTCATATATAGTGACATTAACAAAATCAATTTACAAAACTAGAATTTAGATAAAATGATTCATATTAGCAACACATTTCCAAAATGGACAATAACTATACAGTAGATGTAGAGTTGGAGGCAATGCGGTAGATTTAAGCTACGCACGTTTCGGCATTACTGCCTTCATCAGGAGACAGTCTATTGCACTGAAAGGCAGTATATAGCAACTTGCTCAACAGAAAAAGCAATAACAGGTTTCCAGAAAATGGATACAAAGATTAGTGCGGAAGGCTCTTCAAGGTCTCAAATGTTACATCCTGATGGGGTTTAGAGGACTAACGCCGGCTGTAAAGCGAAAGTGCCGATTGAAAATTGCGATGATTTTATTAAAAGTTGATTATAGGGCACTGCGATTATATATCTGGGCAAAAAGTTACGTAGATGGACGTCCGTCTGTATCAATGTGGGCAAACATTAATGAAGACTATTATTTACAGCGGGATGCCTTGTAGTTTGAAGATCAGGTCTGTAAAATGCCGCCTGGAAATGGCCAATGGATATCCCATAAGCTTTAAAATGAATTCCTCATGCGGCTCTGTCCAGATAGCGATAGCCCGTAGTTCCTCAGGAATCGCCATAATTATGTACATACAGGCTCTTTCACACTCCGACATGGACCTTACATGCACGTTCACAGGCCCTTTGCAAACTCTCCACCAGACAGGAGTCCTGAGGATGGAGACAAGCCGCTCCACCCACGCCCTCCCGCTCGATTCAAACAGGGCATTTTCCTGCCGTTTTGCTAGTGGAGCTGAAGGATTCAGTTACAATTGGACAAAGGCGGTATGAAGCGAGGCGCTTATTGGCTGCCCCTTCAAGACACCAGAACCAGGCTTGTAGCTCTAACAGAATCCTTTTAGGCCAATAGGTCTCGCTTTTGGGACTGTATAACTATTTGGTTATGCAGCACAATATCCTTGGTGCAACATTAACTGTTGCATGGTTAAACACTTATAAGGTCACTAAGGCGAGCCCTATTGGCTATGCCAATGCTTGTTCTCCTTTGCGCACACTCCCTTCCCCTGCTGTCTCTGCACGCCCTGTCCTCCGCTGTAGCACCCCGTGTTCCCTCCATCATCCCTCCCTCTTCTCTTCTCCTCTCACTCTTGCATTCCTCTCCCCCTTCAACCCCCTTTCTCTGCTCATCCTTTGTCCCTCTTCCATTTGTCCTCTGCCACAGCCCTCTGGCCTCTGTTGCTCTCCCTTCTTCCCTCTCTGATCCCCTGGACCCCCGCCCCCCCCCCCCCATGCTAACTTTGGAGGTCACTGCTCCCGGACAGCAGCCTCCGAGCTTTGAACACAGTCTGGGGTCCTGGGAGAGGTTGGGCTGTAAAGTTCCACAAGTCATGAATATTTTAATCTTTCTAGAAATGTTAAAGACTAAGAGAAAGGCAGGAGGGAGCGCGTGCTCTTCTGACAGGTGCCCATTTTAGGCTTCGGCTCCAGAGACCAGGTTTCCAGACATCACAACATTAAGTGGTAATTGGCTAAAAATGTAAAACATGCATTGGCATAGCCAGTAGGTCGCGTCTTTGGGACCTTATAAGTATTTAGTTATGCAGCACAATATCCTTGGTGCAACAACATCAACTGTTGCATGCAGTGATCCTTAGCAAGGAACAGCCTTTCAAAGACACTTCCTGTGCTAACGCCCCCCACCCCACCAGGTTAGGTGTCCCCTCTGCCAGACCCCACTCACCGTGGTTCCGGGCCAGGTAGCGCAGGATGGCGTTGGACTGGTACAGCTCAAAGTCTCCATCTTTAAAGCCCGGCAGCTGCCCAAACACCTGCGAGGGGCAAGGACAGGGGGTGAAATGAACAAGCACCTAGAAGTCCAGGACAGAATATCTGCCCTCCATTTCCACCCGAAACCAACATTACCTGGCCTGCTCATTCTACCCCCCCAGGACTGCTCCTCCACCACTGGAGACTGTCCCTCCGTAGCAGAGGGGCTACTCCCTCCACCACCAGAGCGGCAGCTCACCACCCCCTCCACAATGACAACTGACCCCCCCCCCACCTTCTCTCATACTGTCCTGCTCCGAGACTTCCAGGGACACCAGCGTCTCACCAGATTCTGCCTGGGATCCTTAAGTGTGGGACTCCCTGCCACTAACCCCGTAGCGCCTACATAAAAGGATTGCCAGTGACTGGCTCCCTACTGGAGCAGGCCACCTAAATTGACCATATTCAACTAGCCACGTTTCTGGGTGAAGTTTCCAAGTACAAAATGTGTTGAACTTGCCAATGCTTATTCATGGTTTACAATGCGGCGCACCATGGGGCAAAAATGGACAGATGCGTGATGCATCTGCTGCCGTAAGGGCGGCGCATTGCTGGAGCTGTGATGCAGCTCCAGCAAGGCTCAGGGTGCCCCTATGCCCAACACGCTGCGTCAATCCTTATGCCTGCTTCAAGTAGACGCAGGGTTTTGACGCAGCATGGCCTGAAAAGTGGATGAGTGAAATCTTGTAGATTTCACTCAGCCACTTTTAGGAGGAGTTCCTATGCCAGAACGCCTACATGTGGCGCAGGGCTTTACAACGTGACGCATCTCTCTAGATGCGTCATGTTGTAAATACCCCGCACCATGGCGCTGGCTTTGCGCCACCGCGTCACAAAAGCGACACAACGGCAGCGTAAAGGAGGCGCGAGGGGCTTGTAAATCTGCCCCTTAGTCCCTAAGCAGCAGTGTGGCCGACCTGAACCCCACACACCAGGCTCAGGAGGAGGGGCACACTAGCACCTTCTGACCCACGTCCAGGCGCTGGGCCTCAGGCACCCAGTCTCTCCTTACACCCTGATCCACTGGCAGACCTGAAACCCACAAATTACAGCATGGAAGGACCGGCTCAGCGCCAGGAAGCGCGTCCCAGCGCCTTGGGGTCACCTCCAGGCGCCTTCCAGTCACCCTCGCCTCCAAGATACCGACTGCCAGCCCAGCTTGCACCACCGCACCCCGGGTTCAGTCAGACTTACGCATTTCTTTTTGAGGTCTCCTTGGGTCCAGTGGTCAAAGGTCACAACGTCCTCCTTCCAGTCCTGCCCCTGGTCTGCCAGCAGCATGCAGGCCGCCTCCGCGCGACCTGGAAGAGGGCAAGAGGTGGCATTAGAGGTGAAATAAACCATGGGAGAGTAAGCCAAGGGGCAGCAAGCAAGGGCAAGAACCCCAGAGGCAGCTAGCAAGAGGTGCCCTGAGGGGCAAGAATAAGAACCCAGTGGGGCGGCTAATTTTAAATTGTACACGTTTGTTCACTTATTTCGTTTTATGGTCCCTCTGAAGCTGAACTGGTCCCTCCAGACTGGCTGACACCCCTCCCTGCCCCTTGACCCAGATTGTCCCCCCCTCCAGTCTGGCTGATGCCTGATGTCCCACCCTCTCTCCAGTCTGGCTGATTCCCTGACCTTTGACACAGATTGTCCCCCTTTGTTGGACCCTGTTGGACTTGGCCCTTTTGGCAGGTTCACCCCTAAACTTCTTGCTTTTAATTGTGACCTGATACTAGTTTTTGGCTTCTGCGCACTTTAACTCTGTGTCCCAGTGTAAAGTGCATGCGCAGTCTGAGTGCCAGGGTCAGTAGGGAGGCGGAGAATCAGATATCTGTCAGGGAGCTCCCTGAGGTTGTAGACAAGAAAATCTGTAAGGAAGTGGCCTTGGGGAGGGTGGCGGGCCCGTTCATGTCCCCCCCCCCTTTCCTGATTTTGTGGTGTCTCCCTTGGGTGTGGTCCCCAAGAAAGAACTGGGGGCTTATAGGTTAATCCACAACCTCTCCTTCCCAGAGGGCAACTCCGTCAACTCTTGGTTACCAGAGGGGGCCTGTTCCATCTCATACTGTACCCTGGATATGGCTATTGACCTAGTGAGGAGGGAGGGGGCCTGGCTTGCTAAGGCGGACATTGAGGCAGCCTTCCGATTATTGCCTGTGCACCCGGACAGCCAGCACCTGTTGGGCTTCAAGTGGAAAGAGGGGTACTATTTTGACAAATGTATGCCAATGGGTTGCGCCGTCTCTTGCGCTTTCTTTGAGGCATTCAGCACTTTCATGCAATGGGCCCTCTCCGCGAAGTATGGCGTCACGGCTGTGTCACATTCCCTTGATGACTTCCTTTTCATTGGGAGGGAGGGCACGCAGGAATGTCAGGAGGGCTTGGATTGTTTCGACTTGGCTAGTCACTTCGGGGTGTCATTGGCGCCGGGCAAGACTGAAGGTCCGGCTCAAGTCTTGACTTTCCTGGGCATAGAGCTTGACACACTCATGGGTGCGTCTCGACTCCCGGCCGAGAAGGTTCTGGGACTGAAGCAGGACATTCAAGACTTACTGGGTAGAGACAAGGCACCGCTAGGGGTCATTCAGAGTCTCCTAGGCAAACTTAATTTCGCGGCCTGAGTCATCCTGGTGGGGAGGGTGTTTGCAAGACGTCTAGCCAGGGCTACTGCCAAGGTCCACAAACGCCATCATTTTGTCAAATTGTCTTCGGGCCTTAAGAAAGATTTGCTGATGTGGGCTGAATTCCTCACAGACTTTAATGGGACTGTCATTTGGAGGTCCCCGTGGGTGGAGAGCCCCGAACTCAGTATGTTCACTGACGCCTCTGGGCGGGAGGGCTTCGGGGTTATTCTAGGAGAGCTGTGGTGCGTGCAGGAATGGCCTAACGCCTGGCGCAAGCGAGGGATCACTTCTAACATAACTGTCCTTGAACTTTTTCCTATTGTGGTGTCATTGCATCTAAGGCCAGGCCCATTGTCCAACAGGAAGGTCTTGTTTTGGTCGGACAATATGGCGGTGGTGCAGGCAAATCAATGGTCAAACTGCTAGTTGCCCTTTAGTTCTGTGCTTACTCCGAGAACTGGACGGCAGGAGCCTGCGCTGCAATGTGGAATTTAGAGCTAGGCACGTTGCGGGGGTCACAAATGTCGCGGCTGACGCTCTCTCGTTTTCAGTGGGACCGTTTCCAGGCGGCCTGCCCACAGGCGAGAGAGGAGATTACCCCCTTTGCACCAGGACTTTGGCGCATCTTGGAGTGGAGCAGGAACTGAGAGAGTTAGGGGAGAAATCCTTATCCCCAGGAACAAGGAAGCGCTATGTTAGTCATCGGTCCACATTCCACAAAGATATTTCTGACTTAGGTTTGCAGGCCCGACAGAGTTCAGGCCTTCGTAGTGTGGGCCAAGAAACAGAAGAAATCACACTCCTGGGTCTGCGGCCACCTGGCGGCCATTAGTCACGAGTCAAGGTTGACCAGTGGGGTGATCCAGCCAAATCTTTTGTAATCAGGGCCGCTTTGAAAAGTTGGGCTCGGGAAGAACCTAAGATCCTGATGACAGGTCCCCCTCGCTGCAGGCCATGTTAGCGGTCTTGCAGCCGGTGGTACATTCGCAGTATGAGGCCGCCCTCTTCTCGGCGGCCTTCATTCTGGCATTCTTTGGGGCGTTTAGGAGCAGTGAGTTAGTCGCATGCTCCAAGGCAGATCGGTCTGGGGACGCTCTTGGGGTGGCGGACATTTGTTTTAAGGAGGGTCTGTCTATCACGCTCAGACGGTCCAAGACTGACAAAGGGTCAGTCATTAGATTGGCCCCCCTCGGGGATCCCCGTTACTGCTCTGTGTCAGCCTTACAAGCTTTTCTGGCACTACGGCCTGCGGGATTGGGTTACCTTTTTGTCCACTCTGATCTTAGCCCACTGACCAAATAGATGGATAAAATAATGCTTGCCTGCCTGGACCGGGCTGGTTTGTTGAAACAGGGAAAGAAGTTTTCTAGTCATTCCTTCCGCATAGGGGCGGCTACCTCTGCTTTCAGAGCGGGCTTGCAGCCAGACAAGGGGCAACTGGTAGGGCATTGGGAGTCGTCTTGCTATAAACGTTACATTAGACCCTGAACGTTTTCCCCATTCATGTACTTTTGTGTATTTTGTTTGCTGTGTTGTGATGTGGCAGTTTTGCCGCTTTGTCGTGTAATTGGACTCAATAAACATTCGTGAATATATTGCTTCTTTCTTTGGCAGGTTCAAGAGTGTGGGTCGTGGGGCACTCCATGGTCGACAGTTTGGGCCGGTGGGCAGCGATCAGGCATTGGACTTGTGGCTTTAAGAGCATGGACTGTGTTTGGTTGGGTTTCCCTGGCATGCGCTGGAATAGCTTGCTGTACCGGCTGCGGGAAGCCCTCGCTTTAGCAGGACCTCCTCCTCAGCACTTGATAATTCACCTGGGTGGCAATGACCGTACGAATCTGGGGAGATCTACTTTGCTGCAAAAGATGAAGACTGACTTGGGGGTCATCTGTGGGCTCATGCGAGATAGTGGTCTGAAATAGTGCCTAGGAGATCCTGGCGGGGCACTAATTCTAGCGAGGCAATTGAGAAGTCTAGGAGGCGGGTCAATGGTGCCATGAAAAGGTTCACTCAACGTAGAGGTCTAGGTTTCATCAAACATGACATGATTCAGGATAAAGTCAAAGGTTATTTTGAGGTGGATGGTGTTTATTGCACACCTGTTGGCTTAGACCTCTTCCTCCTGGATTTAAAAGAGGCACTCATGAACAGGGGTTGCAGGTAATAAGGGTAGCAGTGGTGGGGGGCCCGTGCGGCAGCGGGTACCACCGCACGGGCTGTGGCAGAGTTACTGGGCGATCCGGAAGAGAGGTGCAAACACTGTACTTCAGCGGGCACATAGGGGTGCCAGAGCCTAACCTGTAACCTCAGGGGAGGTGCAGGAACTCGTGTCGGCGCCCCAGTAGTCCTTCGGGCGGTTGTGGGCCTGTGCAACCGGGGGTTTGCCTAGTCACGCCCCGCAATGGGCGTGTCAGTATATATTATTGGTAATTGTGCAGCAGTTGGGTGGTTCGCCCCAGTGCTCCTTGGCTCATCAGGCGGGCAGGTGGCGAGAATGCGGCCTGCCCTGGATCGCCCGTAAGTTAACCCACCATCATTACATATGTTGTATGTAATAAACCTGCAGCAACTTTTCCCAAACTTAACACTTGTGTCTGTGTTATTTGCGGGTTTGGGCATTGTGGGGCGGGGGGGTTCTTGTGGCCCTGATGAGACTATGCTGTTTCTGTCGTGGCATCCAGAGATACAATACCAGTAACATCACACCTACAACCAGTGGGGTCCATTGGCTTTGCCAATGGTTGTTATTTGCATAAGCTACATAAGCTGCAACTATAGCTTGTATTTAATATAAAAGCTTCCACTTAAAGCCCAGGTGAGACCACGACAATGGGGGGGTTCGGCACGAGGCCCCGCCCCCTCGCGGAGGTGTGGGGGGCTCCAGGCGCCCCTCGAATCTGAGCTGCTTTGGGGCAGAAGGCGCCTAGAGGCAGCAGAAGATTGCTATGCCGTGTGACGTCATCGCCCCACCCCTTCCCTTCGCTCCGATCTTGTGGTTTCCAAGAAAAGGTCTCGGGGAGGAAGAAAAACCGGCTGTGCTGCCCCTCGGAGGGGGCATTATTCAGTAAAAGACCCCCCACCAGGCCCCCGCCCCCTTACACCCTCCACCAGCCCCCCCCTCCACCAGGCCACCCCTTACACCCTCCACCAGGCCCCCCCCTTACACCAGGCCCCCCCCTTACACCCTCCACCAGGCCCCCCCCTTACACCAGGCCCCCCCCTTACACCAGGCCCCCCCCCTTACACCAGGCCCCCCCCCTTACACCAGGCCCCCCCCCCTTACACCAGGCCCCCCCCTTACACCAGGCCCCCCCCTTATGCCCAAAGGCAGGCGGGAAGTGTATTGCAGCGCCAGCCCTGGAGACTGAACTGGCAATGGTGGGCGCTGTAATAAAAGTGAGGCGCTGGACAGGGGCCCGGCCCTGGGCACCGGTCGGCGCTGGACAGGTGTGCGCCCTGGGCACCGGTCGGCGCTGGACAGGGGCCCGGCCCTAGGCACTGGTCGGCGCTGGACAGGGGCCCGGCCCTGGGCACTGGTCGGCGCTGCCTGTCTCGATCCTCACAGGGCAGCGCGGGGCCGAGACGGCTCGGAGCGAGGCGCTCAAGGCACTTTATACAGACTTTCAAAATCTCAGGCGTGCCCGTGAACTTCGAGGGGGGGGGGGGCTGAACTTGAAGCGCTCTGGGGCCCTGCTGGACACGCCCCCACCCTTGAGGTGGTGAGACCAGCAGAGGAGAACATACGTCCCGGGGCCAGAGGGAGGAGAACGAGCATAGACAAGAGGAAAGGGGGGGGGGGGATTAGAAATACTGGGCCCCCAGTGAAGTGCAGCAGGTAGACAGTCAGAGGCGACCCGATCCCGGCGCTGCCGCAGACTCACTGTTGCTCCTGGATGTCCCGGGTCTGCTGCTGAGGCCGGCGGGGCTGGTGCTGGTGCTGAGGCTGTCGTGCCTGACGCCGGCGGGGCTGGTGCTGCTGAGGTCGGCGGGGCTGGGGCTGGGGCTGGTGCTGCTGAGGCCGGCGGGGCTGGGGCGGCGACACTTCTGCTGCTGCACCTGTGGACTGGACAAGAAGGAGACCAGAGGAGCCGGTTACATGCTACGGGTTTTCTTTTATACGCCTCAGGGAGTCACATGACCAGTGCTGAGTCATTCCCCAGCAACGCCCCCCCCTCCTTAAAGGGCTAGGGACCCAGGCCGTGCACTGATACTGTGCACGCAGAGCGCCAAGCGTGGCACCCGGGCTGTACACTGACCCACTAGTATGCGTGACGTCTCGTGTGCACCCCCCCCCCCCCCCCTGTACACCTATGGGCAGTGCCCGAGCCCTGTGCATCAGATGACGTAATAGACTGAGCACTGAGTTACAAGCTGTGCACTGATAGTGCACGCAGACTCTACTCTGTGACTGACCGTTCACCTGGTCTGTGCACTGAGCCCATGCACGAGCACTGTGCTGGCGCAGGCAGACTGTGCTCTGTGACTGACCGCTCACCTGGTCTGTGCACTGAGCCCATGCACGAGCACTGTGCACTGAGCCCATGCACGAGCACTGTGCTGGTGCACGCAGACTCTGCTCCGTGACTGAGCGTTCACCTGTCTGTGCACTGAGCTCATGCACGGAGACTGTGCTCTGACGGTGCACGCAGACTGTGCTCTGTGCACTGGGCCCATGAACGGACACTGTGCTGGTGCCGGTGCACGCAGACTCTGCTCTGTGACTGAGCGTTCACCTGGTCTGTGCACCGAGTCCATCCACGGAGACTGTGTTCTGACAGTGCACGCAGACTGTGCTAGCACCGGTGCACGTAGACTCTGTGACCAGGCATGCAGACTGTGCACTGAGCTCATGCACGGAGACTGTTCTCTGACGGTGAATGCAAACTGTGCACTGTGGCCATGCCCAGACTGTGCCTGTTACAAATGGGATTTCTGTTCGGCTAGGGCACCGGCCGAAGCCAGGCAAAAATCTCCCTCTAGTCAGGATAAGGGAGTTACACTCCTAAAAAAACCTCTGCTCACCCCCTTGGTAGCTTGGCACGAGCAGTCAGGCTTATCTCAGCGGCAGTGTGTAAAGCATATGCACAGAACCCACAGTAATACAGTGTATGCACTTCAAACAACACCACACCAGATTAGAAAAATATCCAATATTTTTAATATATTTTTTTATAATTAAAAGAAGACCAAAAACGACAAAAATCCACAGTCCTGTATGAAAAAAGTCTGTAGTTACCAAAATAAGTTTAAAGCAAAGTTCCTCGATGTTGGTAGCTTCGTCCGGGGCTACCATGTCATTGTGAACAACAAATCCAACAGTTCTGACTGCTCGCGGGCCAACTACGGTGTCGGCAAGACCCGCAAACAGTGCCTGTGAGGAATGCAGGGTGATGAGGCCCTTGAAGTCCCTCTCATTGCAGGTCGAGCTCCTCTCTGATGGAATCAGGAGCGATGGTGTCGGCAGGCGGTGGAGGCTGCCGTGCAAAGTGCAGCGGTGCTGCGTGCGGTGCCCTCAGGCCGCGGTGCGAGCAGCGGCTCGGTGGCGGCGTCAGATGGCGTCGTCAGGGAGACCAGGTTCACGGAGCGAGATGAAGGCGGTGCTCGTCACGATGCTGGCAGGTCCAGGGTGCAAGCAGCGGCGTTGTAGCTGAAGCGCTGTCGTCAGCCGGCGTCGGTGGGCCCAGGCTGCGGAGCATGTGAGAAGTTAGCCTGGCATATAATGTCCACTAGTTCTAGTGGGCACCTTGCACCAGTCTAATCAACCCTTATTGATGGTGGCTGTAAAGTCAACCTCATAGAAAGCTATCCTAGTGGTAGCATGAACCAGCAGTCTTCAGGCTAAGACTTCAGTAGGCGAGTTAAGCAAGTTGTTTTACCAATTATAATCCCTTGAGTACCAAATGAAAGGACACCACACAGGGTATATACCAAATATATATGTATTTAATCTAAACACAACCCCTCTGCACTCTTTATGAGGTCAGAGGTAAAAATACAATACAAGTCACACAGTTAATATACAATAAGTTGCACAGTATACGTTATGCCCTAAGGGCTTCACTAACCATATACTAAGAAAGTGGTATAAGTACCACAAGAAAAATAGAAAGCAGGCCTAGGGCCGGTGGAATCACTGAGGCTACACTAATCGACCAAAGGTTAGGAAGGAGGAGGCCCACGGGATTCGCGTGCAGTGTCTAAACACAGGCGCGGGTGTCATGAATTCCTCCCCTCGTCCTGCCTTCGCCGTTAACATGCACCACTGGCAGAGCGGACTACGAATCCCAGGAGGCCTAGCACGGCGAGATTACGCAACAACCATAGCACGTGTTGCAGACACGAAAGTCCGCCTATATAAGGCGGAAGTGGAAAGGACGCTGTGTCGGATATTCAGATTCCTAGCCGACGCATCCTGAAGCCGAGCGCTCCGTGAGCAGTGACCATTGTACCAACCATTGATCTTCGGAAGAACGGAGGTAGGAACGCCCCGTGTCTCAGTTACTACGGAACAGTGGTCTATAGCGCGCAAGCGTTCTCTGACTCGGACGAGTCAGCGAGGCTCGCTCAGGACCCCGAGTTGTGGCTGGTTGGAGCGGCTGCTCCCAGCCCGGTCTAAGGGTCTCATCGAAGACCAAGTAACGGAGGTTGGTGTGAGCCGTGGCTCCCAGCCCCCGTCCTCGTACTAGTCAGGGATTACTGTTGAGACGCACTCCAGGAGGAGTTTGTCGCGTCTCCACGGTCCTAGTATCCAGAGGTAGGTCTCATCGAGCGGCTGCTCTCGACCACCTCTCGCTTTTGGTTCTTGAAGGTTAGCAGCAAGAAACGCCTGATCGAGATACGGGTAGAGCGGCTGCTCCCCGTATCCCCTAGGAAGGAGTGGTAGAGAACCCGGCTGGGCGACTCCCACCTTCCATACATCTGCTTACCCAATGGTAGAGATCATAACCCCTCACAGCTATCGAACGGCATTGTCAGCCGCTTTTAGCACAGTGCCCTCCGTTGGCGTACAACGGGACCGTTGTACTTGCGGAGGACGGTACATAACACCAGCGCTGTGATTGGGGTAACGTATACAGAACTGGTGCATTCTACTTATCATTTCTGTTTGTATGCTACCCGTTACTTTACTTTACCCAATAAATCCTTAAACTTACAAGAAGTGGTATTGTGTTCTGTGGGTGTCTGTCCCCGATCCCGGGAACGCCAGGTCGTTACAGCGGGTTACCATTGACTTTCTATGGAGTTCGTAAAAGTTACAAATATGCAATTTAAGGACACTTCTGGATGGACTAGGATGGAACCATTTTAGACTAGGACACTTGAAGAGTCAAGACCCATGGGAGCACCGGAGTACTCTTGTTACCTCACCCAGGGAAGCCGGGTGCATAGGTGTCTTTTCTTGTCGGGTTTCGTTGTCGTTTTCTATTGAGAGCTGCAAAGAAGTGCTGCAGGCGACCAGAAGAAAAGTGACCGGGTGGATCCAAGAATGGATCGAAGATCTGAAGAACCTGAAAGCAGAGGGGACAGAGTCTGGGTCACTAGCCAGTGACCAGGAAGGAACCAGGCGATGTTGCGTGCTTGAAGGTGAAGAAGGTGGGTTTGTCTCTTCAGCCACGAGGTCCAGGAGGCATCGATGATGAATAGGCGCTGGATTCGAGCTATCCCACGATGGATCTAGATAACTGCGGTGTCGGTATCTGGATTGGACCTAACAAGCCTTGGCAAAAGCAACCCATGCAGGATGGCAAGATTGGCTCTGTTGCAGACCAGCAAGGTCTGTGGTACTTCTAAAGCATGGGCGAATTTTGCGAATCTGGCGTTCGCGAATTTTGCGAATTTGCGAACTTGCAATCCGCAAAATCCGCGAATTCTCGCGAATTTGCAGATTTTTTTTGCGTTCGCAAGGATTTCTGCCAGTTCACAAGGATTTCTGACAGTTCGCGAGGGTTTTGTAACAGTTCGCAATTGCGAACTTACATGTCGGCTCGCAAAGGTCACGATTATGTTGTTTCTACGTCTGGTTCATCATCACAGGTTCCCAGCACCCTCTGTTTCACCCCTGCCACCCTCTGTTTCACCCATGCCACCCTCTGGTACATCAATGCCACCCTCTGGTTCATCATCACTGTAGATTATGGGGGGAAAAAGCAAGCACACCTGCCTGCTTCAACTGACATGAATTAATTTGGGGTTGATTTATTAATGTGTCACTGTTTTAAAATTCCAGTCTGGCACCTGCTTCCTTATCTGTAATTTGCTTTCTGTTGCAGTGCAATTTTTTTCCAGGACCTTTGTGGCCTACTTTTAGCTATTCTATGAGCCTGCTGTGAGGGTCAGAGCAGGGTCATACAATTGTTGCAACTAGCAACTGAACTCTGGAGGGGCCCTTGTCAGGAAGCACTACAGGGAACGGTTACTAATGATGAGTTTGAACTTTTGAACCTGCTTTCACTTTTGCAAAACTCGTTTTTCTGCAGAACAGCATTACAGCAACTGTAATGCCCCACCAAGCTTATATGAGAAAGTTGATTTCTAATCCAAAAGTTATCCAAAGAAAATCAAAAGGCCTCAAATCCAAAAAAGTGCAGGCAAATGTCAACCTGAGGAGTTATTCTGATAAAAATCATCATTTTCAGAAGGTCTATGCTGCTTGCTAGTAGATTTCTTGTACAGAATTGCAATTTTTGTAATTTCGCGAATGCGAGATTGTTGCTGCCCGCCGCACCTACTTGTTCGCAATTGCAAACTTACACAGCAAAGAAAAAAAAATCCGCGCGTGCGAATTTGTGGATTTTCGGTAAATTCGCGAGCGTTCGCAGATTGCGAATTTACCGAAAATCCGCAAAATCCGCGAGCGTAACGGATTTTCCGCCCATGCTTAGTACTTCTCCTTTTCATGGAAGCTGGAGCAAGCCTGGAGTAACCAGGAAAGCAAGTTAGATTCAAGATGGCGTCTTCAGGAGGCTCACTAGCCAATGGGCAAAGAAACGGAAAGACGCATCAAGCTCAAATGCAGAGGCGGGGCTCACGGAACACTCATGGAGTGTGGGGGCCTGGGCTCCAGTGCAAATGGTGCACGGGGATGGGGCTTCTCCTACCCCAATGCACAACTTACTGAGACTTCAGAAAAGGAGTGCAGGTAGCAAAATGCAGGATGTCCAAGATGTCCGGTCCCTCGTCTCTCGTGTCCACTGTAGGAGAGTAGGGTCTGCAATCCTATGATCACCCAGATTTTTTGCTTTTGTTTCACTGGTTTACGACTTTCTCTGGCTGTGGGCCTGCCAATCAGACCCACAGCCTGGCTGTTCTCTCTCTAAATTACAACATGTACCCTAGGTGCATTTACCAATTGGTACTGGGCCACCTTATCAGACCCTGTCACTCAGGGCATAGGTGTTCCCAGGGCCTACCAGGGGCTGAAGCATGTATTATGCCACCCCTGGATGGCCTCCTAAATTTGACACAACTGGCTGCATGACAGCTGGGGCAAAGTCGTGTAATCACCCTTTGCTGTAGATATAGTATACCTATATCTAACCCTAAAATGGACACACAGATTCCTATCAGTCACTCCTATGGCAGGCCTTGACAATCCTGAAGGCAGAGTGCTTGGAATCGTGTGAGATGGTGCTCTGGCATGAGCTGAGCCTGTCTGCAGCTTGCGGAACCAAGTCCTAATAGCTGTTCCATGATATCGCATACCATATACTCTTAAGTGCATTATAATCCTCGCGGTTAAATGCTATCTTTGGTATTGCTTTATCAAAACATGTTGAGTAAGGTGTCATACGAATTGGAATACTAACCCCTCACCAATTCTGGCGACGGGGTTAGCATTCTACCCTTCTAGAGGGACACGACATGTATGTAACTGTGAACCCCGGTTAAAGTTAAACGAAGCCTCAGCTCCACAAAATGGATGCTGCCACCACAGACACGAGTCTGACCCCCTGCAGCTGGGAGTCCTTCCAGCGAGGGGAGCCTGGACAAAGGGTTTCCTGTCGAGGGCGGTGCTAGCACCGTCCCAGACAGGGTTTTGTGTATCCTGGGTAGGCAGGGCTTTACAGGAAGGTGACTGCTGAGTGGCACCCCGGTGCTCACTACGCATAGGCCGGTCAGAACCAGTTCCAGGGGCACACCAGCCCCTGGCCTGGGGAAAGTCCGGCATGGGAGAGGGGTGTAACCACCCCCCTCCTAGTCCCACCCATAGGCAGGACCTAGTCACCGGGTCAGCCCCTTTTCTTAGTATAAAGATAGGAGCGGACCCCCTGTTCAAATTAGATCATCTTTGGAATCAAGACACGACTTTCTGCGAAAGGACATCAAGATTTCTTCTTCAAGATTCTCCCTTGTGGCTAAGGAGTAGTCACCCTGCATCCGCAGGCACCATCCTAAGAACACTGCGGTCTGCTGCAAGTCCTTCCTCCGGAATCCGACTGCCCAGCTCAACGAGACCCGGCTTCCCTGGCACCTCTGACCTCTACTCACCTCTACAGCCAAGCTGAGAACCGTGAGTGCGACGAGACCTTGAGGGACCGACGATCGCCAAGACTGCACGACTTCTTTGCAACAAGCCCACCATGTGCTCCACTGGTGAGTGCTTTGGGGTCCGAGAAGCCCCAACCCTGAGCAGCTCCAGCACCGAAGATCAGCCCTCCAGCATCTCCACGATCTGCGTGGGGCCCTTCTGCTTTTGCCTGCTCACCGCGCTGTGTGGCTACTAGCCGGCTGGCTTGTGGCCTTCTCCACGACGCCCGACGACATCACTGCTGCTGGTCTGGTTGCTCCAGACTGGCCCTTGCTTCCTTGTAACAGAGAAGCACCCCGGACCCTCCTGGTCCACTCCAGACGCCATTTTGAGTCCACCGCGTGGGCTTGAATTTGCCAAGGCTTTGTTGCTGGGGGCGCCCGGGCGGGGACAGCATCAGCGGACGCCCGGGAGACTGTTGGCGGAGCGGGCGGAGAGCGGAGAACTCTCGGAGCGGTGCAGGCGGGGTCCGATCCGTGAGAGGGACGAGGCGGCTTCACCGGGACCCAGGACGGGGATCGGGGACCGAGCGCAGAGACGAGGAGGTGAGGGCACTCGCGCTGCTGCGGCGCAGCCCCACGGCGCCCAGTCATCGCCCCCACCCCCCGCCGCACTTCAAGACAGACCGGGAAAGTGAGAAAGGTCTGCAGTCCGCCCCGCCTGACCTTAAAATGGCGGCCAATGCGGACAAGTAACAAATAAACTTTTACACACAAAGCGCAGAGGATCTGACATAAGTATCCACACACTTGTGGGATAAATTGAACTCGGCTAGATTAGGTGCAACCAACAGAAAAGCGGAATCTCTGCAAGTTTACATGCAACAGCAATCAATCTAACTTACTAGAGGAAAGCCAGGGAAATTGGACCAATCAATGAGGGAAGCTGGACCGGAGAAAGAAGTGGAAAGTGAGAAAGGACTCCCTGCCTGTATAAAAACAAACATAACGGCAGCCATCTTACAAGGATTGTTCTTACACCCAGCATAGAGCAGAACAAATGTAATTCTAGATCTGGGATTAAAAGGAGCAATAAATAACATCAGCAGTGGGGCTACCTGGAATAAAACGGAAAAAGAAACACCATAATAAATGCAGAACGGAGCAAAAATGAGCGAAAGATACCCAGAATCTACTGGCTTGAGTGCCCAGAGTATAAAATACCCCAATAATTTAACTAGAAATGCAGCTAAGAAGTTTAAACACGACTACCTGAGGAAAAACCCGGACATACTATTCGCAGACCTATACTTTAATGCAACTAAGGGTACGAAAATGAATGACCTCATATTCTATACATCCAGAGCAGCTAAATGGCGCAATGCCTTCACTAGGATGCTTACCATAAAAACTACGAAAAACATTCCTCACGGCTTAAAAATGTCAACTGCACCATCACAAAGATGCAGAGCAGAACTTAACATCACGATATATAAATCTGGAACAGTGCTGATACAAGCAGCAAATCGAGATCTAGAGAGGTTTGCCAAGACTTTCCTATCGATAAAAGACTCAATGGACGACCCGAGTAATCAACCTCTCCTAACCCCACCAGTAGACACTCTAGACACTCACGATGTCACAATCAGAGGCGCAATTAGAACCAGGAGCCATCATGCGCCGGCGTCAACTCTAGCGACTACCCAGGTAAAGTTAACGGGTCTAGCAAGGCCTCTACCAGAGAACACGACTAGAAGAACTGAGAGGTCTACCTATCAAACAAACAAAGAACAAAATCAGCGCCTTAGAGAAGAATCGCCCCTACTCCCGAACCATGAGACCCCTCAATTAGATCATACACTGGCAGTGAGGGTAGCGCCACCTAACAACCAGGAGTGGGATGAGACTGAAGAGGGTGAGACAGTGAGGATAGCGCCACCCAACAACCAGGAATTGGATGAGACAGAAGACATCAGCCTTCCTACATCCCAAACCCTCAACAGCACTATACCAAATTCGTACACACCTACATCAACAAACGAACTCCCAACAACACAGGACTTATCTAACTCCATCAACCTCCCTACACCTCACGCTAATACAACACCAGCGGCTTACAGACCCCCAACCTCTAACACGATCCTACCAACTCAGAACATATCCAGCACCAACGACACACCTAATGGAGATGGAATAGACAAACAAAAAGAGAAGATAAAGAAAATGGCAGCGCAACGAAGAACCGTTCCGAAAAGGAGAAGAGTTGAGCGGATGTACAGATCAACCACCCCAAAGAAACCCCACCAGAACAAGAAGGACTTTAATAAGCTTCAGAAACTTGTGAGCAAGCTAAGACAAGCCACTATGAATACCGTACAGGCGATAGAAAAAATCGAAGAGAGGACGGCGAACATTCACGCCAAAGTCATGGATATCCAAAAGCTTGTACATTCCTCACACAGAAAGAGCATCGAGGCGAACATGCGTTTAAAACAGAGAGACAACCGACCAGACAGGACGGAATCATTATCTAAAGAGGAAACGCTGGCCTTAATCCGAACATATGACCTATCGGACCACAAGGAGGAAGAGAGAATCCAAACAGTCCCACTAGACGTTAACAGAACAGCGAGAAAAAACAATAGAACATCCAACCCCCACAATTTACAGCACATACAGCTAACACCAAACGAAGCCGAAAATGTGAACGCTAGTAAAAAAGAAAAACATCTATCCTGTCTACTACTCAACTGCCGATCAGCTACCAAACATGCATCGGACATAGCGGACCTCATCCTCAACAAGGACATCGACCTGGCAATCCTTACAGAAACTTGGCTTACGGAATCCTCATCCCCAACCATGGATCTATTGATACCACCGCAATTCAACGTTCTGAGACTGGATAGACACGGAAAGCTAGGGGGAGGGATAGCCTGTATTCATCGATCTGACATAGAGGTTAAACAAATTCAGGCCGACCCACTTGAATCCTGTGAGTATCTTGGTCTTAACATAAGATCAACTAACACTCAATGGTGCAACCTGCATACTTTCTACCACCCACCAGGAGATAACACAAAGTTTATAGCAGAGTTAATGGAGATCATAACAGCCAACTCTAACGACGCTGCCAATAACATATTCATAGGCGACTTCAACCTGCATTGGGAGAACTGCAATGACAAACGGGTCAACATGCTTAAAGGTTTCCTCACTGAACTAAACCTCACTCAAGCGTGCACACTGCCCACACATTCTAAAGGAGGGACGTTAGACTGGATAATTTCAAGAAACAAAGTTGCAACAATCCACTCCATAACACCATGTGACTGGTCTGATCATCACGCCATAACTTTCATGATACCCGCAACGAGAAAAGGTAGGACCAGGCAACCTGTCAAGACCAAAAAATGGACTCGAGACACAAAAGAAGCAAATATGGAACTACTGGTCGAAAGCTGTGAAAGAGACTTAAAGCCACCCAACAACCTGGAAAAAGTTAACGAGCTGACGGAACACTACATAACAACTGTCGAAAATATCGTTAATAACACCATGCCATTAAAATTGAAACGAATCACAGAAAAGACTAAAAACCCGTGGTTTAACGAAGCACTAAATGAAGATAGATGCAAATTGAGAATGGCCGAAAGAAAATGGAGGCAACACCCATCATCTCCTGAACTGGAAGCCCTCAGAAAAACAAGGAAACAATATAATAAAAAGATCATCAACTCAAAAAAGGAATTCATAAGAGCAGAACTGGATAATGCCAAAAACAGGCCACGAAAACTATTTGAAATCCTAAAGGAGCAATCAAACAAACTAGCAAAAACAGTGCAAGAAAATTCAAAAACATCTCTAAGCTGTGATGATTTCTCCACATTTTTCACCGAAAAGGCCAAAGCACTCGAAATAGAGCTTAAAAACTCGGCGTTGAACCTTCCCAACGAACCTTGGTCTACTAACGATGCCACCTCTACAACGGATTGCACTATGGCAAAAAACAAGGCGAGCTGGGAAACATTCGAACTGTACGACCAACACACGATTGCCAAGACGCTCTCAGGAATCAAACCTAACAACCACCACCAAGACCCTCTGCCTGCAAAATGCGTAAAAGAAATCAATCACATCCTGATTCCAATATGGACCGAAATAGTAAATGCGTCACTGTCACAAGGGATCCTTCCCGACTGCCTAAAAACTGGTCAAGTCGTTCCCATAATCAAAAAACCCACAGCAGCTACATCAGATCCAAATAACTTTCGCCCAGTGACCAACATCCCTCTACTGGCCAAGTTGACCGAGAAATGTGTGCAGAACCAACTGAGCCAACACATCACCAAGTTCTCCTTGCTAGATGAATGCCAATCAGGATTCAGAGCAGGGCACAGCACTGAAACAGTGATTCTCCACATTACTGATGACGCATTACAGGCCCTTGACCAAAATCAAGCATGCTTACTGATCCTCCTGGACTTGTCATCGGCATTTGATACGGTAAATCATGAAGCATTACTGGCCAGGCTACGGGACAGGATGGGAATATCAGGAACAGTGCTGAAATGGTTCGAGTCCTTTTTACAGAACAGAACACAGCGCTTCCTGGTTAACCAATCAATCTCCCTTCCTTGCCCTACCACAATTGGAGTCCCTCAAGGATCGACATTATCCCCAGATCTGTTTAACCTTTACGTCGAGCCACTCACAGAAATTCTCCAAAAATCTCAAATATCCTATCACATGTATGCTGACGACACGCAAATTTACGTAAAGATCGGATCCATAAAAGAATTGGAATTAATGAATGAGACACTAAAAATGACACTTCAATGGTTAACGGCAAACCACCTGAAGCTGAATGCACATAAAACAGAGTTCCTACTAATCTCTCCACCAAAGAGGAATACAGAAATAATGGAATGGATGAAAGGCGTGACTGCGCTAAACTGCACCCCAACCCTTGTCAACTCAGCCAAATCTCTAGGAATCATCTTAGATGAGAATCTAGACATGAAAGCCCACATTAACTCAATGGCGAAAAGTGCCCGCTTTCACTTGAACTACCTAAGAAAATTGAAACCATTCATCACAGAGTCAGACCTCAAATTGGCAATCTAATCCTTAGTTATCTCGAGGATTGAATATGGGTGCACCACCTTGGCTGGATTACCAAAAATGTCCACAGCACCATTGAAAGCCTGCCTTAACGCTGCAGCAAGACTTATCACCGGAACTAGGAAATATGACCATATCTCCCCGCACCTGAAAGCATTAAACTGGCTACCATATGAAGCAAGAATCCAAATAAAGATAGCATGTATCACACATAAAGCATTACACGACAACACCCCAAGATATCTAGCAAAGAAAATTCAGTTGTCCGGTGGCAACCGACCATCTAGGAGTGCTGGGGAGCTGCTACTACGACCAGCCTTCTTCCGAAAGAAAAAAACCTATGACAGAGCGTTCTCAGGAGCGGCCCCCAGAATATGGAACTCACTCCCTCCAAACATCAGGAAGATCCAGAATCTGGTAACATTCAAACGGGAAGTGAAGAGCCTCCTGATGAATAGATACATTACTTAGGGAAGATCACTGATCATGGATCTGCTATAATACTGCCTTAGTACAGATCATGTACGCCATCAAAATGGGAGGCACAGACAACACTATAATGGAATACGTATCCTATGATATGGGAACAACCCAAAGGCCAATAGGAATGGAGATTTGATTGAACAGGAGAACAGCATCTTCCATGAACTTATACCGTGCTACCTCATACATGAACCTATACCGTGCTACCTCATATTTGTTATATATACATGTTTTGTTATTATTTAATCATAGCATATTTACCTATGCTAACGTCACTTGTGCTACGAATATATATGTCATCTACCTCACTGCGATTGCTTGCTAACTGCTTATACATATGTTAACCTTGTTTCCTTTTCTTATTTCATGTTAAGCGCTCTGATACCCACGGGTCTTGTTCGCGCTATACAAAACTTTATAATAAATAAATAAATAAATAAATAAATAAATAAATAAATAAATAAATAAATAAATCCTGGGTCCAGCGACGCCGACAGCTTCATCCATCGTGGGACAGCTCGCTCCTCCATCCTGGTCGCCGACAACGCCTCCTGGTCCGTGAGATCTGCAGAGCACAGCGTCACCCACTCACCTAGTCGAGGTGACTAACAACCGGTGCCCTCCTGGTGCCCCCTGACTACTGGCTAGTAGTCTCGAACTTGGTCCCCTCTGCTTTCAGGTGTCATCTCTCTTCAAGATCCAGGCTTGGATCACTTCGAACTCTCTTCACTGGTCGCCTGCCAGCATCTTTCTTCCAGGCTCCTGGTCCGTCTCCGAGGATTCCCGACGTCTTTTGAGACATATGCAGCTGCAGCCCCTGGGCTAGGTAACTTCGGCATTTCGGTGCCCCAGCATAGCCTCACTATCCAAGGGTCAGAATCCACTTTCGTTTTCCTCCTACCAGGTCGGGTTCGCCCGAGAACACTAACTCTGTGAAATCTAGCTACCATAGACTTTGTCCCGCATCCCGCGTGAGAGTGTACACTCCGCACCCGAGTCCCCTAGGCCTCCTAGAAGTAATCTGAAGATTCTATAGTCAAGACCTAGCGATTCCAAAGCCTATTAGTACTGTACTTACCTGCTAGTAATTTCGCATTCCACTTTCAGAGTATATGGTTTTCCGTGCCCCTCGGGCATTTGTATATACTGTGCTAACTTAAGTATTTTCGTAAGAGTTTTGTTTTGTGCTTAGTACCCTGTCCTCATAAAGAGTACAGGGCTGTTGTGATTTTAATAAATACACTGTTTATTTTCATAACACTTGTGTGGTGTCCTTTCACTTGGTGTTCAAGGGATATATGTGTGGTATAACAGCTGGCTTAACACGCCCTCTCGAGTCTTTAGCCTTAGACTGCTCGTATCCACGCTACTAGGATAGCTGGTCTATAAGGTTGACTTACAACCAATCATCAATAAGGGTTGCTGGACTGATACATAGTGTTCACTAGAATAGTGAGCATTGCATATCAGGCCACCTACTCACATTGGTGAGCAGCGGTTGGGATTTGAGCTTGCTGTTTTTTTACCACACATATCCTAAGAATATCTTGTTGAAAGATCACATAAGTACTTTAGGTACATATAACTTAGCTTAGAATACTCTGAGTTCTACTGAACCAGCTGTTGCAGCTCCTCAAGGCTTAGCACACCTTGGCTGCAACTCTTAGCAAGGGATCAGTAGGCAAACAAATAGTGTAGGTAGGTGCATCACTTACACCACACTAGAAGCATGTCTAACCACGGAGAGTCTACTGAGACCCCTCTGGTGGTTGAGGACCCTCCACAGGCCTCTTCTAGATATGCAGCCCTTAGCTTCCAGGAGATGAGACAAGTGTGTACCTCCAGGAAGCTAAAACAGGGGTCTAACCCCACAATCCCATTTCTGATAGGTCTCTTAGAGACTTATGATGCTAGAAAGGCTGAGAAAATTCTTAGCTCTTCTCATCCAGAAGGGGACATGCCAGCCCTAGAAGGAACCAGGGGTGACCCAGATCTCATCTATCTCTCAGGCGAGGAGGATGATGATCAGGAGACATCTGGGGATGAGGCAGACAAAGGTCCAGAAGTAGTTAGTCAGCTAACTAGGGACAACTTAAGCAGGCATGAGAATGGTACTAGGGGATCCCTGGAACCCCTCTCAGGCCAGCTTAACATTGGGAATGGACGAGTTAGGTCTCTATCAAGAGGCTCTGGCAGATCCATTCGAACCAATGGCTCTCAGGCCTCTGCTCTGAGGAGGATGACCTCCCCTCAGAGGAGAGTTTATGAAGCCAAGGAAAGGGAAGTCAATCTGAGGATTGCCAGGGAGGAACTTGCCTTGGCCAAAGAAAGACTTGCCTTTGCTAGAGAGCAAGAGTTGAGTGGGCCAAAACCCACTGGTGGCAGCATAATACCTAGCAATAGGGAAAGGAGTTTTGATACAAAGCACCTGAATGAGATAGTGCCCCCCTTTAAGCAAGGGGATGACATCCACAAATGGATAACTTCTTTGGAGAGGGCCTGCACTGTGCAGGGTGTTCCCCAAAGTCAGTGGGCAGCTATCTTGTGGCTCTCCTTTGAAGGTAAAGGTAGAGCTAAGCTCCTCACTACTAGAGTGGAGGATGCTAACAATTACCAAGTCCTGAAGAATACACTGATTGATGGGTTTGGCCTAACCACTGAGCAGTAAAGGTTGCTGTTCAGGGATACCCAGAAAACTCAGTCTCAGGATTGGTCTGATTTTGTAGATTGTGCCACTAAGGCTTTGGAGGGCTGGTTGCTGGGCAGTAAGGTTACTGATTACACAGGATTGTATAATTTGATCATGAGAGAACACATTTTAAACAATTGTCAGAACCAGTTGTTGCATCAGCATCTTGTTGACTCTGATCTGACCTCTCGCCAAGAATTGGGAAAGAAGGCAGACAGATGGGTCAGAACAAGAGTTAAGCAGAACCAGGGCCAGAATCAAGAAGGCCAATCTAAAAGGTGGTGCCAATACTGCAAAAGTAAAACTCACTGGTTTAGTGAGTGCACCAAGAAAGGAGGAGGGCAGCCTCCTGCCACTGCAGCCCCATAGGCACCTGTGCCCCCTAGTACAGTCAGCAGTGGTAGTGCACCCCCCAAGGGTTTAGTAGGGTTAACATTGGGTTCTGAGGGGTATGACAACTTAGTTGGCACACTCACTCAGGCTGTCCTTGTCTGTACAGGGGATGTGGATATATCCCCTGATATAAGTCCCAATACTTTGGGCAAATACAGACAGACACCTTTAATAAATGGAAAAATGGCTCAGGCCTATAGGGACACTTGTGCCAGTGTCACAATGGTGACACCTAACTTTGTGGACCCTGGACAGATCCTGCCAGGTACAGATTTCCTGGTGACCAATGCAAGCAATGTCACTACCAGTCATAGTATGGCAATTGTTTCTTTCTCCTGGGGAGGGGTAAATGGCCAGAAGAAGGTTGCTGTTAGTTCAGACCTCTCAGTAGATTGTTTGTTGGGCAATGATTTGGAGTCATCCCAATGGTCAGAAGTGGAGCAGAGGACTCACATGGAGATGTTAGGTTTGCAAGCACATGTGTTTGCTGTGACTAGGTCACAGGCCAGAAGATGCCCCACTGAACAGGTGCTGGATCCTGGAACAATGGACCAGACACCTTCCAAGAAGAAGAGCAGTAGGGTTAAGGCATTGCCTTCCCCCTTGCCCCAGGTTGTGGATCAAGTCTCAGAGGAGGCTGACCTGCAGGAACTGAGGGAAACTGAGCCTAAAGAGTTCGAACTTGATCAAGTTGAATTTCTGGGTTCAGGTGGCCCCTCAAGGGAAGACCTGGGGAAGGACCAGTTAGACTGCCCCTCTCTTGAACCCCTCAGACAGCAGGCTGCTGCTGAGGCTGCTGGGAACGCCACAGGTACCCATAAGGTATACTGGGAAGATGGACTCCTGTACACTGAGGCAAGAGACCCCAAGCCTGGCATGGCCAGGAGGCTGGTCATCCCCTTGTCTCAGAGAGGTTTCCTCCTTACCTTGGCCCATGAGATTCCCTTAGCAGGTCACTTAGGCCAGACAAAGACGTGGGACAGGCTTGTCTCACACTTTCACTGGCCTCACATGAATGAGGATACCAAGGAGTTTTGTCGCTCCTGTGTCACTTGCCAAGCCAGTGGTAAGTCAGGTGGCACAACAAAGGCCCCCCTTATACCAATGCCTGTGGTGGGGGTGCCCTTTGAAAGAGTGGGGATTGACATTGTTGGTCCAATGGAACCCCAGACAGCATCAGGGCACAAGTTTATACTGGTGGTAGTGGATCATGCCACCAGGTATCCTGAAGCTATTCCACTTAGGACCACTACAGCACCTGTAGTGGCAAGGGCCCTAGTTGGAGTGTTCTCCAGAGTGGGCTTCCCTAGGGAGGTTGTCTCTGACAGAGGTGCAAACTTCATGTCAAGCTACTTAACTGCTATGTGGAAGGAATGTGGTGTCAACTACAAGTTCACCACACCCTATCACCCACAATGCAATGGGCTTGTTGAAAGGTTCAACAGGACCCTAAAAGGGATGATTCATGGACTACCTGAAAAGCTCAGGCGTAGATGGGATGTCCTGATTCCCTGCCTTCTGTTTGCTTACAGAGAGGTCCCACAGAAGGGGGTTGGCTACAGCCCTTTTGAACTTTTGTATGGGCATCCTGTAAGAGGACCCCTGTGCTTGGTGAAGGAAGGATGGGAGAGACCTCTCAAAAAGCCTGCAACCAGCATAGTGGACTATGTACTTGGTCTCCGCTCCAGGATGGCTGAGTATATGAAGAAGGCATCTGAAAACCTTAAGGCCAGTCAAGAACTACAAAAAGCTTGGCATGACCAAAAGGCTGTCCCGACTGTTTATCAGCCTGGACAGAAGGTGTGGGTGCTGGAGCCAGTGGCCCCAGCAGCACTCAAAGACAAATGGTCTGGGCCCCACACAATTCTTGAGCAAAAGGGAGAGGTCACCTACCTGGTGGACCTTGGAACTCCCAGGAGCCCCCACAGGGTGCTCCATGTCAACAGGCTCAAAGCATATGTCGACAGGAAGGACATGAGCTTGCTCATGGCCATAGATGAGGGACAGGAGGAAGAGAGTGACCCTCTCCCAGACCTGCTCACTCAGAATCCTGATGATGGGTCAGTAGATGGTGTTGTCTTTTGTGGCAGCCTCTCTGAGCATCAGCAGAAAGACTGTAAACAGGTTCTTCAGTCTTTCAGACATATGTTCTCTCTGACACCCAGTCAGACCAATTGGTGTACCCATGAGGTTGACACTGGTGACAGCCTGCCAGTCAAGAGTAAAATCTACAGGCAGCCTGATCATGTTAGAGACTGCATAAAAACTGAAGTGCAGAAAATGTTGGAGTTGGGAGTCATTGAACCCTCAGATAGCCCTTGGGCTAGTCCAGTAGTTCTAGTGCCAAAACCTCACACCCAGGATGGTAAGAGAGAGATGAGGTTCTGCGTAGACTACAGGGGTCTCAATGCAGTCACTAAGACTGATGCCCACCCAATACCAAGGGCAGATGAACTTATAGATAGATTGGCTTCTGCCAACTACTTAAGTACATTTGACCTGACAGCTGGGTATTGGCAAATCAGGTTAGCTGAGGATGCCAAGCCCAAGACAGCATTTTCAACCCCTGGTGGGCATTATCAATTTGTGGCAATGCCCTTTGGTCTGAAAAATGCACCTGCCACCTTCCAAAGGTTGGTGAATCATGTTCTCACTGGGCTGGATGACTTCTGTGCAGCATATCTAGATGATATTGCTGTCTTTAGCTCCACCTGGGAGGATCACCTGGTCCACCTGAGGAAAGTGTTAGAGGCTCTGCAAGCAGCAGGCCTCACTATCAAGGCCACCAAGTGCCAGATAGGGCAGACACAGGTTGTATACCTGGGCCACCTTGTAGGTGGAGGCCAGGTTCAGCCACTGGAGAGCAAAATACAGTCAATCAGGGACTGGGCTCCTCCAACCACCCAGACTCAGGTTCGAGCTTTCTTTGGCCTGACTGGTTACTACAGAAAGTTTATCAGGAACTATGGATCAATTGTGACTCCATTAAATGAACTGACAAGTAAGAAAATGCCAAAAAAGGTTCAGTGGACATCAGGCTGTCAAAAAGCATTCGATGACCTAAAGCAGGCCATGTGCACAGCACCTATCCTCAAGAGTCCAGACTACTCCAAACAATTCATTGTCCAAACAGATGCTTCTGAGTTGGGTGTGGGAGCTGTTCTATCTCAACTGAATTTTGATGGTCAAGACCAGCCCATTGCTTTTATAAGCAGAAGGCTGGCCCCCAGAGAGAAGAATTGGTCAGCTATTGAGAGGGAGGCCTTTGCTGTGGTTTGGGCCCTGAAGAAGCTGAGGCCATACTTGTTTGGCACTCACTTCAAGATTCAGACCGACCATAAGCCCCTCTTGTGGCTAAATCAGATGAAGGGTGAAAACCCCAAACTGCTTAGGTGGTCCATTTCCCTACAGGGGATGGACTTTACAGTGGAACATAGACCTGGTACTGATCATGGCAATGCCGATGGGCTCTCCAGATATTTCTACTTAGAACAAGAAGACTCACCTGGTCAAGGTTAGCTTATTGTCCCAAAGTTTGAGGGGGGGTCATGTAGGAGAGTAGGGTCTGCAATCCTATGATCACCCAGATTTTTTGCTTTTGTTTCACTGGTTTACGACTTTCTCTGGCTGTGGGCCTGCCAATCAGACCCACAGCCTGGCTGTTCTCTCTCTAAATTACAACATGCACCCTAGGTGCATTTACCAATTGGTACTGGGCCACCTTATCAGACCCTGTCACTCAGGGCATAGGTGTTCCCAGGGCCTACCAGGGGCTGAAGCATGTATTATGCCACCCCTGGATGGCCTCCTAAATTTGAAACAACTGGCTGCATGACAGCTGGGGCAAAGTCGTGTAATCACCCTTTGCTGTAGATATAGTATACCTATATCTAACCCTAAAATGGACACACAGATTCCTATCAGTCACTCCTATGGCAGGCCTTGACAATCCTGAAGGCAGAGTGCTTGGAATCGTGTGAGATGGTGCTCTGGCATGAGCTGAGCCTGTCTGCAGCTTGCGGAACCAAGTCCTAATAGCTGTTCCATGATATCGCATACCATATACTCTTAAGTGCATTATAATCCTCGCGGTTAAATGCTATCTTTGGTATTGCCTTATCAAAACATGTCGAGTAAGGTGTCATATGAATTGGAATACTAACCCCTCGCCAATTCTGGCAACGGGGTTAGCATTCCACCCTTCTAGAGGGACACGACATGTATGTAACTGTGAACCCCGGTTAAAGTTAAACGAAGCCTCAGCTCCACAAAATGGATGCTGCCACCACAGACACGAGTCTGACCCCCTGCAGCTGGGAGTCCTTCCAGCGAGGGGAGCCTGGACAAAGGGTTTCCTGTCGAGAGCGGTGCTAGCACCGTCCCAGACAGGGTTTTGTGTATCCTGGGTAGGCAGGGCTTTACAGGAAGGTGACTGCTGAGTGGCACCCCGGTGCTCACTACGCATAGGCCGGTCAGAACCAGTTCCAGGGGCACACCAGCCCCTGGCCTGGGGAAAGTCCGGCATGGGAGAGGGATGTAACCACCCCCCTCCTAGTCCCACCCATAGGCAGGACCTAGTCACCGGGTCAGCCCCTTTTCTTAGTATAAAGATAGGAGCGGACCCCCTGTTCATATTAGATCATCTTTGGAATCAAGACACGACTTTCTGCGAAAGGACATCAAGATTTCTTCTTCAAGATTCTCCCTTGTGGCTAAGGAGTAGTCACCCTGCATCCGCAGGCACCATCCTAAGAACACTGCGGTCTGCTGCAAGTCCTTCCTCCGGAATCCGACTGCCCAGCTCGACAAGACCCGGCTTCCCTGGCACCTCTGACCTCTACTCACCTCTACAGCCAAGCTGAGAACCGTGAGTGCGACGAGACCTCGAGGGACCGACGATCGCCAAGACTGCACGACTTCTTTGCAACAAGCCCACCGTGTGCTCCACTGGTGAGTGCTTTGGGGTCCGAGAAGCCCCAACCCTGAGCAGCTCCAGCACCGAAGATCAGCCCTCCAGCATCTCCACGATCTGCGTGGGGCCCTTCTGCTTTTGCCTGCTCACCGCGCTGTGTGGCTACTAGCCGGCTGGCTTGTGGCCTTCTCCACGACGCCCGACGACATCACTGCTGCTGGTCTGGTTGCTCCAGACTGGCCCTTGCTTCCTTGTAACAGAGAAGCACCCCGGACCCTCCTGGTCCACTCCAGACGCCATTTTGAGTCCACCGCGTGGGCTTGAATTTGCCAAGGCTTTGTTGCCCAATCCTGGGTCCAGCGACGCCGACAGCTTCATCCATCGTGGGACAGCTCGCTCCTCCATCCTGGTCGCCGACAACGCCTCCTGGTCCGTGAGATCTGCAGAGCACAGCGTCACCCACTCACCTAGTCGAGGTGACTACCAACCGGTGCCCTCCTGGTGCCCCCTGACTACTGGCTAGTAGTCTCGAACTTGGTCCCCTCTGCTTTCAGGTGTCATCTCTCTTCAAGATCCAGGCTTGGATCACTTCGAACTCTCTTCACTGGTCGCCTGCCAGCATCTTTCTTCCAGGCTCCTGGTCCGTCTACGAGGATTCCCGACGTCTTTTGAGACATATGCAGCTGCAGCCCCTGGGCTAGGTAACTTCGGCATTTCGGTGCCCCAGCATAGCCTCACTATCCAAGGGTCAGAATCCACTTTCGTTTTCCTCCTACCAGGTCGGTTCGCCCGAGAACACTAACTCTGTGAAATCTAGCTACCATAGACTTTGTCCCGCATCCCGCGTGAGAGTGTACACTCCGCACCCGAGTCCCCTAGGCCTCCTAGAAGTAATCTGAAGATTCTATAGTCAAGACCTAGCGATTCCAAAATCTATTAGTACTGTACTTACCTGCTAGTAATTTCGCATTCCACTTTCAGAGTATATGGTTTTCCGTGCCCCTCGGGCATTTGTATATACTGTGCTAACTTAAGTATTTTCGTAAGAGTTTTGTTTTGTGCTTAGTACCCTGTCCTCATAAAGAGTACAGGGCTGTTGTGATTTTAATAAATACACTGTTTATTTTCATAACACTTGTGTGGTGTCCTTTCACTTGGTGTTCAAGGGGTATATGTGTGGTATAACAGCTGGCTTAACACGCCCTCTCGAGTCTTTAGCATTAGACTGCTCGTATCCGGGGCTTCTCCTACCCCAATGCACAACTTACTAAGACTTCAGAAAAGGAGTGCAGGTAGCAAAATGCAGGATGTCCAAGATGTCCGGTCCCACGTCTCTCGTGTCCACCACGGGTCTCAGCTTTGCTGTGGGTGTGGGTCGGCGTCAGAGAAGTCTGGAAGTGCAGTTTTTGTTCGCAGAGTCTTCGGGTTCCGATGGGAGCCTTGAAACTACAGACCGGCAAAGTTGTTGTTGGTGCCTGTTCGCATAGGGTGGTCACTGCTTGACCACAAGGGAGATGTCTTCCATCTTCCAGTCAGAATGGAATGTCGAAGATCCAAGATATGTCTTTCAAAGATTTGCCCAGGATAATTTAAAGTCCTGGGGACACAGCTCCAATACTTATACTAAGGATGGGGGCTGGATTTCCTGACTGCGTCCCTCCTACGGGTGGACCTGAGAAGGGGGTGGTTACACCCCTTTCCCTTTGTCCGGTTTTGTGCCAGAGCAGGGCTGGAGTGCCCCAGAAACTGTTTTGAACCGGGCTATGCATGGAGGACATTGTGTGCCCCAGGCAGTGTCTGGAAAAGCATCTGCTGATGCAGACCTCCCTGCCCCAATGCACAAAACCCTGTCTGGGGAGGTGCTGGTACCTCCTTGGACAGGAAACCTATTGTCCAGGCCTCCCCTGTCGGAGTTTCGTCCAGCAGCAGGAGGTCAGACTGGAGAACCTGACATTATGGGCCAGGCGGCGCAGGGCACGCCTGAGATCTCCGAGTTCACCTGCTTTGGCAGACAGAGACACGAGACACTCTGATGGGCGTAGAAAAGCAGATTTATTAGCTGCAGCTAAGCACAGTTATCCTGTAAGTACACTAATGGTAGGTTCTCAGGAGACTGCCACTTCATTCCGTGGCTCACAATCTCTTATAGTGAATATGTTTACAATGCCAACTCCCAAAACAGAAGAAACTGACAAATAGGAATAGTTTGAAAACAAGCTATCGAATGTCTAAAACACACCCTTCTTTCAGACCCTGTGTGCTCTCCTCCCCTCAAGTTAATCATTACTTAGTGCCCGTAATTCAATTTGCAGGTGGTAGAACATGTTGAATGCTTCAAAGGACAGTCTATGTAACAAGAGAACACACGAGGAGAATAGCGAAGGCCAGTTAAACAAGATAGGGACAAGAAGAATGGTGGGACCCAAACAGTGGAGTAAGACATGGATTAATCAGTCTAGACATAGATTTACAAAACTCAGGAGACCCTGACATCGGTTTCGTAAACATGGGCAAGAGTTACTCTTTAACGGGAGATGAATGCAACAACGGACTCTGGCGTCCCCTCAACAAAGAAACACACAGGTTGAGTATTTTACCCAAGAACTAGCATGCCGGTATTTCGGCGGGAAAGGTAAAGTTACAAGATTTTGAAAATGATCTCTAAAAACATACTTGAATGGGGAGGCAAGATCTCTGGAGTAACTTATCTATATCCCTGCAGTTACCAAGTCTTAAGTAATTGGCATATCTAACAGTATATATTTAATTCAAACATAAGCATCGTATTCCACAAGAAAGGATGAAAACAAATAAAACAATTTAGAATAGTCTTAAAAAGATATTTTCCACACCATGAATTTAGTAAACCTCTGTTGTACATTTATTACATTTGGAAATACAGTTGATCATAATACAATACACAAATTCTTAAAAAACATGATTATACATTTCATAAAAACACTTTAAAACAAAGAATCACAAGTCGACGCGGCGTTTCGGTATTCTGTATGACTACCTTCTTCAGGACTGATTCTAGACAGATTAAAAAAAATTTTTTTTTAAAAACGGTTACTTTTCTTTTAGTGGTGCAAATATTTAGTGAATCAATACTATATATGATCACAGTACATGGTAACTGCAGTATACTTGTTTTTCCCTTTTTTTTGTAGACATGTTTTAAAAAACCCAAGCATTTGCCTTTGATATAAAGTTCTGTTGTTTCCATAATTCTTTTCCCTTATTTTTAATCTACAACACCCCCCATTCCTGGGAACATATCAAGCATTATCAGTGCACATTCCTACACTTGGACAGAACTAATGGTGTTTACCTTTCCCTTGGACTATACCGTCCAATGCTCCGGAAGCCTATTTAGGGCCTCGAATTCTGTACACATATTTACTATGTATGGATTTCACATTTTTTTCGCATACCTTATAATTTAGATAGGGCAAATTTGACCCACTGGACACAGTTTACTTCAGTTCTGTACCCAGGTGCCTTCAAATAACTTGGCTTTTTCTTCTTGATGCTAATTTGCCAGTTTTGATGTCACTATTTGAGATAAATGTAAGACTCCAAATCTTTTTCGAAGGGAAAGAAAGACCTACAAGACATAATAAATCTGGATTAAAAAACAAGTCCACATGGGTTCCCCCTCTCAATGCCGTACACAAAGATGTGGAGGCGTTCGAGAGATCTGTGGACAAGAGCATTGATAATCTTTTAAAACAAAAAAACTGGACATCATATAACTTAACCAGGGAAGAGAAGGAGGCCTTAAAATCCTTAGAACAAGATACTACCCTAACAGTGAAGCCAGCTGATAAGGGTGGTAGTATTGTAATCATGAACAGTCAAGATTATGATAATAGAATGCTTAAACTATTGAATAACACCAACCACTACAAAAAATCTAATAGAGAGGAATGGCAAACGTTAAAGAAGGAAATCGAAAGAATGCTGAGACTAGCCAGAGAGGATGAAATCATATGCGAGGAAGAGTTCGCATTTATGCTTAATAAAGATCCATTAATCCCGGCACTGTATGGCCTCCCAAAGGTACATAAAGATATCTGTGACCCCCCCATGAGACCTATAGTATCATGTATAGGATCACTAACAGAGCCATTGAGTAAGTATGTGGAGGTGTTCTTACAACCCCTCGTGCAACAACAAAGATCCTATGTGAAGGACACCACTTCCATGATTAAAAGAATTGAAAACTTAAGTTTCAATCCAGAGTCACAAATATTAGTGACTCTGGATATTGAAGCATTATACACGAACATTCCTCAAAACAACACCATTGAAATCATGGAGGAGATCCTGGGTGACAACCAACAGGATTTAACTAATCATCAGATCTTTATAATTGACTGCATAACCATAATCCTCAAAAACAATATCTTCCTATACAAGGACAACCTCTTCAGGCAGATTAAGGGGACCAGCATGGGGGCCACCTGTGCCCCTAGTCTGGCATGTTTGTATGTATCTAAATTCGAGGAGAAACATGTCTACAATATAGCTGCCCCATTTTATGAAAACATCTCGGAATGGGGTCGCTATATTGATGACATTTTCTTCATATGGACAGGAGGAATTGAGGACCTCAATGAATTCCTAACATGGTTGAATCTAGGAGATGAGAACTTGACATTTACATCACATATCAGCAGGAGTCAGGTAGAATTTCTGGATATCATCATAAAACACCAAGAAGGACAGTTAGTGGTCGAATTATACACCAAACAAACTGATAGAAACAGTATGTTACACTACGGGAGCAACCATCCAGCGTCCCAGAAAAATAATATCCCCTTCGGTCAGTTTCTCCGCTTGAGGAGAAATTGTACCTCAATGGCGGACTATGAAACTCACGCCATAAATCTAAAACAAAAATTCCTTGAAAGAGGGTATCCAAGGAGAATGAGCTTTTAAACGAGCCAAATACTTCAACAGAGAAAATCTCTTTAGCCCCAAAAAGAAGAATCAGGACTCAACACAGCCAATCATATTTGTGACCAATTTCTCACAAGTAAGCTACAAAGTCAAAAATATAATCAATAGGAACTGGCATCTCATTGAGGACAAAGCTCAGGTCCCCATCCCGAAACCTATGTTCTCGTACCGGAGGAATAGAACAATTAGAAATTCTCTGGTACACACTTATAAAGAGAATTCCAAAAGCCATCAAACTACGATCAATAACAACCCCTTACCCACGGGAACCCATCCTTGTATGGGATGTGTAAACTGTACCAACATCCTTAAAGGCAGCCAGATTACTGCAAATGGAAAAACAATATACATAAAAAATTTCATCAACTGCAGAACCAAGAATGTTATCTATTTGATTCAGTGCCCCTGCAACAAACCATACATAGGAGAAACTTCTAGGGAACTCAGACTACGTCTAAATGAACACCGATCAGCGCTGAGGACAAACAAAATAGGAGCCCCCCTCACTGAACATTGGAGGGTAGCCAACCATAAGATTGAAGATTTAAGATGGTGTGGTTTGGAAAAGATATCTGACAATACCAGAGGGGGTAACATTAATAACAAAAGGAAAAGGAGGGAACAATTTTACATGTCTACCCTCAACAGCGTAAGATGTGGCCTAAATTCAAGGGAAGATTGGGAGAAAATAATCCAGTAAGTACTGGCCTTCAGGAGACCAGAAACATAGCAGAGTATATGCACCTAAGATCTGAGTAAAACTTGGGGTGCTTTGATAACTACCTGTCCTGAATCAGGGAGCAAATAACTACCTGTCCTGAATCAGGGAGCGAATAATAAGGATAATGGACTTGTTTTGAAAATATAAAGCCTTATAGCTGCAAGTGAGATACAAAAACACGGGACCAAAAAATTATTAAAAGGGCAAAACATTCCCAAGAAATAGAGTACGTTGAAAATACATCAGCAATGATGATGGTTAAGAAACGGGAGAAGCGGCATTGATTGCCATGACAACCGTGTGTTATTTGGTAAGTGAGTCGGGATGTATCTCAAGATCGAGCGTTTCTTGAAAAAATATATATATAAATAAAACGGGGCCAGCAGGTGTAGAATGGTGACGACATTAAGCCATCCACAACACAGTCCCGATTTAAAACGAGATCCGGAATGAGAGGAAACTAACGCGGTACAAAAACGGAACAAAAAGCATTCGGTTGCTACAGCAACCCTACGCGAAATTTTCCCAGCGCAAACCAATAAGAAAGGGAAGAGGAACACAACACGCACCAATAGCATAGGAAGCCGAGCACAGGAGCAAAAGCGTTCGGTTACTATGGAAACCGTACGCTCATTGGTCCACAGAGAACCAATCAGAGTAAAGATAGCAGCAACCAATGACTAAACAGATAATATAAAAGTACCGGCGAAGAAGCAATCTCTCGGTACTCGTGACGGCTCGTAGCGCATCAGCTGGAGAGCGTGGAACAGGCTGCCAGGACATCAGGAGCAGGGAGGCCGAATTCGAAAGTAAAGGTAATGGCACTTTGTGGTAGAAAGTAATTGGGATATAGGGTTAGTCTAAACGCCCTGGAGCAAATTAAATGGAAATAATCCACAAACTTATCTTAAATAACCCACAGACTAGAGTCATGTTAAAACCTTGTGAGTTTTTTAAACCTTCCTCTCGTTTAACATACAGCAACATAGTGTATATAAACAGAGCACTTTGTAAGTAGAATTAAATAGGATACAGATAAGACAGCATGTATAACGTCATCCTTTCTACACTTTATATTATCAACTGTAGAACGGACTTCCAATTCACAAAGGAGGGACTGGAAAGCATCATATCCGGGAAATTGCGCCAGTCAGCTAATATTGAATGGTGAGTAAAAACCCCCCCAGTTTTAACATTCACTAAGATGTGATCGATATCTTTAACAGAGTAAGGCTCAAATGCACTAATATAGAATAATTAAAAATTCCTTAGGGTCATTGATGAAACCCAATGTTAAGATTACGGTGGCTCCTCCTGGCGGTCCAAGACCAAGCTAATTCACCTTGAAAACCAGGTACTTCAATTTAATACAAATAAGAAAACAGGGGTGTTTATTGTGAGGTGTCAAACACAATCTTCTGCACTAAGAACTAAACCCATAGTGGTGGGATGGATTGAAAAAACATCGTTCTTATTCATTTATCTCAAATAGTGACATCAAAACTGGCAAATTAGCATCAAGAAGAAAAAGCCAAGTTATTTGAAGGCACCTGGGTACAGAACTGAAGTAAACTGTGTCCAGTGGGTCAAACTTGCCCTATCTAAATTATAAGGTATGCGAAAAAAATGTGAAATCCATACATAGTAAATATGTGTACAGAATTCGAGGCCCTAAATAGGCTTCCGGAGCATTGGACGGTATAGTCCAAGGGAAAGGTAAACACCATTAGTTCTGTCCAAGTGTAGGAATGTGCACTGATAATGCTTGATATGTTCCCAGGAATGGGGGGTGTTGTAGATTAAAAATAAGGGAAAAGAATTATGGAAACAACAGAACTTTATATCAAAGGCAAATGCTTGGGTTTTTTAAAAAATGTCTACAAAAAAAAGGGAAAAACAAGTATACTGCAGTTACTATGTACTGTGATCATATATAGTATTGATTCACTAAATATTTGCACCACTAAAAGAAAAGTAACCCTGTTTTAAAAAAAAAAAAATTTTTTAATCTGTCTAGAATCAGTCCTGAAGAAGGTAGTCATACAGAATACCGAAACGCCGCGTCGACTTGTGATTCTTTGTTTTAAAGTGTTTTTATGAAATGTATAATCATGTTTTTTAAGAATTTGTGTATTGTATTATGATCAACTGTATTTCCAAATGTAATAAATGTACAACAGAGGTTTACTAAATTCATGGTGTGGAAAATATCTTTTTAAGACTATTCTAAATTGTTTTATTTGTTTTCATCCTTTCTTGTGGAATACGATGCTTATGTTTGGATTAAATATATACTGTTAGATATGCCAATTACTTAAGACTTGGTAACTGCAGGGATATAGATAAGTTACTCCAGAGATCTTGCCTCCCCATTCAAGTATGTTTTTAGAGATCATTTTCAAAATCTTGTAACTTTACCTTTCCCGCCGAAATACCGGCATGCTAGTTCTTGGGTAAAATACTCAACCTGTGTGTTTCTTTGTTGAGGGGACGCCAGAGTCCATTGTTGCATTCAATTCCCCCCAGTCCCCTCTTAACCTGTGCGGGGTCCTCCTTTATTTTCGTAATCTTTAACGGGAGAGACACATAGCAGCTGAAAGGGCTAAAACATCGCGTTCACCACGTTCGCCGTGCTGCCTGAGTGAGGCAACACAAAATGGCGGGTAAACACAAAATGGCGGCTAGATACGAAGCAAAGTCGAATACCACGTAACCTCAGACCCTCCTTTTGCCATACTCAGGCAAAGCACAAAAGACTTATGTTAGTCTGAGTCAACATCGATGGTCATGAGGTCACTGAGGTGTTGCTGCAACATCATTCTAATGATCTCTGTTTCCTGTGTAACTTGCTTAGAAACACACACAGTGGCACAAAGTCCACATATGGCTGGACCACACAGTAAACAAAGGCAACAAGAAAAGATGATTGTTAGAATCGCTCCAAGGAAAGTTATCACTTTCCATCCCCATGTGGACAGTAGTCCCCAAAACCATCCCATCACATACCAATCTCCAGTGTCCTGATGAATGGACTCGGAGATGACATGTAGCTTGGAAATGGCTTGGTATACCGTAGGGGCATTATCCGGAACGTAAACGCAGCAACTAGACCCAATCAGTTTACAGACTCCTCCTCTATCTGCAAGGACAATGTCTAGAACCATTCGGTTCTGCAAAGTCATGAGGCGATCCGCCTGAAGTTCAGCTGTCAAATTATTCAATGCTCCAGAAGTTACATTTATGGTAGCATCGACCACACAAACTAGGCGTCTGATGTTTCTACTATTAACCATTGGACCCCAAAAAGGAAGAAACCCTTTCAGAAAATCTCCTCCCTCTTGTCCAGCTGTGTCTTCCGCATCAATAACCCCTGTACCAAATCTCTTTCTATGGTGATCTGCAGGAGCAGTATATGTCGGAGGAAGAAGGAAAGCTATATAACATGTTCCCGAGAAATGTGTGGGAAGCCATGTATAAGTGTGGGGGTTTGCGTTGGGGCAACAGGGGGGGGAGTCACTGAGCCAGAGACTTTAATGAATGATCTCAAAGAAGGTTTTATTTTTAGATAGGCTTTGCGGCTTCTGCTTGTTAGTCTTTCCCTTGCAAATGCAGCTGGGTCCGTCTTAATGTTCTGTTGGTAAGCCAGGTTGTCCGGTGGTGCAGGGTGTTAGGCACGTCTTGGAAACCGGTACCGCAAGGGAAGAAAAGAAAAAGGGATTTAGGGGGACGTCCGGTCTGATACGAACAGGGGAACCAAGTGCACAAGTGACAGTGTTTTATACAGGTTTGTGAGGGTTTGGTGCTCGTGAAAGGGACCGGTAGCAGACTGTACAAATTTACACTTGGGCTCAATCTATTCGGGAGGATGATAGCGCCGTCCCACCCAACCCGATACTTTGCCCCGTACCTTGTGAAGCCACGCTCCCCCCGTGGGAGCGTGGCGGGGCGAAGCGCAGAACCGTTGGCCTCCTGGCTTGTCGCAGTCGTCTCCCGTCTCTCCTGCACGGTCCTCTTCGGTTGTAGTCTTCGGTCCCTCTTCACTTTCCAGTCCACCGTCTCCTTCGTCTACCTCCGGGGAATCGCCGTCTGCCGTCTTCCTGGTTCGTCCCACCTTATGTGACGCTCCCGCGATGACGTCTCCGAGGGGCGGAGTCTCATCACCTTCGAGTTCCCAGTTAAAGGCACCATGGTCTTTTCCGATCGCGTATTCCATTTCTCCGGACATCGCCTTCCTGACAGAAACATGGATGAATGCTTCCTCCGCACCTGACATCACCATTGCCATCCCTGAAGACTATAAGATCACTCGCAAAGACCGTACCAGCCACACAGGAGGAGGAATCGCGATCGTCCATAAGAAATCAATCCGTATCTCAACCAGCTCTGACGCCAACCTCGCCAACTACGAACACCTCCACTTCCAGATCCACATCGACCCCAAGACCACACTCAGAGGCACCCTCCTCTACAGACCACCAGGACCCCGCACAAAATTCAGTGAAGACATCACAGACTTCATCACCCCACACGCGCTCCCCTCCAAAGACTACATCCTTCTGGGAGACCTCAACTTTCACCTTGAAAAGAGTCACGACCGCAACACCACCACCCTCGTGGACAACCTCGCCAACCTCGGACTTAAACAACTAGTCACTTCCCCCACCCACATCGCAGGTCACACACTCGACCCCATCTTCACCTCCAGCAACCATGTCTCCTTCAGCCACACCACGGACCTCCTCTGGACTGACCACAGCTGCGTTCACTTCACCTACAACAAGCCGAAACCCATCAACCACTCCCAACCTACCCTGCAAAGAAACTGGAACAAAATCACCATCGACCAGATTTCCGCATCGCTTCTTCGAAACACCCCAGCCCTCTCTTCTAACGCTAACGAAGCCGCCGCCAACCTCACCCTATGGTTATCCAACACCGCCGACACCTTAGCACCACTGAAAAAACGACAAAGCAAACCTGGCAGCAAGAAGGCATCATGGTTCAACGACGATCTCAAGAAGTCCAAGAAACTCTGCCGCTCCCTCGAAAAGGCCTGGAAAAAAGACCCAACCACCAGCACCAAGGACGCCTTCAAAAGCGCCACCCGCACTCACCACCAACTGATCCGAAAAGCCAAGAAAACAGCATTCAAGGATCGACTTGACAACAACGCCCACAACAGCAAGGAACTTTTCAACATCGTCAAGGAGTTTTCCAATCCCTCGGCCAATTCCAACGACATCACCCCTTCTCAAGCCCTCTGCGACTCCCTAGCCTCATTCTTCCACAACAAGATTGCAGACATCCACAACAGCTTTGACAACCAACCCGGAAACCAACCCACCCCACCATCTGCTGACCATCTTCCCCCCGTGAACACCCTTAACGCCTGGAACCCAATCTCCACAGAGGACACCATCCGCCTGATGAACTCCATCCACTCAGGATCCCCCACAGACCCATGCCCTCACCACATCTTCAACAAAGCAGACTCCGTCATAGCACCGCACCTCCGAGACGTCATCAACTGCTCCTTCAACTCCGCTACCTTCCCAGAAGTCTGGAAACACGCTGAACTCACCGCCCTCCTGAAAAAACCAACAGCGGACCCCACCGAACTCAAAAATTACCGCCCCATCTCGCTTCTTCCATTCCCGGCCAAAGTCATCGAGAAAGCCGTCAACAACCAGCTCGCCGCCTTCCTCGAAGCCAACAAATCCCTCGACCCCTCACAATCTGGCTTCCGAGCAAAACACAGCACTGAGACCGCCCTCATCGCAGCAACAGACGACATTCGAACCCTACTGGATAATGGAGACACAGTCGCCCTCATCCTCCTCGACCTCTCTGCAGCATTCGATACAGTCTGCCACAGCACCCTTCTACAACGCCTCAATAATATCGGAATTCAAGGAAAAGCACTTGAATGGATCACTTCGTTCCTCACCGGAAGAACCCAGAGAGTCCGCCTTCCTCCATTCAAGTCCAAGGCCTCTGAAGTCATCTGCGGCGTACCTCAAGGATCCTCACTCAGCCCCACCCTCTTCAACGTATACATGAGCCCCCTCGCGGCCATCGCACGCCGACACAACCTCAACATCATCTCTTACGCGGACGACACTCAACTGATCCTTTCTCTCACCAATGACCCCAGCACCGCCAAAACTAACCTACACGAAGGAATGAAAGAAGTTGCCGAATGGATGAAACAAAGCCGTCTGAAACTGAACTCAGACAAAACAGAAGTCCTCATCTTAGGCACATCCCCCTCTGCTTGGGACGACTCCTGGTGGCCGGAAGCCCTTGGAAAAGCACCCATCCCGACAGACCACGCACGGAACCTTGGCGTCATCCTAGATTCTTCACTCTCAATGAACAGACAAGTCAACGCAGTATCCTCTTCCTGCTTCAACATTCTTCGCATGCTCAGAAAAACATTTCGCTGGATCCCCTCCGAAACAAGGAAAACAGTCACCCACGCTCTGGTCACGAGCCGACTGGACTACGGAAACACCCTCTACGCAGGTACCACCGCTAAACTCCAGAAGAAACTCCAACGAATCCAAAACGCCTCAGCCAGACTCATATTAGACATCCCACGCAACGAACACATCTCTGGTCACCTTAAAGACCTCCACTGGCTACCCGTCAACAAGAGAATCACTTTCCGACTGCTTACCCACGCACACAAATCACTCTACGACATCGGACCAGATTGCCTCAACTCTCGACTGTCCTTCTACACCCCCTCCCGCCAACTTCGCTCTTCCAGCCAAGCCCTAGCCACTATACCTCGCATCAACAAGACCACCATGGGAGGCAGGTCCTTTTCATACCTAGCTGCTAAAACATGGAACTCACTCCCCGCTTACCTCCGTCTCACCCAGAACCACCTAGCGTTCAGAAAACAGCTTAAAACGTGGATATTTGACAAATAATCCTCCTCCCCCTCCTAAGCGCCTTGAAACCCTCTGGGTATGTAGTGCGCTATATAAATCTTCTGACTTGACTTGACTTGACTCGCCCGATTCAGCTGGCCAGTCCTCGAATGCCGTAGGGGCTGGCTTCTGCTGAGAGGGGAGAGAAGCTGGTAAAAGTGGAACAGCCGACCACCAATTGCGATCTTTGTCCTGTTCAGTAGAAGGGCAGACCACCCCATTACATCAAGCTTTGTCGTGACAGATGAAATATGTACCTTGAGATGGCACCAACGGCGAAGGAGTCAAGGGTGTATAGACATATATGTGGGAACAATTACTCCTCTCTTGCTTAATTTTGGTATTCTGGCCATTTATTTGTAAACACAAATTACCTCTCTGGGGTAGAACCCAAATTGGTGCAAATCTCTTCTGTTTAACCTTATCAGTAAGACTAGTGACGTACCGAGTCACGTTCCATCCATCATATGCTCTCTTCTCATCCTTGGGAATTTTAATAATATCAGCAATTTTTGCCATGGTCACTATTTCCTTTATCAAAGAGCTGTGACTGAAATCCACTCCACCATTATAGGACCCACCAGGAGGACATCGGAGTAGGTTCTGGTATGCATTAGAAAACATAGCCAGATAAGCCCAAGCAGAACCTTCCCCTCATCCATGCCAACTACAGACCAATCTCCCTCCTCCCTGCATTGGCGAAAGTGACCGAGAGATACGTGCATAGGTCGACTTCCAGTTTTATCGAAGGAAACAACCTTTTGCACACATCACAATCTGGTTTCCGTGCCAATTTTAGCACGGAGACGGCCTTACTCAAGGTCACTGATGCCATCAGGGAGGTGCTCGATTCTGGGGGGAAGGCCATGTTAGTCATGCTAGATTTGTCGGCGGCCTTCGACACCGTTCCCCACGAGAGCCTCCTTTTAAGACTCTGGGAATGTGGCCTTCGTGGAACGGTGTGGAACTGGTTCAAATCCTTTCTGGCCGGCCGCCGGCAAACGATCTGGGCACCCCCTTTCTCCACTGATATGACACCGCTAGAGGTGGGGGTCCCACAGGGTTCCATTCTTAGCCCCATGCTTTTTAACATCTTTATGGCCCCTCTGGCGGCGGTAGCGGAGTCCTTTGGCACCAAGATCATATCTTACGCTGACGATACACAGCTCCTGTTCACATGTGACAGGGGCGGGGTGTTTGATGGCATACAGATTAGGGAATGTCTAGGTGCGGTCTTTGAGTGGTTTAGATGTCATGGCCTGAAGTGCAACTCCGATAAGTCTGAGTTGCTCTTCTTTGGATGCACTCCCGAGCCAAATTGGAAATCCTGGTGGCCTCAGGATATGTTTCCGCCTGACAATGTATCCTTCAAGGCTAAGAACCTTGGAGTGATAGTGGACAGTGATCTCTCCTTTGGGCCACATATCTCGTGCCTTTCAGGGAAGTGTTTCGGCATTCTACGGATGCTGAGAAGGTTCCTTCCTTTGGTGTCATTTCACCATAGGAAAATAACTTTTCAGGCCTTGATTGGATCACGATTAGACTACGCAAACGCTCTCTTTCTTGGTCTACCGAAGTATCTTTTGACCCGTTTGCAAGTAGTACAGAACTCGGCAGCCCGAGCCATTTATGGACTCCCAAGAAGAGCAGGTGCCACTGTATTACTTAACACCTTACATTGGCTACCTACTCCAAAGAGGATCCTTTTCAAAAGCCTGACTTTGGCCTCAAAGCTCTACATGGCATAGGTCCCAAGTATATCGGGAAACGCCTTTCCTTTTACCAACCCAGTAGAACCCTGAGGTCAACTTCTCTGTCTAAAATGACGGTTCCTGTCATTAGGCGTGCTAGAATGGGAGGTCGGTCGTTTCGTTACCTGGCCCCGCGGGCTTGGAACGAGCTACCACTATCCCTAAGACAGGCTTCTAGCCTCCTTGCTTTCAGGAAGGGCTTGAAAACGTGGCTTTTTACTAAATAGTGTTCTGTCTTTCTTAGTCTGCCTTTTAGCTGTTATGTTGCCTTTCTACTTGTAGATACTCTTCTCCAAAGCGCCGGGATGCTCCATGGAGTAGCCGAGCGCTATAGAAGAAAAAGATTAACATAACATAACAAGGACTAAGTAAGGCATCCCTCTCTCTGTATTATAGGGCATGAGCCCACAAACCCAACAATCAGTAGTATTTACTACCAATTGATGCTGATGTAGCAATTGGATAAATGAATTGTTAAAATACTCCATTCTTCTCATCTGCTCATGGTCTGGGAGTGAGTAAAATTTGTGCGGAGAAATAGTAGTAGAGGAAATCAAAGAAGTAGAAGTAGGGACAGGTGTCAGCTGTATACTGTGTACGATCCATCCTACACATGCTAATAAAATGCATAAACATACTGAAATACATAATGCTACGCCACAACGACTGAATAATAATTTCTTATAATGATTTATTTTCATTATCTTAACATCATTCTCTTTTCCTGTGCTATCCATTACCCTAAAGGCGTTGCTCACGATAATCTTCCTTATTCACTTGGCTGTGATTGTTAGCCGTCCTATGACACTGCAAGTCCTGTTGACCTAGTTACTATTCAGGTCAAAGCCTAAGACTCCTACCGTGACCCTGCAACTTCATGGATAATGGAAAAGGAATGTTTCTCGTTTGAACAAAGGCAAAATTATAAAACACAGAATTCAATTGTCTTTAGGCAACCTTTTTCTCAGGTTGTATCGTGTCTTGTCAGGTATCGTTTGGTCCTTGAATAAAGTCTCTGGATCCAATGTGTTTAGTCGTTGGTGTGGGGGTACAGCTTCCTGCAAAACGTCGTCGTCCTCTTTCTCAGAACTAGTCCAATCCAGGCGTGCACTGCTGAACGGTACAAATCTGGGTACCTTCTCACACTTGCTATCACCAATGCCTTCTCGGACCCACTGGTCATAAGGTAAAGGTAATGGTACCCTCTTACAGTGCACGCCGTGGATCCAGTTTCATTTTCCGACGACTTTCACTGCTGTACGGGTTGTCAGTAGAACTTGTCTCGCCGCCCCCCAACGAGGTTCCAAATTCTTCTTCCTCTGAAAATTTTTCAGACACACCAAATCGCCAGCAAAGCGTTTTGGACCTGTTGACGAATAACACGCAATTTCGTGGTGAGATCGTGCAAATAATCAACCAACAATGGATACGGAATTTCTGAATACTTTTTGGGGCGAGGGACTCCCCAGACATTGGCTGGGCGTCCAAAAACAATCTCGTATGGGCTAAGCCCCAAACGAGAATGGACAGTCGTTCTTGTTGAAAGAAGTGCCAGGGCAAGGCATCAGGCCAGGAAAGGCCTGTACTGGTCTGAATCTTTGCTAACTTTAGTTTGAGAGTGGCATTGTAACACTCTACCAAAACCGCTGACTGAGGGTAGTTTGCCGCATGGAATTTCTGTCTAATACCAAGACCCACACACACTTTCTGTATAATCTGACCTACAAATTCACTCCCATTGTCACTCCAGACAATACGCGGCAAACCAAACCTCGGGAAAAATTCTTTTAGAAGGACTTTGGCAGTAGACAAAGCAGTATTGTCCTTTAGGGGGTAAGCCTCTATCCATCTGGAAAAGGCGCAAACCACCACCAGGACATACTGAAGATTGTTGAAACGTTCCATATGGATGTAATCTATTTGCAGTACCTCAAAAGGATACGTAGGGGGAGCAAAATGACCTGCTGGAGTTGGAGTTCCCTTTCCTGGATTATGCATCAAGCACACAATACAATGTTTCACTACATTTTCGGCACATTTAGGAATATTTTCGTTCTGCCACACTGGAGCTAGGAGTTTACATATACCCCTTGCATTAATATGGGCTGGTCCATGAGCCATAGTGACCACAGGTAATACATACGCATCTGGTAACAACCATCGCCGATGCTCTGACAATTCCGTCCAACATCCCATCGTATCCAACATTCCCGTACTCTCTTTCCACTTACTCAATTCTTTCTCAGTTGCCTCCTTCTGAATCATTTTCACGCTTTCTACTGTGTCTTCACACATACCAGCATCTAGGACCCAACTTGCCGGTCCTGCAACGTACATGCGACTTTCAACATTCTGTGCCGTTTCCCTCGCTGTTTCATCCGCAAATGCATTTCCTCGACCCACGTCATCAGTGATCTTTTTATGCGCACTACACTTCACAATCGCTATTTGGGTGCGCAAAGCAATTGATTCAAGAAGGTCAGTCACCAACTGACCATGCTGTATTTTAGTGCCGTGGGAGGTAAAGAATCCTCTTTCTCTCCACAAACGGCCAAAGCTATGGGCAACGCCAAACGCATATTGACTATCTGTGTAGACAGTCACTCTCTTTCCTTTTGCCAACACACATGCTCTCGTCAATGCAATCAACTCTGCAGCTTGCGCTGAATTCTGTGAAATGCGTGCAGTTTCCCTCTATCGTATGTAGAGTTATAACAGCATAAGCTGATGTCGTCTTGCCATTAGGAAGCTTAAAACAAGACCCATCTACCCACAGGATCCCATCTGGATCCGTAAGTGGTGTATCTTTCAAACCAATTCGACCTTTAGTTTCTTCTTCCGTACGAAAAAAACAATCATGCTGATCTTGTACATTTTTCTCATCCAAAATAGGCAACAATGTTGCTGGATTCAGAACATTACATCTCCTGATATGTATATGGCTTAGGGGTGGGCGGAAAATCCGTTCCGCTCGCGGATTTTGCGGATTTTCGGGAAATCCGCAATCCGCGAGATTTGCGAATCTCCCGCAAAATCCGCAAATCCGCGAGCAGCGGATTTTGCTCGCACTGCTCGCACTGTTCGCGTGAGTTCGCGTGAGTTCGCGCCCCGCGAATAAGTGCAAAATTGCAGAAATACGATCCTAGCAAAACTGAAAGTAACTACTTACCAGGTTCAAAAGTTCAGGCTCATCATTAGTAGCCATTTCCTGTAGTGCTTCCTGAGGGGCCCCTCCAGAGTTCAGTTGCCAGTTGAAACTATTATGTGACCCTGCTCTGAACCTCAGAATAGTTACACATATGCCACAAAGGTCCTGAATTACAGCTAAGGGAGACAAGCAGGAGCCAGGCTGGAAGTTAAAATCCATTAATCAGCCCCTAATTCATTATTGTCAGTTGGGGCAGGGCAGGTGTTTTAACTAATTTTGCAACAATGAAAGCACTTAGCAAGTGCAAAAGATCACTAATCAGGGCGCACTAAGGAAGCAGGTGCCAGCTAAAAAAATATTCTGTGACACATTAATCAGCCCCAAATTAATTCAGGTCACTTGAGGCAGGGAAGGTGTGCTTTGCTTTGCCGAAAATAATGTACACTGGACAACCAGAGGGTGTGGTGATGAAACAGAGGGTGGCATGGGTGGGCCAGAGGGTGGCATGACTAGTCAGAGAGTGGCAGTGGTGACAGAGAGTGGCAGTGATGAAGAAGAGTGTCCCAAACAGGCTGGACACGTAGAAACAACAAGTTCGCGAAACTTGCGACCCGACAGGTAAGTTCGCAATTTGCGAAAGTGTACAAAACCCTCGCGAACTGGCAGAAACACGGGCGAACACAAAAAAAAAAAAAATCCGCAAATTCGCGGGAATTCGCGGATTTTGCGGATTGCGAATCCGCAAATCCGCAAAATTCGCGAACGCGAGATCCGCAAAATTCGCTCATGCCTGATTATGGCTAGCTAAAAGTGTCAGCTCATATCCAGACAAACGGGCACTTGTTAACTGCTGGGTTTTTGTCCTGTTCAAAAGAGTATCTACTGCGTGCGGCACCATAACATTAAGAGTATGATCCAACACCAATCCAGCAGATTGACGAATGGAAATCGCTGCTGCCGCTGTTGCTCTAAGACAACTGGGTAATGCTTTAGCAACTGTATCTAATGTAGCCGAGAAATAGGCACATGGCCTTTGTTTGTTTCCGAATTGTTGTGTCAAAACTGATAATGCACAACCTTCTCTGTCATGAACATAAAGTGTAAAAGGTTTACTATAATCTGGAGTACCCAACACAGGAGCTGAAGACAAAGCAGTACCTAAGTCAGAAAAACTCTTTTGACATTCATCAGTCCAAGGAAGAGGTTGGGGCGTATCTTTCAGAATGAGTGCCAATAAGGGTTTAGCTAAAAATTTGGAATCCATTGTCTACAATAAGAGGTATTGCCTAAGAAAGCACGCACCTCTCTTTGTGTGAATGGTACAGACATTCGTGCAATTGCATGGATACGTTCTGGGGTCAATCGCCTTCCCTCTTTTGACAAGAGATGACCTAAGTAGGTAACCTCTTGGCAACAATATTGCAATTTAGAAAGTGATACTTTGTGGTGTAGATCAGACAAATGTCGCAGAAGTGACACAGTCGCATTCTTGCAGACATCTTCCGAATTGGCAGCCACTAACAAATCATCCACATATTGGATAAGAGTAGCACCTGATGGCAAAGAAAAAGTGTCAAGCTGAGATTTCAAAGCTTGACTATAGATGGAGGGACTCTCACAATAGCCTTGAGGTGCACGCTTAAATCGAAAACTTCGGCCTCCGAGAGAGAAACCAAAGAGATCCCTACTCTCCTCAGCAATGGGAATGCTAAAGAAAGCATTTTTGAGATCAATCACCGAAAACCAGGCTGCCGAAGCAGGAATTATAGTAAGCAAAGCAGTGATATCTTGAACAACAGGAAACTGAGGGACAACAATTTTGTTGACCTCTCGGAGATCAATCACAAAACGATACACAGGTGACTGAGAAGGATCAGTGCGCTTTAGAACAGGCAGAACAGGACTATTACAAACATTTCCTCTAGTCTCTTCGACCACACCCTTCTGAACCAAATCATGAACAATAGCCAACAGAGCTCTCTCACCATCGTTAAAGATTTTATATTGTGAAATACGTGGTAACTGAACATCAGGCTTCACAGTAATCACATAAGGTGGAATTTGAAGCAAGCCAACATCATTCGGACCCGTAGCCCAAAGCGTAGCAGGAAGCGAACGCAGTTCGAGTGGCAGTTGGTCTTTAGATACATAAATCGGCGAAGTCAATTTATCACCTAAAGTAAGATGTACACCAGAGGGCGCACAATACAATGGGGCATGCAGGTGTTTCAATAAGTCCAAACCCAATAAATTCTCTCCGCAACCCGTCGTCCAAAGAAGTGGAGCTTCTAAATCGTACGGACCAAGGGAGATACGCAAAGGACAAGAAACGGGATTGCGAACTGGGGCGCCAGAGAATCCCACAGAAACATTTGTTAAGCCAGACAAAGGTGCCCCAGGGAGTTTGGAATGCATAATAGAACTTCTCATTGCACCGGTATCCAAAAGAAATGATTCTGTAACACCCAATGCTACAACATTAACATAAGGTCCATCCTGATCCACTGGAACTGATACGACTCCCTTACTCTGTCTATGGCTGTCCTACAAAGTGTGGAAATCAGTATTCTCACCTTCTGTGCAATAATCGTCATTGTAATGTTGTGCAGACTGGGAATTCCGCTGGACAAAATAGTTTGCAGAGTCCTGAGGGGGAGAGGGACGTCGTTCCTGAGACGACGCACCACGTCCTCTACCTCTGGATACTGACCGAGAATCACCACGAACCTGTGGTGCTATTGCTCCGCCATAACGCTGCAACAAAATCGGACAGCTATTCTTAAAATGACCTTCCTCTTTACAATAGGCGCATTGGTTAGGACCCAACGGAAATCGCGGAACTGGAGATCCTGATTTCTGCAACAACTTCTGAAACTGTGGAGGCTGTTGAAATTGGGGCTGAGCAGAATGAGGAGGATAAGCCTGTTGCAGAAGAACCTTCGTTTTTAAAATCTTTAGTCTTTTTCTCCACTTTTTCCTTATCTTCCTTATCCCTATTCTCATAATATTGAGCAGTAGCTAATATCTGGGCAGTTGAAGAAACAGCCCATGCACTCTCAGATTGTTTCAGTTTATGTGATAATTTCGGAAGTAAATTAAAAACGAATTTATCTACAAATAATCGCTGTCCACCTTCAGTACTCATATCTTGACCACTATGGTCGATGAAAGTCTCTTCGAAACGAGTAAAGAAATCGGAGACGCTTTCATCAATCTTTTGTTTGCTCGCTGCCAACTTATCCCAGTTAATGCGTACAGTAGGCATCATTGTTTTCATAAGATCTATTATTCTATCGGGCAACTCCGTAATCAGATGATCAAGTTTGGCACCACCTACTTGTCCTTCATCTGCGGCCGTAATAGCAGCCCAATTACCACCTAAAGCTTGATCATGGTCTTGTCTACGAATTTTAGCCCATAGAGCTTGTGGGGCTACGTTTCCCATTAGTAAATCAATATCCGCCAAATTCATAATATTTTTTTGTGATATTTGTGGGGTATTTATAGAGCGTGACGTTCGCTCCGGAGGGAGCATCTTGGCGCTAGAGAACTTAAATGAGCCGGTCCAGGAGGATTAAATGGAAATTTTAGAGTAGTCATCCGGGAGTTTAAAAATCCATGTTTTCAAAAGCTTTCTAAAGAGTTTTTCCTGGGTTTGTTGTCTGAGGGCTTTGGGCAGTTTGTTCCAAGCTTTAGTTGCGAGGAAGGTGAGGGTCTTCTCACCCTTCGTTTTCAGGTTGTATTTCGGAAGAAGGATGAGGTTGTCGTCGGTTGAACAAAGGTGACGGCTGGGCACGTAGTGGAGAAAACGTCTTGTGAGGTATTTAGGGCCTGTCTTATTGTAGGCACGGAAGGCCATAATCAGGATTTTGAAAAGAATCCTTTTGTGGAGGGGGAGCCAATGAAGCGAACGGAGCGCTGCAGAGATAGAGGACCTGCGGGGCAGACCTAGGACTAGACGGGCGGCTGTGTGAAGTACGCTCTGCAGTTTAAGGATGGTGCTCTTTTTGACTCCTGCGAGCAAGCCGTTACAGTAATCCAGTCGCGAGATTATGAGTGCGACTGTCACCGTCTTTCTGGCATCGATGGGGAGAAAGTCAAAGAACTTTCTCAAGGATCTGATCGTTCCGAAGCATTTGCCAGCGGCGGTTCTGGCATGCTGATCGAAGGAAAGTTCGGAGTCAAAGATTACACTGAGATTCCTAGCTGACGACACTGTCTGGGGGGGGGCAGCAGAATTATCTGGTCACCAAAGTGCTGAACAGAAGGTGATATTGGTGCCAATCGGGAGGATCTCCGTTTTACTTGAATTACATTTCAAGTGGTTATTGTCCATCCATAAAAATACTTCGGTCAGGCAGTGTTTCAGGTTGAGTTCAGCTTTGGTAGATAGTTTGTCCAGGGGTACAATGAGTTGTGTATCATCGGCATACGAAGTGACGGGTATGCCGAATGATTCTATCAGATTAAGGAGAGGAATGAGATAAACGTTGAAAAGGAGAGGGCTTAGGATGGATCCTTGCTGGACACCTGAGGAGACAAGTTTGTCTTTAGAGTGGAATGGGCCCAGAGTAATGGTTTGGGAACGGTTGGAAAGGAAAGACGTAATCCAGGAAAGGGCGGAGTCGGAGATACCAATGTCCCTGAGTCTACTGATGAGGATGGTGTGGGAAACGGTGTCAAACGCCGCTGTTAGGTCAAGAAGGATTAGGATGGAGTTTTTTCTCTGATCTTGTAGAGTTTTTATGGTGTCAGAGAGTTCAATGAGGGCAGTTTCTGTCGAATGCTTAGGGCGGAAACCAGATTGTTGGGGGTGAAGAAGGTTGTAATCATCCAGATAGCGTTTCAGCTCGCTATGGACTAGATGTTCCGTGATTTTTCCCAGAGCCGGGAGCAGCGAAATAGGGCGGAGATTGGTAAGATCCGTCGGGGGTTTATTTGCCTTCTTCATAAGGGGCTTGACAATACCTTTTTTCCAACGGCTGGGTACTGTACCAGAACTAAGCGAGGAATTGATAAAGTAGTTGATGGTAGGGTTAACCTCATCGATTAATTGGTGAAGAATCTTGGGGGGACAAGGGTCGGAAGGAGCACCAGATTTCCAGGCCAGAATGACTTTTTTCGACTGCTCAAGAGTGACAGAGGAAAAGCAACTGAGCATGCAGCCTAGGGGGACCAGTGGGGGGGGCACTGGGGAAATAGCGGGGGAAGGAAAATTACTTTGGATCGAGGCAATTTTTTCCTCGAAGTAATCAGAAATTTGATCGCAAAATGTCTGGGAAGGGGGGATTTCAGGCTGGAGTGCTTTTGGTTGCGTGAATGATTTAACAATCGTGAACAGGACCTTCTGTTTTTGGCCTGCATTTTTTATGGCATTGACATAGTAGTTTTTTTTAGCCAGTTTGATTTCCCAAAGGTAGTTTTTCCTTGTCGCGATATAGGAGGTACGATTAGTGACCTCGTATGTCTTCCGCCATTTTCTTTCTGCCTTTTTACATAGCAGATGCGCGTTTGCAAGATCTGGTGTGAACCAGGGGGCATTGGTTTTGGTTTTGCCTCGGGAGGTGCGGGGACGTGAGGGCGGGATTCTGGATTTGATTTCTTGAGTAATCCAATTGTGGAAAAGATCGGCGTCGGTATCGACGTTGCCGGAGAGGATTGGGGCTTGAGTTTGCATTGTAGGGTTAAGAGCGATGTTATCCTGAACCTTTTTCCAATTAATGAGATTGTCGAGATATGAAACAGCTTTATTTCGCCTGGATAGGTTTTCGCTCGGAATGTGAAAAGGGACCAGGGAGTGGTCAGACCAGATCTGAGGTAAGCGGGAGAGTGTGATCAGGAGGGGGGAATTTGTGCAAACTCCATCGAGGGTATGACCAAGGGAGTGGGTGGGCGAAGAGACGGGTTGCCTAAAGTTGAACATCTCGAGGGTTTGTATGAAGTTAATGGAAGTTAATGGTATGAGTGTCGGTTTTTGATTCTAAATGAAGGTTAAAATCGCCGAGGAGAGTGAAGAATGGATATCTAAGTGAGAGTAGGCCTAGTGAGTCATACAGTGAGTCGAGGAACTCAGATGCGTTACCGGGTGGGCGGTAAATAAGTCCGCCTGAGAATGAAGTGTGCTCGCTCAATTTAATGGAGAAGCCTAATCCTTCAGTCTTTTTTAGAGGCTCAAGGCTAAAAGTGTGGCAAGGGAAGGAGTCTTTAAGGATGATTGCCACACCTCCGCCTCGGCCCTTGGCTCTGTCTGCCCTGAAGAGGGAGTAGCCCGGGGGAAGAGCAACAGCAATATCAGGGTTACTATCTGCTGTTAGCCATGTCTCAGTTATCATGAGGCAGTCGAAGTCGGACTCCAAGATAAGATCGTGTATATCTTGGTTGTGCTTGCACATGGAACGTGTGTTGATCAGGCCACCTTTGAAGAAAGGCAGGGGGGCCTGAGGTGTATTTGCCGAAGGGGCAGCAGAGTGGAGTCCAGTGGACCAGTGGCATAGTTTGCAACTGACTGGGCCTGAAAGTACGGTTAGGTCGAGTGTGCATGGACAGGGCTTGGTGACCTGTAGTTGGCGGAGGTCGTTGGGCTGGTAGGAAATGCGGGGGGTAAATTGGGCAGAGTATCCTGCGCCTGTCGCGGTCTTGTCGCGGACGGGCGCAGACGGGCTTGCCTTAGGCGCTCCCGCTGCGCTCGTCCGCTGCGCTTCCTGTGCATGCACATTTGTAGGGCGAGGGGGCGTGGCCTCTTGTGGGCGTGTCCGGCGAGCGCGCCTGCTCTAATGGCGGCCGCTTTGTTATTGAGGATAGCGCGACAGCGTATGCACCACTGTGTGCTTCAAGAAGTAGTTGGCAGTTTTTTTAAAAGAAGTTACAGTGCAAGTAAAGAGTGACACCACACAAAGCTTTTAAAAACTCGAATTTGCCAAAGGTTTGTTACAGTACCTCCAGCTCCCGGCTTCCGCCTCAGGACTGGGTCAGTGATCGGTCGTTGCGCTGAAGATCAGCGTTTAAGTAGTCAAAGGGGCGTGGCCTCTAGTGGGCGTGTCCGGCGAGCGCGCCTGCTCTAATGGCGGCCGCTTTGTTATTGAGGATAGCGCGACAGCGTATGCACCACTGTGTGCTTCAAGAAGTAGTTGGCAGTTTTTTTAAAAGAAGTTACAGTGCAAGTAAAGAGTGACACCACACAAAGCTTTTAAAAACTCGAATTTGCCAAAGGTTTGTTACAGTACCTCCAGCTCCCGGCTTCCGCCTCAGGACTGGGTCAGTGATCGGTCGTTGCGCTGAAGATCAGCGTTTAAGTAGTCAAAGGGGCGTGGCCTCTAGTGGGCGTGTCCGGCGAGCGCGCCTGATCTAATCGCGGCCGCTTTGTTATTGAGGATAGCGCGACAGCGTATGCACCACTGTGTGCTTCAAGAAGTAGTTGGCAGTTTTTTAAAAGAAGTTACAGTGCAAGTAAAGAGTGACACCACACAAAGCTTTTAAAAACTCGAATTTGCCAAAGGTTTGTTACAGTACCTCCAGCTCCCGGCTTCCGCCTCAGGACTGGGTCAGTGATCGGTCGTTGCGCTGAAGATCAGCGTTTAAGTAGTCAAAGGGGCGTGGCCTCTAGTGGGCGTGTCCGACGATAATACATGCATTAACAGTCTGAGATAATTCTTTATAATACCCAGCAGGATTCTTACGAGGGTCCGGTAAAGACTGCTTAAGTGCCAGCACTTCTGATCTTTTCCAATGATCATGTACCCATAAGCGCTGAAAATGAGCCGCAACAGCCGGATTAGCACCTGCTTGTGGAACTGCATCTCTCCATATTGGAGGAACTTCTCGCATAGGATATTGTGCAATTTTACGACGAACCGCAGGATCAGGCTCAGGAGAATTTTGAGAGAAAAAGGAAGATCGGAAAGTAACAAGCTTCTGAACAGCAGGGTCAGGACCCAAAATAAGTTCCTTATCAAATTGATCCCGTATTTCGAACAAATCCTGTAGAGGGGAATCCAAATCCATCTCTTCCCACCCTCTGATAAGAGTGTTGCACATAACATTAAAGACATACCTCTGCGTAGGTGCATTCCATTGCAGAAATGTGTCTAAAATATCACGTACACTATACTGTAGACCACTCATGATCCAATTACGAGCAAGAGAATCTATTTTTGCCCGTTCTTCCAAATCTGGAATCTGACTACGAGATTGTCTTCGAGACGAAGCAGGAGAAAAGAAAAGAGATCCAAGAAAATGTGACAGAAGACCAGAAACAGTTTCACCTAAACGTTTTCGAACTGTAGGAGAATCTGATGCTAGAATAGGAGACAACGTATTCTGTAAAACAGGGAAAGAACCAGGAGCAAAAGAAGCTAAAGGTAAAGAAGACTGAGGCACAGAAGATTGGGGTACAGAAGTCGGTGGCAAAGGGGTCGGAGGTGGAATCGAAATTTGCCTAGCTTACGTAACGGTAAGTTTCAATTCTATTAAGGACACGGAGGCGAGGATTATGCTATATCTTCCTTCGCTTTATTAACATAAAGAAACCACAGCAGCTCAGGAAAAGATATAATAAGAACACAAGATGCTTTAAACATAAAGCATTGATATAATGTTCAACAAAAATCAACAACAACTCCCAAGAGTCTCTTTGCTTAGACGATAGAAGACCCACCACCTTGGCGACATGGCGCAGTGACGTACGGTCCCTCGCGATCGTCTGCCGAAGCAGGTGTCGTATCTTTGCGACCTTCCGACCCGGTAGGCTCAAGACCGCCTGTACCGAGTCCACCACGAAACCTAAAAAGGTGATCTGCTGGGAGGGAACCAAAACCGACTTGGAGCTGTTGATGACGAACCCCAGTCTCTGAAGCAGGTCGACAGCTTGACCCAGCTGTCCTGCCAGCACCTCTGGGCACTGCCCCATGAGTGGGATGTCGTCTAAGTATACTAGCATACGGACCCCCTGACTTCTGAGAAACTCCACTATCGGGTGGAGGACCTTCGTGAAGCACCACGGGGCCGAAGAAAGACCGAACGGCAGGGCGGTGAATTCGAACACCTTGCCGTCCCACAGGAATTGTAGGAAACGACGATGAGGGGGGTGGATGGGAACGACCAAGTAGGCATCCTTGAGATCCAGTCGCACCATCCAATCCCGAGGGAGGAGCACGTCCCGAAGGAGGTGGATCCCCTCCATCTTGAAGTGACGGTAGACCAACCACCCATTGAACTCCTTGAGATTGATCACAGGCCTCTTGCCCCCATCTGTCTTGTCGACCAAGAAGACGTTGCTGAGGAACCCATGTGGATGGCGCATTGATAGACGGATGGCTCCCTTGCGCAGCAAGTCTGAGACCTCCTCGTCTATCAATCGCGCGTCGGAGTCTGAAAAAACCATCGGGCGCGGGGGCCACGCTTGAGTTGGCTGGTCGTAAAACTCTATATGGAAACCTCTCACAGTTTGCAAAACCCAAGCATCGGCAGTGAGCAGTTCCCACTCCCCGTAAAAGCTTGCCAGCCGTCCCCCAATCGGAACTTGATCCAAGCAAAGTACACTTACCGGGGGCATTTCCTTGTCCGGAGTTCTTCTTGAACCCTCTGCCACCATAGCGCTGTCCCCTCGTGGGGTAGAAGTTGGTGTAGTTGGCCGAGGTCTGGTACTGACCTCTTCCGGAGCCTTGTCCACGGTTGTTGGTCTGCTGACCACGGCCGATCGCGCGGCCCCTGCCGCGACCGGCCCCTCCAGAAAAACGCTGGTGGAACACCCTCTTGATGCTGGACTGGGCCTTGTCCAGCGACGTGAACGTATTCACGAACTTTCCCAGCTCGCGGATGAAAGGCTCACCGAAGAGGCCACCCTGGGCCACGGCACCTGCCTCCGACGAGGCCAGGTCCCCTAGCTTCGGATCCAGCTTGATAAGGAGCGAACGCCGTCTCTCCGTGGATAGGGCACAGTTGGCGTTGCCCAAAAATACGATCACCCTCTGGGCCCAGTTGGAGAGCACCTCCGGTGAAATGGCGGTGCCATTCGCTCGAGCCTCCTCCGCCATATCAAGGATCTTCGTGGCGGGCCCGACCGCATCCAACAGCTTGTCCTGGCAGGCCTGCCAGGACCGGTCGATCCCTTTCCTGGGGTCCTTCATGAATTTCGCCAGGAAGGTGGCCATCTTGGGGTCCAATTCTGGTGTCATGGCCACTTTCCCTTCCAAAGTAGGCCGAGGGCATTCCCCGCGCAGGCAACCCCTCGCCTCCTTCTCCAGGGGCTTGCGCAGCCTGCCCGCGACAAACTTCGCCACCGTCTCCCCCGGGGCCCAGGCCGCGGATCGGGGGTGGACGATCTCGTCCGGGTCCAGCATGCCCGACTCGTCCCGGGGCATCTCCTTCGATGAAGGTGTCGGGAGCCAGGAGCGGGTCGACTCCCCGTCGTCATCCGAGTCCGGAGAATCGTAGATCGTGGAGGCGGGCGCCGTAGACACGTCGCCCGAAGTGCCAGGGTCCACCAAGGGCACCGGAGGCACCGCCGTCGCCTTGGCCAGGAAGGCGTCACGAAGCCGCTCGAAAGCGCCCTTGTCCACGCCTTGGGCCTCCGACGAAGGTCCCTCACCACAGGGCCTCTTCGGAGCGGGTGGCAACCCGCCGGACGTCCCCGGGAGTTCGGGGGACGGAGGCACCTGTGCCGCTGCCAGCTTCGCACACTCCTCCACGATGCGGGCAGAAAGGCGGTCCTCCATGGGCCCTACCACCTCCGTCACGCAACAATAGATGGAGTTGTCCACCGCCTGATAAAACTCATCATCCTGCAGATAGGGGCAGGCCTCCTCATCGTACTCCCCTTCCATCTCGGAACCAAGGGCAAATGCGAGGCACCCCAGAGGGCGGCAACCGAGAAAGTTCTCGAATGTGGGCAGGCCCAGCGGCTGCGATCACGTTTTGGGCCAGCTGACGTGGCAGGTGGGCTGCACCAACCCCCAAGCGCGCAGACCCACCTCGCCGGGACCGGGTCTACGTACCCCTCAAGCGCGCTAGGCCACACACGGGGAAGAGGTGCACAGATCTCGCCCGAGGGCGATTCACGCGGTCAGAACCGCTATACAGACCCCAGAGGGCGTCAAAATTGGTAAAGTACAGACCCGGATCACCAGGTGTCAGAGGGGTACGCGAGGGTCGGCCCCTGCGCAAGCAGACCCCACGGCGCGGCTCCTCGCACTGCGGAGGCGCGCCGGAGGGTCGGCGAGACGACAGGCCGCCCCCTTGCGGTCTATGTACACACCGCACACAAGTGGGAATAAAGTCGCGTAGGAACGATAGAACGTTCCCGCAACCGGGGACACTGAAAGGGAATAAACCATGCAAGGAGTCCCCAAAGACCGCACACAAGACAATCAATCACAATCAAAAGAAGTCGAAATAGAAAAGCACTTATCTGGCTGCGGGAGCAGCGAAGAAAGAGGAGGAAGATGATGGGAAGTCCGGTTATATAGGGACGATGGACAGAGACAAAGGACTATGGACTATTATTATAAGCAAAGAGACTCTTGGGAGTTGTTGTTGATTTTTGTTGAACATTACATCAATGCTTTATGTTTAAAGCATCTTGTGTTCTTATTATATCTTTTCCTGAGCTGCTGTGGTTTCTTTATGTTAATAAAGCGAAGGAAGATATAGCATAATCTGAAGCCTCCGGTCCTGACATAGAATCACAGGAAGAGGCAATGGTGCAGGAACCAGAACAGCTGGATTAGCAACAGGTTGTACAGGAGGTACATTAGCGCCTAACACATAAGGTGGAGGTAACGTCAAGAGATGAGACACAAAAGGATCTTCGCCAGAACCCTTACTCTTTGAGGAAGTAGGTAACACAGGATAACATCTATCTATTGCCATACGATGCTGTCGTTCCGAAACCTCAACCATCTGATCAGCTTCATCATTCTTCAACTGTTGTGCAGCCTGTAAAATCGTCATAGTCTGCTCTTTCTTTTCTTTCTTCATCTGCTTAATTTCTTTCTGTTTGGCTTCCTTACGCCAGAGGCGGAAAGAGTCAAATATTGCCGGCCGGGCTTTCCTCTTAAATAAAATCGCTGGCAAATTATCTAGTATAGCAGGCTCAAAGGTGCCATTTTGTGGCCACCGTAGAACACCATCTTGTTTAGTATGATGTGAGAGGTTGCCTACCAGACCCCTTCGACTACGGTATCCAGGCTCCCCTCGTCTGTCTTCGCAGGGCTACGAACGGGGACAGACCTGGAAGTTCCTCCCTCGAACACCGGAAGCAGTTCCCCAGGGCCAATAAGAGGGGAGTGGAATAAACGTTACGGGGAGGAAGTAGGTGGAACCAGGACAGCGTGGAAGGAAGACGCGGGACCCGAATTCAAGCAGGAAGACGCGGGACCCGAATTCAAGCAGGAAGACGCGGGACCCGGTTTCAAGCGGGAAGACGCGGGACCCGAATTCAAGCAGGAAGACGCGGGACCCGGTTTCAAGCGGGAAGACGCGGGACCCGAAAACAAGCAGGAAAACGCGGGACCCGGTGTAAAGCAGGAAAAAGACGCAGAACTCGACCAGAAGAAGACCTGGACATCAGGAACCAACGAGGACGAAGACGAAACGTGGTCCGAAGATTGGTGGTGTCCGGAGGTGGCTGGAGAGCGGCCGTGACTCAGGAGAGTTACGGCGGAGCCAGGTTAGTGATTGCAAACTGGGAATAGACGGGAGAGGGTGGTAACGCACGGGTGGGGGTAGCGTCCAACAAAGTGATAACTCCAAGTTCTCTGTGAATAAAACTCTGCCTTAGTTTAAATCCTATGTTACCGTAAGCCCTTCTTTATAATTGAACACTAGTCGACAACAATATGCTACCATTTTGGGTGTGGTGAAACACCCATTCTTGTCCTTTCTTTTAGTCTCTACTGTATGTAGGACTGGTCTCCAAATGCTTAGGTTGTGAGGTTATAACGTTATGACTTTTTGACACAGCACTACCTTATTCTAACGGCTCCTTTCATTTCTTTGTTTCCTATGAGCCTCTGGAGAACACACCACGATCACGGACAAAACGAAGATCGGACTTCAACATCCTCGTCGGACTCGGATGACGCTATACAATCTCAAAAGCCAATAACTCAACAACCTTCAACTTCTTTACCAATTATTAATAAACCTTCCTTTAAACCTATTCTTCAGCCTCCTCGCCTGTTTATCAAGCCTGCCCTCCCACATATATCAAATCCATGTTTCATTAAAGATAATAGGACCTAAACCATGTTTTGAATAGAGCTCATATGTGGAAGTTCCAACCGGAGGAATCGGACAAGAATCCTCTAGCCGGGAATCCCTAATATAACCAAAACAACAACATTTCTTAAACTTACTAAATCCAGGCATTTCGTAACGAACTGGACTACTTACAAACGTCAAGGGATTTGTGGACAATATAGTCACAGCACAAACGTACTTACCCCTTGGCTTCGGTTAGTGCACTAATCGAATAACAAAAACAAAAACAAAGAGTGGGCGCTACCCGCAAATACTTAACTAAATATTTTCTCACACCAACAGATGTCCGTCTAACGTCTCGCGATACTTTATCTTCACCAGGGGCCAAAGCAGGGCAACAGTCAGGGCAGCAGTCGTCAGCAGCCGCCGGGTAGGAGTAGCCGCGCTTCAAAAGACCTTCGGTCCACTTCGACATACAGGGGTGGCTCACGTGGTTCTTGAAATCCTCCGGAATTTTCTTGCGAAGCACCTCACGATCCTCAGGCAAAACTACTACCACTGAAGTCGCCCACACGTTGGGCGCCAATTGGAGAACCTGACTGTGAGGAGGAGGACCCGCCCCTTAGGAGTAACGTACAGGACACTCCTTCCGTGTGGACACCTTACCAGTATGAGGACGAAAACCATCCCGGAACAGTTTCACTAACCCGCCATTCTGCCCTCCTCCCGCAGCCTTCCCGTCGTGACCCGGAAGAACAACAAACTTGGATGGGAGGAGTTCCCGTCCCGATGGACCAATCGGATCTCCCCAAACTTCCGTCCGCCCCAGTAGAAATACGGGACGGAAACTCCTTGGCCCTGTCGACGACGAAGGAACCGGAAGGAGACGCCGACCAGACCTGGAACGAGTGTGCAGAGAACGCCGACATCGGAGAAGACGCCGATTCCGGTACCGAGGACGAAACCTGGACAGACGAGTGGTGGATCCCGGAGGACGTACGAGCCGCCACGACTCAGGAGAGTTGTGGCTCCTAGTGGTATGTGACGGGACAAGGGCTTAGGGAAGGGGTGGGGGTGTAGCCAACGGGACAAGCGGGTACGGGGTAGAACAAAACTTCCCCTGCGTCCTTCCTTACACTCCTCAATCTGACTTCCTTGATAACGGCTGTAAATCACCACCATAGTAGGATTGCGAACCCCACGTGTAACCCTATCTTTCCGTAACCTCTTTTGTTTCAGTTCTTGATAAAACCCTCACGGCCCAGTCCCTCTTTCACTTCCTTGGTTTTGGTGACGGACATTTCGTAGAAAGTACAGCCCCTCTAAAGCCACTCTCTTTTTTGTTTGAGGTAACTTCGGAACCTGGTGACGCCCTGAAACCCGTAATAGGTTTCCGACGAAAGACCAAGCCTCCAGAAGCCTAGAAGGAATCCTGACGCTTCGATTACCGGATTTTCTAAGGACTTTGTTACCATTGACCACAGTTCCACTCCTTGTTTTGCCTTACTTACTTTCAAATAAATCCTCAATATTAACCCCATCCGGCCTCCCCGCTTCTGCTTCCGACCATCCCTCCGACATTTGGTGTCAGAAGTGGGATCGGAAGCCATGGAGGCCGTCATTAAGAAGATGTCGGAAGGACAAGAACGTTTGGAAAAAGTTATGACCCAATTCCTGGAAACCGCAGAAACGGATAGAGAGGCAATGCGCAAAGCGCTTATGGGACAACAGCAGTCCCAAGAAACCGCAATAGGGAAGTTGGCAGAAACTTTGAACCAGCCCAGAGGATTCACCGCTCCTCCTTCAGTGGTCGTCCAAAAGTACGTATCCGGGGAGGACCCTGACTTTTTCCTTTCTAACTTTGAAAGGATGGCCCGTGCTGCACAATGGCCCGAGGATCGGTGGGACCAGTACCTTGGTCCCCTCCTGAGTGGGGATCTCCAAGCAGCCTATCAAGCGGCCAACCCCTTAGGCACCACAGCTTACTCTGACATTAAACGATGTGTCCTAGAGCGAATGGGCATAGACGAAGAGACCTATAGAATTCTTCTGAGACAGATGAAGGAAGGTCCTCAAGAGAACCCTAGGGCCCTTTGTTACCGAATAAAAGACGCTACAGACCGATGGTTAAAGCCACTAGTAAGTACAAAAGAAGCTATTGTAGAAAAGATCTATTTGGAACAATTTCTTTCTTCCTTGCATTCCCCTATCCAAAAATGGGTCAGGCAACACACCGACTTAACTCTTGACAGAGCTGTAGAGATTGCCTCGGCCTATTTTAGGGCCCAAGAACTTCAAAAAGGAAAAGATGAACCCCCATGGAAGCCCTCTAACCACCCGTCGGTCAGACCACCCCGTCCTTTTTCCGCTTCCAAAAAGCCAGAGACAGTAACTTTGATACCCCAACATCTTCCGGTCTTCCCCAGACCTGTAGCCCCTTCAGGACCCCAGTGTTACCATTGTGGGGGTTTCGGACATATTGCCAGAGTATGTCCGCAGAACGAAGAGCCCATGGAGGTTGGTTTCACCAAGGTGCTATACAACGGACCCCAGGGTGTGTCCTTCCATCGTACAACACTGTCAATGGAGCACCCCGAGAGGCTTTAGTAGAAACAGGAAGCAAACAGACTTTGATAAGACCTCATTTAGTTCCTGGTTCACCTGCCATCCCTACAGGAGTGGTGAACATTCAGTGTATCCATGGCGATAACAAGTTGTATCCTTTAACAGATCTTGATATCCAACATCATCCTCACCAGACTCCTGTTAAAATGAGAGTCGGACTCCTTCCCCAGTTATCTGAACCCATGATACTAGGTACAGACTATCCAAGGTTCACCCAGCTTTTAACGGGAGAGGGAGAGAACGATATCGATTGGAGGGAAGAAGCCCCGTTTTTTTCTGAGCCCGACATTGAGGGGGGTCAGGGTAAAAGCCAGAAGAGTAGACGACAGCGAAGAGAGGAAAAACGAAAAGGGAAACCAGCTCTTCTGACCAATCCGGAATCTTCCCTGTGGGAGCATGATCAAAACTTTCGAGCAGCACAAAGAGAAGACACTACCCTTCAAGAGGCATGGAAACAAGCAAACGAGCAGGAGGACCCGCTTCACGTAGGTCCACAATTCTTCTTGAACAAAGGACTGCTGTATCGAAAGGCTGGTCCAACGCAACCTTCCCAACTCTTAGTACCGGTACCCTTTCGGGAGAAAGTTTTATATTTGGCCCACAGTCACCTGCTGGGAGGACATTTTGGAGGGGAGAAAACTGAGAAAGCTATATTGAATAGATTCTATTGGCCAGGGATATATCACCAAGTGAGGAAATATTGCAAAGAATGTGTAGTGTGTCAAAAAACCAGTCAGAGTCTTCCGTTGCGGGTTCCCTTGAAACCGCTTCCTGTGATAGATGTGCCATTCTCACGAGTTGGGATGGATATTATAGGGCCCCTTCTTCCTTCCCGCACCGGCTGTAGATATGTCTTAGTCCTAGTCGACTATGCGACGAGATTCCCTGAGGCAGTAGCCTTGAGACAACCGAATACCACACAGGTAGCTAAAGCCATGATCAACATCTTCACTCGGGTGGGATTTCCAAAAGAAATCCTGACCGATCAGGGTACACCATTTACATCCCGTCTGATGAACGAAGTGTGTCAGCAGTTGCATATTAAGCAAATCCGCACTGCTGCGTACCACCCCCAGACTGATGGGTTGGTGGAACGCTACAACTCCACTCTAAAGACCACCTTAAAAAAATTACTCAAATTGGAAGCCAGGAAATGGGAAGATATGCTGCCCCTAGCACTGTTTGCTATCAGGTGTCATGAACAAAAAAGTTTGGGTTATTCCCCTTTCGAACTCCTTTATGGTAGAAGACCCTGTACTCTTATGGATATGGCTAGAGAGGAGTGGGAAGAGGAAACTGATACCAGCAAACCCTTGTTAGAGTACGTGGCTGGTCTTAAGTCCCAACTAAATCAAGTCCGAGAAATCGTGCGAACAAATCTAGAACAGGCCCAAGTAGCGCAGAAAAAACAGTACGACAGATCCACTAAAGAACGAAGTCTGGAAGTTGGAGACCAGGTTCTCTTATTGCGACCCTCTTCTGAACATAAATTGTTGAGCCAATGGCAAGGTCCCTTTGTAGTCGTAGAGAAAGTCACTCCCGTTACCTATAAACTGGAAATGGATTCACAGACACAGACCACCCAAATTTTCCATATAAATCTGTTAAAAAAGTGGGAAGGACCTACTCCAGCACTAATGGCACAGCAACCTACAACCCTCATAGAACAAAGCATAAGTTCAGATCTTGCTGAGAACTTACAAAGAGACTTAAGGGAGACCTTGGCTCCGTTACAAGATGTCTTTTCCTTGTCACCGGGTAGAACAACATTGATAGAGCATGAGATTCACACCCCCCCTAGACAAACGGTTCGGTTAAAACCCTACTGTATACCCGAAGCCCGGAGGGCAGCCATCGAAGAGGAAATTCAGCAAATGTTGCGTATGGACATTATAGAACCCTCGACCAGCGAGTGGTGTTCCCCGGTAGTTTTAGTTCCTAAACCGGATTGTTCCATCCGCTTTTGTATCGACTTTAGAGAGGTGAACAAAATATCGCAATTTGATGCCTATCCCCTCCCTAGAGTCGATGAGATGGTGGAAAAACTGGGTAAAGCCCAGTACGTCAGTACCCTAGATCTCTGTAAGGGATACTGGCAGGTTCCTTTAAGATCTCAGGACAGGGAGAAAACCGCCTTTTACACGCCTACAGGATTGTATCATTTTAAGGTCCTTCCTTTCGGCCTTCATGGCGCACCAGCAACCTTTCAGAGGTTAATGAATATAATCCTACAACCTCATCGTCAATATGCTGCCGCATACTTGGACGATATCATTATTTTCAGTAACTCGTGGAAGGAACACCTGTATCATCTGACCCAAGTTGTTCAGGCCCTAAAAAAAGCTGGTCTTACTATCAACCCTGCTAAAAGCCATCTGGCGTCCGAAAATGTAAAGTATCTGGGGTTCCTCCTGGGAGGCGGTACCATAAGACCCCAAGCAGAGAAAGTAGCCACTATAGAACAGTTCCCTTTCCCAACCAACAAAAAGGATTTAAGAGCCTTCCTAGGCCTATTGGGATATTACAGGAGATTCATTCCTCACTTTTCTGAATTAGCGAGTCCCTTAACAGACCTATTGCGGAAGACAGGACAGGCTGAGAAAACCTTAAAGAACCCTACCTCTATCGAATTAACAGCTTTTCAACAACTAAAAAGTGCTATTACGTCCCAACCAGTCCTCACTAATCCTGATTACAACAGGCCCTTCATACTACAGACAGATGCCTCAGACCATGGCATTGGCGCTGTATTATCACAGGAGGGAGAGGACGGGAAAGAACACCCTGTACTCTTCATTAGTAGGAAATTATTTCCTAGGGAAACCAAATATGCTGTCATTGAGAAAGAGGCTCTAGCCATTAAGTGGGCTGTAGAAGCCCTTAAATATTACTTGGATGGCCGAAACGTTCTCCTATATACGGACCATGCTCCCCTTGAGTGGCTGTCCAGGAACAAAGGGCACAACCAAAGGATCCTGCGATGGTTCCTCGCTTTACAACCCTTTCGGTATACAGTCCACCATAGGAAAGGAAGAGACCATACAAATGCCGACTTCATGTCCCGATATCCCTATGACCCTCTTTTTTCTGACAGAAGTACTAGGGAAGGGGGATGTGAGGAGGAGGACCCGCCCCTTAGGAGTAACGTACAGGACACTCCTTCCGTGTGGACACCTTGCCAGTATGAGGACGAAAACCATCCCGGAACAGTTTCACTAACCCGCCATTCTGCCCTCCTCCCGCAGCCTTCCCGGCGTGACCCGGAAGAACAACAAACTTGGATGGGAGGAGTTCCCGTCCCGATGGACCAATCGGATCTCTCCAAACTTCCGTCTGTCCCAGTAGAAATACGGGACGGAAACTCCTTGGCCCTGTCGACGACGAAGGAACCGGAAGGAGACGCCGACCAGACCTGGAACGAGTGTGCAGAGAACGCCGACATCGGAGAAGACGCCGATTCCGGTACCGAGGACGAAACCTGGACAGACGAGTGGTGGATCCCGGAGGACGTACGAGCCGCCACGACTCAGGAGAGTTGTGGCTCCTAGTGGTACGTGACGGGACAAGGGCTTAGGGAAGGGGTGGGGGTGTAGCCAACGGGACAGGCGGGTACGGGGTAGAACAAAACTTCCCCTGCGTCCTTCCTTACACTCCTCAATCTGACTTCCTCGATAACGGCTGTAAATCACCACCATAGTAGGATTGCGAACCCCACATGTAACCCTATCTTTCCGTAACCTCTTTTGTTTCAGTTCTTGATAAAACCCTCACGGCCCAGTCCCTCTTTCACTTCCTTGGTTTTGGTGACGGACATTTCGTAGAAAGTACAGCTCCTCTTAAGCCACTCTCTTTTTTGTTTGAGGTAACTTCGGAACCGGGTGACGCCCTGAAACCCGTAATAGGTTTCCGACGAAAGACAAAGCCTCCAGAAGCCTAGAAGGAATCCTGACGCTTCGATTACCGGATTTTCTAAGGACTTTGTTATCATTGACCACAGTTCCACTCCTTGTTTTGCCTTACTTACTTTCAAATAAATCCTCAATATTAACCCTATCCGGCCTCCCCGCTTCTGCTTCCGACCATCCCTCCGACACTGACCTTATGGACCAGGCGGCGCAGGGCACGCCTGAGATCTCCGGGTTCACCTGCTTTGGCAGACAGAGACACGAGACACTCTGATGGGCGTAGAAAAGCAGATTTATTAGCTGTAGCTAAGCACAGTTATCCTGTAAGTACACTACTGGTAGGTTCTCAGGAGACTGAAACTTAATTCCGTGGCTCACAATCTCTTATAGTGAATATGTGTACAATGCCAACTCCCAAAACATACAAAACTGACAAATAGGAATAGTTTGAAAACAAGCTATCGAATGTCTAAAACACACCCTTTTTTCAGACCCCATGTGCTCTCCTCCCCTCAAGTTAATCAACACTTAGTGCCCGTAATTCAATTTGCAGGTGGTAGAACATGTTGAATGCTTCAAAGGACAGTCTACCTAATAAGAGAACACACGAGGAGAATAGCGAAGGCCAGTTAAACAAGATAGAGACAAGAAGAATGGTGAGACCCAAACAGTGGAGTAAGACATGGATTAATCAGTCTAGACATAGATTTACAAAACTCGGGAGACCCTGACATCGGTTTCGTAAACATGGGCAAGAGTTACTCTTTAACGGGAGAGACACGTAGCAGCTGAAAGGGCAAAAACATCGCGTTCACCACGTTCGCCGTGCTGCCTGAGTGAGGCAACACAAAATGGCGGTTAAACACAAAATGGCGGCTAGATACGAAGCAAAGTTGAAAACCACGTAACCTCAAGACTTGTGTCTGTGGCAGCAGCATCCATTTTGTGATGCTGAGGCTCTGTTTAACTTTAACCTGGTAATGCAGTAACTACATGTCTTCTTCCTCTAGAAGGGTGGAATGCTACCCCCGCCGCCAGGACTGGCGGGGGGGGGGCGAGGGGTAGTATTTCAAAGTGTTTGACACCTTACACAACATGTTTTGATAAAGCCAAACGAAAGTTAGCATTAACCGCGAGGATTATAATGCACTTAAGAGTATATGGTATGGCTATATCATAGAACAGCTATGAGGAGATGGTTCCGAAAGCTGCAGAGGGGCTCAGCTCACGCTAGGGCACCCTCTCACATAAAACCAAGCACTCTGCCTCCAGGATTGTCGAGGCCTACCATAGGAGTGGCTTATAGGTGTATATGTGTCTATATAGATATGTAGATATAGGGATACTATATCTAAGTAAGGGGTGATTACACCACCTTACCCAGGCTGTGTGAACAGAGCTGTGGTGTCAGTTTGGAAGGCAAACCCGGGGTGGCACAATACATGCTGCAGTCCCTGGTAGGCCTAAGTTGCTCCTATTCCCTGGGTACCTATGGTACACCATACAGGGGCTCACAAGGGTGACCCTGTAACCAATCTGGTATGTACCTAAAATGCATGGTATCAATTTAGAGAGAGAACAGCTGGGCTGTGGGTCTGGTTAGCAGGCCCACAGCCACACTAAATTTAAACAAACAGAAAATCACATCAAAAAGTTCGGAGACCATAGGAAGCAGACCCTACTCTCCTACTCTCCTACACAACCCCGCACCCCCCCAAACGCAGGGACATTAAACTAACCTTGACCAGTTGAGTCTTCATGTTCTAAGTGGAAATATCTGGAGAGTCCATCTGCATTGGCAGGGTCAGTCCCAGGTCTATGTTCCACTGTAAAGTCCATCCCCTGTAGGGAATTGGACCACCTGAGTAGTTTGGGGTTTTCACCCTTCATCTGATTTAGCCACAAGAGGGGCTTATGGTCTGTCTGAATCTTGAAGTGAGTACCAAACAAGTATGGTCTCAGCTTCTTCAGTGCCCTAACCACAGCAAAGGCCTCCCTCTCAATAGCTGACCAACGTTTCTCTTTAGGGGTCAGCCTTCTGCTAATAAAAGCTATTGGCTGGTCTTGACCATCTTTATTCAGTTGTGAAAGAACAGCTCCTACCCCCAACCCAGAAGCATCTGTTTGGACAATGAATTCTCTGGAGTAGTCTGGACTTTGCAGAATGGGAGCCGAGCACATGGCCTGCTTCAGGTCATCAAATGCCTTTTGACGGCTAACTGTCCACTGAACTTTCTTTGGCATTTTCTTGGAAGTTAAGTCATTAACGGGTGTCACTATGGAACCATACCCCTTCACAAATTTCCTGTAATACCCAGTCAGGAGCAAGAAAGCTCTGACCTGAGTCTGGGTGGTTGGAGCAGCCCAGTCCATTATGGTCTAGATTTTGCTCTGCAATAGTTGAATCTGACCTCCACCTACAAGGTGGCCCAGGTATACAACTTGACTCTGCCCTATCTGGCACTTGGCAGCCTTGATAGTTAGGCCTGCTTTCTGCAGGGCCTCCAAAACATTCTTCAGGGGGATCAGGTGATCTTCCAGAGTGGAGCTCAATACAGCAATATCATCTAGATAAGCTGCTCAGTAGTCATCCAGACCAGAGAGGACTTGGTTCACCAACCTTTGGAATGTGGCGGGTGAATTTTTCAGACCAAAGGGCATTACCACAGACTGATAATGCCCACCAGGGGTTGAAAATTCTGTCTTTGGCTTTGCATCATCTGCTAGTCATTTGATCTGCCAGTAGCCAGCTGTCAGGTCAAATGTAATAAAAAACTTGGCAGATGCCAATCTGTCAATGAGTTCATCTGCCCTGGGTATTGGATGGGCATCTGTCCTAGTGACAGCATTGATGCCTCTGTAATCCTCTCTTACCATCTTGGGTGTGAGGTTTAGACACAAGGACTACTGGACTGCCCCAGGGGCTCTCTGCGGGCTCAATGACTCCCAAACCTAACATCTTTTGGACCTCTGTCCTGATACAGTCCCTGACCAGATCAGGTTGCCTGTAAATCTTACTTTTAACAGGCAGACTGTCCACTTCATGGATGCACCAGGTAGTTTCATTTGGAGTCAGGGAAAACATATGTCTGTAGGACTGTAGAACTTGTCTGCAGTTCTGCAGCTGTTGGTCAGTGAGGCTGCCTGCCAAGGCTACACCATCAACTGAACAATCAGCAGGGTTCTGAGAGAGCAGATCTGGGAGAGGGTCACTCTCATCCTCCTGTCCCTCATCAGTAGCCATGAGCAGGCCCATGTCTGCCCTGTCAACATATGGTTTCAGGTCGTTGACATGAAGCACCCTGTGGGGGCTCCAGGGAGTTTGTAATGGCTGGATTTTCTGAGTAGGTGGGATCAGCCCCCAGGGGCCCCTGTGACCCAGCCAAAACGTACTCACCTTCTTCCCTCCCCAGGACTCCTCTATCCAGGCACCTGGTACCTACCTGAGGATGGGGAACTCGCAATATACAAGCTCATATTATTAAGAACACCACTAAATCTATAGGGATACTAAGAATACTCACTGATTACTAGGGATATCCATACCCTACACCACACTTATTCACATCAGTTGGTCTCGCGGCCACCCTGACCCAGACCGTTCTACCCTAGGGCAGATCTGACACACAATCTGGTGCGTCTACACACGGGCCTGCAGAACCCAATGCTCCCTTTTCCAAATTGTTCGCGATCCTGCGAAACTACGCGTCAGTGTCCTTCCTGACGTTCTCACTTATTCAAGCCACAATCTGGTGGATTTACACACTGGTTCGACCCCCCAGTGCTCTCATTAACGCCGCATATCAACGACGACCACATTCCTATGAACACCTATACATATATATATATATATATATTGGGATATTATCTCAGCTGTCTACTCGGGATGAAACTACAATAATAACTTTGAATATGGTTCCAGATTATATGATGTACTCTCTGCTCTTGGCATCAAAGGTTCACTCACTCCCTATTTATGTGATCACCACTTACCTGATTGGGATTACTCATCCATTCACATATCTAGCAAACACCTAGGAGATTCATTTACCTTCAGTGAACAAGAATAGGGGCTACACACCAGTTTGTTATAAACTGGGGATCTTTTATTATAGTAATATAAACATTTATGCATATCTAACAAAGGCTATAGGTAGAACACACCGCTTGAAAGAGAAGGATTACACATAACAGGAACACTCCGCTAAAAGGGAAAAGATTAGACATAAAGTGTACATGTAGCTAATGTGATGAAAACAATATCACCTGATTAGTGTGAAGTCTTGTTCTAGCTGTCATCTGGGTTCCTCTCTCGTCTGTGCCTTGGCTCATCTCATGCTCTCTCTCTCTCTCCTGTACTCTTGGGTACACCTCTGCGCTGATCACTCTGTCTCTGGACTCCTCTCCCCCACACGAACTGTCTCTCCACCTTCCGTCTTCAATCTTAATGGTTCCTGCCGCTCTGATCACCGTTCATTCCACTATCTTATTCACTCTGTCTCTGCGCCAATGTCCAATTCCATCTGCTCCCATAGGTTAATCCACGAGCTCTCCTCTATCTCTTCTAAAAGGCATTACTTCAGACTCCAGCTATTCACACCTCCTCCTGATAAGCCACTGCTTCTGACTGCTTCCTTCAGTTCCAGCTCACTATTCAACTCAGCTCTTCTCCAGATTGAACCCTCTCTCTCTCTCTGCCAACTCCACTCCACTGCTCTCCTCTCTGCTGGACTCTCTCCTCGACTCCCCTCTGCTTGACTGCTTCCTGCTTGACTCTCTCCTCGACTGACTGACTCCGCCTCTGCACTTCACAAATATAGAATGCTGTTTCCTCATGGAAAGTTCCATCCATCAGCCCGCCGCTTACCAGGTCTCTGCATCACCTCGCATCAAGGACACACACCCAGCCGGCCGGCCTTTTGTTGTGTCTTCTACACAGAGAATAATACAGCCTACCGATAAGGGCTGGCCCAGACCGGTTCTCTCCAAGTGGAAAACAGCCTTAACTATAAACTTCGCCTTTGCCCTAAAAAGCCTCCCTGCTTCCATCAAGATGGAGTCTCTCTAGCTTTAGGCCTGTAGACCTGAAAGGGGTGAAATGCTCCTTAGCTCTGTCAGAATACCTACATAAACCATACCAATATGTCTAATATGTCAAAGCCAATAGGCAATAGACAGGTTAAAGTAAAGAATAAAGGCATATTAAGCAGCTATCCTCTTCTAGGTCTGGAAAAAGGGCTTAAAAGGGCCAACACAGGCTAAGAATACCTATACTAGATGCGAGCAAGAATAATGATCTATATCACTGCTAAATAAAGCCAAAAACTCTGCCATTACACTGCACCCTAGATCCTTATCTTGCGAGCATCTTATAAACAACAACAACCATCTAAACAAACATCAACATAATCTATCCAACATAGGCTAAAAATACCTATCCTAGATGTGAGCAAGATTAAGATCTATATCACTGCTAAATATCTCTGCCATCCACCCTTAGATCCTCATCTTGCGAACATCTGACAAACAATAACATCTAAATAAACAAACATCAACACAATCTATCAACAAATCAAAACCTAAAAAAAAAACTCCCTAAAAAGAATGACAACTCAAGGAAATTCCACCTGAAACTCAATTGTAGGGAATAAAAACCTAAAAACAAATCAAAGCACCCTTGACTTGAATGCTGAAAATATCTGAGATTGGATCTGATAACAAAAGAAACTAACCAAAGCATCCTCAAACTAAATGTTCCTCAACTTCTAATGATAACTGGTGAAATCTAGTGATGTAGGGACTTATGTGTTGAATGAAAACAGCAAGGGGCCTAAATGGGGCCTACTTCGGACAACTTAAGGCTAAATGAGGCCTACCTACTAATGTCAACTTAAGAAATAAATGTGCTTCAACTCCTAATGAGAAAACAAGAAAGGGCCTAAATGAGCCTTACGTACTATAGGCAACTTAAGCTAATGATGACACATGAAACTATTGGTGTAGGTGCTAATATGTGAGATGAAAATAACAATAGGCCTAAATGAGGCCTACCTGCTGACATATGTCAATTTAAAGTGAAATCTGAGAAATACAGTTGCAAGGTCTGGGCAAACATTAATACATAATCATACTAAAAGACACACCACCCAGAACAATCCAAATTTTAAGGTAACCACCCTTTGATCAATCAAGGTGAAAATGTAAGAACAGTAACAAAAAACATTTTAAATCACACGGTGGAACACATGTGCGCACCATCATTGAAAAAAGTCCTTAAAAAACTGTTTTGAAGAAAACAGAAAAACTATAATAGGTGGCACGTTTTTTTGCTTTAAAAGTGGGGCCTGCTTGTCCAAGGGATTATTCAATGTCCAAATTCTTTTATAATACTGTTACAAATAAAACATTTTTTTTTTTAAATTTTTTTGTTCTTTAAAAGTGGGGCCTGATTGTCCAAGGCATTATTCAATGTCCAAATTCTTCAGTGTAGGCCACCACCCTGCATCCTCGGTACTTCCTCCAATGCGGCCATCCATTACCCGGTCTGGTCTGGTCTGGTCTGGTTCCATCATCCAAAAATAATAAACTAAAATAAAAACATGAAAATAAAAAGCTAAAACAAATAAAGGGAGTGGGAGGGAAGTGGGCCGATCCACGCAACCACACCCCAGCAACCTAGGAACAAGAGAACAAGTATCATTATTCTTGAAAAATAAAATTTTCCATTTAAAAAGCACCCCGGGTGCCTTTCATTATTGAAAAGAAAATATCCTAATTAATTAAAAACATTCAAAATTTAACTTTTAATAACTTTTAGCGCAGGGCCTAACATACCCTAATCCTAACTAAGCCAGTCCCACCCTTCAGGGCAGGAGCTAGGCTACAGTATGGAAAAAAAATTTTTTGGAGTACCGCCCAAATGGTGACAGCATCAGCAGGGCACTGCAAGCCTCCCATTTCCCTGGTCAGAGAAGTCCGCCCAGGCCCATCAAACTAACTAACTCCAAGGGAAGAGCCAGGCCACCCCGCCCTTAAATAAACAAGCCGTGCGCGGAAGAAAATTGAACTGTAGCCAATCATAACACACTGGGACGTGATCGAAACTTGCAGAATGAAGGCACAAACCAGCTGGTCTGCCAAGGTCAAAAAACAAGTTTCTCATGCCTTATTTTGTAACTAACGGAAGCTCGAATTTAACAAAAAACAATTCTGTTACAGTGTACTGCCAATTAAAAAAGCTCCAGTTTTTTTTAAAAAGACGTTCGTCCAACTAACTCAACTAAAGGCAAGACATTTAAAATATGGGCACTTATTTAAAAAGGGGAAACTACCTTTGGCATACAATAATATACATTCTGCATTTGAGAAACGAATTAACATGGTCCATTTGTCAAAGAGAAATAATTTGTAAAACAACATAAAATGCAGATACATTTCAACATTGTATTTAAGTTAATTTTTTTATGACACATTTATAAAAGCATACATTTTAATTCACATTTGGGAAAATAATAATGTTGCATTTTAACTTTTTCCCTCTTTCAAAGGCACATGGTTGCATTCCACTAATTAAAAGCACATGTTACCATGCACCGTCGGGCAAGATTTATTATTCTTAAACCAACACATTCCTGTCTAGATGGAAACCCCTCACAGAAATAATTAATGAAAAGAGCTCGTAGCGTGCACTCTAACGGGCTATCTTTGTAACATTTCTCTCATTTTAAAAGAACACAGCTTTCTCCGTAATCCACTGGTTGATTAATAACCACATCAGCTCCAAGGTGAACCCACACAAATTCGTAGACGCATTTCAAAAGGAATGTGAAATGAACAGAACCCTTCTCAAAACACAAGATGTTACCTTTCCGTCAAGAAACTGACAAAGTACGTAGGCTGACCAAGGAACCAAAAAAAAAAGTCAAAATCAAACCATCAAATAATCCTTAAAATAATTCACTGACTTTTATAGTCAGGTCAGATAACCATGCATGTTGACAGCATGTAAAAAATAAAGGCTGCCATCTCAACTCAAGATATTAACCCTTTGGCAGCTCAAATAGAAACATTTCCCAACGTCCATTTATACATGGGAAAATCATTAGCACATTTCTTCACGTTTACAAATGACACGTACACATATTTTCAAAAACGTTATCCCCAAGCACCCGAGAAAGATCCAGCTCTCTCCTGCCAAACGTAATGATAACATGCCCTGTCCAAGCCATGACCACATGGCGCTATTCACAAGCCATATTTACAAGACAAGCCTTTTACAAACAACATTTCCAAGGCGCAATGCACAAGGAACACAATAGATCAACATGAGAACATGCACCTCACAAGTCACAAAAATATGGCGCTATTCACAAGTCATATTTACAAGGAGCTATATTCAAAGAACTCCACAGATCATAGAACAATGAACACATTTCACATTGCACAGCATAAGCAGATGCAGCAAGCAATTGAATGGGCAATTTAAAAGCATTTTTACACACAGTTATACAATTGGACCATCACATAGATGTAACTGGCTTCCTCATGTAATGCCATCCTTCAACTCTGACAGTTTAAACACCAAGATGAAAACCATTCCTTCCACCCTGAATAAACCAAATGCCATGATGTAATACAATCTCCTCACGCTGCAACTGTTCAAGCCAATAGGTCTAACAGGCTACATAAACTGCAACATTACGCCAGATGGAACTAGCGTTCAGGGCACTCCCTCAGAACACATGGGAAATAATCTAAGCACATGGCCAGGCACACAGGCTTCGTAAACTGTCCGACTACGCCAAAATGTAATGTTTGGCGCTCAGGGCACTCCCACACAACACATGGGAAACTATCCAAGCACATGGCCAGGCACACAGGTTTCGTAAACTGTCCGACTACGCCAAAATGTAATGGCTGGATTTTCTGAGTAGGTGGGATCAGCCCCCAGGGGCCCCTGTGACCCAGCCAAAACGTACTCACCTTCTTCCCTCCCCAGGACTCCTCTATCCAGGCACCTGGTACCTACCTGAGGATGGGGAACTCGCAATATACAAGCTCATATTATTAAGAACACCACTAAATCTATAGGGATACTAAGAATACTCACTGATTACTAGGGATATCCATACCCTACACCACACTTATTCACATCAGTTGGTCTCGCGGCCACCCTGACCCAGACCGTTCTACCCTAGGGCAGATCTGACACACAATCTGGTGCGTCTACACACGGGCCTGCAGAACCCAATGCTCCCTTTTCCAAATTGTTTGCGATCCTGCGAAACTACGCGTCAGTGTCCTTCCTGACGTTCTCACTTATTCAAGCCACAATCTGGTGGATTTACACACTGGTTCGACCCCCCAGTGCTCTCATTAACGCCGCATATCAACGACGACCACATTCCTATGAACACCTATACATATATATATATATATATATTGGGATATTATCTCAGCTGTCTACTCGGGATGAAACTACAATAATAACTTTGAATATGGTTCCAGATTATATGATGTACTCTCTGCTCTTGGCATCAAAGGTTCACTCACTCCCTATTTATGTGATCACCACTTACCTGATTGGGATTACTCATCCATTCACATATCTAGCAAACACCTAGGAGATTCATTTACCTTCAGTGAACAAGAATAGGGGCTACACACCAGTTTGTTATAAACTGGGGATCTTTTATTATAGTAATATAAACATTTATGCATATCTAACAAAGGCTATAGGTAGAACACACCGCTTGAAAGAGAAGGATTACACATAACAGGAACACTCCGCTAAAAGGGAAAAGATTAGACATAAAGTGTAAATGTAGCTAATGTGATGAAAACAATATCACCTGATTAGTGTGAAGTCTTGTTCTAGCTGTCATCTGGGTTCCTCTCTC